>NC_080385.1:95254090-95900010 GCF_014773155.1 Arachis stenosperma
AGCTTGAACTTACTAAAAACTACCTAAAAACAATGCCAAAAAGCGTATAAATTATCCGCTCATCAAATAGTAATTGCATTAATACTCGAGGTACAGCAGAGCTCCACACCTTAATCTATGGTGTGTAGAAACTCCACCATTAAAAATACATAAGAACAAGGTCTAGGCATGGCCGAATGGCCAGCCTCCCAATACATGATCAAAAGACTCAAAATGATCAAGGATCCAAAGATTCAAAGATCTAAAGATGATCTAAGATCCCAAGGATGAAAATACAATAGCAAAAGGTCTTAATTATAAAGAACTAGTAGCCTAGGGTTTACAGAAATGAGTAAATGATAGAAAAATCCACTTCCGGGCCCACTTGGTGTGTGCTTGGGCTGAGCATTGAAGCATTTTCGTGTAGAGACTCTTCTTGGAGTTAAACGCCAGCTTTTGTGCCAGTTTGGGCATTTAACTCCCATTCTTGTGCCAGTTCCGGCGTTTAACGCCGGGCAGTTTTGAGCTGATTTGGAATGCCGGTTCGGGCCATCAAATCTTGGGCAAAGTATGAACTATTATACATTGCTGGAAAGCCCAGGATGTCTACTTTCCAACGCCGTTGAGAGCGAGCCAATTGGGCTTCTGTAGCTCCAGAAAATCCACTTCGAGTGCAGGGAGGTCAGAATCCAACAGCATCTGCAGTCCTTTTCAGTCTCTGAATCAGATTTTTGCTCAGGTCCCTCAATTTCAGCCAGAAAATACCTGAAATCACAAAAAAAGACACAAACTCATAGTAAAGTCTAGAAAAGTGAATTTTAACTAAAAACTAATAAAAATATAATAAAAACTAACTAAATCCTACTAGAAACATACTAAAAATAATGTCAAAAAGCGTACAAATTATCCGCTCATCAATTATTCAAGGCGAATTAGAGACTCTCTATGAGTATTGGAAACGCTTCAAGAATCTCCTAGATGCATGTCCCCACCACATGATTGACAAGTTGGTGTTGATTAGCTATTTCACGCAAGGCATGAAGCCTCAAGACAAGGCTACATTAGATGGTGCGAGTAATGGCTCCCTGAAGAAGTACAAGACTGCTGAAGAAGCGTGGCAACTGATCACTGATCTGGCTGAGTCTACTCAAAATGACAGGTACAGGAACAACCATCCCAAGGCAGTTGCAGAGGTTTCCTCTAGCAGTGAGACTACTGCTCTCACACAGACTCTGTGTGAGATTGATGAGCGGATATTTTATACGCTTTTTGGGGGTAATTTCATGTAGATTTTAGCATGTTTTAATTGGTTTTTAGTAGAATATTATTAGTTTTTAAGCAAAAATCATATTTCTGGACTTTACTATGAGTTCGTGTGTTTTCTGTGATTTCAGGTATTTTCTGGCTGAAATTTAGGGAGCTGAGCAAAACTCTGAGTTAGGCTGAAAAAGGACTACTGATGCTGTTGGATCCTGACCTCCCTGCACTCGAAATGGATTTTCTGGAGCTACAGGAGTCCAATTGGCGCGCTCTCAACGGCGTTGGAAAGTAGACATCGAGGGCTTTCCAGCAATATATAATAGTCCATACTTTGCGCGAATATAGACGACATAACTTGGCGTTGAACGCCAAGTACATGCTGCTGGCTGGAGTTAAACGCCAGAAATACGTCATGATCCGGAGTTGAACGCCCAAAACACATTATAACTTGGAGTTCAACTCCAAGAAAGGCCTCATTCGTGGATAGCTTTAGTCCCAGCCCCAGCACACACCAGTGGGCCCCAGAAGTGGATTTCTGCACCAATTATCTTAGTTTACTCATATTTTGCAAACCTAGGTTACTAGTTTACTATTTAAACAACTTTTAGAGAATTATTTGTACCTCATGACATTTTCAGATCTGAATCTTATACACTTTGACGGCATGAGTCTCTAAACTCCATTGTTGGGGTGAGGAGCTCTGCAGCGTCTCGATGAATTAATGCAATTGTTTCTATTTCACTCAAACTGTGTATGGTCCGATCTAAGATGTTTATTCGCGCTTAATTATGAAGGAGGTGATGATCCGTGACACTCATCACCTCCCTCAATCCATGAATGTGTGCCTGACAAACACCTCCGTTCTACATCAGACTGAATGAGCTTCTCTTAGATTCCTTAATCAGAATCTCCGCGGTATAAGCTAGAATTGATGGCGGACACTCTTGAGAATCCGGAAGGTCTAAACCTTGTCTGTGGTATTCCGAGTAGGATTCAAGGATTGAATGGCTGTGACGCGCTTCAAACTCGCAATTGCTGGGCGTGATGACAAACGCAAAAGGATCAATGGATCCTATTCCAACATGATCGAGAACCAACAGCTGATTAGCCGTGCTGTGACAGAGCACCTGCACCGTTTTCACTGAGAGGATGGGAAGTAGCCACTGACAATAGTGACACGCTACATACAGCTTGCCGTAGACGTGCTTTACAAATAATTGAGTTGAATATTACATTGCAGAAATTCAGAGGACAAGGCATCTCCAAAACTCCAACATATTTCTCATTACTGCACAACAAGTAACGATTTTATTCTCTTTTATTTTTTCAATCTAATAATTCCAACTGATAATTTTAATTAATATCCTGACTAAGAATAATAAAATAAACATAGCTTGCTTCAAACCAATAATCTCTGTGGGATCGACCCTTACTCACGTAAGGTATTACTTGGACGACCCAGTGCACTTGCTGGTTAGTTGTGCGAAGCTGTGTTAAATAGTCCATTAATATTGGCCACACAATTTCGTGCACCAAGTTTTTGGCGCCGTTGCCGGGGATTATTCGAGTTTGAACAACTAAAGGTTTATTTTATTTCCTAGATTAGGAATAATTTATTCTTTATTGTTATAGAGTCATTAAATTCTGATAGGATAGTTTCTTTTCAAAAAATTTTCAAAATTATTAGTTTTCTTTATTAATTGTTAATTTTTCGTGAGTCTAGTGTCTTGTTCTAAGTTTGGTGTCAGTTGCATCTTTTATATTTTTCATTAAATTTTTGAACTTGTGCTCTTTGTTCTTCATTGATCTTCAAGTTGTTCTTGTTTATTTTTCTTGTTTGATCTTGAGTTTTTCTTGTTGTGTCTTTTCTTGTTTTTCTTGTGCCAAACTTTAAGTTTGGTGTTTTCTTGTTAATCTTTTCATAATTTTCAAAAATTTTATTAAAGTTTTCTAAAAATTTTATGTTTGGTGTTCTTCCTTTTGTTTTTGGTGTTCTTGTGAATCTTCAAGGTGTTCTTGAGTTTTTCTTGTGTCTTGATCTTAAAATTTTTAAGTTTGGTGTTCCTTGGTGTTTTCCCTCCAAAATTTTCGAAAATAAGGAGCATTAGATCTAAAAATTTTAAGTCTTGTGTCATTTATGTATTTTTCTCTTTCATCATAAAATTCGAAATTCAAAAAAAATATATCTTTCCTAACTAATTTTAAAACTACATTTTCGAAATTTTTATATAAAATTCAAATTTCAATTTCAAAATATTTTTCGAAAAATTTTCACAAAATATTTTCAAATTTTTTTATATATTCCATTTTTTTTATTTATTTATTCCACTTCTATAAAATAAATAATATCAACAGACATATCATCTCCCTTGTTCCATCATGGAATTAAGTGGAAATGAACAGTCCAGGAGGACTCTGGGGTCATATGCTAACCCCACTACTGCTTCATATGGGAGTAGTATCTGTATACCCTCCATTGGAGTTAGTAGCTTTGAGTTGAATCCTCAGCTCATTATCATGGTGCAGCAAAATTGCCAGTATTTCGGTCTTCCACAGGAAGAACCTACAGAGTTTCTGGCACAATTCTTGCAAATTGCAGACACAGTACATGATAAGGAAGTAGATCAGGATGTCTACAGATTATTACTATTTCCATTTGCTGTAAAAGATCAAGCTAAGAGGTGGTTAAATAACCAACCTAAGAACAACATAAAAACATGGAAACAGCTGTCAGAAAAATTCCTGAATCACTATTTCCCTCCAAAATGGATGACACAGCTAAGGCTAAGCATCCAAGGCTTCAAACAAGGAGATAATGAATCCCTTTATAATGCCTGGGAGAGATACAGAGAGATGCTAAGAAAATGCCCTTCTGAAATGTTTTCAGAGTGGGTGCAATTAGACATCTTCTACTATGGGCTTACAGAAAAAGCTCAGATTTCTCTAGACCACTCAGCTGGTGGATCTATACATATGAGAAAAACAATTGAAGAAGCTCAAGAGCTTATTGATACAGTTGCCAGAAATCAGCATCTGTACCTAAGTAGTGAATCTTCTATGAAAGAAGAAGCTAAAACAGTAACTGCTGAACTCAGTCCTGTAGATCAGGCTAATGAATTCAATCAGTAATTAGACTTTCTAACTCAGCAGCTAGCCGAATTCAAGGAAATACTACAGGAAACAAGAATGGCTAACAGGAATATGGAAGTACAGTTAAAGCAAACAGAAAAGCAACTATCAAAATAAATAGCAGAAGAATGCCAAGCAGTTCAATTAAGAAGTGGGAAAACATTAAATACCTCACTTCAAAGCAGCAGGAAGCTAAGAAATGAACAAATGGCTGCTCAAAATCCCTCTGAGGACAATCAGAGCCCAGAGAGGAATAAGGCTGGCGCTGAACGCCCAAACCATGCTCATTTCTGGCGTTCAACGCCAGAAACAAGCATGAATCCGGCGTTGAACGCCCAAAGGGAGCATGGTTCTGGCGTTCAGACGCCTGTAACAAATAAGGAGGTGGCGTCTAACGCCACTCCAGCTTCCACCCCTGGCATTCAAATGCCAGTGGGGGATCAGTCACATACAAGTGCTGATAACAAGCCTTCTAAAAAGGCTTCCCAACCTACTTCTGTAGGTAATAAACCTGCAGCAACTAAGGTTGAAGAATACAAAGCCAAAATGCCTTATCCTCAAAAACTCCGCCAAGCAGAACAGGATAAGCATTTTGCCCGCTTTGCAGACTATCTCAAGACTCTTGAAATAAAGATCCCGTTTGCAGAAGCACTTGAGCAAATACCCTCTTATGCTAAGTTCATGAAAGAGATCTTAAGTCATAAGAAGGATTGGAGGGAGACTGAAAAAGTTTATCTCACTGAAGAATGCAGTGCAGTCATTCTGAAAAGCTTACCTGAGAAGCTTAAAGATCCTGGGAGCTTTATGATACCATGCACATTAGAGGGTACTTGTACCAAGCAAGCTTTATGTGATCTTAGGGTAAGTATCAACCTAATACCTGCATCTATTATCAGAAAGCTTGGTTTAACTGATGAAATCAAACCAACCAGGATATGTCTTCAACTTGCTGATGGCTCCATTAAATACCCATCAGGCGTGATTGAGGACATGATTGTCAAGGTTGGGCCATTTGCCTTTCCTACTGACTTTGTGGTGCTGGAAATGGAGGAGCACAAGAGTGCAACTCTCATTCTAGGAAGACCTTTCCTAGCAACTGGCCGAACCCTCATTGACGTCCAAAAAGGGGAAGTAACCTTGAGAGTCAATGAGGAGGAGTTCAAGTTGAATGTTGTCAAAGCCATGCAACATCCAGACACCCCAAATAACTGCATGAGTGTTGATATTATTGACTCTCTGGTAAGAGAGGTCAATATGGCTGAGAATCTTGAATCAGAGCTAGAGGACATCTTTAAAGATGTTCAGCCTGATCTAGAGGAATCAGAGAGAATAGTAGAACCTCTGAAAATCACTCAGGAAGAGGAAAAACCTCCTAAACCCGAGCTCAAACCATTACCACCTTCCCTAAAATATGCATTCTTGGGAGAAGGTGATACCTTTCCTGTGATCATAAGCTCTACCTTAGAGCCACGGGAAGAGAAAGCACTAATTCGAGTGCTAAGGACACACAAGACAGCTCTTGGGTGGTCCATCAGTGATCTTAAGGGCATTAGCCCAGCTAGATGCATGCACAAGATCTTCCTGGAGGGTGACGCCAAGCCAGTGGTTCAACCACAAAGGCGGCTGAATCCATCCATGAAGGAAGTGGTGCAGAAAGAGGTCACTAAGTTACTAGAGGCTGGGATTATTTATCCTATTTCTGATAGCCCCTGGGTGAGCCCTGTCCAAGTCATCCCTAAGAAAGGTGGCATGACAGTGGTTCATAATAAAAAAAATGAACTGGTTCCTACAAGAACAGTTACTGGGTGGCGTATGTGTATTGATTACAGAAGGCTTAATACAGCTACCAGAAAGGATCATTTTCCTTTACCATTCATAGACCAGATGCTAGAAAGACTGGCAGGTCATGAATACTACTGCTTCCTGGATGGATATTCAGGTTATAATCAAATTGCAGTAGATCCAAAAGATCAAGAGAAAACGGCATTCACATGTCCATCTGGAGTATTTGCATACAGAAGGATGCCATTTGGCCTGTGCAATACACCTGCAACATTTCAGAGGTGCATGCTCTCAATTTTCTCTGATATGGTGGAAAATTTTCTGGAAGTCTTCATGGATGACTTTTCAGTATTTGGAGATTCATTCATCTCCTGTCTTGACCATTTAGCACTTGTTCTAAAGAGATGCCAAGAGACTAACCTGGTTTTAAACTGGGAAAAATGTCACTTTATGGTGACTGAAGGAATTGTCCTTGGGCACAAAATCTCGAACAAGGGAATAGAGGTGGATCAAGCTAAGGTAGAGGTAAATGAAAAATTACCACCACCTGCCAATGTTAAGGCAATCAGAAGCTTTCTGGGGCATGCAGGATTCTATAGGAGGTTTATAAAGGATTTTTCAAAAATTGCCAAACCTCTGAGCAACCTGCTAGCTGCTGACACGCCATTTATCTTTGATAAAGAGTATCTGTAGGCATTTGAGACTCTGAAAGCTAAATTGGTCACAGCACCAATCATCTCTGCACTAGACTGGACATTACCATTTGAATTGATGTGTGATGCCAGTGACCATGCCATTGGTGCAGTGTTGGGACAAAGGCATGACAAGCTTCTGCACGTCATTTACTATGCTAGCCGTGTTCTAAATGACGCACAGAAGAATTACACAACCACAGAAAAAGAGCTACTTGCAGTGGTTTACGCCATTGACAAATTCAGATCTTATTTAGTAGGATCAAAAGTGATTGTGTACCCTGATCATGTTGCTCTTAAATATCTAATCACAAAGTAGGATTCAAAACCCAGACTTATAAGATGGGTGTTGCTTCTGCAAGAGTTTGATATAGAGATAAGAGACAGAAAAGGAACAAAAAACCAAGTGGCAGATCACCTGTCCCGAATAGAACCAGTAGAAGGGGCGTCCCTCCCTCTCACTGAGATCTCTGAAACCTTTCCAGATGAGCAACTCTTTGCCATCCAAGAAGTGCCATGGTTTGCAGATATCGCAAACTACAAGGCAGTGAGATTCATACCCAAAGAGTACAGTAGGCTGCAATCAAAGAAATTGATCACAGATGCAAAGTACTATCTTTGGGATGAACCATATCTCTTCAAGAGATGTGCAGACGGAGTAATCCGTAGATGTGTGCCTAAGGAAGAAGCACAAAAGATTCTATGGCACTGCCATGGATCACAGTATGGAGGACATTTTGGCGGTGAGCGAACAGCCACAAGAGTCCTCCAATGTGGCTTCTACTGGCCTACTCTCTATAAAGATTCCCGAGCATTTGTACTTAATTGTGACAGTAGCCAAAGATCTGGCAATCTGCCTCACAGTTATGCCATGCCTCAGCAAGGGATCTTGGAGATTGAGTTGTTTGATGTATGGGGTATTGACTTTATGGGACCCTTCCCACCATCATACTCAAACACTTATATTCTGGTGGCAGTGGATTATGTATCCAAATGGGTGGAAGCTATTGCAACACCCACCAATGACACTAAAACAGTGTTAAAATTCCTCCAGAAACACATCTTCAATAGATTTGGTACCCCTAGAGTATTAATCAGTGATGGGGGCAGTCATTTCTGCAATAAACAACTTTACTTTGCTTTGGTTCGTTATGGAGTTAGCCACAGGGTAGCTACTCCATATCACCCACAGACTAATGGGCAAGCTGAAGTCTCAAATAGAGAACTCAAAAGAATCCTGGAACGGACTGTAATTAATCGTAGAAGGGATTGGGCAAGGAGCTTGGATGATGCTCTGTGGGCATACAGAACAGCATTCAAGACCCCTATAGGGACCTCTCCATACCAGCTTGTGTACGGAAAGGCATGTCACTTGCCAGTGGAACTGGAACATAAGGCCTACTGGGCAACCAGATTCCTAAACCTTGATGCCAAGTTAGCTGGAGAAAAACGATTGCTTCAGTTAAATGAGCTAGAGGAATTTAGACTCAATGCTTTCGAGAATGCAAAAATTTACAAAGAGAAAGCAAAAAGATGGCATGATAAGAAATTGTCATCCAGAGTCTTTGAGCCGGGGCAGAAAGTTCTGCTATTTAATTTCAGGCTCAAATTATTCCCCGGGAAATTAAAATCCCGGTGGAGGGGTCCATATGTGATTACAAGCGTATCACCATATGGATACGTAGAGCTTCAGGATAGTGAATCCAACAAAAAGTTCATTGTTAATGGACAGAGAATTAAACATTATCTTGAAAGTAACTTCGAGCAAGAATGCTCAAAACTGAGACATGATTAGAGCTCAGTGGTAGTCCAGCTAAAGACAATAAAGAAGCGCTTACTGGGAGGCAACCCAGCCATTTACAAAGTTTATTTACTGATTAAATAAATTTCCTTTTTTTACAGGTATGTGTCCAAGTATCTTCAAGGTAAAATAGCAATTGCTTGAGATCACAGAGTTACAGGGGAATTTAGAAGTTCACTGGCGAAAAAAAAGCCAGTAAGAAACATTTTGGGCGTTGAACGCCCAAAAGAAGCACCCACTGGGCGTTCAACGCCAGTAAGGGTAGCCATCTGGGCGTTAAATGCCAGAAAGGAGCATCTTCTGGGCGTTAAACGCCAGAAAGAAGCACCTTCTGGGTTGCCAATAGCCCTTAAAAGGGGGGAATAAAAGCCAATATTATTGATGATCTGAAAAATCATGAAATTGATTCTTGAAGCAAGAGAAAGCAGTGAAAAAAAAAGGGGGGAATAAAAGCCAATAGCCCTTAAAACGGAAATGCAAGGGTGAAAAGGATCCAAGGCTTTGAGCATCAGTGGATAGGAGGGCCCAAGGAAATAAAATCCGGGCCTAAGCGGCTAAATCAAGCTGTCCCTAACCATGTGCTTGTGTCATGCAGGTCCAAGTGAAAAGCTTGAGACTGAGTGGTTAAAGTCGTGATCCAAAGCAAAGGAGTGTGCTTAAGAGCTCTCAACACCTCTAACTGGGGACTTTAGCAAAGCTGAGTCACAATCTGAAAAGGTTCACCTAGTCATGTGTCTGTGGCATTTATGTATCTGGTGGTAATACTGGAAAACAAAGTGCTTAGGGCCACGGCCAAGACTCATAAAGTAACTGTGTTCAAGAATCAACATACTACACTAGGAGAATCAATAATACTATCTGAATTCTAAAGTTCCTATGGATGCCAATCATTCTGAATTTCAAAAGATAAAGGGAGGTGCCAACACTGTTCAGAAACAAAAAGCTACAAGCCCCGCTCATCTAATAAGAATCTGAGCTCCATTTAAAACTCTTAGATACTATTACTTCTTAATTTCTTTTCATCCTATTTTATTTATCTAGTTGCTTGAGGACAAGCAACAGTTTAAGTTTGGTGTTGTGATGAGCGGATATTTTATACGCTTTTTGGGGGTAATTTCATGTAGATTTTAGCATGTTTTAATTGGTTTTTAGTAGAATATTATTAGTTTTTAGGAAAAAATCATATTTCTGGACTTTACTATGAGTTCGTGTGTTTTTCTGTGATTTCAGGTATTTTCTGGCTGAAATTTAGGGAGCTGAGCAAAACTCTGAGTTAGGCTGAAAAAGGACTACTGATGTTGTTGGATCCTGACCTCCCTGCACTCGAAATGGATTTTCTGGAGCTACAGGAGTCCAATTGGCGCGCTCTCAACGGCGTTAGAAAGTAGACATCCAGGGCTTTCCAGCAATATATAATAGTCCATACTTTGCGCGAATATAGACGACGTAACTTGGCGTTGAACGCCAAGTACATGCTGCTGGCTGGAGTTAAACGCCAGAAATACGTCATGATCCGGAGTTGAACGCCCAAAACACATTATAACTTGGAGTTCAACTCCAAGAAAGGCCTCAATTCGTGGATAGCTTTAGTCCCAGCCCCAGCACACACCAAGTGGGCCCCAGAAGTGGATTTCTGCACCAATTATCTTAGTTTACTCATATTTTGCAAACCTAGGTTACTAGTTTACTATTTAAACAACTTTTAGAGAATTATTTTGTACCTCATGACATTTTCAGATCTGAATCTTATACACTTTGACGGCATGAGTCTCTAAACTCCATTGTTGGGGGTGAGGAGCTCTGCAGCGTCTCGATGAATTAATGCAATTGTTTCTATTTCACTCAAACGTGTGTATGGTCCGATCTAAGATGTTTATTCGCGCTTAATTATGAAGGAGGTGATGATCCGTGACACTCATCACCTCCCTCAATCCATGAACGTGTTCCTGACAAACACCTCCGTTCTACATCAGACTGAATGAGCTTCTCTTAGATTCCTTAATCAGAATCTCCGCGGTATAAGCTAGAATTGATGGCGGCCACTCTTGAGAATCCGGAAGGTCTAAACCTTGTCTGTGGTATTCCGAGTAGGATTCAAGGATTGAATGGCTGTGACGCGCTTCAAACTCGCGATTGCTGGGCGTGATGACAAACGCAAAAGGATCAATGGATCCTATTCCAACATGATCGAGAACCAACAGCTGATTAGCCATGCTGTGACAGAGCACCTGGACCGTTTTCACTGAGAGGATGGGAGGTAGCCACTGACAATGGTGACACCCTACATACAGCTTGCCGTAGACGTGGTTTACAAACAATTGAGTTGAATATTACATTGCAGAAATTCAGAGGACAAGACATCTCCAAAACTCCAACATATTTCTCATTACTGCACAACAAGTAACGATTTTATTCTCTTTTATTTTTCCAATCTAATAATTCCAACTGATAATTTTAATTAATATCCTGACTAAGAATAATAAAATAAACATAGCTTGCTTCAAACCAATAATCTCCGTGGGATCGACCCTTACTCACGTAAGGTATTACTTGGACGACCCAGTGCACTTGCTGGTTAGTTGTGCGAAGCTGTGTTAAATAGTCCATTAATATTGGCCACACAATTTCGTGCACCAAAGATGACCAACATATTAAAGCAGCTACAAATGAATCAACAACAATCTCAGCCTCCTCCACAACAACAGTGTCAACAGTTGGTCCCTTAGAGAGTGTGCAGAATATGTGCATGCTATACTCATTACACTGATGAGTGTCTGCAACTCTAACAAGAAGACACCACCTTGGCAGCTACCCATAACTTATATGACCGCCCGAATCAAGGATACTACCAACAAGGCGGTAATTATAACCAAGATGGGAACTTCAATCAAGGTTGGCAAGATAACTCCAACCAGGGATAGAGGGATAACTCCAACCAGGGGTGGAAAGGTAACACTAACCAAGGATGGAGGGACAATTACAACCAAGGAGGCAGAGATAATAGCGGAAATCAGAGGTGAAACAACAACAGCAATCAACAGAACCGGTCTCAGCAGCACCAAAACCAGCCTTACTGAGCACCCCACCAAAGGCAAGCTCAAAGATCTCAAAACAACCAACAGTAAGCTCCTCAAATCACTCACCCACCTTCCTCTTCCAATGATGAGTTGCTTCACTCTATTGCTCAAGGACAAAAAGACCTTCAAAACTCAATTAACTCCACCATAAACGGTCTTAACTCCACCCTATAAGCTCTCATCTCCCGGTTGGAACCACCTTCCACCCTCAACAATCAACCTGCGAGCTCCAGTGCACTTTCTTCTCAACCCTTACCTAATCCCAAAGGAGAAATCAATGCCATTACTTTGTGGTACGGAACCACACTGCACGAAAGGAGTCATGAGGAGCCAAGCTCAAAGGCAGACATCCCAGTTGAAGACATTATTGAGGTAGAGAACGTGAAGGAAGAGGATGTGGTACAAGAAGTGGTTGAAGAAGAAGCGGGTCAACCAAGGAATGAAGCACCAAAGGGCGCTGAAGATACTAAAGATGCCATTCCTCTTCCATTTTCACACCTTGCTAGGAAGCCCAGAAAGCAAATGAAACTAGACCCTAAAATGGTAGAAATATTCAAAAATGTTGAGGTAACTATTCCCCTTTTTGATGCCATTCAGCAAGCACCTAAATATGCTAAGTTTTTAAAAGATTTATGCGTGCATAAAGATAAAATAAATGAGTTAGAGACTATTCCTCTAGGTAGCTCTATTTCTGCTTTAATGAGTGCCATATCAAAAAATATGGGGATCCGGGTCCATGCATGGTTACTTGTACTATTCAGGGTGTACAATTTTTTGACTGCATGTGTGATTTAGGTGCGTGTGTGAGTATTATGCCATTATTTGTATATGATGCTTTGAGGCTCCCTCCCTTAAAAAGGTCGGTAGCACGTTTTGTTTTGGTAGATAAGAGCATTATCTCAGTGGCTGGAATTGCTGAGGACATGCTAGTGAGCATTAAGGGGCTAACATTTTCTATTAACTTCTAGATTTTGGGGATGCCCCTTAATGACCCAGGAAGACCATCATCCATCCGACTTGGAAGGCCATTTTTGAAGACTTCAAGGTTCAAATTGGATGCCTTCTCAGGAACCTACTCTTTTGAGATAGATGGCAGAATAGTAAGCTTCAATCTGGATGAAGCTATGAAGCACCCACCAGAAGATCACTCAATCTTCCAATGCGACATTATTGATGAGATTGTGGCTGAAGTCCATCAAGAAGAAGTAGAAGAGACGCACATGGAGCAAGGTACAAGTGTGGGAAAACCCCCTGAGCTTACTGAAGATACCTTGCCCCCACAACTAGCTCCAAATGATAAGGTGCCTTACCAGGAGTAGAAGATGGAATTGAAGCCCCTTCCACCCCACCTCAAGTATGCTTACCTTGAGGATAATCAGAAGCTCCCAGTTATCATTGCAAGGGAACTCACTTCCCAACAGGAAGAGCAGTTGTTTAGTGTGCTGAGAAGACACAAGAAGGCTATTGGGTGGAGCTTGGCAGATATAGTAGGCATCAGCCCTCAAGTCTGTGAGCACCGTATATTTTTAGAAGAGGGAACAAGGCCTATCCGTCAACCTCAGAGGCGGCTAAACCCCACCATTCTGGAGGTTGCCAAGAAGGAAGTGACTAGACTGCTTGAGGCTGACATCATCTATCCAATCTCGGATAGTGAATGGGTCAGCCCAGTTCAAGTGGTACCAAAGAAATCTGGAGTAACAACAGTAAAGAATGAGCATAGAGAACTCATTGCAACTAGAGTGTAGAACTCCTGGAGGGTGTGCATTGATTATAGGCATCTCAACCAGGCCACCCACAAGGATCACTACCCACTACCTTTCATCGATCAGATGCTTGATCGCCTATCAGGTAAATCACACTACTATTTTCTAGATGGTTATACTGGCTATTTTCAAATTCATATAGCTCCTAAAGATCAGGAGAAAACCACCTTTACATGTCCCTTCGGAATGTATGCATATAAGAGGATGCCTTTTGGCTTATGTAATGCACCAGCTACGTTCCAAAGATGCATGATGAGCATTTTCTCAGATCTTCTTAAGAACTGTATGGAAGTTTTCATGGATGAATTTAGTGTGTATGGTGATTTGTTTAGCCTTTGTTTGGATAGTTTAGCTAGAGTATTAGACAGGTGTGTTAGTTCAAACCTTGTACTGAATTTTGAAAAATGTCATTTTATGGTACAACATGGTATTGTTCTAGGACATGTTCTGGTTTACTTTACCCCTCTTCCGTGAGGGAAGTCCGCTCGTTTCTTAGTCATGCAGGTTTCTACCGGCAATTTATCAAGGACTTCAGTAAGGTAGCACTTCCTTTATCCCGACTGCTGCAGAAGGATGTTGAGTTCGAACTGAGTGCGGACTGCAAGGAGGCGTTTGATAAGCTGAAGACCGCTTTGACCCAAGCCCCTATTGTGAGAGGGCCTGACTGGAGTTAACCCTTTGAGATAATGTGTGACGCCTCCAACTATACAGTTGGAGCAGCGCTGGCTTAGCATAAAGGTAAATACCCTTTTATCATTGCCTATGCTTCTATGACTTTAGATGCTGCTCAGCCTAATTATACTACCACTGAAAAAGAGCTTCTGGCTATTGTTTTTGCTTTGGATAAATTCTGAGCCTACTTACTTGGTGCTAAGGTGGTAGTATATTATGATCATGCAGCTCTAAAATATTTATTAGCTAAGAAAGTGTCCAAACCAAGGCTTATACGTTGGATATTATTGCTGCAAGAATTTGATTTAGAAATTAAAGATAGGAGTGGTACTCAGAATTTAGTGGCTGACCACCTGAGTCGCCTAGAACACATTAAGGATGACTCCACTCCTATCAATGATGCTTTTTCATTTGATAGCTTGCACGCAATATATGAAGTAGTTCCTTGGTACGCCCCTATAGCTAATTATTTGGTCAGTCATACCTTCCCTCCTGCTTTTACTAAGCATAAAAAGGACAAGCTTAAAAGCGAGTCCAAATATTATATTTGGGATGACCCATATCTATGAAGATGTGGTGCTGACCAGATAATTAGAAGGTGTGTGCCACAATCAGCATTCCAGTCAATTTTAGAGGCTTGCCACTCTTTTGAGAGTGGTGGACATTTTGGTCCTCAAAGGACAGCTAGAAAAATTCTGGACATTCTGGTGGCCCACGCTATTTAAGGATGCCACTGCTTTCTGTGAATCTTGTTCACCATGCCAGAGGTTTGGAAATATATCCAAGAGGGATGAGATGCCCCAACAACGTATGCTGTTCTGTGAAATTTTTGATTTTTGGGGCATTGACATCATGGGTCCATTTCCAAACTCTCATGGTTTTTTATATGTACTGTTAGTTGTCGATTATATTTCTAAATGGGTGGAAGCAATTCCTACCCGCACTGATGATGCTAACACTGTTGTCTCGTTTGCTCGAAATAATATTATCTGTCGCTTTGGATCACCACGAGCGATCGTGAGTGATCAAGGCACTCACTTTTGTAACAAAAGATTAACAGGTTTACTGAAGAAACATGGTATTGTGCACAAGGTGGCCACAGCTTACCACCCCCAGACCAATGGACAAGCCGAGGTGTTAAACAGAGAGATAAAGCGTATCTTGGAGAAGGTCGTCATGCCACATAGGAAAGACTGGAGTACACAGCTTGTAGATGCGCTTTGGGCTTACCGGACAGCATACAAGACACCAATCAGAATGAGTCCCTTCCGCCTAGTCTACGGAAAGGCTTGTCACCTCCCAATGGAGGTGGAGCACAAGGCTTTCTGGGTAGTGAGGAAATGTGGTGGACGAAATTGTGACCCTCTTTGTATTTGCATGAGATTTATTTAATGGCTATTGGCTATGTGTGGACACAACTCCGTTCAACTTAACCAGCAAGTGTACTGGGTCATCCAAGTAATACCTTATGTGAGTAAGGGTCGATCCCACAGAGATTGTTGGTATGAAGCAAGCTATGGTCACCTTGTAAATCCCAGTTAAGTGGACTCATAAAGTCAAATGTGATTAGATTGGATAAATAAAGATAAATAAAATAAAAAGGGATAGAAATACTTATGTAAATCAATAGTGAGAATTTCAGATAGGCGTATGGAGATGCTGTGCTCCTCTTGTATTTCTACTTTCTTATTACATTCATCCAATCCTTCTTACTCATTTCCATGGCAAGCTGTATGTAGGGCATCACCGTCGTCAATGGCTACTTTTCATCCTCTCGGGAAAATGGTCCTATGCGCTGTCACTGCATGGCTAATCGTCTGGAGGCATCACCCTTGTCGATGGCTACATTCCATCCTCTCAGTGAAAATGGTCCAAATGCTCTGTCACGGCACGGCTAATCATCTGTCGGTTTTCAATTAGGTTGGAATAGAATCCCTTGATTCTTTTGCGTCTGTCACTAACGCCCAGCCTTCAGGAGTTTGAAGCTCGTCACGGTCATTCAATACCGGAATCCTACTCGGAATACCACAGACAAGGTTAGACTTTCCGGATTCCCATGAATGCCGCCATCTATCTAGCTTATACCATGAAGATTCTCTTGGGGAATCTAAGAGATATGTGCCCGGCCTAAAGTAGAACGGAAGTGGTTGTCAGTCACACGCGTTCATTGGTGAGAATGATGATGAGTGTCACGGATCATCACATTCATCAAGTTTGAAGTGCAACGCATATCTTGGAATAAGAATAAAAGAGAATTGAATAGAAAGTAATGGTAATTGTATTGAAACTTGAGGTACAGCAGAGCTCCACACCCTTAATCTATGGTGTGCAAAAACTCCACCGTTGAAAATACATCAGTGAAAGGTTCAGGCATGGCCGAATGGCCAGCCCCCTAAAATCTGATCAATAGCCTCTTAAGATGAAGAATAAAACAAAACTGAGACCAAAGATGTCTAATACAATAGTAACTTATCCTATTTATACTAGACTAGCTACTAGGGTTTACATGAGTAAGTAATTGATGTATAAATCCACTTCCGGGGCCCACTTGGTGTATGTTTGGGCTGAGCTTGATCTATCCACGAGCTGAGGCTTCTCTTGGAGTTGAACGCCGAGTTATAGCGTGTTTCTGGCGTTCAACTTCGGGTTATGACGTGTTTCTGGCGTTTAACTCCAGACAGCAGCATGTACTTGGTGTTGAGCACCACTTTACGTCATCAATTCCCGAATAAAGTATAGACTATTATATATTTCTGGAAAGCTCTGGATGTCTACTTTCCAACGCCATTGAGAGCGCGCTATTTGGAGTTCTGTAGCTCCAGAAAATCCATTTCGAGTGCAGAGAGGTCAGATTCCAACAGCATCAGCAGTCCTTTTGTCAGCCTTTTTCAGAGTTTTGCTCAAGTCCCTCAATTTCAGCCAGAAATTACCTGAAATCACAGAAAAACACACAAACTCATAGTAAAGTCCAGAAATGTGAATTTAACATAAAAACTAATAAAAACATCCCTAAAAGTAGCTTGAACTTACTAAAAACTACCTAAAAATAATGCCAAAAAGCGTATAAATTATCCGCTCATCTAAATGCAACATGGGACCTGAGAAAGCGAGGGCTGAGAGGAAGCTGCAACTACAAGAACGGGAGTGCCTTCACTTGGAAGCATATGAGAACTCTAGGCTATACAAAGAGAAGGTGAGGGCTGTACATGACAAGAGTATCAAGCGAAGGGAGTTCAGACCTGGGGAGTTGGTTCTCCTTTACAACTCCAGGTTGAGACTCATGCCTGGAAAGCTGAGATTCAGATGGGAAGGACCCTACAGAGTGGAAAAGGCTGAACCGTATGGCTTCTTCCATTTAAGGCACCCTTCAACCTACAATATCCTCAAGGTCAATGGCCACCGCTTGAAGCTGTACCATGGTGAGAAGATGAAAGACAACAAGGAGCTGGAGATCCTCCTCTTGCAGGATCCCCCTACCGAAGTCAACTGAGCTTGTGGAACGTCCAACTTAAGGACGTTAAAGAAAAGTGCTAGGTGGGAGACAACCAACCGGGTATGATCATTCCTTCTCTCTCTTAGTTTTATTTTGTTTTCTTTTTTCTCAGTGTCATGCATACATTATGCATCATCACCTGCATTCTGCATAAAAAAATCGCGCATTCGACGCGCCAGGGGCTAGTACGACTCCGCGTCGTGCGTGATTGCGACATGCGGTAGATGGACCAGTGAGTTCTGTGAGAGGCGTGCTGAAAGTGTGCTTTGCGCACAAACCAGTCACCGCGTACGCGTACCTAATGCGTCCGCGTCCCCTGCCATTTTCACAACCCACGCGTCAGTGTCTAGGCCGCGTCCGCATGCTTCTGGAAATCGGTGCAGGCCCCTATTCGAACAGAAGGTTGTGACGCTATGGCGCTGGTTTCGCGACTCTAGCACAACCCATGGCGACGCGTATGCAATCCTTTTCCTTTCTTTCTTCTTTCTTTCTTTTCTTTTCTTTTTCAATCCTAATTCTTTCTTCTTCCTTCTTTCACTCTTCTAAATTCTTCCCTCCTTCTTCCATCGAGCTTCTTTCCTCTTCCTATCTCCCTCTTCTTCCACATGTTTCTATTCTTTCCCTCCTCTTCTCTTTCGTTCTTCTTCCCTTTATTGCATTTAATTTTTGTTTTCTTTTCTTCTAAATTTTCTTTTAGCTTAGTTATTTATGGTTTATCTTTCATGCTTTTCTCATGCATTTTTATGTTGGTGTTGGAGCTTTATTTGGGTATTATTTTATTATCTTTGAGTTTGTGGATATTTTGAGGAGTCATTTGACCATTGATATTTTATTAAGGATCTCACATACATTTGGATTACTTATTTTTATCCCTATTTTAACTTGCACACCAAGTGTTTGTGAAAAAGCCAACATGGCAATTTGCATTCTTTTCTATCATATTCTTACTACTTTATTGCATCTTTTTCACAACTCTTGCCATCCACTTGTATTGAGTATATCATTCACAATTTTCATCATACCAATGCTCATTCTTTTCTTCCATGTGATGCTTATTATTGACTTTGATGCTTGAGCTATGCTTCTCATGCCTCTTATTTGCATGCCATTATGCCTCTTGCATCTAGTTGTGTGTTATGCCTATATGCTCTTCATTGATGTCCTCCCAGCATGCTGTAGCTACCATGCACTCAAGACATTGTTTATTTCCTTGGGCATTTATTTTCACTTGAAATTTCTTCCTTCCTGTTCTAGCTATCTATATTTAACTTTCTTCCTTTTTCTTTCTTCCTTAGGATGGGTACCAAGAAAGGAAAGGGGAAGGCTACTGACAAGACACCGGCAAGGTAAGGCACTAAGAGAACCTTAGCTAAAGCACAACCTTCTACAAGCATCAAGCCGCCCACAAAACGGATAAAGAGACTCATCAAGGTTGATGATACAGAAAAAGCTTTCCCTGCTAGGGACTCTACATGGTTCACTAACCGTTACTGTGAGCCGATGTTCTCCATCCTGGCTGAGCGAAACTACAATAATGAGTGCCTACTCATTCTTCCAACACACCTTGTTGATCTTGTGGAGCCCCGCATTGAAAGGAGGCAGTAGAGATTCTTGAGGCAGCAGCCGCAGTAGGTCAATCTTTCATGGGTAGTTGAATTCTACTCCAACTTTAACCTACCGACCCTGCAGTCTATCTATGTTTGCCAAAAGCAAGTCCCTGTCTCCGAGGGGGCCATTTAGCGAGTATTGGATCTTCCACCAGGACCAGAGGGGTTGGATGCCTATCAAGAGGCCTCTCTCAAGCGCCAGACATTCCAGTTTGATTAGGACAGCGTCCTTGGAGTTATAGCACAACCGGGCAGCACTTGGATCTATGGGCAGCATCAGACTCGACCTAAGAGCATCTCTGCTCCAACATACCTTGGAGGCTCGCGTGTGGGCACAGATTATGTCTGATGACAAGTCATCATATATCCATTTCTCAAGCTAATTTCACTTGTTTCACTAGTTTTTATGCACTTTCTTGCACCCTAAGTAAGCAATTTAGAGTGGAATTGCATGTTTTATTTGAATCAAACAACCACCATTTAATTGATGCTAAATCATGAGGTTTAAGCTAAATTTAATTGATTTTTAATTGATTTATAAACCTTGTGAATTTAGTGATACTTTGATTGGTTGTTTTGATTATTTGTAGGTGAAGAAAAGAAGAAAAGAAGGAAGCGTGGCTTAAGAAAGCGTGGCCCAAGGAAGAAAAGAATGTAGCACATGGAAGGGAGGAAGCCATATTGCCCTCCACGAGAGCACACTGCCCTCCAAGGGAGCACAACAATGAACCAAGCATTGAAGGCTTCACTGCCTTGCCCTCCTTGAGGGCGGAGCACAATTCTAGGCCAAGAAATGAGAGAAGAAAAATCTCTGCCCTGCCCTCCTCAAGAGCAGTTTCGAGCTCCTCATGGAAAAATTCAAGGAAAATGTTCTTCAAGTGCCATTTATGGGTTTCTAACCAAGCACCTGAAGGGAAGGAAGGAGCGCTACTCACAAGGGAAAATGAGCCACACTTGGCTAAAAGGCTACCACCAAGTTTCGAACACAAGATCTCTAGGAAGCCAAGCCTTAAGCGTGAATCATGTGCCAAGAAGAAAAGCTCAGTATGCCTTCAACCAAATTTCGAACTTGGGACCTCACCCAAGAACAAGGAAAGCTTGCACTGCCCTGCCCTTGTGGAGGGCAGTGCAGCAATTCTTGGTGCATGGCACACAAATTGGCACGGCCAGGAGCTTGGGCGCGCGCAGCTTGGACGCACGGGCAGGAAGGCAAGGCCGCACCATGACAACATTGCCCTGCCCTCCACAAGGGCAGGGCAGCATCCTGATGCCCCTCCCAATTTGGCACGCTAGTTGGATCCACATGCAAGGCTTCCCTGCTCTGCCCTCCACAAGAGCAGAGCAACCTCCTAGGAGCAACATGGGCTGAATTTCACTCAAAAATCCAACTTAATTCATTTATTCACCAAATCAAAAAGATCACTCAAAATTCATAGATCCAAAATAGAAAGTGTATAAATAGGTGTTAGTTAGGATTAGAATGGGAGTTGTTTTAGGGAGCTTACTTTGATTTTAATTTTCATCCTTAGTCAACTTGAGAGCTGAATTTCCATTTTTCTATTTTCTGCGATTGGAGGAGAGAATTCATTTCTTCTACCTCTGATCTCTTATTTTCTTTACTGGATTTTGATTGAATCTTGAGTGTGAAGAACTGAGGAACTTCTGTCTCAATCTCCATTTAAGATCTCTTTAATTTCCCTTCTGCATAATTGAGTTCAATTCCATTTCCTTTACTGCTGCAATCTTTAATTTCTCTTTAATTGCTTTGTGAACTTGGATCTAGGAAGGCAATTGAGATCTAGAATCTTCTATCTAGTCTCTGGAGTCCTGAGATCTGATTTTATCTTTTTAGTTCTTCTGCTGAACCACTGCTGCACCAATACACCTATTTGAAGGAGCTCATTGCTAGTACTCACCCACCTCCAGAGGAGAAGGATACCCCAAACTCCACTTCACCTACCAGCACCGGAAGCCATGGCGAGCCCGACTGTGGGGGTGATGCTACCAGCCCCACCTTGCTCCTCACTGATGGCATGGAGGACCGTGCTAAGCCTTAAGTGTGGGAAGGTCAGTACCTAACTTCCGGAGGTAATCTCTCTCTCCTAACACCAATATGTTATTTTTCTTTTGTTAGATAGGATAGATTGCATGATAATAACTGCTTACATATATGTTCTGCTTGGTTCAATGGATGAGTTTCTTTTCAAGACCCTATTTTAGAGCATTTCACAAATTCAAACCGAAAATTTGTGTTAAACTTGTTTGAAGATTGTAATTTGGAACATGGTTGATAACTAAGAACACACAACTTGTGAAGATTTTGAGCTTGATTATATGGTTACGTTATTTAACCATGATTTTTATTCTTGTGTGTTTTCTTCTCTATGATTGCAATCTATGGTTTGTTCCATTCTTTGTGTCCATTGTTTAGTGTATATTCATGCATACATATGATTGAGACCATCATTTGTTATTAGCTCACTTATCCCAAATAGCCTACCATTCCATCTACCTTTGTTTGCAAATTTGAGCCTTTTTAACCCCCAATTATTCTTTATGTTACCACATCACTAGCCTTAAGCGGAAAAATAATTAATTACCCTAATTGAATCTTTGGTTATCTTAAGATAGAGATTATGTGTCAATTAAGTGTGGGGAAATGTGGGAACTTTGGTTGATGAGAATGTGTATTATTTTTATTACCAAAAGAATTAAGAATTGGGTGCTACTCATGTGAAATTATGAAAAGCATATGCTTTGATTTACTCTGCCTTCATAAAAAATAAAATAAAAAATAAAAAAATAAAAAAAATAAAAATATATATAAATAAATAAATAATTAGGGGACAAAAAATTACCCCAATGTTAAGTGCAATAAAAAGATCAATGCATATGTGATGAAATTAAAGAAAAATTGGATACATGAGTATGTGAATTATACAAAAGTGAGATTATGGGTAGCTAAGCATGCTTTTTGAATTACATAGAGTGTGTATGTGTTAGGTGAGAACTTAGGATTAGTCAAAGATTCAATTTATAGCTCACTTGGCCATATATATATCCTCACCCCTACCTTAGCCCCATTATAACCTTGAAAAGACCTCATGATATTTGCATTAGTACACTAGATATTTGTTGATTGGTTAGATGAGGAGCAAATTTTTAGAAATCATGATTAGAGGAGACTAAAGTGGATTAACCCTAAACACCTGAGTAATTCGAGTGCATATACTTTTCCAATGAGGGTTCAATGCTTGATTCTATGTTCCCGGCTTTCATGAGCTATCTTCTTACAAGTTTACTTGTTTCTTATTGTGTGATTTGAATTAGTGGAATCTGATTTATGTTGTCTTGGAGGACTTGTTTGTTTTTAACTAAGTAGGTAGAAACATCTTAGCATGTAGTTGCATTCATTTACATAGGTTGCATTGCATGAGTCTTACCTTCCCCCATTCATTCTTTTGATCTCCTTGAGCTTAGCATGAGGATATGCTAATTTTTAAGTGTGGGGAGATTGATAAACCATTATTTTATGGTTTATCTTGTGCTAAATTGAGTGGTGTTTATCAATTCTATGCATACTTATTCATACAATTCGCATGGATTTACAAATCCTTCCCAATTTTGTTCTATGGTTGAAAACTTACTTCCTAAGCCCTTAAATTATATATTCCTAATTCTCCTTTATCCCATTTGATGCCGTGATCCCTGTGTAAAGTGTTTTCAGGCTTTATAGGGAGGAATGGCTTATAAGATGGAAAGGAAGCTTGCAAAAATAGAAGGAACACAAGAGACCAAGGAGCTGACCAGCAAAAATCGGCGCGCACGCGTACCTAGCGCGTACGCGCAACTTGCGCATCCCATAGAGAAGCAGATGCGTACCTGACGCATACGCGTGAACGCGCAGAAGACCATCGACACGTACGCGTCACGCGTATGCGTAACATGCGCCACGTGCAGAATTCACTGAAAATGCTGGGGGCGATTTTGGGCTGCGTTTGGACCCAGTTTTTGGCCCAGAAATGCAGACTAGAGCCAGGGGACAGCAGAGACTCAGGGGGGATTCAGACATTCTCATTCTTTAGCTTTAGTTTTAGTTTTCAAATCTGAGAAGGAGAAATTACTGTTTCTTCTGGGGTTCCTCACATTCATAGCTTCCAGTTTTATGCTTTTGAGTTGGATATTGAGAAGAGTTACTACCTCTGTTGAAGTTTTATCATTCTAGTTTGTTTCCTATTCCCTTACTCTTTTATTTCCCTATTTTCTTTATTTAGAGTTATATGGATACCTTCGATTTTGGAATTAATTAATGCAAGGATACTTTTCCCTTTAATTTCTTTATTTGTTTATTATTTTCAAATGAGTTTTATTACCATGTATTCTTCCTACTCCCTTTACATGCATGCGAAAATGGCATCCATGTCAATGGAGTAGGCACTCAACTTGACTTTGGAGTTGATTAATAGGAGACCCTTGAGTTGGAATACTCAAGAGCTAAATAGTAATTGGAAGTTGTTGGCTGGCTCTTTTGTCACTAACGCTAATCCTTCCCGAGGGAGAGCATTAGGACTTGTGAATAAGAGTTAGCTCAATTACTTGACTTTCCTTCGTTCATTGAGTGTTAACTAAGTAAAAATAACAACCTTTCACTATTACTCTTGGGAAAATCCAACAAGGATAGAACTTCCGATTAATCTCCTCTGGGTCAAGGCTTTTATTCTAATTACATCAATCATCTTCTTAATTTCCACTGCTTTAATTTAGAATCTTCTATTTGCCCATTCCCCAAACTCCAAATTTCTGAGAAACCCCTATTCAATAATTCGCACTCTCTTAGCAACTCGTTGGGAGATGACCTGGGGATTCTATTCCCAGTATTTTGTTCTTAATTTTGTGACAACCCTTTTTAAATTGATACGCGGAATTTTCATCGGTTGAGAACTATACTTTCAACGTGATTTCTGATATAAATTCTTAATCGGTAATTTTCTGCACGTTAGCTTCTCCTCTGTAGGGGCATGCTCACTGGCATTCTCAAGATCCTCTTGGTCCTTGGTTGCCTTAAGTCCCTCAGTAGCATGCTCCTGAGGTTCGGCCTCCTTAGTGAAGACTACTTTCCCACCTTCTTTTAAGGTCTCCTTCCCAGAGAGCATCAGGCTTTCTGTGAGCACCCTATAGGGATGCACCTCCTCAAACAACTTAGTAAGAGGAATATTAACCTGCTCAAGTGTCCACCGGTCATGGGTGAGAGTGTCTCCTTGAGGGTAGTTACCACTTATATCACTAGGAGCATTATAAATCTCAGCAGGTGGTGCGGCTACAGCCTCCATGTCTAGAACTTCTATCCTAACTAGAGTCTCTTCACAGGAGTATAAGTGCTGGTTATTGGTAGTGATGAATCCATATTTTATGATATATTTTTTTGTTTGATTTGAGTAGATTTCATCACATAAACCCACATTTATTCATCCAAATAGCATACTTTTATGTTCTCTCCCTAAATTGAGCTTAATTGTGAAAACATGCTTATTTGTGCCTAATTTAATCAACTTTATCCCACTTTCATCCCATTCGATGCCTTGATGGTTTTGATGAGTGATTTCAGGTGTAATAGGTTGGAATGGCTTGATAATAGTGGAAGGAAAGAATGTAATTGGGAGAAAAGCACAACCTACTATTCGTAAGCACAAGAACCAGACAGCCATGTGTGCGTACGCACAACCCCCTGTGCATACGCACAAGAAGAAAATTAGCATGTGTGCGTATGCACAGGTCCCAGCGCGTGACTCATTTATTGCAAATCGCTGGGGGCGATTTTTGGGCCTCCAGGGCCCAATTTTGAAACTTTCTAAAGCTGATGAGTGCTATATCAAAAAGGCCCTCTTTCCATGTGAAAGGGCGGAACAATTAGGGTTAGATTTTACTCATGTAGTTCATTTTCTAGAGAGAGAAGCTCTCCCTTCTCTCTAGAACCTAGGTTTCTTAGTTTAATTTCTTGTAATTTCTACTTTTAATTCTTGCTTTCCTTTACTTTTTCCTTGTCATTTATTGTTATTGCATCTTTGTTCTTCTTCATTTTTTTTGTTATTTTCTTAATCTTGCCATATTTATGTTATGAACCCTCTTTGTTAATTTTACTTTCAATTAATGCAATTTATGTTTTATGTTCATTTATTGCTTTCTTTAGTTGTTATTTCCATTTTCTTGCTTTTGGTAGTTGAAGATTTTATATTTAATGCAATTTAATATTATTTTATTTTCATGCACACCAAGTGTTTGATAAAATGCTTGGCTTAGTTTTTACTTAGTTTTTCTCCACTCTTGGCTTGAAATTGATGACTTTGGTGACCCTTGAGTCATTGATGTCCATTCTTGTTTGATACATAGAGTAGTTAGTTGATTTGGTCCCCATTGACTCTATGTGACCCTTAGTGTTGACATAGGACTTATGGATTGAAATCAACTATTCCTACTTGACTTATCCTCGATGTTAGGGTTAACTATATAGGATTAACTCTTCATAATCATCATGTGTTTGTGGTCAATGTCTAGGATAGGTAACCTTAGCTCTCAATTACTTGCCAAGAGATTTCTTGCATTTGAAGTTTCCTTTCCTTGTATTTAATTGCTTTGACTTTTATTGCTTTGATGTTTAATTTCTTGTATGTCTAGTTTTCACACTCTTGGTTGAGTAGTTGGGTGGAATTGAGTTGTGGATGTCTATTCCACATTGTGTGAAGATTGTTAATTGGTTTGGTTTCCCTTGACTCTAAGTGACCCACTAGTGTTGACTTAGGACTTAGGGATTGGAATCAATTATGCCCTTTTGACTAATTCTCAAGTAGGATTGACTAATTGGGATTAATTCCATACAATTGCCATATTTGTGGTCCATAACTAGGATTGGAATCCTAAATTCCCCAATTCTCCCCAAGAGCCTTTTTTAGCATTTAATTTCCATTTTCGTTGCTTTTAATTGCTTTCCTTTAATTCCTTGTATGCTTGTTTGATTTCTTGCTATTTACATTTATTGCTTCTCTTGCTTTCCTAATTCCCCATGCTCTCTCATAGCCAATAAATGTACATTTCATTACAACTCCTAGGGAGAATGACCCGAGGTTTAAATACTATAGGTTAATTAGAATTTGTAAACATTTGATTAAGAGAATTCATTGTTGGTTTGGACTATGCTACCAACGAATTAATTCTTTTTTTGATTGATTCCAAACTATACAATAGTTCTCTTATCAAATTTGGCACTGTTGCCGGGGAGTTTCAATGGTGTAGTTTTCGGCTATTGTGCATATGTGAATATTGTGAATAGCTTAATTTTGTTTGATTGTACACATGTTGCTTGCTTATTTTTAGCTATTGTGAATATGTTAAGATGTGAATATCTTGCTTCTTGTTTGCTATTTTGAATATGTTGATATTGTGAATATATTTTTTTGTTTGCTTTTTTTTCTTGTTGGGAGCTCATGGCTTGTGGGACACTCCATCCAAGCTTGGTGCAATCAATGGAGAGTTTGGAGACTCAATCATTGTTAGAGCTTCTCAATAAAGTCCAACTTAAGGACTCTAAATAGAAGTGCTAGGTGGGAGACACCCCACCATGGTAACACCTTTCTAACCCTCTCTTTGTACATATTTTCAATTGATTGCATTTTGTCTCTTGTAAATAGCTTAGGTATAGTTTAAATTTAAGCTTAATTTGCTTAGATGTTAGTTTAAATTAGGTGTTTTTCATGAATCATATGTTATGGGGTTGAAAAGCTATTATGGATACCAAGTTTGGTGCCTTAGAGCACTAAATATTTTTGAGAAAAACAGAGCATGTGCGTGCGCACACACCTGTGAGTGCGCACACACCTGTGCGTATGCACACAACCCCAATTTTTGCATTTTGTGTGCGCGCACACACCTTGCGCACTTACACCATCTTGCACCCCTTCTACTAAGAGCGTTCGCACACCTTGTGCATCCGCACCCTTTTCTTTTAGCCTCTTGTGCGTGTGCACAGACTTGTGTACGCGCACACAGTGGTGATATAGCTGGCAATTATGACGCTTCAGTTAAAAAAAAAGAAGCTCTCTGTGCAAGCGGACGTCCCTGTGCGTCTACACACTCTCATGCAACACCTCTAGTGGGAGCGATCACACGCAGTGTGCGCTCGCACACCTCTCATTTCTGCCTTTTGTGCGCGTGCACAAGCTGGTGCGTATGCACACCTCTTAATCCCCTCTCTGTTCATAGTGCTTGCATACGCTTATGCATCAACTCACCCTCCATTTCTTTTACTTTCTATGCGCGCGCACACTTTTGTGCGTGCGCACACTTCTTGATTCCCTCTCTGCTGATAGCGTTTGCACACCTGGTGCGGATGCACACCCCTCTCTGATTCACTTAGTGTGCGTACGCACACATGCCTGTGCATACACACGCCCCTGTTTCCCGACCATTACACTTCTTTTCTCCTCTTCTCTTTACTTCTTCTCTTCTTCTCTCTTTCACTCCTCTCTTCTCTTGCTTTTGCCCTTTTCTTTACTTGCTTTACTTTGTTTTTTTTGCATTTCATTTCTACTTTAGTAACTATGTTAGTTTTTGTTTAGTTGTTTGTTAATTGAATAAGTTGCAAGTGTATGTGGTACATGAAATCGTGATACACAACTTTGTGCAGCTGACCAGCAAGTGCACTGGGTCGTCCAAGTAATACCTTGCGTGAGTAAAGGTCGATCCCACGGAGATGGTCGGCTTGAAGCAAGCTATGGTTATCTTGTAACTCTTAGTCAGGAGATTAATGATAAAAATGATTTTGTTTATGGAGAGTAAATAACATGGAATAAAAAGTACTTGTGATTCAGTAATGAGGAACATGTTGAGGTTTTGGAGATGCTCTGTCTTATGAATCTCTACTTTCCTACTGTTGTCTTCTTCACGCATGCAAGGTTCCTTCCATGGCAAGCTATATATTGGTGGATCACCGTTGTCAATGGCTAACATCCATCCTCTCAGTGAAAAAGGTCCTCTACGGTTTCCCGCATGGCTAATCATCTGTCGATTCTCACTCGTCCTAGAATAGAATCCATTGATCCTTTTGCACACTGTCACTGCGCTCAGCATTTGTGAGTTTGAAATTCGTCACAGTCACCCCTTTCCAGATCCAAATCGGAATACCACAGACAAGGTTTAGACTTTTTGGATCTCAAGAGTGCCGCCAATTGATTCTAGCTTATACCACGAAGACTCTGGTTTCACAGATTTGAACACTCTGTTGTCATGAGAAGCAATCAAACTCGTGAACCAGGAACCTAAGAGATACACACTCAATCTAAGGTATAACGGAGGTGGTTGTCAAGCACGCGTTCATAAGTTGAGAATGGTGATGAGTGTCACAAATCATCGCATTCATCTTGTTGAAGTGCAAATGAATATCTTAGAATTGAAACAAGCTTGATTGAATAGAAAATAGAAGTAATTGTATTAATTCATCGAGACACAGCAGAGCTCCTCACTCCCAACCATGGGGTTTAGAGACTCATGCCGTCAAAGATACAAATTCAGATGTAAAAATGTCATGAGGTCCTAAAAACAATCTCTAAAAGTAGTTTTTATACTAAACTAATAACCTAGGTTTACAGAAAATGGGTAAACTAAGATAGATAGTGCAGAAATCCACTTCTGGGGCTCACTTGGTGTGTTCTTGGGCTGAGCATTGAAGCTTCCATGTGTAAAGACTTTTCTTGGAGTAAAACGCCAGTTTGCTGCCTGTTTCTAGTGTTTAACTCCAGTTTTTATGCTAGTTCTGGCGTTTAACGCCAGAATAGGGTAGAAAGCTAGCGTTAAATGCCAGTTTGCGTGATCTCATCTCGGGCAAAGTATGGACTATTATATATTGCTGGAAATACCTGGATGTCTACTTTCCAATTGAGCTTCTTTAGCTCTAGAAAATCCATTTCAAGTGCAGGGAGGTCAGAATCCAACAGCATCTGCAGTCCTTTTTCAGCCTCTGAAACAGATTTTTGCTCAGGTCCCTCAATTTCAGCCAAGAAATACCTGAAATCACAGAAAAACACACAAACTCATAGTAAAGTCCAGAAATGTGATTTTTGCATAAAAACTAATGAAAACATAATAAAAAGTGAATAAAATATACTAAAAACTACCTAAAAACAATGCCAAAAAGTGTACAAATTATCCACTCATCACAACACCAAACTTAAATTGTTGCTTGTCCCCAAGCAACTGAAAACAAAATAGGATAAAAAAAAGAGAATATACTATAAATCCCACAATATCAATGAAGCTTAGTTCTAATTAGATGAGCGGGGCTTGTACCTTTTTGTTTCTGAATAGTTTTGACATCTCACTTTTTCCTTTGAAGTTCAGAATGATTGGCATCTATAGGAACTCATAATTAAAATAGTGTTATTGATTCTCTTAGTTTAGTATGTTGATTCTTGAACACAACTACTTTATGAGTCTTGGCGTGGCCCTAAGCACTTTGTTTTCCAGTATTACCACCAGATACATAAATGCCACAGACACATAACTGGGTAAACCTTTTCAGATTGTGACTTAGCTTTGCTAAAGTCCCCAGTTAGAGGTGTCCAGAGTTCTTAAGCACACTCTTTTTGCTTTGGATCACGACTTTAACCACTCAGTCTCAAGCTTTTCACTTGTACCTTCTTGCCACAAGCACATGGTTAGGGACAGCTTGATTTAGCCGCTTAGGCCTAGATTTTATTTCCTTGGGCCCTCCTATCCATTAATACTTAAAGCCTTGGATCCTTTTTACCCTTGCCTTTTGGTTTTAAGGGCTTTTGGCTTTTTCTACTTGCTTTTTATTTTTCTTTCTTTTTCTTTTAATTTTCGCCACTCCCTTTTTTTTCGCAAGCTTTATTATTCACTGCTTTTTGTTGCTTCAAGAATCAATTTTATGATTTTTCAGATTATCAATAACATTTCTCTTTTTCATCATTCTTTCAAGAGCCAACAAATTTAACATTCATAAACTCCACTATAAAAAAATATGCACTGTTCAAGCATTCATTCAGAAAACAAAAAGTATTGCCACCACATCAATATAATTAAACTAATTTCAAGATAAAAATTGAAATTTATGTACTTCTTGTTCTTTTGTAATTAGGAACATTTTTCATTTAAGAAAGGTGAAGGATTTATGGGACATTCATAACTTTAAGGCATAGACACTAGATACTAATGATCATGTAGTAAAGACACAAAACATAGTCAAACATAAAGCTCAAAACCGAAAACAGAAAAATAAATAGACAAGGAGATTAAGGAACGGGTCCACCTTAGTGAGGGTGGCATTTTCTTCCTCTTGAAGAACCAATGGTGCTCTTGAGCTCCTCTATGTCTCTTCCTTACCTTTGTTGCTCCTCCCTCATGGCTCTTTGATCTGCAGTTAAATGCTCTACCACTGAACTATGGACCCTTGAGATGAACCTCTCCATCTCTCATGACTCGGGGGTAGAAGCAACTGCCTTCCTTTTCCTCTTTCTAGAGGTTTCTCCGGCCTTAGGTGCCATAAATGGTTATAGAAAAATAGAAAGCAATTCTTTTTTTGACACGAAACTTAAAAGGTTTGCTCGTCTTCGAGCAAAAGAAGAAAGAAAGGAGTGGAAGGAGAAGTGGAGGAGATGGAGGTTTGTGAATGGGTGGGTTTGGGAGGGGAATGGTTTGAATTTGAATAGTGAGGTAGGTGGGGATCATGGGGAAGAGAGAATGAGGTGATTGGTAAAGGGTATTTGGGGAAGAGTGTTATGAAAAGGTGTGAGGGAGAGAGAGAATGAGTTGAGGTTGGTGGGGATCTTGTGGGGTCCACAGATCCTGAGCAGTCAAGAACTTCTCATTCTTGCTCTATTTAGGCGTGGAAAACACCCTTAGAGTGCAATTATGGCGTTAAACACCAGGTTGCAGCCTATTTCTGGCATTTAACGCCAACTCTTCTTCCCTTTCTGGCGTTTAACGCCAACTTGGTGCTCTGTTCTGGCGTTAAACACCAGCTTGTTGCTTCTTTCTGGTGTTAAACGCCCGGAATGGTGCTAGACTGGGCGTTTAACGCCCATTCTGCTACTCTTACTGGCGTTTAAACGCGAGTAAGTCTGTCCTCCAGGGTGTGCTATTTTTGATGCTGGTTTTGATTCTGCTTTAATTTTGCAACTGTTTTTATGACTCCACATGATCATCAACCTAAAGAAACCATAAAATAACAATGGAAAATGAAATGAAAAAGTAATTAACATAGATAATTAAGATTGGGTTGCCTCCCAATAAGCGCTTCTTTACTGTCAATAGCTTGACATTACTGAGCCGTATAGTTTGCAATGTATGCAAACCATGGAGCTTCCTGAATAGCAAACAATTGCTCATCCGAAAAGGTTTCAGAGATCTCAGTAGGAGGGAGGGACGCTCCTACTACTGGTTCTATCCAGGACAGGTGATCAGCTACTTGATTTTCTGTCCCTTTTATGTCCCTTATTTCTATATCAAACTCTTGCAGAAGCAATACCCATCTTATGAGTTTGGGTTTTGAATCCTGCTTTGTGAGGAGATATTTTAAAGCAGCATAGTCAGTGTACACAATCACTTTTGATCCGACTAAGTAAGATCTGAACTTGTCAATGGCAAAAACCACTGCAAGTAATTCCTTTTGTTGTGGTTGTTGGTGGAGAAAATTGTGATCATCAACAATGGCTCCAAAGGCTTGGTGCTCTCAAACGTGAATCACACTTTGTCACAACTCCGCACAACTAACCAGCAAGTGTACTGGGTCATCCAAGTAATACCTTACGTGAGTAAGGGTCGATCCCACAAAGATTGTTGGTATGAAGCAAGCTACGATCATCTTGTAAATCCCAGTAAGGCGGATTTAACTGGATTAAGAGATTATTGGTTTAAATAAAGATAATAAAATAAACAGAAAATAAAGATAAAGTTACTCATGTAATTCAATGGTGGGAATTTCAGATAGGTGTATGGAGGTGCTGTGTTCCTATTGAATCTCTGCTGTTCTACTTCTTCCTTCCAGTTTTTCATCACTCCTTTCTATGGCAAGCTGTATATAGGGCATCACCGTTGTCAAAGGCTACATCCCATCCACTCAGTGAAAATGGTCCAAATGCTCTGTCACAGCACGGCTAATCATCTGTCGGTTCTCAATCAGGTTGGAATAGAATCCAGTGATTCTTTTGCGTCTGTCACTAACGCCCAGCCTTCAGGAGTTTGAAGCTCGTCATAGTCATTCAATCCCGGAATCCTACTCGGAATACCACAGACAAGGTTAGACTTTCCGGATTCTCATGAATGCCGCCATCAATTCTAGCTTATACCACGAAGATTCTGATTAAGGAATCCAAGAGATATGCGCCCGGTCTAAGGTAGAACGGAAGTGGTTGTCAGTCACGCGCGTTCATAGGTAAGAATGATGATGAGTATCACGGATCATCACATTCATCAAGTTGAAGTGAAATGAATATCTTAGAACAGGAATAAATCGAATTGGATAGAAAATAGTAGTAATTGCATTAAAACTTGAGGTACAGCAGAGCTCCACACCCTTAATCTATGGTGTGTAGAAACCCCACCGTTGAAAATACATAAGTGAAAGGTCCAGGTATGGCCGAATGGCCAGCCCCTAGATCTAAGAAATAAATGTCCAAAGATTGAATAATACAATCAAAGATATATAATATACTAGTAAAAAGTTATATTTATACTAAACTAGCTACTAGGGTTTACAGAGGTAAGTAATTGATGCATAAATTCACTTCCGGGGCCCACTTGGTGTGTGCTTGTGCTGAGCTTGATCTATCCACGAGCTGAGGCTTCTCTTGGAGTTGAACGCCAAGTTGTAACGTGTTTTGGGCGTTCAACTCTGGTTCGTGACGTGTTTCTGGCGTTTGACTCTAGAATGCAGCATGGAACTGGCGTTGAGCGCCAGTTTACGTCATCAAATCTCAAATAAAGTATAAACTATTATATTTTGCTGGAAAGCTTTGGATGTCTACTTTCCAACGCCATTGAGAGCGCGCAATTTGAAGTTCTCTAGCTCCAGAAAATCCATTTCGAGTGCAGGAAGGTCAGATTCTAACAGCATCAGCAGTCCTTTGTCAGCCTCTTATCAGAGTTCTGCTCAGGTCCCTCAATTTCAGCCAGAAAATACCTGAAATCACAGAAAAATACACAAACTCATAGTAAAGTCCAGAAATGTGAATTTAGCATAAAAACTAATGAAAATATTCCTAAAAGTAACTAGATCATACTAAAAACTTCCTAAAAACAATGCCAAAAAGCGTATAAATTATCCGCTCATCACAACACCAAACTTAAATTGTTGCTTGTCCCCAAGCAACTGAAAATCAATTAGGATAAAGAGAAGAGAATATACTATAAATCCCAAAATATCAATGAATATTAGTTCTAATTAGATGAGCGGTGATGACAAGTCATCATATACCCATTTTCAAGCTAATTTCACTTGTTTCACTAGTCTTTATGCACTTTCTTGCATCCTAAGTAAGTAATTTGGAATGAAAATGCATGACTTCTTTAAATCAAACAACCACCATTAAATTGATGCTAAATCATGAGGTTTGAGCTAAAAGTAATTGATTTTTAATGAATTATAAACCTCATGAGTTTGGAGATACTTTGATTGGTTGCTTTGGTTTCTTGTAGGTGAAGAAAGGAAGAAAAAAAGCAAAACGTGGCTTAAGAAGTGTGGCCATGGGAGGAAAAGTGTGGTGCAACATAAAAGGAGGAAGCAAACACTGCTCTCCACAAGAGCACACTGCTCTCCAAGAGAGTAGCATAATGAACTAAGCCTCCAAAATCATCACTGCCCTGCCCACAATAAGAGCGGAGCACAATTCCATGCTAAGGACCAAAGGAAGCAAAAATTCTGCCCTGCCCTCCACAAGAGCAATATCGGGCTCCATGCAAGAAAAAATCAAAGGAAATTGTCTCCAAGTGCCACCCATGGGTTTCGAACCCAAGAACAAGGAGGAAAGGAGTAGCGCTCAAATACAAGGAAAACAAGCAAAAATTGGCTTATTTTCAATCTCCAAGAATCGAACACAGCACCATGAGGAAGCAAGGAACTAGGCGCTACTTTGGTGCCAAGAAAACCAAGGAAAAAGAGGCAGCGTGTGCTTCCACCAGGTTTCGATCCTGGGACCTCACCCTTGGTTGCCTTGCTGCGCTACCCACAAGGAGAGCAGAGCAGCATTTCTTGGCACGGGCAGCATACAAGCGCGCACCAAGCACGCACGGCCAGGGGCATCACGCGCAGCAAGCACGGAAGGCAAGCATGCATGCACACTGCCCTGCTCTCCGCATAGGCAGGGCAGCATCTTGAACGCGCATCACACGCTTAGCACGCACGCAATGAGGCCGCATGCACCATTTCCCTGCTCTGCTCTCCACAAGAGCAGAGCAGCCTCCTAGAGCCAACTTCTTCATGGGCTGAAAATTGGATTAAAAATCCAATTTAATTCATTTCTTCACCAAATCAAAAGCCCATCCAAATTCCAAAATCCAATAATAAAAAGTGTATAAATAGGAGATAGTTTGATGTAATTGAGGACCTTCTTTTTGATTTTCAAATTTTCACATCTTTAGACTTGATTTTTCTTTGAGAGCTTGGAACTGAGATTTTAGAGAATTGGGAAGGAGAATTGATCTCTCTTCTTCCTCGTTCTTGCTTGAGCACTTTGAACTTTTCTTGTTTGAGTCTTGGGTGTGAAGAATTGAGGAATTTCTATCTCAATCTCCATTCATGATCTCTTTAATTTTCCTTCTGCATAATTGAGTTCAATTCCATTTCCTCTACTGCTGCAACCTTTAATTTCTCTTTAATTGATTTGTGAACTTGGATCTGGGAAGGCAATTGAGATCTAGACTCTGCTATCTAGTCTCTGGAGTCCTGAGATCCAATTTTCCTTTTGGTTCTTCTGTTGAACCACTGCTGAAATTACATTTTCATTTTCTGTTTGAATTCTAGTTACTTTCAATTCATTTCTTGCTTTATTAATTACTGCAATTTAATTTCCCTTGCTTAAACTCTGAAATCCCAGTCCTCAAATCCCTTTCCCATTCAAGCAATTTATATTTTTTGCACTTTAAGTTACTGCAATTTACATTTCTTGCACTTTAAGTTTCAGTCATTTAATTTCTTGTTCTTTAAGATTCAGCACCTTTACTTTCAATTCTCTTTAATTTCTGCAATTCATCCCTCTCCCTTTACATTCTCTGCTATTTACTTACTGTTGGATACAAAATCACTCAACCAATACCTGATTCGCTGGACTAAATCAACCACTGAACTAAAATTGCTCAATCCTTCAATCCCTATGGGATCGACCTCACTCTCGTGAGTTTTATTACTTGATGCGACCCGGTACACTTGCCGGTGAGTTTTGTGTTGGATCGTTTTCCACACATCAAGTTTTTGGCACCGTTGCCGGGGATTGAAATAGATTGACAATGATTAAGTGAAGTGGAGATCTAGATTAAGCATTTTTTTTCTTTTGTTCTTAATTAACATATTAACTGTTTGACTATTTGCCTAAGCTAACCAAAACTTCATTCTAGCAATAGATTGAAGCTTTATTGGTTTTCTGGTTCTGTGTGTTTCTTGTGTGTTTGTATGACAGGTACAGGAAGAGCTTCCCCTATTCTCTCTGAAATTGACCAAAGAACTCTTCAAAGAATAAGAATAGCTGAAAGAGGGAAGAACATTGTTGGAAAGGAAGAATCTGAGGAGGAATTCCAAGAGATGGAAGGAGATCCATCAAATCTCAATCAGCCAGAAGGAGGGGCCAACAATAACCCACAACAAAGGAGAGTACTGGCTTCCTACACATTTGCAAATGCTAGACACTGTGGGAGTACCCCTAATGTCAATGCAAACAACTTTGAACTAAAGCCACAACTCATCATATTGGTCCAAAACAACTGCTCTTTTAGAGGAGGGCCATTGGAGGATCCGAATCAACATCTATCCACTTTCTTGAGGATCTGTGACACAGTTAAAAGCAATGGAGTGCACCCTGACATATACAAGCTACTGTTGTTCCCATTCTCTCTCAGGGACAAAGCCACTCAATGGCTAGAAACATTTTCAAAGGAGAGCATCAACACTTGGGATGATTTGGTGAGCAAGTTTCTTGCCAAATTTTATCCCCCTCAAAGGATCATAAGATTGAAGACTGAGGTGCAGACATTCACTCAAATGGATGCTGAAAATCTATATGAGGCATAGGAAAGATATAAGGTTTTGCTGAGGAAATGTCCACCAGAGATGTTCACTGAGTGGGACAAGCTGCAGAACTTCTATGAAGGACTTACTCTGAAGGCTCAAGAAGCACTTGATCACTCAGCTGGAGGATAATTGCAATTGATGAAAACTGCAGAGGAAGCTCAGAACCTCAGTCAAAGGCAACACCAACCATCACAGATGAAGGGAGTGCTAGAATTGGAAGGAGTGGATACAATTTTGGCTCAACACAAAGTGACGCAGCAGCAGATTCAGCAACAATTTGAGCAAATGGCTAAGAGAATTGATAGCCTTCAAGTTGCATTAGTAAGTGCCACAAACCAACCATCAACTCCTTGGGGGCAAAATGAAGATAACCAAGAAGAACAGCAACAAGAGCAAGTGCACTATATGAACAACCAAAATTCTGGATCAAATGAAGTGTATGGTGACACCTACAATCCATCTTGGAAGAACCACCCAAACCTTAGGTGGGGAGACAACCACAACCAAAACCAACAACCATGGCAAAGAAACTCAGCTCAAAACACTCCAAGAAACAACCAAAATTACAACCAGCAGCCAACTAACCAAAACTTTTACAGAAAACCCCAAAATAATTACCCCAACTCTAACCATTATCCACCCAATAACCAACCAACTAACCAAAACACTCACCATCATCCATCAACACCCCAAAACCAACCAATCTCACAAGACTCTTAGAGGATTACTAATCTGGAGATGCTCATGGAGAAGATGATGAAGAACCAAGAATTGACAACAAAGAACCAAGAAGCTTCCATTAAGAGTCTAGAAAGACAGATTGGACAAATCTCCAAGCAGATTTCTATTGAAATACCTTCAAGCTCACTACCAAGTGATACCATTCCTAATTCAAAAGAAGAATGCAAAGCTGTGCAATTAAGGAGTGGAAAAACATTGGTGGATGGCAACCAAGGGGCAACCAAGAAACTTACGGAAAGTGACAAAGAACCAACAGAGAAAGATGGAGCTAACAACGAGGACATAACAAGCAAGAATGTCCCAGAAAAGCTCACAGAAGAGAACAACCGACCACAGAATTTAAAGAAGGGAAAGCAGATCATGGAAGAACCAAATCCAAGACAGCAGCAAATGGAGGAGAGTCTTACACCTCCACTACCTTATCCACAGAGATTCCAAGAAGGAGCAAAGGATCAACATTTCCACAAATTCCTTGAGACTTTCAAGAAGCTAGAGATCAACATACCCTTGGCTGAGGCATTGGAGCAAATGCCCCTATATGCCAAGTTCTTAAAGGAGCTCATCAATAAGAAAAGGAGTTGGAATGAGAAGGAGACTGTAATGCTCAGTGAAGAATGCAGTGCACTAATCAAAAAAGGGCTCCCTCCCAAGCTTGAAGATCCTGGAGGTTTCTTCCTACCTTACACTATTGGAAGTCTATTCATCAACAAGGGGATGTGTGACTTAGGAGCAAGTATAAATCTAATTCCATCTTCTTTAGTGAAAAAGCTTGGCATAGGATAGGTGAAACCAATACAGATGTCCTTGGAATTGGTGGATGATACGTAAAATTTAGATTTCACGTACAACCGGCAAGTATACCGGATCGTATCAAGTAGTAAGACTCACTAAGAGTGAGGTCGATCCCATGAGGATTGGTAGATTAAGCAACTTTAGTTAAATGGTAGATCTAGTTAAGCGAACAAAATTTTGATTTCATGAGCATTTTGAGTTTTGTATATAATTGCAAGAATTTAAATGGCAAAGAATGTAAAGAACTAGAATATAGAAATAAAATGAAAGTAAATAACTGAAACTTAAGTTGCAAGAAACTTAAATGACATCAAAAATAAATGGCAAGAACTTAAAGGGTGCAGAAAATTAAAGAACATAAGAGTAAATAGCAAGAATTAAAAGAACAAAATGTAAATGACAAGAATAGTAAATTGGCAGAATGTAGAAGGGGCTTGGGTTATGGGTAATCAAACAACTAGAAGCAAAAGAAATAAGGAGTAATGACAGAGAGGATCATTAGGGATCAGAGATGCAAGTGTTCATGAATTGATGTTAGTCAAATCCTTCTCAATCATGGTGTAGATCCATGGCAAGTGGGTAATTGAATCCCAATCTCTTGGTGATTCAATTTCTCTCAACATAACCAAATGCCACTCTCGTGATCTATTTGTTCATGAGAAGAGATGAAGCTCCTTTCTAATCCAGCCACACAATTCCCATAATCTCAACCAAGGAGAGTTACATCTCACATACTAACCAAGGTGTGTTGATTAAGGAAATCATGAGAGGATGAACTCTAAACTGAATTATGTGGCTCATTCCTCAAATTCACCACATAATTCATATAGATTAACCCCTCTCTCGATGGTGGTTGAATCTTTGAAGGACAAGAGTTCCCTCTTTAGATCAACCACTAAAATTGAGGAGGAAAAGATGAATTCACCAACTCATTTCAACAAGCAGAGCTCATCCCACTAATGAATGGGGTTTAGTGAATCATAGCTCCAATATTAACAACAATTGCCATAAATGAAAATTAAGCTAAGTATAAAGAAAGATGATGAAGAATAAGGAAAATGCTTAAAGCTTAAGAAAATGAAGAAGAAAAGTTCCCAAGAAGAACCCAAAATAGCTCTCTGGTTCTCCTCCCGGAAGTACCAAAGAGTGCTTCAATACAAGTGCCAAAAAGTGTAAAAATGTCTAAGTGTCAAAGAGTAAAAGTAAAGTGTCAAAAGTGTAAAAGTCCCCCACAAGTACAAACTCAATCTCTATTTATACTAGTCCCAAAACGCTTTCAAAGATCTTGAATTGGATTAGCAATATGGGCTTCCTCTTTGTTGAATTCTTGGCTCAATTGGAAGTGTTGCTAGACTTGGAAAGGAAGAGTTCATTCATCATGATTCTGGCCCATTGGCTTGGCGTTATTGGCACTAACTCCAGGCCAAATGCACGTTGGCAACGTGCAGGACAATTTCCTGGGCATGAAGTATGAGACTTGGGCGTTGCTAGCCCAAGTTGTTGCCAACAACTTGCTTTTCCTCTTCTTGGCCTTACTCTCATGCTAAATGTAGCCCAGAATTTGAGTGTCAACCTTCAGCTTCAATATGGACTATTATACATCATTGGAAAGCTCTTGATGTCTATTTTCTAATGCCATTGGAATCACCTCAATTGGATTTTCCTAGCTCAAGTTATGGTTCCTCAAAGAAGGTAAAGTCAAGCTGCCAAGTTGTTGCCAAGTTGTTGTGAATAACGCACCCTCAACCCCAAGTTGGCAACGTGCCCATGCATCACTCTCCCAAGGCAAGGACTTGGGGCTGGCGTTGTTGCAAAACACGCCCCCCTTGTGGCACGTTGGCAACGTGCTCGACCCACACCCCAAGGCCAATCTCTAGCTTTCTTGAATTTCACTTCATGTTCTTGTTTTTAGGGCCTAAAGATGACTCTGGTTTGGCTTCAATTTTGTGCTCCATCATAGACTATTATATATGGTTGGAAAGCTCTGAATGTCAGCTTTCCAATGCAACTGGAAGCACTCAATTTGGATCTCTGTAGCTCAAGATATCTTCCATTGAAGAGGACATGGTCAGGCTACCTTGTTGGAGTTGTTGTGAATAACGCCCATACATTTCAAGTTAGCAACGTGCACCATAATTTCCTGGCGTTATTGTGAATAACTCCTTCTCTTTAGCACGTTGGCAACGTGCTCGAGCCCTTCTCAAGGCTCCATGCTTGCTTCCTGGCGTTGGCAACGTGCATGGCAAGGCCATTGGGCGTTGGCAACGTGTTTGGTGCTCTTGTGGGCGTTTGGAACTTGGTTGGCACGGCTGGTGGGCGTTTGGAACTTGGTTGGCACGGCTGGTGGCTAGCCAAGCATTCTTGTGTGGCGTTGGCAACGCCATTCTTGAGTTGGCAACGCCAGCTCCTTTTCTTCCAGGGCTCCATTTGTTGCTTGGTTGTGTGGCGTTGGCAACGCCCATCTTGAGTTGGCAACGCCAGCTCCTTTTCTTCCAGGGCCAAGCTTGATTGTTTGGCGTTGTTAGCCTGCGTTGTCCTCAAAAACGCCCCTCATCTCTAGGCTGGCAACGTGCTCGAGGCTCCAAATTAGCTCCCCAAGATTGCTTGGGTGGACGTTGGCAACGTGGTTCTAGAGTTGGCAACGCCAGCTCTTCCTCCAGGGCCAAGTTCCTTGTGTGGGCGTTGGCAACGTGGTTTTCAAGTTGGCAACGCCAACTTTGCTCCTTGGTTGCCTCCAGGGCCAAGCTTGCTTGTTTGTGGCTTGTGTGTGGCGTTGGCAACGCCCTTCTCAAGTTGGCAACGCCAACTTTGCTTCCAAGGCTGCCTGGCGTTGCCAAGAACAACGCCCCTTATCCTCCAAGTTGGCAACGCCAACTCCTCTTCCTGGCGTTGCCAAGAACAACGCCCCTTATGTCCAAGTTGGCAACGCCAACTTCTTGCCCAGCTTGCATCATTCTTGCTTCCATGCATCCTTGTTTCATCACCTATAATCAACAAGGGAAATAGCTTCAAAGTCTTACCAATTCATGCAATAAATTTCATGAGATTCATTCATACTCATTCATATATGCATTCCTTAAAGCATTTGCATGAATTTGGCTAGAATTAACATGTTCCTTGATATCATCATGCATGGAAACAAAACTCATAAAAGGACTTGTTTATTTAGAGAAAATGAGTGAAATTAAGCTAAAACTAACTAAACTAACTAACTAATAATGCAAATATGCATTTGCATCACAACACCAAACTTAAAGTATTGCTTGTCCTCAAGCAAAATATAAAGGACTTTGTCACAAGAATTTAAGATGTAAGACTTGAATGTTCTTCCAGAGAGTAATTTTCATTGAGCATATTGTCCTCACTTGTGTGGTCATTAATTTATTGTAATTGAACACAACTATTCAACTTTTTCAATTAAAATGCTTGCTTCACTACTAAATTGGTTAACTTCACTAGACTTCTTTCATACCTTAGCACATGATCCTTGAACCAATTTTTTTCTGCTTATTTCTTTTTCCTTCTTTTCTTTTTTTTTTCTTTCCCTTTTTCTTTCAATTAAGCTCGAAATCTTGTCTTAAGGCGGCTCTTTAGCATAAGCTTTCAATCAACAATCCCAAACCAGTTGGTTCAAGTTGTTAAGTGTTGAGACACTCTTAAAGATTTACTCACTCAAGCCTCTTTCCTTAACACATTCAGTCACAGGCATATAACATTGAAATCTTGTTTGGATAGTGGTGTCCAGCACCTCTTTGGGTTGCTAAATGTTCTGTTATAGAGCTACTCTTGATTGGGGGTTTTCAATCGATAATCCCGAGTTAGTTAACTCAAGTTACCGGGTGATGAAGCACCCCTCGGATTTACTAGCCCAAGTATGTCTCTTAACATCAATCACCACAGACACATATCCAACTTTTGTCATTGATGCCTAGCCTTTCATTCTTTGTATTCTATTTTCTTTATTGTCAAGGTTATTTGTGCTTTTACTGATAAAGTCCTTGTGATCCTTAACCAAACTAGTCTTGTATTAGCAAGCATTCTTTTGAATTTCTTGAACATTGCTTCTTTCACAATAAACATACTAGCACTTTTCTCATAGGACAACATGATTCTTTTTAAGCTAGAATTCTCTCTGTTCTTGCATCAAACTACATCTTTTATTCCAATGACAAGTAAAAGTACTAAAGACAAGCAACCATTCCAAGTCTGTGAGTGGTGATGCATGGAATGGGCAACATAAAAGACAATGCTTCAAAAAGAAAATGCATCCTAGAAGGTATACCATATTTCAGACATACATCTTCTTTATTTAAAACATAAAGAAACATAAAGAAAAATAAAGGAACTTCACCACCTTTAGTCTTCATGTCCCTTTTCCTTTGCTTGATTCTCCTTGCTTTCCTTTGCCCTTTGGATCTTGTTTCTTTTTACTTCTTAACTCTCCTTGTTGCTTTGTTGTTGAATCCCCCTTTGGATCTTCTTTCTTTTTGCTTCTCTGTTCTCCTTGTTGCATTGTTGTTGCATTCCCTTCTTCTTGCCAAATTCCTGAGCTTATCATTGTCTCCTTTAGCCTCTGTTGATTAAATCTCACCCTTGCAAGCTCCTGCTCTTCAAATATCTTGCGAGCTTCATTAAAGGTTTTAATTTGTGGGTTGATCAATGGGGGTGTGGAACAGAGGTAACTGAGCTTTTCTTGGGTGCATATGTCATAATCAAGTCTGTCCTTATGCCTGGCTTCCCTGAACATTCTATTTTCATTGAAATCTCTGTAGAGTGTTTCATGTCTAGCATCCAACCTATGGAGAAGTTCTCTTTGCTGAGCTTGCTCCATCCTTAGTTGAGCTTGTTCTTGTATGACTTTCTCCATGGCTCTTTCATGTTCCAGAGTTGAATTTTTGATGGCTTCCTGCATCTTGGCATATTGTTCTTGTTGTAGCTCCATCATGTGTGTTTGGTATTCATTTTGTTGGTCCATCCATTGAATTTGAACCCCTCATTGTTGATCCATCAATTGCCAAAGGTCCCTTTGTTGTTGAGCTTGTTCCTCTTGGCTTCTTTGAATTTGTGAATATTGCCCAGAAATCCCTTCCAAGGCGGCTTGGAGTTGGTTCATGTTCAAGGTATGAGGTTCTTCCATTTCTTGAGGCTCCTCCTCTTGTCTTGCTTCTTTCCTTTTCTTCCTTCTTGCTAAAGGTTGCCTTTCCAATTGGGTTGTGGTGATGAATTCCAACCTTTCTCGAGTGAGAGGTTTTCCAACAGAGACCAAATCAGTTTCTCCAAATTCTTCCAGAGGCACTCCAGCTTCTTCACATAGGCGCAAAATGGTACTAGGATATCCTAGCCAGCTGTCCTGTTTGACTTTTTGAGCTATGTCAATGATGTTCTTGGCTATAATGTCTCCAACATTGATTTCTCCTCCTTTCATTATGCAATGGATCATTATTGCTCTATTCACCGTTACCTCAGAATTATTTGAAGTGGACATCAATGATCTCCTCACTATGTCATGCCATCCTTTTGCTTGAGGTATGAGATCACCTCTCCGAAGCTTGAGTGGTTGTCCATGTGAATCCAACACCCAATCCGTGCCTATTCTGCATAAGTCACTCACCACATCCACATATCTTGGGTTATTTTCAACCCTTTCTTCATAGCTAGCTCGTTTGAACTATTTGTGCTTGACCCTTAGCACCCTATTGATGGTGTCTGGGCTAAAATCAACATCCACACCTCTTACATAGCTCATGTATGGTTCTTCATCATCATATTCTCTTATTACATTAGTGTAGAACTCATGGATGAGAAGCATGCTCACTTCTTGAGGTTGGTCACAGAGAAGCTCCCATCCCCTTTTTCTGATTATTTTTTGTATTTCAGGGTATTCATCTTTTTTTAGCTTGAATGGTAGCTCTGGAACAACATCTTTGCTTGACATCCAACTAAAGATCCGCTCATTGTGTTTGGATTTGAATCTTCTTTCATCAAATTCATCTTCTCTCCTATCCCTTGATGATGAGGCCATTGAAATTCACTTGCAAGGGTTGAATCTTCCACACCAAACTTAGATGAATGCTTGTCCTCAAGCACAAGGAAAATGGTTGTGAATGGGAGAGATGTATGGCCACAACGTGACTTGGGTAGGCTAGAAAATGATGGTGAGGGGAGTGGAGTGTTTCGGTTATGTGAGGAGGTGTGATGCTTCAAGGGTTTTGTTGGGTAAAGATGAGGTTCATGGCTAGAATTTGTGACACATGGAATAGGTTGGAGGTTGAGTGTGAGTTCGGGTACTTGAATGAGGTTATGGGGGTGGAAGAATGAGTGATGAAGAATGAAGTTTGATGAATGTGGTTGGAGTATTTAAAGTGAACTTTGGTGAGGATGCATGGTTTAAGGCTCGGTCATGGCATGGGAAGCATGCTTCCTTGTGCCCAATGCATGTTGAGTTGTTTTTCTCCATGCACAAAGTTCCAAACTCATGTGACTCCAATGCATCCGTGACCTTTCTTCCAAGATTCCCATCACTTCTTTCTTTCATTATATGCTTCCAAGATTCCCCATCACTTCTTTCTTTCTTTCCTGCAACAAAATTCCAAAAGCTTGAGATTCTTAAAGTGACATTAATAGCTAAAAGCTTATGATGATATTCCTATGCAAAATTGACTAAACTAACATTGAAATTTATGATTTGATTCCCTAATCTAATTTTTTCTAGCATTAGTAATGTAAGTAAAGACACCAAACTTAGTTTGTGACTAAGTGTTTTATGGAATTAATTCCAAAGATAGCCACATTAAACTTAGTATTTTACCTATATTATATGCTATTTCACGTTTTTCTCTTTTTTTTTTTTTATAACTAAAATAGATTACTATACTTTCATAGTCTAGCATTTTCATGTATGTATGGACACCAAACTTAGTTTGTGGCTAAGTGTTGTAGAACACACATTTGCCATTACTTCAAGATTGGCCACACCAAACTTAGTGCCTTGCATACACCATGTACTAGTCTACTTAATCATTATTGGTTACTAAAGTATGAAATTAAAAGACTCCCTGTGCATGGGTTGCCTCCCATGAAGCGCTTTGTTTATTGTCCTTAGCTCGACAATGCAGCTTCTTTGCTCATGTTAAGAGTTGCACACTCTCTTCCTTGCTCCAAGGGCCACCAAAGTAGTGCTTCACCCTATGTCCATTAGCTGTGAAGGTTTGTTTTGAGGCTTCATCAAGCAATTCAACATAGCCATGAGGTGATACTTTGGTGATGGTGTATGGACCAGTCCATCTAGACCTCAGCTTCCCAGGAAAGATTTTCAATCTTGAATTGAATAACAACACCTTTTGGCCTGGTTCAAATGTTCTTTGAGAGATCCTCTTATCATGCCATCTCTTTGCTCTCTCCTTGTATATTTTGGCATTGTCATATGCCTCCAATCTGAACTCCTCAAGTTCATTGAGTTGTAGCAACCTCTTCTCTCCTGCTGCTTGAGCATCTAAATTCAGAAGTTTGGTGGCCCAAAAGGCCTTATGTTCAAGCTCCACAGGGAGATGGCATGCCTTTCCATACACCAGCTGAAATGGAGATTTTCCTATGGGTGTCTTGAAGGCTGTCCTATATGCCCAAAGTGCATCATCCAGCTTCCTAACCCAGTCCTTTCTTGTTGTTCCCACAGTTTTCTCCAAGATCCTTTTTAGCTCTCTGTTGGCAAGTTCAGCTTGCCCATTGGTTTGTGGGTGGTATGGTGTAGCCACTTTGTGAGTAACACCATATTTGTGGAGTAAGGAGTTTAGTTGCTTGTTGCAAAAGTGGCTTCCCCCATCACTTATAAGTCCTTTGGGCACTCCAAATCTAGTGAAGATGTTCTTCTTGAGGAATTGCAAGACCACGTTGGTGTCACATGTGGTGGTGGCTATGGCCTCTACCCATTTGGAGACATACTCTACTGCTACCAAAATGTATTTGAATGTGTAAGATGGAGGGAAGGGTCCCATGAAATCTATTCCCCACAGATCAAAGAGCTCCACTTCCAAAATGAACTTCTGAGGCATCTCATTTTTCTTTGACAAACCCCCTGTTCTTTGACATTCATTGCAATGGCTCACAAACTCTCTAGCATCCTTGAAGATTGAAGGCCAATAGAAACCACTTTGAAGGACCTTTGCAGCCGTCCTTTCAGCCCCAAAATGACCACCATAATTAGAGTTGTGACAATGCCATAGTATGTCCTTCATCTCACCTTCTGGCACACATCTTCTTATCATTCCATCTGGGCATCTTTTGAACAAGAATGGTTCATCCCAGAAGAAGAACTTAGCCTCATGTAACAGCTTCTTGACTTGTTGTTTTGTGTACTCTTGAGGGATGATTCTACCCGCCTTGTAGTTGGCCATGTCTGCAAACCAAGGGACATGTTGAATTTCCAAGAGGTGTTCATCTGGAAATTCTTCATTTATTGATGGAAGATTGTCTTGGCATGCATCTTGTGGCACCCTTGATAAGTGATCAGCAACTTGATTTTCATTCCCCTTTCTATCTTTGATCTCAATGTCAAACTCTTGTAGGAGTAGCACCCATCTAATTAGTCTTGGTTTGGCATCCTGTTTTGACATAAGATACTTAAGAGCAGCATGGTCAGTATACACTAAGACTTTGGATCCAATCAAATATTGTCTAAACTTATCAAAAGTATATACCACAGCTAGTAACTCTTTCTCTGTTGTGGTGTAGTTCTTTTGAGCTTCATTCAACACCTTACTTGCATAGTAGATAACATGAAGCTTCTTTTCCTTCCTTTGCCCCAACACAGCGCCAATTGCAAGGTTACTTGCATCACACATGAGTTCAAAAGGTAGTCCCCAACTTGGGGGTGTGATGATTGGTGCTGTGGTGAGCTTAGCCTTTAGAGTTTCAAAAGCATGCTTGCATTCATCATCAAAGATAAAAGGATTTTCTACCACCAGCAAATTGCTTAGTGGCTTTGCTATTTTGGAAAAATCTTTAATGAATCTCCTATAAAATCCAGCATGCCCTAAGAAACTTCTAACAGCTTTCACACTAGTTGGCAAAGGAAGTTTTTCTATGATTTCTACTTTTGCCTTGTCAACTTCTATACCCTTACTTGAAATTTTGTGACCAAGAACAATGCCTTCGGGTACCATGAAATGGCATTTCTCCCAATTCAAAACTAAATTGGTTTCTTGGCACCTTTTCAAGACTAAGGTAAGATGGTGCAAGCAAGTATTGAAGGAATCACCAAAAACAGAGAAATCATCCATAAAGACTTCAATAAATTTTTCTACCATGTCTGAGAATATTGATAGCATGCATCTTTGAAAGGTAGCTGGGGCATTGCAAAGTCCAAATGGCATTCTCCTATATGCAAAAACTCCAAAGGGGCAAGTGAAGGAGGTCTTCTCTTGATCCATGGGGTCAACTACTATCTGGTTATATCCAGAATATCCATCAAGAAAACAGTAGTAGGCATGGCCAGCCAACCTTTCAAGCATCTGGTCAATGAAAGGGAGAGGAAAGTGGTCTTTTCGTGTAGCATCATTCAGCCTCCTATAGTCTATGCACATTCTCCACCCTGTCACTGTTCGTGTTGGGATAAGCTCATTCTTCTCATTAACAATGACGGTCATCCCCCCTTTCTTGGGAACCACGTGCACTGGACTGACCCATGGGCTGTCAGATATAGGGTAGATGATCCCAGCTTTACATAACTTCAGAACTTCCTTTTGAACAACCTCCTTCATTGTGGGGTTCAATCTTCTTTGAGGTTGTACCACAGGTTTGGAGTTCTCCTCCAAGAGTATCTTGTGCATGCATATGGCAGGGCTTATGCCTTTCAAGTCATCAATGGTCCACCACAAGGCCTCTTTGTGAGCTCTCAAAACCATAAGGAGCTTTTCTTCTTCCTCTGCATTCAATGTGGAATTGATGATCACTGGAAAACTATCCTTCTCACCAAGAAATGCATATTTAAGATGAGGGGGTAGTGGTTTCAACTCTTGTTGTGGTGCCTCTTCTTTGGTAGCTTCACTTGGTTCCTCTGATGCTTCCAATTTGTTCTCTTCTTGTCCCTTGATGTTATGGACCTCTTCTTGTTTCACTTGATGGTTTGTGTCAAGTACTTCTTCAACCAAAGAGTCTACTACATCAATCCTCATGCAATTTTCTTTCTCAACAGGGTGTTGCATTGCTTTGAAGACATTTATGGTCATTTGCTCATCATGCACTCTGAAAATCATCTCTCCTTTTTCCACATCAATGATTGTTCTAGCTGTAGCCAAAAAGGGTCTACCAAGAATGACTGAATTATTCCCCTCTTCATCCATGTCTAGGACCACAAAATCGGCTGGGAATATGAAGTTTCCCACCTTCACCAAGAGGTTCTCAACTACTCCATTTGGTACTTTGATGGATCTGTCAGCAAGTTGAAGTGACATCCTTGTGGGTTTAAGCTCTTCAATCATCATTTTCTTCATCATGGTGAGTGGCATTAGGTTAATGCTTGCTCCCAGATCACAAAGTGACTTGTCAACAGCCATGCTCCCAATCGTGCAAGGTATGAGAAAGCTGCCAGGGTCTTTGAGTTTTGGAGGTAACCCTTGTTGAATGATGGCACTACACTCTTGATTGAGAACCACGGTTTCTTTTTCTTGCCAACTTCTCTTCTTGGTGATCAATTCCTTAAGAAACTTTGCATATAATGGCATTTGTTCCAGAGCTTCTGCTAATGGGATGTTGATTTCAAGTTTCTTGAAGATTTCTAAGAACCTTGGGAATTGTTGGTCTTTTGCTCCTTTGTGTATCCTAGTTGGGTATGGTAGCTTGGGTACATAAGCTTTCACTCCTTCATTTTTGTTTTCTTTTTGTGGATTCATACTCTCCTTGCCATCACGGTTGCCTCCTTGACTTGGTGGATTGCCTTGTGGCTTGACAACCTCCTTGCCTTTGTTAGATGTTGAAGCCTTTTCTTCATCTTGCCTCTCCACTGTGTCTTGCTCTTTGGGTTTTGTTGCTTCTTTATTTGAACTTTCACCAACTACCTTGCCACTCCTTAACTGCAAAGCCTTACATTCTTCTCTTGGGTTGGGTATTGTGTCACTTGGGAGAACATTGGTTGGTTTCTCGGCTTGTTTGGCTAATTGTCCCACTTGTCTCTCAATGTTCTTCATAGTGACCGCTTGTTCCTGTTGTCCCTTAGCTAAAGCTTGAGTGGTTTGAGCAAGTGCTTGCAAGGTTGCTTCCAGACTTGAGATTCTGGTCTCATGATGGTCAATTGGAGGTATGATGGGGGTTGATTGTTGTTGGAAGTTGTTGGGCTGATTAGTGTGGAAATTTTGTGAGTTGGATGATGGCGCAGAGAAGTTATTTTGGTGAGTTTGTGAGTTATGATGGGGGTGTTGATATGTGTTTTGTGTTTTTCTATATTGGTTAGTGTTGTTGGTATGGTGATTTTGGTTGTTTGTGGTACGGGTGTGATTGTGGTTGTTGTTCTTTTGCCAATGGTTTTCTCCCCACTTTAAATTGGGATGATTCTTCCAAGATGAGTTGTATGTATCACCATGAAATTCATCCTGAGGATTTGAGGAATTCTGCATGTATTGGACTTGTTCTTGTGGTTGTTCACCCGTGGTCCCTTCACCTTGGCCCCATTCAAGTGATGGTTGATTTGTTGTGTTCACTGATGCAAGTTGCATACCATCCATTCTCTTTGTTATCATCTCTATTTGTTGTTGGATTTGTTGGTGCATTAACTTGTTTTGTGCCAAGATAGCATCAACACCTTCAAGCTCCATTACACCTTTCTTTGGGGTCGGATTATGCTGCCTCTCTGATGAGTAATATTGATTGTTTGCCACAATCTCAATGAGGTCTTGAGCTTCCTCAGCAGTTTTCATCATGTTGAGTGATCCTCCTGATGAATAATCTAGTCCCTTTCTTGCTTCTGGATTTAGGCCTTCATAGAAGTTTTGGAGTTTGACCCAATCACTAAACATGTCAGGTGGGCATCTTCTCATTAGTGCCTTGTACCTTTCCCAGGCTTCATATAATGACTCCCCATCTATTTGCCTAAAAGTCTGAACCTCTGTCTTCAACTTGATGATCTTTTGAGGTGGGTAGAACTTTGCTAGAAATCTTCTCATCACTTCATTCCAATCATTGAGGCTTTCCTTGGGGAATGACTCTAGCCATTGAGTGGCTTTATCCCTCAAAGAGAATGGGAATAGCAACAACTTGTAGACATCTGGATGCACTCCATTTGTCTTCACAGTATTGCATATCCTCAGAAAAACAGATAGATGTTGATTTGGGTCTTCAAAAGGTCCCCCTCCATAAGAGCAATTGTTCTGTACCAAAGTGATGAGCTGAGGTTTCAACTCAAAGTTATTGGCCTGAACGGTTGGAGTGGCAATGCTGCTCCCACAATGTCTTGGATCAGGGATGGTATACGAAGATAACACCCTTCTAGCGTGTCCACCATTATTGTTGACCCCTCCAGGAGGATTTTGTATCTCATCCTCCATGACTTGGTCTTCTCCCTCTGATTCCTCTGACTCCTCTTCACCAACTATGAACTTTCCTCTTTCTGCTCTCTTTATCCTTCGGAGGGTTCTCTCGTCCTCAATATTACGTCTACTAGCTCCTGACATACAATATTACGTCTACTAGCTCCTGACATACACAAACAAAACCAAAATCACAAGTGAAACACTCTAGAACTAGAGTGAAATTGGGGTTAGTGAAACAAAATATCAAACAGTTAGTGGGCTTAACAAAAACACAAAAAAAATTGCTTAATCTAAATCACCGTTCACCTAATCATTGTCAATCTTTTCCAATCCCCGGCAACGGCGCCAAAAACTTGATACGTAAAATTTAGATTTCACGTACAACCGGCAAGTATACCGGATCGTATCAAGTAGTAAGACTCACTAAGAGTGAGGTCGATCCCACGAGGATTGGTAGATTAAGCAACTTTAGTTAAATGGTAGATCTAGTTAAGCGAACAAAATTTTGATTTCATGAGCATTTTGAGTTTTGTATATAATTGCAAGAATTTAAATGGCAAAGAATGTAAAGAACTAGAATATAGAAATAAAATGAAAGTAAATAACTGAAACTTAAGTTGCAAGAAACTTAAATGACATCAAAAATAAATGGCAAGAACTTAAAGGGTGCAGAAAATTAAAGAACATAAGAGTAAATAGCAAGAATTAAAGAACAAATGTAAATGACAAGAATAGTAAATTGGCAGAATGTAGAAGGGGCTTGGGTTATGGGTAATCAAACAACTAGAAGCAAAAGAAATAAGGAGTAATGACAGAGAGGATCATTAGGGATCAGAGATGCAAGTGTTCATGAATTGATGTTAGTCAAATCCTTCTCAATCATGGTGTAGATCCATGGCAAGTGGGTAATTGAATCCCAATCTCTTGGTGATTCAATTTCTCTCAACATAACCAAATGCCACTCTCGTGATCTATTTGTTCATGAGAAGAGATGAAGCTCCTTTCTAATCCAGCCACACAATTCCCATAATCTCAACCAAGGAGAGTTACATCTCACATACTAACCAAGGTGTGTTGATTAAGGAAATCATGAGAGGATGAACTCTAAACTGAATTATGTGGCTCATTCCTCAAATTCACCACATAATTCATATAGATTAACCCCTCTCTCGATGGTGGTTGAATCTTTGAAGGACAAGAGTTCCCTCTTTAGATCAACCACTAAAATTGAGGAGGAAAAGATGAATTCACCAACTCATTTCAACAAGCAGAGCTCATCCCCCTAATGAATGGGGTTTAGTGAATCATAGCTCCAATATTAACAATTGCCATAAATGAAAATTAAGCTAAGTATAAAGAAAGATGATGAAGAATAAGGAAAATGCTTAAAGCTTAAGAAAATGAAGAAGAAAAGTTCCCAAGAAGAACCCAAAATAGCTCTCTGGTTCTCCTCCCGGAAGTACCAAAGAGTGCTTCAATACAAGTGCCAAAAAGTGTAAAAATGTCTAAGTGTCAAAGAGTAAAAGTAAAGTGTCAAAAGTGTAAAAGTCCCCCACAAGTACAAACTCAATCTCTATTTATACTAGTCCCAAAACTCTTTCAAAGATCTTGAATTGGATTAGCAATATGGGCTTCCTCTTTGTTGAATTCTTGGCTCAATTGGAAGTGTTGCTAGACTTGGAAAGGAAGAGTTCATTCATCATGATTCTGGCCCATTGGCTTGGCGTTATTGGCACTAACTCCAGGCCAAATGCACGTTGGCAACGTGCAGGACAATTTCCTGGGCATGAAGTGTGAGACTTGGGCGTTGCTAGCCCAAGTTGTTGCCAACAACTTGCTTTTCCTCTTCTTGGCCTTACTCTCATGCTAAATGTAGCCCAGAATTTGAGTGTCAACCTTCAGCTTCAATATGGACTATTATACATCATTGGAAAGCTCTTGATGTCTATTTTCTAATGCCACTGGAATCACCTCAATTGGACTTTCCTAGCTCAAGTTATGGTTCCTCAAAGAAGGTAAAGTCAAGCTGCCAAGTTGTTGCCAAGTTGTTGTGAATAACGCACCCTCAACCCCAAGTTGGCAACGTGCCCGTGCATCACTCTCCCAAGGCAAGGACTTGGGGCTGGCGTTGTTGCAGAACACGCCCCCCTTGTGGCACGTTGGCAACGTGCTCGACCCACACCCCAAGGCCAATCTCTAGCTTTCTTGAATTTCACTTCATGTTCTTGTTTTTAGGGCCTAAAGATGACTCTGGTTTGGCTTCAATTTTGTGCTCCATCATAGACTATTATATATGGTTGGAAAGCTCTGAATGTCAGCTTTCCAATGCAATTGGAAGCACTCAATTTGGATCTCTGTAGCTCAAGATATCTTCCATTGAAGAGGACATGGTCAGGCTACCTTGTTGGAGTTGTTGTGAATAACGCCCATACATTTCAAGTTAGCAACGTGCACCATAATTTCCTGGCGTTGTTGTGAATAACTCCTTCTCTTTAGCACGTTGGCAACGTGCTCGAGCCCTTCTCAAGGCTCCATGCTTGCTTCCTGGCGTTGGCAACGTGCATGGCAAGGCCATTGGGCGTTGGCAACGTGTTTGGTGCGCTTGTGGGCGTTTGGAACTTGGTTGGCACGGCTGGTGGGCGTTTGGAACTTGGTTGGCACGGCTGGTGGCTAGCCAAGCATTCTTGTGTGGCGTTGGCAACGCCATTCTTGAGTTGGCAACGCCAGCTCCTTTTCTTCCAGGGCTCCATTTGTTGCTTGGTTGTGTGGCGTTGGCAACGCCCATCTTGAGTTGGCAACGCCAGCTCCTTTTCTTCCAGGGCCAAGCTTGATTGTTTGGCGTTGTTAGCCTGCGTTGTCCTCAAAAACGCCCCTCATCTCTAGGCTGGCAACGTGCTCGAGGCTCCAAATTAGCTCCCCAAGATTGCTTGGGTGGACGTTGGCAACGTGGTTCTAGAGTTGGCAACGCCAGCTCTTCCTCCAGGGCCAAGTTCCTTGTGTGGGCGTTGGCAACGTGGTTTTCAAGTTGGCAACGCCAACTTTGCTCCTTGGTTGCCTCCAGGGCCAAGCTTGCTTGTTTGTGGCTTGTGTGTGGCGTTGGCAACGCCCTTCTCAAGTTGGCAACGCCAAATTTGCTTCCAAGGCTGCCTGGCGTTGCCAAGAACAACGCCCCTTATCCTCCAAGTTGGCAACGCCAACTCCTCTTCCTGTCGTTGCCAAGAACAACGCCCCTTATGTCCAAGTTGGCAATGCCAACTTCTTGCCCAGCTTGCATCATTCTTGCTTCCATGCATCCTTGTTTCATCACCTATAATCAACAAGGGAAATAGCTTCAAAGTCTTACCAATTCATGCAATAAATTTCATGAGATTCATTCATACTCATTCATATATGCATTCCTTAAAGCATTTGCATGAATTTGGCTAGAATTAACATGTTCCTTGATATCATCATGCATGGAAACAAAACTCATAAAAGGACTTGTTTATTTAGAGAAAATGAGTGAAATTAAGCTAAAACTAACTAAACTAACTAACTAATAATGCAAATATGCATTTGCATCAGTGGACCAATCAGTGGTATATCCTAAAGGGTTGATTGAAAACCTTTTAGTTAAGGTTGACAAGTTCATCTTTCCTGCAGACTTTGTGATCCTAGATTCAGCAAAGAATGAGAATGACTCCATAATACTTGGTCGACCATTTTTGGCCACTGCTAGAGCCATTGTAGATATAGAGCAGGGAGAGCTAACCCTCAGGATGCATAAGGAAAGCATCACCTTGAAAGTGTTTCCAGAATCACAAAGTAATGAAGAGACAAGCAAAATAAGTAGTGACTGTCTTCCAAGGCAAGCAACTAAGAACACAGTAGAACAGAAAAATGAGCAAGTGCAAGGAGGAGAAGGAATTCAAAAAGAAGCCGGGATGATAAACAAAAAGGGAGGTATCACAACTCAAGTCACTGTCAAGGGAGAAAAATCAACAAGAAAGAAAAAGAAGAAGAACAAAAAGAAGGCTTACAAAGGGTGGAAGAATAAAAAAATCCCAACTGAAGGATTTTCCAAAGGTGACAAGGTGCAACTAGTATATCAACAGCTGGGAACAGAAGATCATTGCACTGTCAACCAAGTACTCTCTCTTGAGCACATTGAAATTGAGCATCAAGACACACAGAGAAAGCTTACAGTGAGAGGGGACAAGTTGAGACATCACCAGCATCAACCACCCTAAAGGGAGTTCAATGTCAAGCTAGTGACAATAAAAGAGCGCTTCATGGGAGGCAACCCATGATTTAAGATTCCTGTCTTTTCTTTTATTCAATAAGCTATGATTACCCAGGCATGATTTTGAACCTTCATACTTGATGAATGCTGTTCCGAGGGTTACCTGAAACGTGTAGCTCGGTCGTTTAGGCAAGGTCCGAGGTAGGGGTCTGTGACCCGAGCTTGGTGTGCTGAACGGCGGGGGGATGTACCTGCAATGACACTCCGATGCTTAAGTTAGCATGGGTCCAAGCAGATATCGAGTAGAATTAGAGTGTGTGTTATACCTGGGTGCTCCAGTGTATTTATAGTAGTTGGTCGTGATCATCCCTGGATAAGATATTCTTATCTTATCTTATCTTTTGGGAGTTTTATCTTTATCTCTGTGGAACCGCCTTTCCTAGGCCTTTTCGGCCTTTAGGTTTTGGGCTTCGCTCCTTTTTAATGGGCCTTTTCCTTTGTTGGTCCGAGGTCCGACCTCAGGCGTGGGCCTTTGGGACGAAGTCGGACCTTCTGTGGATTAGCCGAGTTAGGAGAGCTCGGTCAGGGTATGAACAGTGCCCCTGCCCGAGTTCGTCCTTTTGAGAGGTCGAGCTCGGGCATAGTAGTTTCTAAATTTTGAAAACGGTCGTTTCAGCATTTATTGCTTGTTACCGTTTCTTCCTTGATTTCCGTGCGGGCTCTGTGAAGGCATTATATATTTGCCCCTTTCCTCGTTTTCTTTGTTTATTCGTTTCCCTTTTCTGAGTTTTTCACCTCCTCTCTTCCGAGCACCTTCATCATCTCTCTGTTCTTTTTCTCCGGTTCTTTTTGTGCGCCTTTTCGGAGTTTCTTCTGCGCCGCCGTTCTTGCTCTCCTTTGCGTCGGAGCTCGTCGTCCTTCTCCTCTTTCCCAGGTTTGTTTTTGCTTTTCGCTGTTCCCATATGCTTCTGTTTCTTTTTCTTCTATTGCTTGGGTTGCCCCGAAAAGAGGCGCCGCCACTGTTTTGTTTTGCCTGTGTGTGGTGGGGGCTCTTTTCTCTGATTACCTTGTTTATCGGGTTGCTGCATTTTCCTTCTAAAGAACTTTGTTTTCTTGCTTCTGCTGAATGAGTTTTTTGCTGTCTGCCTATTATGTGATTTTTGGCTTTGCTGTTTGTACTTTTCTTTGTAGGCAAGATTTTTTTATGTCTCGAAAGGTGTTTCAGGCGATGTCGACCAAGATTCCGAGTGGTCTTGGTTGGGTAGATCCTGTTCCTCTAAGGGTCCCGTCTGTTGTAGATTCTGAGTACCTGATTAGGTTCCGTAGGGAGTGTAGTATTTGTGAGAACAGGGAGTCTGAGCGGGATTACGAGCTAGTAGCCCCGGAGTCCGAGGAGAGAGTGTGCTTTCCCCCTTTAGAGAGTTCCGAGAAGCTCTTCTTCTATGCTTACGATTGTTTTTTCTCTAAGCTGGGTGTCCGACTTCCTTTCACTGACTTGGAGTCCGAGGTCCTTTGGTCTTGTAATCTTGCCCCTTCGCAACTCCATCCGAATTCTTGGGCATTTTTAAAGCTGTTCCAACTTTTGTGTCAGATTTTGGGTGTCTCCCCTTCTGTTTCCCTTTTTTCTTATCTGTTTGTGTTGACGAAGCCGGGGTCGGGTGGAGGGAAGGTGTCTTGGGTCTCTTTTAGGGCGAACGCCGGAAGGAAGTTCTGTACCTTGTATGATGAGTCATTTCATGATTTTAAGAACTACTATTTCAAGGTCCGGGCTGCTGGAGATGTCCGACCTTTCTTTCTAGATGAGAGTGGGGAGCCTTCTTTTCCTCTTTGCTGGCAGGAGAATGTAGTGTCAGTGAAGTATACCTTTGAGAACTTAGATGAGGTGGAGCAGGCTTTTGTGGGTGTGTTGAGTAGTTTATGGGGTCGGGCACCTCACTTGGACACGAAGAAAATGTTAGGAGATCCAAGCCTTCTCCGTTCCGAGTTAGGTAGTTCCTGACCTCTCCTGAGCTTTTCATCTTAATATTTTGACTTTATTTTGGTGATTTTTCTGTTTGTGATAATCCCTTTCTTTTGTTTCTGCAGATATGTCTTCTCAGGCTGATTCCATGAAGTTCCTTCGTCGGTCGAAGAAGTCTGCGGCTGCTCAGAATATTGAGGCCGAGGCTTCTGCCCGACCTTCTCCACAGAAGACTACCATAGGTGTTCAGACTCGGTCGAAGACCATTCCTACCCCTCAATTCCGAGCTATAACTCAAGATCCTCCGACCTCCGGACCCGGCCATCTTTCTCCGTCGTCGACCTCGGGTCCTCCCCCCAAGAAACAGAAGACCTCCCGAGAGCTTGCCGGTTTCAACGACAAGGATTTTGACGCTCTTGGTTGGATTGAGCAGCACATTCTCCCCGAGACTTTTATTTCTACTGATGATGCGTCCATGGAGCATCACTTTCAGTATATGGCACGGAGATGTGTTCGGATGGCTAGTCTTCATGCCGCCATTGCTCGGGAGTTCAAGAAAGCCCCCCTCGGGGCGACCAGCTCCCGACTTGAGAAGGCACGGTCCGAGCTTGATAAGATTAGTCAGCTGAAGGACGCTAGGATTACCGAGCTGGAGGAGTCTTTGGAGGAAGAGAAGACTAGGGCTACCGCGGCTGTGGCGGCGGCGAAGACGTCTGAGGAGATGGCGAGGGTGGCGACGGAGAACTATACTAAGTTGTATGCTGAGCTTTTGGAGACAAAGGAGAAGTTGCAGTCTGCTCGGGATGATTTTTATGAGCTGGAGGATAATGTGGCCAAGGGCATGGATGCTATGTTTGTGAATTTGAGGGATCAAGTCCGGGTTCTTGCTCCTGATCTGGATTTGAGCCTATTTAGTACTGATAACATGGTTGTGGAGGGAAAGATTGTTCCTACTCCTGCCGAGGATGAGGTTCCGGTGTCCGATCCCCAGGCTCCAGCGTCCGATCCCGAGGTTCCGGTTGTGAACCCGACTTCACCTTTGGCTAAGGATGGATCTGGTGTGGAGGTTCCAAGCCGGGGTGATGGTGCTGACCCTGCAGTCCCGATTTCGATGGTCCCTCCGGAGCCTTCTGTTGATGTGGAGACCGGGAAGGTCCTTGATCCTCTGTAGTTTCTTTAATTTTGGCTTTTTTGCCCGGCCTGTGGGCTTTTTGTTTTTTGGATGTTTTCTGCAAACACTTTGGACACCGTTTTTTGTTATTTTAGCTACTCTGTAGCTTTATTATGCCGTGCTTTGCGTTTTGACTTTCTCGTTCCGCTTTTTATGCTTTCTTAGTTGTTTTTGGGTAACAACTTTTTTAGCTAGCGTTTTGACTTCTCGTTTTCGCTTTTGTGCTTTTTAGTTGTTTTCGGGTAACAACTTTTTAGCTAGCGTTTTGACTTCTCGTTTTCGCTTTTGTGCTTTTTAGTTGTTTTCGGGTAACAACTTTTTAGCTAGCGTTTTGACTTCTCGTTTTCGCTTTTGTGCTTTTTAGTTGTTTTCGGGTAACAACTTTTTAGCTAGCGTTTTGACTTCTCGTTTTCGCTTTTGTGCTTTTTAGTTGTTTTCGGGTAACAACTTTTTAGCTAGCGTTTTGACTTCTCGTTTTCGCTTTTGTGCTTTTTAGTTGTTTTCGGGTAACAACTTTTTAGCTAGCGTTTTGACTTCTCGTTTTCGCTTTTGTGCTTTTTAGTTGTTTTCGGGTAACAACTTTTTAGCTAGCGTTTTCTCGAAGTCCTGGTTCTTGCCGTTTTAAGGCTTCTTTCTTTTGTCCGAGCTTATTCTCGGACATCGGGATCCTTGAGTACCTCCTTTAGTCAGGTCCGACTTCGTCGTTTGGTCGGCCTTTTTAAGTTATTTTCGTAACTTCTTTTCTACTTGGCTTTTTCGAGCCATTTCAGAGTTACTTTTATAACTTCTCACATTAATTTGAACCTCGTCGCTTTATCTTTGCCGACCTTGTATGGTCTTTTGGCAAATGATTTTTTGCGTTTTGCCGAGCATAAATTAATGCGCCTTGGTGGGGTACTTTTTAGGATATGCTTCATCATGAGGAAGAGAAAATAAAGAAATTTGATTAGTATTAAAAAAGAAGAATATTTACAAGGTGTTTACCCTTTTGACTAGGTTGGGCGTCTTACTTAACCGGGTGTCTCATTAAAAAACCGTCGTGGGGAAAAAGAGTACACCTCGGGTTAAGTTTTTCTAGCTGTAGTACCGTCTTAAGTTACAGGCGTGCCAGGCTCTGGGTAGCTCATTGTCTTCTAAGTCGGATATCTTGTAGTAGCCTGTCCCTAAGACTTCTGTTACCTTGTAGGGCCCTTTCCAATTTGCGGCTAGCTTTCCTTCTCCCGACTTTTGTGTTCCGATGTCATTTCGGATTAAAATCAGGTCGTGAGTGGAGAAGCTTCGCTTTATTACCTTTTGGTTGTATCTGAGGGCCGTTCGCCGCTTTAAGGCTTCTTCTCTGATTCGGGCTCTTTCTCGGACCTCGGGGAGGAGGTCGAGTTCTTCCCTTTGTGCCTGAGGGTTCCCTCCTTCATTGTAGAAGATGGCTCTGGGTGATCCTTCGTCTATTTCGACGGGAATCATTGCCTCCATTCCGTAAGCTAGTCGGAATGGGGATTCTCCCGTTGTAGAGTGCGGGGTTGTCCGATATGCCCATAATACCTGGGGGAGTTCGTCGGCCCATGCTCCTTTGGCCTCTTGGAGTCTTCGTTTTAATCCGGCCAGGATGACTTTATTTGCAGCCTCTGCTTGTCCATTGGCTTGTGGGTGCTCGACCGATGTGAACTGCTGTTTGATTTTTAGCTCGGCCACCAAGTTCTGAAAACTTGTGTCTGTGAACTGTGTTCCATTGTCTGTTGTGATGGAGTAGGGGACTCCGAACCTCGTGACAATGTTTTTGTATAGGAATTTACGGCTTTTCTGAGCCGTAATAGTGGCTAAGGGTTCAGCCTCGATCCACTTTGTGAAGTAGTCGACCCCTACTATGAGGTATTTGACCTGCCCCGGTCCTTGTGGGAATGGGCCGAGTAGGTCGAGTCCCCACTTTGCGAAGGGCCATGGTGCAGTGACGCTTATGAGGTCTTCGGGTGGCGCTTTGTGAAAATTGGCATGTTTTTGGCAGGGGGGGCATATTTTCACAAACTCCGCTGCGTCTCTTTGCAAGGTCGGCCAGTAGAACCCGGCCCTGACTATTTTCTTGGATAGGGCCCGAGCTCCGAGATGGTTCCCACACATACCTTCGTGGACTTCTTCGAGGACACTTTTTGCTTCTGAGGTCGGGACGCACCTCAGGAGGGGGTTTGAGAATCCTCTTCTGTATAATACGTCGTGGATTAGCGTATAATTCTGGGCGTCTTTTGTAAGCCTTTTAGCTTCTCTTCTTTCGGCGGGGAGAGTTCCCGACTTCAGGTAGTTGAGTATGGGGGTCATCCATCCTTGTTGTTGGTCGGATATATTTAGTATTTCTTCCTCCCTTAACACGGAGGGAGATTGTAGAGTTTCTTGGAGGAGACTTCTGTTGTTCCCTCCGGGCTTGGTGCTAGCAAGCTTTGAGAGGGCGTCTGCCCGGGCGTTTTGCTCCCGAGGTATGTGCCGGATTTGTATCTCCGGGAATTGTCGTAATTGCGCCTGTGTTTGGTCCAGGTATTTTTTCATAGTAGGGTCTTTGGCTTGGTAGCTTCCGTTTACTTGTGATGTGACGACCTGGGAGTCGCTGAAGATCGTGATTCTCTTGGCTCCGACCTCTTCGGCTAGCTTTAGTCCTGCTAATAGGGCCTCGTATTCGGCTTGGTTGTTCGAAGCCTGGAACCCGAATTTTAAGGATAGCTCTATCTGCGTTCCTTGATCGCTTTCGAGTATAACACCGGCTCCGCTTCCTGTTTTGTTTGAGGACCCGTCGACATACAGATTCCATGAGAGTGGGGTTCCCGGGGTCTCAGTGTATTCTGCGATGAAGTCGGCTAGATACTGAGATTTTATAGCAGTCCGGGCTTCATAGTGGAGGTCGAACTCGGACAATTCCACGGCCCATTGTAGGATTCGTCCTGCCATGTCTGTCTTTTGTAGGATGTGTCTCATGGGTTGGTTTGTCCGGACTTTGATGGTGTGGGCTTGAAAGTAGGGACGGAGCCTTCGAGCTGTGTACACTAGTGCGTAGGCGAATTTCTCTATTTTCTGATAGTTTAATTCGGCCCCTTGTAGCGCCTTGCTTACGAAGTATATGGGGTGTTGCCCCTGGTTATTCTCTCGTATTAGTGCCGAAGCGACTGCCCGATGTCCGACCGAGAGGTATAGTACGAGCTCTTCCCCCTTTAGAGGTCGGGTCAGGATTGGTGGCTGCCCGAGGAACTCCTTGAATTCTTGGAAGGCTTTTTCGCACTCCGGGGTCCATGAGAAGGGTTTCCCTTTCTTTAGGAGTGAGTAGAGAGGTAGTGATCTTATCGCTGATCCTGCCAAGAATCTTGATAGGGCGGCTAGCCTCCCATTCAGTTGTTGTACTTCTTTGACACACGTCGGGCTTTTCATATTGAGTATTGCTTGGCATTTGTCCGGGTTTGCTTCGATGCCTCTTTGAGTTAGCATGAAACCTAAGAACTTTCCGGCTTCTGCGGCGAAGGTGCACTTTGTCGGGTTAAGTCTCATGTCGTGTTTCCTGAGAGTGTCGAAGATACTGGTGAGGTCGGCCACCAAGTTTCTGTCTTCCTGTGTCTTTATCAGCATGTCATCGACGTACACCTCTAGCTGTAGCCCGATGTGTTCTGAGAACACTTTGTTCATTAGCCTCTGGTAGGTTGCCCCTGCGTTCTTCAGCCCGAAGGGCATTACTACATAGCAGTAGTTTGCCTTTGGGGTTATGAACGAGGTTTTTTCTTGATCGGGTCCATACATCGGGATTTGATTGTATCCCGAGTATGCATCCATGAAGGAAAGGTATCTGTAGCCCGAAGCTGCATCGACTAAGGCGTCGATGTTTGGTAGTGGATATGGGTCTTTGGGACAGGCTTTGTTGAGATCTGTGTAGTCGACGCACATCCTCCATTTTCCATTGGGCTTTTTTACCAGAACCACGTTTGCGAGCCATAGGGGGTATTTTACCTCCCTAATGAACCCTGCGTCTAGTAGTGCTTGTACTTGTTCCTCTATTGCCTGCATGCGTTCGGGCCCGAGTTTTCTGCGTCTTTGTTGGACAGGTCGGGAACCCGGATACACCGATAGCTTGTGGCACATTAGGTCGGGGCTTATGCCTGGCATGTCGGAGGCTTTCCAGGCGAAGAGGTCGGAATTTTCCCTTAAGAGGGTTGTGAGTTCCTTCTTTAGGCCTGCTTCGAGGTTTGCCCCTATGTTTGTTATTTTTTCGGGTGTGTTCCCGATTTGGATCTTCTCGGTTTCCCCTTCTGGTTGTGGCCGAAGATCTTCTCGGGTCTGAACTCGCCCGAGTTCTATTGCGTTGACCTCTTTCCCTTTTAGGCTCAGACTTTCGTTGTAGCATCGCCGTGCTAGTTTTTGGTCGCCTTTTAGGGTAGCAATTCCCTTTGCGGTAGGGAACTTCATGCAGAGGTGTGGGGTCGAGACTATAGCTGCTAGTCTGTTTAGGGTTGGTCGTCCGATGAGGGCGTTGTATGCCGAAGTGACGTCGACTACAATGTAGTCGATATTTAATGTTTTGGTTTGCTCGCCCTTTCCAAAGGTAGTGTGTAACGAGATGTATCCCAAGGGTCGGATCGGGGTATCTCCTAGTCCAAACAGGTCGGTGGGATAGGCTTTTAGCTCTTTTTCTTCAAGTCCGAGCTTGTCGAAGGCCGTTTTGAATAGGATATCTGCTGAGCTTCCTTGGTCGATCAGGGTTCGATGTAAGTTGGCATTCGCTAGGATGATGGTGATTACCATAGGATCATCGTGCCCGGGTATTATCCCCAGAGCGTCTTCTCGGGTAAACGAGATGGTTGGCAGCTCGGGCAGGGGACTGTCTTCTCGGACGTGATATATTTCCTTGAGGTGTCTCTTTCGCGAGGATCTGGATGTTCCTCCGCCTGCGAAACCTCCGTTTATCATGTGTACGTGCCTTTCAGGGGTTCGTGGGGTCGGTTCGGCCCGATCTTCGTTATCTCCTCGTCTCCTCTTCCTGGTCTCTTCTCCTTTCTCTGCTATGTATCTGTCGAGTTTTCCTTCTCTGGCTAGCTTTTCTATAACATTCTTTAGGTCGTGGCAGTCGTTAGTAGAATGACCGTAGAGTCTGTGATATTCACAGTATTCGGATCGATCTCTTCCTGCCCTTTTGTGCTTCAGAGGTCTGGGTGGTGGGATTTTTTCGGTGTGGCACACCTCTCTGTAGACGTCTACCAGGGAGACTCGGAGGGGGGTGTAGCTGTGGTACTTCCGTGGCCTGTCCGAGCTGGATTCTTCTTTTTTTTTCTGTTCCCGATCTCGATCTCGGAATGAGTGGGTTGACTCTTTCCTGGAAGAGTCTCTTAGCTGGGAGGTTTCCTCCATGTTGATATTTTTCTGCCCGCTCTTGCACCTCGTATAAGGAGGTCGGGTATCGTTTGGATAGGGATTGGCTAAACGGTCCTTCTTTTAGGCCGTTTGCTAGTCCCATGATGGCTGCTTCAGTGGGCAAGTGTTGTATGTCCAGGCAGGCTTTGTTGAATCGCTCCATGTATTCTCGGAGGGTTTCTTGGTTGCCTTGTTTGATCCCGAGTAGACTGGGGGCATGTTTTGCCTTATCCTTTTGAATAGAGAACCTTGTTAAGAATTTTTTGGTCAGGTCCTCAAAGCTGGAGATTGACCCTGGTGGTAGGTTGTCGAACCACTTCATGGCTGACTTGGTGAGAGTGGTGGGGAAGGCTTTGCACCGAATTGCGTCGGAGGCGTCGACGAGGTACATTCTGCTTCTAAAGTTGCTGAGGTGGTGACTTGGATCGGTGGTGCCGTCGTAGAGGTCCATATCTGGTGGTTTGAAGTTTCGCGGTACTTTCTCCTTCATGATCTCTTGTGTGAAGGGGTCATGATTGTTTTCGGGGGTGGTGCCGCGTTCCGTCCGGTCTTTCAGGTTGGCCTCTATTCTCCGCAGTTTTTCTTCTAATTCTCTGCGCTTGCGAGCCTCCCTTCTCAGATCTTGTTCAGTTTCCTTCTGCTTTTTTATGTCCTCTTCGAGTTGTTTTAGCCGGTCTTGTTGTGCCCGAACTGTTTCCAGAATCTCCGAACTCTTTTCTTTTTCGGGATTTTGTGGATCTTTGTCTAGGAGTGTTGTCTTTGGGCGATTCTGTTTGTTTCCCCCTGGAGTGCGTGGTGATAGAGGGCTGTCCGGCCGTTCTCCGGTGTCAACTTCCTCTTCTTGTTCGGATGTAGCGTGGTTATTGTTGGGAGGGTTGTCCGCCATGGTAAAGGGATGACTTCCAGGTCCCCGGCAACGGCGCCAATGTTCCGAGGGTTACCTGAAACGTGTAGCTCGGTCGTTCAGGCAAGGTCCGAGGTAGGGGTCTGTGACCCGAGCTTGGTGTGCTGAACGGCGGGGGGATGTACCTGCAATGACACTCCGATGCTTAAGTTAGCATGGGTCCAAGCAGATATCGAGTAGAATTAGAGTGTGTGTTATACCTGGGAGCTCCAGTGTATTTATAGTAGTTGGTCGTGATCATCCCTGGATAAGATATTCTTATCTTATCTTATCTTTTGGGAGTTTTATCTTTATCTCTGTGGAACCGCCTTTCCTAGGCCTTTTCGGCCTTTAGGTTTTGGGCTTCGCTCCTTTTTAATGGGCCTTTTTCTTTGTTGGTCCGAGGTCCGACCTCAGGCGTGGGCCTTTGGGACGAGGTCGGACCTTCTGTGGATTAGCCGAGTTAGGAGAGCTCGGTCAGGGTATGAACAAATGCATACATTGTTTCAAAGCATATGTCAGACTTCTAAGTTTGGTGTGCCTTAAGGCACACCCAAAATTTGTTTTCAAAAAAGAAAAAGAAGGGGGAAGGGGGTATTCTTAGAACATATGCATAGTCATTTTGATAAAGCATATGACCAAACACTAAGTTTGGTGTCTGCATGTGTAACAATGTTCAGAAGATCATTTCCATTCATGGAATCAAAATCATACATGGATCATGCATTATTATATTTTGGAATAAATTGCCATCTTATGATCAAACCACCGTATATATTTGTGTGCTAAAACTAGCTGTTTTGGTTTAATTAGGAAAAGGAGGTTGAGATAAATACAAGGAGGGGAGGGGCCACGACTAGGACAAGCCAAGTGAGGAGTGGTCACATGTGCCTAGAGAAGTGTGCTCCTTGGGAAGCAGAATTTGCATGCATGCACCATCGAACACCTAAATACATGCAAGCCGTTCAAATCCATGAGCCCTCTATATGTTCAACTCAATCTCAACCCTTCATGATCACCAACGAATCCCCCCTCATTTATTGTGGTTTTGTTAGAAAGTTTGAAGAACCTGCCTATAAATAGCCGTTAGCACTAAATGGCTTATACATTCATACAAACTACCTTCACTTGTAAACCATAATCTCCTTTACTCCCAAAACTAAGGCCATCAATTCCCTTCACTTACACGACAAAACTAAACATCATCCCAAACACAACCCACTTCTCCCTTCTCCACACCACTTTTAATGGCATCTTTAAGCTCAAAAAGAAGGCCAGGAAAGGAACCAATGGTGACCTAACCCCCATCTTATGATGCAAGAAAATTTAGGTCCCAATTCCACGAAGGAAGATATCACAGACTCATAAAGACAAGGCATATCATTTACGAGAATGGTCTTGAGCTGAAGGAAGGGGAATACCCCATCATGAGGTAAATCACTAAAGAGAGTAGGTGGGAGCTTCTATGTGATCCTCTCGCCAACATGAGTGCAGTCATGATCAGGGAATTTTATGCAAACGCTGTAAAGGAAAACAAAGACAGCACCTCCTACAAGAGTTATGTCAGAGGAGTTGAGGTAGATTTCAGTCCAGCAGCCATCACAAGAGCTCTGAAGTTGAGGACAATAAAATATGCAGAGCCCAGTTATGAGACCAGATTGAAGATGGAAAATAATCCTGATGAAATCTTACAAGGGCTATGCATAGAAGGCACAGACTGGGAACGAAATTCAAAAGAAGTCCCAAGCCATTTAAAAAGGATGAATCTCACCCCTGTGGCCAAGGGGTGGTACGAGATAGTAAGAAGGTCCATCCTTCCCACTAGAAACTCATCATGGGTCACAATCAAGCGAGCACTTTTGACATACTGCATCATACATGGAGGAGAAATCAATATTGCACAACTCATAGCTGACAGTATTCAAGAAATAGCCAAGCAACAAGCAAGGTCTCATCACTATACGGAGGTAACACTTAACAGATTGGAAGAAGTTGGGCTCTCAGGACTCTTAGATTCTGTCTGGGATAGAAGATGCCCTGGTGAAGAAGTCCGAGACTATTCCAAGCTAGGGAAGAGAAAGAAGAAAAAGGGAGAATCAAGCAGCAGCCACAATCATTAGAAGGTGGCAAAGTTCTTTCATACTTCTAATAAGGAGATGCATGTCTGAAACATGATATGCCTCCACTGTTTATTTCCTTTTACTCCATTTTTATGCATTTTTTTTATTGCTTAATAAGTAGCTAGAGAAATGATCTGCATGATGCTTGTCATTAATCACTTAGCTAAATTTTGTTTTGTTTCCTATATGCTTGAATAAAAGAGAATGGTTTGAATTAGAAAGTAAATATCCAATGTTGCATAAGTTAGAATGGAAGTTAACGGTGGTATATGTGTTTGATTAAATGCATAACTCATGAAATAATTGCTGCATAATGTCATTCTCATTGAAGTGTGAGCTAGCTTGCTGTTATAAAGGTTCCTATCAGTAAAGAAAAATCCCTTGAGAACAAAAATAAAACAGAAAAAAAAGGGGAGAAGAAAAAGCCAATGTGGCAAGAAAAACAAAGAATAAAAGCTGGACACCAATAGCTTGGACCCTAGGACACATGCCTGTGGTGTTCTTGTACTAGGATATGCTTGGACAAGTAAATTCTAAGGGGTATTTCAAAACCTGGCCACTTAGATCAACTGATTTGGGATGGCCAATTGAAAGTCCACAATAAAGAGCAACCTAGATACAAAACATTTAGTTATCCAAAGAGATACTGGGCATCAATGATCCTAGGAGGAAATAGTGAGCCATGTGTCTGTGGTGGAAAAATGTTGAATAAAAATAAAGCCAAAGGCTACTGCAACATTGGACACCAAGCCTTCAAAGAATAATAAGTTGTTAAGCAAAATAAGAAAAGAAAAGTTAGCAAGGGAGCAAGTAAAGAGTAAACCTTATAACAGCAAGTTTAGTAAGCCTTTGAGGAAGAGTGTATATTATGTAACAGCAAACAATAACTGAGTTATCGTTGTCTGCATAAAAACTCCATGAATCAAGTTCTGCTATATGCCTAATAAGGATATGTTTGCTCTTCTTGTTCATTTCATTTTCTCTTAATTTTGATGTTTGCTTGGGGACAAGCAAGATTTAAGTTTGGTGTTGTGATGACAACTCATCATATACCCATTTTTCAAGCTAATTTCACTTGTTTCACTAGTCTTTATGCACTTTCTTGCATCCTAAGTAAATAATTTAGAATGAAAATGCATGACTTCTTTAAATCAAACAACCACCATTAAATTGATGCTAAATCATGAGGTTTGAGCTAAAAGTAATTGATTTTTAATGAATTATAAACCTCATGAGTTTGGAGATACTTTGATTGGTTGCTTTGGTTTCTTGTAGGTGAAGAAAGGAAGAAAAGAAGCAAAACGTGGCTTAAGAAGTGTGGCCATGGGAGGAGAAGTGTGGTGCAACATAAAAGGAGGAAGCAAACACTGCTCTCCACAAGAGCACACTGCTCTCCAAGAGAGCAGCATAATGAACTAAGCCTCCAAAATCATCACTGCCCTGCCCACAATAAGAGCGGAGCACAATTCCATGCTAAGGACCAAAGGAAGCAAAAATTCTGCCCTGCCCTCCACAAGAGCAATATCAGGCTCCATGCAAGAAAAAATCAAAGGAAATTGTCTCCAAGTGCCACCCATGAGTTTCGAACCCAAGAACAAGGAGGAAAGGAGTAGCGCTCAAATACAAAGAAAACAAGCAAAAATTGGCTTGTTTTCAATCTCCAAGAATCGAACACAGCACCATGAGGAAGCAAGGAACTAGGCGCTACTTTGGTGCCAAGAAAACCAAGGAAAATGAGGCAGCGTGTGCTTCCACCAGGTTTCAAACCTGGGACCTCACCCTTGGTTGCCTTGCTGCGCTGCCCATAAGGAGAGCAGAGTAGCATTTCTTGGCACGTACAAGCGCGCACCAAGCACGCACGGCCAGGGGCATCACGCGCAGCAAGCACGGAAGGCAAGCATGCATGCACACTGCCCTGCTCTCCGCATGGGCAGGGCAGCATCTTGAACGCGCATCACACGCTTAGCACGCACGCAATGAGGCCGCATGCACCATTTTCCTGCTTTGCTCTCCACAAGAGCAAAGCAGCCTCCTAGAGCCAACTTCTTCATGGGCTGAAAATTGGATTAAAAATCTAATTTAATTCATTTCTTCACCAAATCAAAAGCCCATCCAAATTCCAAAATCCAATAATAGAAAGTGTATAAATAGGAGATAGTTTGATGTAATTGAGGACCTTCTTTTTGATTTTTGAATTTTCACATCTTTAGACTTGATTTTTCTTTGAGAGCTTGGAACTGAGATTTTAGAGAATTGGGAAGGAGAATTGATCTCTCTTCTTCCTCGTTCTTGCTTGAGCACTTTTTACTTTTCTTGTTTGAGTCTTGGGTGTGAAGAATTGAGGAATTTCTGTCTCAATCTCCATTCAAGATCTCTTTAATTTCCCTTCTACATAATTGAGTTCAATTCCATTTCCTCTACTGCTGTAACCTTTAATTTCTCTTTAATTGATTTGTGAACTTGGATCTGGGAAGGCAATTGAGATCTAGACTCTGCTATCTAGTCTTTGGAGTCCTGAGATCCAATTTTCCTTTTGGTTCTTCTGTTGAACCACTGCTGAAATTACATTTTCATTTTCTGTTTGAATTCTAGTTACTTTCAATTCATTTCTTGCTTTATTAATTACTGCAATTTAATTTCCCTTGCTTAATCTCTGAAATCCCAGTCCTCAAATCCCTTTTCCATTCAAGTAATTTATATTTCTTGCACTTTAAGTTACTGCAATTTACATTTCTTGCACTTTAAGTTTCAGTCATTTAATTTCTTGTTCTTTAAGATTCAGCACCTTTACTTTCAATTCTCTTTAATTTTCTTCAATTCATCCCTCTCCCTTTACATTCTCTACTATTTACTTACTGTTGGATACAAAATCACTCAACCAATACTTGATTCGCTTGACTAAATCAACCACTGAACTAAAATTGCTCAATCCTTCAATCCCTGTGGGATCGACCTCACTCCCGTGAGTTTTATTACTTGATGCGACCCAGTACACTTGCCGGTGAGTTTTGTGTTGGATCGTTTTCCACACATCAAGCGGGAGTTGTAACTTTTTGCTTCTAAACAGTTTTAGCATCTCACTTCATCCTTTGAAGTTTAGAATGATTGGCATCTATGGGAACTTAGAATTTTGGATAGTGTTATTGATTCTCCTAGTTAAGTATGTTAATTCTTGAACATAGCTACTTTTATGAGTCTTGGCGGTGGCCCTAAGCACTTTGTTTTCCAGTATTACCATCGGATACATAAATGTCACAGACACATGACTGGGTGAACCTTTTAGATTGTGACTCAGCTTTGCTAGAGTCCCCAGTTAGAGGTGTCCAGAGCTCTTAAGCACACTCTTTTTGCTTTGGATCACGACTTTAACCACTCAGTCTCAAGCTTTTCACTTGGACCTACATGGCACAAGCACATGGTTAGGGATAGCTTGATTTAGCTGCTTAGGCCTGGATTTTTTTTCCTTGGGCCCTCCTATCCATTGATGCTCAAAGCCTTGGATCCTTTTTACCCTTGCCTTTTGGTTTTAAGGGCTATTGGCTTTTTCTGCTTGCTTTTTTTTTCTTTCTAAAATTTTTTTCGCCTCTTTTTTTTTCGCAAGCTTTTGCTATTCACTGCTTTTTCTTGCTTCAAGAATCAATTTCATGATTTTTCAGATTATCAATAGCATTTCTCTTTGTTCATCATTCTTTCAAGAGCCAACAATTTTAACATTCATAAACAACAAGATCAAAAATATGCACTGTTCAAGCATTCATTCAGAAAACAAAAAGTATTGTCACCACATCAATATAATTAAACTAAATTCAAGGACAATTTTCAAAATTTATGTACTTCTTGTTCTTTTGAATTAAAAACATTTTCATTTAAGAGAGGTGAAGGATTTATGGAATTTATTTATAGCTTTAAGACATAGTTACTACATACTAATGATCATGAAGTAGAGACACAAAACATAGATAAAAACGAAAAACAGAAAAAATAAGAACAAGGAATGAATCCACCTTAGTGGCGTCTTCTTCTCGAAGGACCAATGATGTCCTTAAGCTCTTCTATGTCCCTTCCTTGCCTTTGTTGCTCCTCCCTCATTGCCCTTTGATCTTTTCTAATTTCATGGAGAATGATGGAGTGCTCTTGATGTTCCACCCTTAATTGATCCACATTGTAACTCAAATCTTCTAAGGAAGTGTTGAGTTGTTCCCAATAGTTGTTCGGAGGAAAGTGCATCCCTTGAGGCATCTCCGGGATTTCTTGGTGATGAGCTTCCTCATGCGTCTCTTGGGTTCCATGAGTGGGCTCTCTTGTTTGCTCCATCCTTTTCTTAGTGATGGGCTTGTCCTCCTCAATGAGGATGTCTCCTTCTATGATAACTCCAGTTGAGTAACATAGATGGCAAATAAGATGAGGAAAAGCTAGCCTTGCCAAAGTAGAGGACTTATCGGCTATTTTGTAGAATTTATGGGAGATGACTTCATGAACTTCTACTTTCTCTCCATTCATGATGCTATGAATCATGATGGCCCGATCCACAGTAACTTTGGATCGGTTGCTAGTGGGGATGATGGAGCGTTGGATGAACTCCAACCATCCTCTAGCCACAGGCTTGAGGTCCAGTCTTCTTAGTTGAATCGGCTTGCCTTTGGAGTCTCTTTTCCATTGAGCTCCTTCCACACATATGTCCATAAGGACTTGGTCCAACCTTTGATTAAATTTGACCCTTCTAATGTAGGGGCGTTCATCTCCTTGCATCATGGGCAAGTTGAATCCCAACCTCACATTTTCCGGACTAAAATCTAAGTATTTCCCCCGAACCATTGTAAGATAATTCTTTGGATTCGGGTTCACACTTTGATCATGGTTCCTAGTGATCCATGCATTGGCATAGAACTCTTGAACCATTAAGATTCTGACTTGTTGAATAGGGTTGGTTAGAACTTCCTAACCTCTTCTTTGGATCTCATGTCGGATCTCCGGATACTCATTTTTCTTGAGCTTGAAAGGGACCTCAGGGATCACTTTCTTCTTGGCCACAACATCATAGAAGTGGTCTTGATAGGCTTTGGAGATGAATTTTTCCATCTCCCATGACTCGGAGGTGGAAGCTTTTGTCTTCCCTTTCCCTTTTCTAGTGGTTTCTCCGGCCTTAGGTGCCATTAATGGTAAGGGAAAAACAAAAAGCTTATGCTTTTACCACACCAAACTTAAAATATTGCTCGCCCTCGAGCAAGAGAAGAAAGAAAAGAAGAAGAAGAGAAAAATGGAGGAGAGTGAGTGAGAGGTGTATTCGGCTAAGAAGGAGAATAGAGGTTCGTGTTGTGTGAAAATTAAGGAGAATGGAGGGGTTTATATAGGGAGATGAGAGGGGGTAGGTTCGACCATTTAGGGTGGGTTTGAGTGGGAAAGAAATTGAATTTTGAAGGTAGGTGAGGTTTATGGTGAAGAGTGGATGGATGTGAGTGGTGAAGGGGGTAATTTGGAAGAGAGATTGAGGTGATTGGTGAAGGGTTTTTGGGAAAGTGTGTTATAGGATTATTAGGAGGTAAGGTGGGAATATGTTAGGTGGGGATCCTGTGGGGTCCACAGATCCTGAGATGATCCTGTGTGGTCCACAGATCCTGAGGTGTCAAGGATTTACATCCCTGCACCAATTAGGCATGTAAAATGCCTTTGCATGCAATTCTGGCGTTTAAACGCCGAAGTGATACATGTTATGGGCGTTCAACGCCCATGTGCAGCATGTTTCTGGCGTTGAATGTCAGTTCCATGCTTGTTACTGGCGTTCAGCGCCAGCTTTCCTCAGGGCATATTCCTGGCGTTCAAACGCCAGGATGTTGCTTGTTTCTGGCGTTCAGTGCCAGATCCATGCTCTGTTCTGGCGTTGAACGCCAGCCAGATGCTCCTTACTGGCGTTTAAATGCCAGTAAGTCCTTCCTCCAGGGTGTGATTTTTCTTCTGCTGTTTTTGATTCTGTTTTTAATTTAATATTTTTTTCGTGACTCTACATGATCATGAACCTACTAAAACACAAAATAACAATTAAATAAAAATAAAATTAGATAAATAAAAATTGGGTTGCCTCTCAACAAGCGCTTTTTTAATGTCAATAGCTTGACAGTGGGCTCTCATGGAGCCACACAGGTGATCAGGTCAATGTTGTATAGTCCCAACACCAAACTTAGAGTTTGACTTTGGGGGCTCTGTTTGACTGTGTACTGAGAGAAGCTCTGCATGCTTACTCTCCCTTGTTACAGAAGGATAGCCGTGTGCCTTAAACACAAGGTAGTCCACATTCAATTGAAGGACTAATTCTCCTCTGTTAACATCTATCACAGCTTCTGTTGTGGCTAGAAAAGGTCTTCCAAGGATGATGCATTCATCCTCCTCCTTCTTAGTATCTAAGATTATGAAATCAGCAGGAATGTAAAGGCCTTTAACCTTTACCAACACGTTCTCTACTAATCCATAAGCTTGTCTTACTGACTTGTCTGCCAATTGTAATGAGAATAAGGCAGGCTGTACCTCAATGATCCCCAATTTCTCCATTACAGAGAGTGGCATAAGATTTATGCCTGACCCCAGGTCACACAGAGCCTTGTTAAAGGTCATGGTGCCTATGGTACAGGGTATTAAGAATTTACCAGGATCTTGTCTCTTTTGAGGTAAAGTTTTCTGAACCCATGTATCTAGTTCACTAATAAGCAAGGGAGGTTCACCTTCCCAAGTCTCATTACCAAACAACTTGGCATTCAGCTTCATAATGGCTCCTAGATATTGAGCAACTTGCTCTCCAGTCACATCTTCATCCTCTTCTGAGGAAGAATAGTCTTCAGAGCTCATGAATGGCAGAAGGAGATTTAGTAGAGTCTCTATGGTCTCTATATGAGCCTCAGATTCCTTTATGTCCTCAATAGGGAACTCCTTCTTATTTGAGAGATGTCCCAGGAGGTCTTTCTTACTAGGATTTTCGTCCTTTTCCTCCCTTGTACATTCGGCCATATTGATTACATCAATGGCCTTGCACTCTCCTTTTGGATTTTCTTCTGTATTGCTTGGGAGAATATTGGGAGGAGTTTTAGTGACTTTCTTACTCAGCTGGCCCACTTGTGCCTCCAAATTTCTGATGGAGGACCTTGTTTCACTCATGAAACTTAAAGTGGCCTTAGACAGATCAGAGACTAAATTTGCTAAATTAGAGGGGCTTTACTCAGAATTCTCTGTCTGTTGCTGAGAAGATGATGGAAAAGGCTTGTTATTGCTTAGCCTGTTTCTTCCACCATTATTAAAGCCTTGTTGAGGCTTTTGTTGATCCTTCCATGAGAAATTTGGATGATTTCTCCATGATGAATTATAGGTGTTTCTATAAGGTTCACCCATGTAATTTACCTCTGCTATTGCAGGGTTCTCAAGATCATAAGCTTCTTCAGAAGCTGCCTCTTTAGTACTGTTGGATGCATTTTGCCATCCATTTAGACTTTGTAAAATCATGTTAACTTGCTGAATCAACACTATGTTCTGAGCCAATATGGCATTCAGAGCATCAACTTCAAGAACTCCCTTCCTCTGAGGCGTCCCATTATTCACGGAATTCCTCTCAGAAGTGTACATGAATTGGTTATTCACAACCATGTCAATATGTTCTTGAGCTTCTGCAGGCGTTTTCTTTAAGTGAATGGATCCACCTGCAGAATGGTCCAATGACATTTTGGAAAACTCAGATAGACCATAATAGAATATATCTAATATAGTCCATTCTGAAAACATGTCAGAAGGACACTTTTTGGTCATCTGCTTGTATCTTTCCCAAGCTTTATAGAGGGATTCACCATCTTTTTGCTTGAAGGTCTGAACATCCACTCTAAGCTTGCTCAACTTTTGAAGAGGAAAGAATTTATCCAAGAAGGTCGTGACCAGCTTATCCCAGGAGTCCAGGCTATCTTTAGGTTGTGGGTCCAACTATGTTCTAGCTATGTCTCTTACAGCAAAAGGGAAAAGCATGAGCCTGTAGACTTCAGGATCTACTCCATTTGTCTTAACAGTCTCACAAATCTGCAAGAACTCAGTTAAAAACTGATAAGGATCTTCAGATGGAAGTCCATGAGACATGCAGTTCTGTTGCATCAAAGCAACTAATTGAGGTTTCAACTCAAAATTGTTTGCTCCAATGGCAAGAATTGAGATGCTTCTTCCATCAAACTTGGACGTTGGTTTAGTGAAATCACCAAGCATCCTCCTTGCATTATTGTTGTTGGGTTCGGCTGCCATCTCCTTCTCTTGTTCGAAAATTTCAGAAAGGTTGCCTCTGGATTGTTGTAATTTAGCTTCTCTTAGTTTCCTTTTCAGAGTCCTTTCAGGTTCTGGATCAGCTTCAATAAAGATGCCTTTTTCCCTATTCCTGCTCATATGAAAGAGAAGAGAAAAAGAAAAAGGAAGAGGAATCCTCTATATCTGGACAAAGAGGATCCTTATTATTAGTAGAAGAAGAAAAGAATAAGAGTGGAGAATCCAATCACAAGGGTGAGGATAGAGGCAGTGATTGGAGATGAAGAGAGGTGAAGAGAAGTGTTAGTAAATAAATAAATAAATAGAAGAAGAGAAGAGAGGGAGAATTCGACAATAATTTTGAAAAAGTAGTTAATGATTTTCGAAAATTAAAGATAAGATATAATTAAATATTAAAATTTAAAACAATTAAAAAGAATTTTTGAAAAAGAGATGAGATATTTTCGAAAATTAAAGAGGGAAAAGTAGTTATGTGGTTTTGAAAAAGATAAGAAACAAACAAAAAGTCAAATAGTTAGTTGAAAAAGATATTAAAATCAAATTTTTGAAAAATATAAAATTTTGAAAAAGATATGATAAAAAGATAAGATAAGAAGATATGATAAAAAGATAGGATTGAAAAAGATTTAATTTTTAAAATTAAAATTAATTACTTAACTAACAAGAAACTAAAAAATATGGTTTTAGAATTTAAAGATTGAACCTTTCTTAACAAGAAAGTAACAAACTTCAAATTTTTGAATCAATCATATTAATTGTTAGCATAATTTCAAAAATTAAGATAAAATTAAGAAAAAGATTTTTCTTGAAAAACATTTTAAAGAATTTTCGAAAATTAATAAGAAAAATGAAAAAGATTTAATTTTTGAAAAAGTTTTAAAAAGATAAGATTTTTTTAAAATTGAAAATTTGACTTGACTTGTAAGAAACAACTAATTTTAAAAATTTTTGACCAAGTCAACTCAAATTTTCAAAAATTTTGAGAGAAATAAGGAAAAGATATTTTTTATTTTTTAAATTTTTAATGATGAGAGAGAAAAACACAATTATGACCCAAAACATGAAAATTTTGGATCAAAACCAATTATGCATGCAAGAACACTATGAATGTTAAGATGAACACCAAGAACACTTTGAAGATCATGATGAACATCAAGAACATATTTTTGAAAAATTTTTGATGCAAAGAAAACATGTAAGACACCAAAATTAGAATTCTTTAATGCATGGACACTATGAATGCAAAAAGGCATATGAAAAACAACATACAACACAAAACAAGAAAACATCAAGATCAAACAAGAAGTCTTGTCAAGAACAACTTGAAGATCACGAAGAACACCATGAATGCATGAATTTTCGAAAAATGCAAGAAAAAATTTTAAAGCATGCAATTGACACCAAACTTAAAAATTGACTCAAGACTCAAACAAGAAACACAAAATATTTTTGGTTTTTATAATTTTATGATTTTGTTTGTATTTTTATTATTTTTTTTCCAAAATTATATTTTTGAAAAACGAAAATAAAGAAAAAATTTTTGAAAGATTTTTGAAAACTTTTTTTGAAAGGAAAATAAAAAGAAAATTATCTAATTTGAGCAACAAGATGAACCGTCAGTTGTCCATACTCAAACAATCCCCGGCAGCGGCGCCAAAAACTTGGTGGACGAAATTGTGATCATCAACAATGGCTCCAAAGGCTTGGTGCTCTCAAACGTGAATCACACTTTGTCACAACTCCGCACAACTAACCAGCAAGTGTACTGGGTCGTCCAAGTAATACCTTACGTGAGTAAGGGTCGATCCCACAGAGATTGTTGGTATGAAGCAAGCTATGGTCATCTTGTAAATCCCAGTCAGGCGGATTTAACTGGATTAAGAGATTATTGGTTTAAATAAAGATAATAAAATAAACAGAAAATAAAGATAAAGTTACTCATGTAATTCAATGGTGGGAATTTCGGATAGGTGTATGGAGGTGTTGTGTTCCTTCCGAATCTCTGCTTTTCTACTTCTTCCTTCCAATTTTTCATCACTCCTTTCTATGGCAAGCTATATGTAGGGCATCACCATTGTCAATGGCTACATCCCATCCTCTCAGTGAAAATGGTCCAAATGCTCTATCACAGCACGGCTAATCATCTGTCAGTTCTCAATCAAGTTGGAATAGAATCCAGTGATTCTTTTGTGTCTGTCACTAACGCCCAGCCTTCAGGAGTTTGAAGCTCGTCACAGTCATTCAATCCCGGAATCCTACTCGGAATACCACAGACAAGGTTAGACTTTCCGGATTCCCATGAATGCCGCCATCAATTCTAGCTTATACCATGAAGATTCTGATTAAGGAATCCAAGAGATATGCGCCCGGTCTAAGGTAGAACGGAAGTGGTTGTCAGTCACGCGCGTTCTTAGGTGAGAATGATGATGAGTATCACGGATCATCACATTCATCAAGTTGAAGTGTAACGAATATCTTAGAACAGGAATAAATCGAATTGGATAGAAAATAGTAGTAATTGCATTAAAACTTGAGGTACAGCAGAGCTCCACACCCTTAATCTATGGTGTGTAGAAACTCCACCGTTGAAAATACATAAGTGAAAGGTCCAGGCATGGCCGAATGGCCAGCCCCCAGATCTAAGAACTAAACGTCCAAAGATTGAATAATACAATCAAAGATATATAATAAACTAGTAAAAAGTTCTATTTATACTAAACTAGCTACTAAGGTTTACAGAGGTAAGTAATTGATGCATAAATTCACTTCCGGGGCCCACTTGGTGTGTGCTTGGGCTGAGCTTGATCTATCCACGAGCTGAGGCTTCTCTTGGAGTTGAATGCCAAGTTGTAACGTTTTTTGGGCGTTCAACTCTGGTTCGTGACGTGTTTCTGGCGTTTGACTCTAGAATGCAGCATGGAACTGGCGTTGAGCGCCAGTTTACGTCATCAAATCTCGAATAAAGTATGGATTATTATATATTTCTGGAAAGCTTTGGATGTCTACTTTCCAACGCCATTAAGAGCGCGCCATTTGGAGTTTTGTAGCTCTAGAAAATCTATTTCGAGTGCAGGGAGGTCAGATTCCAACAGCATCAGCAGTCCTTTGTCAGCCTCTTATCAGAGTTTTGCTCAGATACCTCAATTTCAGCCAGAAAATACCTGAAATCACAGAAAAATACACAAACTCATAGTAAAGTCCAGAAATGTGAATTTAGCATAAAAACTAATGAAAACATCCCTAAAAGTAACTAGATCATACTAAAAACTTCCTAAAAACAATACCAAAAAGCGTATAAATTATCCGCTCATCAGTTGTGTAATTTTTCTGCACATCATTTAAAACACGGCTAGCATAGTAAATGACGTGCAGAAGCTTATCATGCCTCTGTCCCAGTACTGCACCAATAGCATGGTCACTAGCATCACACATTAATTCGAATGGTAATGCCCAGTCTGGTGCAGAAATGATATGTGCTGTGACCAACTTAGCTTTCAGAGTCTCAAAGGCCTGCAAACGCTTTGTGTCAAAGACAAATGGTGCATCAGCAGCTAGCAGATTACTCAGAGGTTTTGCAATTTTTGAAAAATCCTTTATAAACCTCCTGTAGAATCCTACATGCCCCAGAAAACTTCTGATTGCCTTAACATTGGTGGGTGGTGGTACTTTTTCAATTACCTCTACCTTAGCTTGATCCACCTCTATTCCTTTGTTCAAAATTTTATGCCCAAGGACAATTCCTTCAGTCACCATAAAGTGACATTTTTCCCAGTTTAAAATCAGGTTAGTTTTCTTGGCACCTTTTCAGAACAAGTGCTAGATGATCAAGACAGAAGTTGAATGAGTTTCCAAATACTGAGAAGTCATCCATGAAGACTTCAAGAAATTTTTCCACCATATCAGAGAAAATACAGAGCAAGCATCTCTGAAAGGTTACTGGTGCATTGCACAGACCAAAGGCATCCTTCTGTAGGCAAATACTCTAGATGGACATGTGAATGTTGTTTTCTCTTGATCCTGAGGATCTACTGCAATTTGGTTATAGCTTGAATAGCCATCTAAAAAGCAGTAATAGTCATGACTTGCTAGTCTTTCTAGCATCTGGTCTATGAATGGTAAAGGAAAATGATCCTTTCTGGTGGCTGTATTGAGCCTTCTATAGTCAATACACATACACCACCCTATAACTGTTCTTGTAGGAACCAGTTCATTCTTTTCATTATGAATCACTGTCATGCCTCCCTTTTTGGGTAGAACTTGGACAGGGCTCAACCAGGGGCTATCAGAAATAAGATAAATAATCCCAGTCTCTAGTAATTTAGTGACCTCTTTCTGCACCACTGATGATTGGATTTTTGACGGTTTAGAAGTTCACAAATGAAGTCTCGTTGTAAAGTATAGTTTCTAAACCAACAATAATCCTTTCATGCGAAAATTTGTTTGTCACTAGTACAAACCCCTAAATTTATAAACCGAAGTATTGAACTGGTGCACGAAATTGCAATCACACTTTTGCAATCCCGCACAACTAACCAGCAAGTGCACTGGGTCGTCCAAGTAATACCTTGCGTGAGCAAGGGTCGATCCCACGGAGATTGTCGGCTTGAAGCAAGCTATGGTTATCTTGTAAATCTTAGTCAGGATATCAGAAATTATCAGGATTGATTGTGAAAAGCAAAAGAACATGAAATAAGTACTTGTTATGCAGTAATGGAGAATAGGTTAGGGTTTTGGAGATGCTCCATCTTCTGAATCTCTGCTTTCCTACTGTCTTCTTCATCAAACACGCGAAGCTCCTTCCATGGCAAGTTGTATGTAGGGTTTCACCGTTGTCAGTGGCTACCTCCCATCCTCTCAGTGAAAACGTTCCTATGCTCTGTCACAGCATAGGCTAATCAGCTGTCGGTTCTCGGTCAGGCCGGAATAGAATCCAGTGATTCTTTTGCGTCTGTCACTAACGCCCCGCCTGCTAGGAGTTTGAAGCACGTCACAGTCATTCAATCATTGAATCCTACTCAGAATACCACAGACAAGGTTTAGACCTTCCGGATTCTCTTGAATGCCGCCATCAGTTCTAGCTTATACCACGAAGATTTTGGTTAAGGAATCCAAGAGATATCTACTCAATCTAAGGTAGAACGGAGGTGGTTGTCAGGCACACGTTCATAGTTGAGAATATGATGAGTGTCACGGATCATCACATTCATCCGGGTTAAGAAAATCCACCTCGAGTGCAGGGAGGTCAGAATCCAACAGCATCTGCAGTCCTTTTCAGTCTCTGAATCAGATTTTTGCTCAGGACCCTCAATTTCAGCCAGAAAATACCTGAAATCACAAAAAAACACACAAACTCATAGTAAAGTCCAAAAAAGTGAATTTTAGCTAAAAACTAATAAAAATATACTAAAAACTAACTAAAATATACTAAAAACATACTAAAAACAATGCCAAAAAGCGTACAAATTATCCGGTCATCACAACACCAAACTTAAATTGTTGCTTGTCCCCAAGCAACTGAAAATCAAAATAGGATAAAAAGAAGAGAATATACTATAGACTCCAAAATATCAAGGAAACATAGCTCCAATTAGATGAGCGGGACTAGTAGCTTTTTGCCTCCGAACAGTTTTGGCATCTCACTCTATCCTTTGAAGTTCAGAATGATTGGTATCTATAAGAACTCAGAACTCAGATAGTGTTATTGATTCTCCTAGTTAAGTATGATGATTCTTGAACATAGCTAGTGTATGAGTCTTGGCTGTGGCCCAAAGCACTCTGTCTTCCAGTATTACCACCGGATACATACATGCCACAGACACATAATTGGGTGAACCTTTTTAGATTGTGACTCAGCTTTGCTAGAGTCCCCAATTAGAGGTGTCCAGGGTTCTTAAGCACACTCTTTTTGCCTTGGTTCACAACTTTATTTTTTCTTTTTCTTTTTCTTTTTTTTTTCGAAAAAATATATATATATATTTTTTTCACTGCTTTTTCTTGCTTCAAGAATCACCTTGATGATTTTTCAGATCCTCAATAACAGTTCTCCTTTTCCATCATTCTTTCAAGAGCCAACAATTTTAACATTCTTAAAACAACAAATTCAAAAGACATATGCACTGTTCAAGCATGCATTCAGAAAGCAAAAAGTATTGTCACCACATCAAACTAATTCAACTAGTTTCAAGGATAAATTTCGAAATCCTGTACCTCTTGTTCTTTTGTGATTAAAGCATTTTTCATTTAAGAGAGGTGATGGATTCATAGGACATTCATAGCTTTAAGACATGAATTCTAAATTTTATTAATTATGAATTAAGAACAAGACTCAAAAATAGATATATGATGAGACTAAAAAATAAAAATAGAAAACAAAATAAAATAAAAAAATGCAGAAAATAGGCTCCTAATGATAGAGGTTTTCACAGAGTTAGGACTCAACAACCTTGATTTTGAGAAGTGGATGCTCCCTCAACTTGAGAGGAGAGCTTTTGGCGTTTCATCTCTTGGAGTTCACGCCCCTGCTTCTCTTGTTCCTTCAGCAATTTGCAGAGCATGCAGTTCTGATTCTGCTGTTCTTCCTTCAGTTGCTCCATAGTTTCTTGCAACTTGGTGATAGATGCTTCTAGGCTGGCCCAGTAGCCAATTTCAGGGAATTCAGGGAGGAACTCCTACGCCCTCCTTTTGATAGAGTTGTCTTGCATTTGTCCTTCCATTGACTTCTTGGTGATTGGATGTTCAATGGGTATGAATTCATCTATTCCCATCTTCACCCCAGCCTCTTTACAGAGCAAGGAGATCAAGCTTGGGTAAGCCAATTTGGCTTCAGTGGAATTCTTATTTGCAATTGTGTAGATCTCACAAGCAATCACATGATGAACCTCCACTTCTTTTCCAAGCATAATGCAATGAATCATCACTGCTCTCTTGATAGTGACCTCAGAACGGTTGCTAGTGGGCAGTATGGAACGCCCAATAAAGTCTAGCCAACCTCTTGCAATTGGTTTGAGGTCTCCCCTCTTGAGTTGGTTTGGGACACCCTTAGAATTGGTTATCCACTTAGTTCCAGGGAGGCATATGTCCTCTAGAACTTGATCCAACCCTTTATCTGCTCTCACCATCCTCCTATTAAAGGAGTCAGGATCATCTTGCAGTTGAGGCAGTTTGAAGATTTCTCTTATTTTGTCCAGATGGAAGTACATAACTTTCCCTCTGACCATGGTTCTGTAGGTATGGTAAGCAGTTCCAGTCATTCTTTGCTTATCTGTTAACCACAGATTTGAGTAGAATTCCTGAACCATGTTCCTTCCAACCTTTATCTCAGGATTGGTTAGAACTTCCCATCCTCTGTTTCGAATTTGCTCTTGGATCCCCGGATATTCATCTTCTTTCAGATCAAATTTCACTTCCGGGATTACTGACCTCAGACCCATTATCTTGTGATAATGGTCTTCATGTTCTTTGGTTAAGAACTTCTCTTGATTCCAAAGATTCTTTGGATTATTCTCTTTCTTTCCTCTTAAATTGGTTTGTTTTCCCTTAGGAGCCATGATCTTGATGAATCTTGGCTTAGTGATCACAGAAAAGCACACCAAACTTAGAGGTTTGCTTGTCCTCAAGCAAAAGAAAGGAAGGAAGAGAGAGAGAGGGAGAGGAAATTCGAATGGTGTGGTGGAATGAAGGAGGACAAACGTGTATTTATAAGGTGGGGAGGGGAGATTTCGAAAAGAAAAGAAAAATTTGAAAGTAGATTTGAGAAGATATGGGAAGAAATTGAAAGAAAGGTGAGTTTTTGAACAATATTTGGAATTGATTTGAAATAGATTTGAAGAATGGTTTTGATTTTTGAAGATTTGAAAGTGATTGATGAATGGTTGAAGTGTGATTTTGTAGAAAAGTATGGGTAAGAAAAGGAAAGTTTGAAAAAATTTGGTTTGAAAACAAAATTGTGGTCCCCCCACCTTTCTGGCGTTAAACGCCCAGAATGGCACCCATTCTGGCGTTTAACGCCCATTTGATGCCCCTTTTGGGCGTTTAACGCCCAGCCAGGTACCCTGGCTGGCGTTAAACGCCAGAATTCCTTTATCACTGGGCGTTTTTCTAAACGCCCAGGATGCTGCACACCTGGCGTTAAACGCCCAGAATGGTGCCCATTCTGGCGTTTAACGCCCAAAATGGCACCATTCCTGGCGTTAAACGCCGAGAATGATACCCATTCTGGCGTTTAACGCCCAAAATGCCCCTTACTGGCGTTTTTTCGCCAGTAAGCTCATTTTCTCTGCTTTTTGAGCTGAATCCTTCTGTAACTCTGTGAATTCCTTCATTTTTGATACTTGCCTTTGTAAAAACAAATCATAAATCCTACTAATGACTGGGTTGCCTCCCAGCAAGCGCTTCTTTACTGTCTTTAGCTGGACCTTCACTGAGAATCATTCAAGTCTCAGTTTTGAGCATTCCTGCTCAAAATTGCCTTCAAGATAATGCTTGATTCTCTGTCCATTAACAATGAACTTTTTGTCAGAATCAATATCCTGAAGCTCAACATATCCATATGGTGAAACTCCTGTAATCACATACGGACCCCTCCACCGGGATTTAAGTTTTCCTGGAAATAATTTGCGCCTAGAGTTGAAGAGTAGGACTTTTTGTCCTGGCTCAAAGACTCTGGTTGACAACTTCTTGTCATGCCATTTCTTTGCCTTTTCCTTATAAATTTTTGCATTTTCAAAGGCATTGAGTCTGAACTCCTCTAGCTCATTCAGCTGGAGCAGTCTCTTTTCACCAGCTAACTGTGCATCCATGTTTAGGAATCTGGTTGCCCAGTAGGCTTTATGTTCCAGTTCCACGGGCAGATGACAGGCCTTCCCATACACCAGTTGGTATGGAGAGGTTCCTATAGGAGTCTTGAATGCTGTTCTGTATGCCCACAGAGCATCATCCAAGCTTTTTGCCCAATCCTTTCTTCGGGCTATCACAGTCCGTTCTAGGATTCTTTTTAGCTCTCTGTTAGAGACTTCAGCTTGCCCATTTGTCTGTGGATGATACGGAGTTGCCACTTTATGGCTGATTCCATATCTAACCATAGCAGAGTATAGCTGTCTATTGCAAAAATGAGTGCCCCCATCACTGATTAGTACTCTAAGAACACCAAACCTGCTGAAGATGTGTTTCTGGAGGAATTTTAGCACGGTCTTGGTATCATTAGTGGGTGTAGCAATTGCTTCTACCCACTTAGATACGTAGTCCACTGCCACCAGAATGTAAGTGTTTGAGTATGATGGTGGGAATGGACCCATGAAGTCAATTCCCCATACATCAAACAATTCTATCTCTAATATCCCTTGTTGAGGCATGGCATATCCGTGAGGCAAGTTACCAGCTCTTTGGCAACTGTCACAGTTACGCACAAACTCTCGGGAATCTTTATAGAGAGTAGGCCAGTAGAAGCCACATTGGAGGACTTTAGTGGCTGTTCGCTCACTTCCAAAATGTCCTCCATACTGTGATCCATGGCAATGCCATAGGATCTTTTGTGCTTCTTCTCTGGGTACACATCTGCGGATTACTCCGTCTGCACATCTCTTAAAGAGATATGGTTCATCCCAGAGGTAGTACTTGGCATCTGAAATTAATTTCTTTCTTTGCACTTTGCTGTACTCCTGGGGTATGAACCTCACAGCTTTGTAATTTGCAATATCTGCAAACCAAGGAGCTTCCTGAATGGAAAAGAGTTGCTCATCTGGGAAAGTCTCAGAGATCTCAGTAGAAGGGAGGGACGCCCCAGCTACTGGTTCTATTCGGGACAGATGATCAGCTACTTGGTTCTCTGTCCCTTTTCTGTCTCTTATTTCTATATCAAACTCTTGCAGAAGCAACATCCATCTTATTAGCCTGGGTTTTGAATCCTGCTTTGTGAGTAAGTATTTAAGAGCAGCATGGTCAGTGTACACAATCACTTTGGATCCTACTAGATAAGATCTAAACTTGTCAATGGCATAGACCACTGCAAGTAATTCTTTTTCTGTGGTTGTGTAATTCTTCTGTGCATCATTTAGAACACGGCTAGCATAATAAATGACATGCAGAAGTTTGTTATGCCTCTGTCCCAACACTGCACCAATGGCATGGTCACTGGCATCACACATTAATTCAAATGGCAATGTCCAATCTGGTGCAGAGCTGACTGGTGCTGTGACCAGCTTAGCTTTCAGGGTCTCAAATGCCTGCAGACACTGTGTGTCAAACACAAATGGTGTGTCAGCAGCTAGCAAGTTACTTAAAGGTTTTGCAATTTTTGAAAAATCCTTTATAAACCTTCTGTAGAATCCTGCATGCCCCAGAAAGCTTCTGATTGCCTTAACATTGGCAGGTGGTGGTAATTTTTCAATTACCTCTACCTTTGCCTTATCCACCTCTATTCCCTTGCTTGAAATTTTGTGCCCAAGGACGATTCCCTCAGTCACCATAAAGTGACATTTCTCCCAGTTTAAAACCAGGTTAGTCTCTTGGCACCTTTTCAGGACAAGTGCTAGGTGATTAAGACAAGAGCTGAATGAGTCTCCATATACTGAAAAGTCGTCCATGAAGACTTCCAGAAATTTCTCTACCATATCTGAGAAGATAGAGAGCATGCACCTCTGAAAGGTTGCAGGTGCATTGCACAGACCAAAAGGCATCCTCCTATAGGCAAACACGCTAGAAGGGCAGGTGAATGCTGTTTTCTCTTGGTCTTGAGGATCTACTGCAATTTGGTTGTAGCCTGAATAGCCATCCAAAAAACAGTAATAGTCATGCCCAGCTAGTCTTTCTAGCATTTGGTCTATGAATGGTAAAGGAAAATGATCCTTTCTGGTGGCTGTATTGAGCATTCTGTAGTCAATACACATACGCCACCCTGTGACTGTTCTTGTAGGAACCAGTTCATTTTTTTCATTATGAACCACTGTCATGCCTCCCTTTTTGGGGACAACTTGGACAGGGCTCACCCAGGGGCTATCAGAAATAGGATAAATAATCCCAGCCTCCAGTAATTTAGTGACCTCTTTCTGCACCACCTCCTTCATGGCTGGATTTAGCCTCCTTTGTGGTTGGACCACTGGTTTGGCATTATCCTCCAATAGGATCTTGTGCATGCATCTAGCTGGGCTAATGCCCTTAAGATCACTTATGGACCACCCAAGAGCTGTCTTGTGTGTCCTCAGCACTTGAATCAGTGCTTCCTCTTCCTGTGGATTTAAAGCAGAGCTTATAATCACTGGAAAAGTTTCACCCCCTCCCAGAAATGCATATTTCAGGGATGGTGGTAGTGGTTTGAGTTCAGGTTTGGGAGGTTTATCATCCTCCTGAGGAATTTTCGAAAATTCCTTTGCTTCCTCTAGTTCTTCTTGATCAGGCTGAGCATCCTTGAAGATGTCCTCAAGCTCTGATTCTAGGCTTTCAGCCATATTGATCTCTTCTACCAGAGAGTCAATAATGTCAGCGCCCATGCAGTCATTTGGTATGTCTGGATGCTGCATAGCTTTTATAGCATTTAACTTGAACTCATCCTCATTGACTCTCAAGGTCACTTCCCCTTTTTGTACATCAATGAGAGTTCGTCCAGTTGCTAGGAAAGGTCTTCCTAGAATGAGAGTTGCACTCTTGTGCTCCTCCATTTCCAGCACCACAAAGTCAGTTGGAAAGGTAAATGGCCCAACCTTGACAATCATATCCTCTATTATGCCTGATGGATGTTTAATGGAGCCATCAGCAAGTTAGAGGCATATCCTGGTTGGTTTGACTTCTCCAGTCAACCCAAGCTTTCTGATAGTTGATGCAGGTATTAGATTGATGCTTGCTCCAAGATCACATAGGGTTGTCTTGGTGCAAGCGCCTTCTAATGTGCATGGTATCAGAAAGCTTCCAGGATCTTGAAGCTTTTCTGGTAAGCTTTTCAGAATGACTGCACTGCATTCTTCAGTGAGAAACACTTTTTCAGTTTCTCTCCAATCCTTCTTATGACTTAAGATTTCCTTCATGAACTTAGCATAAGAAGGTATTTGCTCAAGTGCCTCTGCAAACGGAATCTTTATTTCAAGAGTCCTTAGATAGTCTGCAAAGCGGGCAAATTGCTTATCCTGCTCCGCTTTGCAGAGTTTCTGAGGATAAGGCATCTTGGCTTGATATTCTTCAACCTTAGATGCTGCAGGTTTATTCCTTACAGAAGTGGTTGAAAAAGCCTTTTTAGAGGGATTACTGTCAGCACTCTCAGGTGTCTGATCTTCCCTTGGCGTTTGAACGCCAGGAATGGGTAAAGATTGGGCGTTAAACGCCAACTTCTCTCCCTTTTCTGGCGTTTGAACGCCAGAACTGGGCAAGGAATGGGCGTTTAACGCCAGCTTTCCTTCCCTTTTTGGCGTTTGAATGCCAATAACATTCCTCTCTGGGCTCTTACTGTCCTCAGAGGGATTTTGAACAGTGGTTTGGTTATCCTCTGTCAATTGTTCCCTGTTTGGCTTTTTGCTCTTTTGAGCAGTGGTATTCAGTGTCTTCTCACTCCTCAGTTGAACTGCTTGACACTCCTCTGTTATCTGTTTAGATATTTGTTGTTTTGCTTGATTCAATTGCAGTTCTATATTCTTGTTAGCAACTTTAGTTTCATAGAGCATCTCTTTAAATTCTGCTAAATGTTCTGTCATCAGGAGCAATTGTTGATTAAGCTCAATCATCTGTTCCTGAGGATTAGGATCAGTGACTACTGCCATGACATCCTCTTTTGGGGAGAACTCATTGCTAGAGTACAAATATTGGTTTCTAGCAACAGTGTCTATAAGCTCTTCATCTTCTTCAATTGTCTTCCTCATGTGTATAGATCCACCAGCTGAGTGGTCTAAAGACATCTGAGCTTTTTCTGTAAGCCCATAGTAGAAGATGTCTAACTGTACCCATTCTGAGAACATTTCAGAGGGGCATTTTCTTAGCATACCTCTATACCTCTCCCAGGCATTATAAAGGGATTCATTATCCTCTTGTTTAAAGCCTTGGATGTCCAACCTTAGCTGTGTCATCCTCTTTGGAGGGTAAAAATGATTCAGGAATTTGTCTGATAACTGTTTCCATGTCTTTATGCTTGCTGTAGGTTGGTTATTCATCTACCTTTTAGCCTGATCTTTTACAGCAAATGGAAACAGTAACAATCTGTAGACATCCTGATCCACCTCTTTATCATGTACTGTGTCAGCAATTTGTAAAAACTGTGCCAGAAACTCAGTAGGTTCTTCCTGTGGAAGACCAGAATACTGTCAATTTTGCTGCACTATGATAATGAGTTGAGGATTTAGCTCAAAGCTGCTTGCTTTGATGGGAGGTGTACAGATGCTACTCCCATATGCAGCTGTAATGGGGTTAGCATATGACCCCAGAGTCCTTTTGGACTGATCAATCCCACTTATGTCCATGATGGACAAAAGGGAAATGATAATGATTGCAAACAGATAAATTTTGTTTTTGTTTTTTTTTTTCGTATAACTCAAAAAAAATAAAATAAAACAAAAGAAAATTAAAATAAAAATTCGAAAATCAAAAAGAAAATAAGATCAAAGCAAATTGAGAACTGAATCAATTAAGAAATTAAAAAGATTTTGAAAATAACAATTAAAAAGATATGATTGAAAAATTTTTATGAAAAAGATTTGATTTTTGAAAAGAGGAAAGAGAAAAACACAAAAAGACACCAAACTTAAAATTTTTAGAAAATCAAACACTAATTTTCGAAAACTTTAAGGGAAAAACACAAAGAGGACACCAAACTTAGAATTTTTACGGATCAAAAAGAGACTAAAGACATGCAAATTCAAAAAATTAATAGGAAAATAAGAGCATGCAATTGACACCAAACTTAAATTATGAAACTAGACTCAACTAAAAGACTCTAAACCAACAAAAATAAAACAGTCCTAATCTAAGCAACAAGATAAACCGTCAGTTGTCCAAACTCGAGCAATCCCCGGCAACGGCGCCAAAGACTTGGTGCACGAAATTGCAATCACACTTTTGCAATCCCGCACAACTAACCAGCAAGTGCACTGGGTCGTCCAAGTAATACCTTGCGTGAGCAAGGGTCGATCCCACGGAGATTGTCGGCTTGAAGCAAGCTATGGTTATCTTGTAAATCTTAGTCAGGATATCAGAAATTATCAGGATTGATTGTGAAAAGCAAAAGAACATGAAATAAGTACTTGTTATGCAGTAATGGAGAATAGGTTGGGGTTTTGGAGATGCTCCATCTTCTGAATCTCTGCTTTCCTACTGTCTTCTTCATCAAACACGCGAAGCTCCTTCCATGGCAAGCTGTATGTAGGGTTTCACCGTTGTCAGTGGCTACCTCCCATCCTCTCAGTGAAAACGTTCCTATGCTCTGTCACAACATAGGCTAATCAGCTGTCGGTTCTCGGTCAGGCCGGAATAGAATCCAGTGATTCTTTTGCGTCTGTCACTAACGCCCCGCCTGCTAGGAGTTTGAAGCACGTCACAGTCATTCAATCATTGAATCCTACTCAGAATACCACAGACAAGGTTTAGACCTTCCGGATTCTCTTGAATGCCGCCATCAGTTCTAGCTTATACCACGAAGATTCTGGTTAAGGAATCCAAGAGATATCTACTCAATCTAAGGTAGAACGGAGGTGGTTGTCAGGCACACGTTCATAGTTGAGAATATGATGAGTGTCACGGATCATCACATTCATCCGGGTTAAAAACAAGTGATATCTTAGAATGGAAGCAAGCATGATTGAATAAGAAACAGTAGTAATTGCATTAATCCATCAAGACACAGCAGAGCTCCTCACCCCCAACCATGGGGTTTAGAGACTCATGCTGTGGAAAGTACACAAAGAAACGTGTAAAGTGTCATGAGGTACAGATACAATGTCAAAAGATCCTATTAATAGTAAACTAGTAACCTAAGGTTTACAGAAATGAGTAAATGACAGAAAAATCCACTTCCGGGCCCACTTGGTGTGTGCTTGGGCTGAGCATTGAAGCTTTCAAGTGTAGAGACCTTTTCTGGAGTTAAACGCCAGCTTTCATGCCAGTTTGGGCGTTTAACTCCAAGTTTTATGCCAGTTCCAGCGTTAAACGCTGGAAATTCTGAGGCTGAATTGCCACGCCGGTTTGGGCCATCAAATCTTGGGCAAAATATGGACTATTATATATTGCTGGAAAGCCCAGGATGTCTACTTTCCAATGCCGTTGAGAGCGCGCCAATTGGGCTTCTGTAGCTCCAGAAAATCCACCTCGAGTGCAGGGAGGTTAGAATCCAACAGCATCTGCAGTCCTTTTCAGTCTCTGAATCAGATTTTTGCTCAGGACCCTCAATTTCAGCCAGAAAATACCTGAAATCACAGAAAAACACACAAACTCATAGTAAAGTCCAGAAAAGTGAATTTTAGCTAAAACTAATAAAAATATACTAAAAATTAACTAAAATATACTAAAAACATACTAAAAACAATGCCAAAAAGCGTACAAATTATCCGCTCATCATGAACCTCGGGTCATTCTCCCTAGGAATCAAAATAAAGTGTTCTTGTTATTGGTTATGAGTTATTTTGGGATTTTTTGAGATTTTAGACAAGAAATATAAATGGCAAAGAAAATAAACTAACAACTAACAAAGCTCTTGGCAAGATATGAGAACTAGAAGTCCTATCCTAGTTATCCTCCTCAATTGGGACAACAAATTGTTCATTGCTACCACTTAGTTAACCTCTAACCATGGAGGAAAGTTAAATGGATGAATCAATTTGATTCCTCAAGTCCTACTCAACTCCTAAAGGAAAGACTAGCTTTAGAGGCATTCAAATCAATTAGCGACTTCTAATTATCAATCAACAAAGGAATTAGATAACTTAAGAGTCACTAATTACTCAACCAAAGCCAAGAGGAACAAAATCTATACTAAAGCAAAAAGAAGCATTTTATCAAACACATAAGAGGCATAAAAGGAAAGCACATGAAATCTACAACAAGAATGAAATCTAACAACAATTATTGCAATGAATTAACAACAACAATCAAAAGGAACACAATTGTTATGAATTACCTCTAATTGAATTGAAAGAGAATAGAAGGAACAAAAGTAGATCTACAACAAAATATAGGAGCAACATAAAGGAGACTACAACAAAAGAGTAGAAGAATAATGAATGTAACAACAAAGAATTGAGAAGTAGAAGTAGAAGAGAACATGAATTAAAACCTAGATCTAGAAATTCTAATCTAAACCTAATCCTAATTCTAGAGAGAAGTGATATCTTCTCTCTCTAGAAACTAACTCTAACTACTAAACTAAGCTAAACTAAACTAATGGTAACTAGATGTGTTATCCCTCTTCAATCCTTGGCTTAAATAGCATAAAAAATTAGTTGGATTGGGCCCACAAGGCTTCTAAAATCACTGGCCACGAGTTGCATTAAGTGGATCATGTGCCACCATCGGCATGTCCGTGTACCGTGCACATGCGTGCCCCTATGCGCGATGCAACTATGGCAAATCTTACATCATTTCAAAGCCTCAGATGTTAGCTTTTCAACGCAACTAAAACCGCATCATTTGGACCTCTGTAGCTCAAGTTATGGTCAATTAAGTGCGAAGAGGTCAGCTTGACAGCTTTTGCGATTCCTACATTTCTTCATGAGTTCTCCATTTTTACATGCTTTTTCCTTCATTCCCTTGATCCAATCTTTGCCTCCTAAATCTGAAATCACTTAACAAACATATCAAGGCATCTAATGGAATCAAGGTGAATTAAATTTAGCTATTTTAAGACCTAAAAAGTATGTTTTCACTCTTAAGCACAATTAAAGGAGAAGTTATAAAACCATGCTATTTCAATGGATAAATGTGGGTAAAAGTTATAAAATCCCCTAAATCCAGCACAAGATAAACCATACAAATGGGGTTTATCAACCACCTCCTTCATGGCTGGATTCAGCCGCCTCTGTGGTTGAACTACTGGTTTAGCATCATCCTCCAATAGGATCTTGTGCATGCATCTGGCTAGGCTAATGCCCTTAAGATCACTTATGGACCACCCAAGAGCTGTCTTGTGTGTCCTTAGCACCTGAATTAGTGCTTTCTCTTTCAGTGGCTCTAAAGCAGAGCTTATGATTACAGGAAAAGTGTCACCTTCTCCCAGAAATGCATATTTCAGGGATGGTGGTAGTGGTTTGTGCTCGGGTTTAGGAGGTTTCTCCTCTTCATAAGTTTTTAGAGGTTCTTTTATTTCCTCTGGTTCCTCCAGATCAGGCTGAACATCTTTAAAGATGTCCTCTAGCTCTGATTCGAGACTCTCAGCCATGTTGATCTCCTCTACTAGGGAGTCAATAATATCAACGCTCATGCAGTCTTTTGATGTGTCTGGATGCTGCATAGCTTTGATAACATTCAACTTAAACTCATCCTCATTGACTCTCAGGGTTAATTCTCCTTTTTGGACGTCAATGAGGGTTTGTCCAGTTGCTAGGAAAGGTCTTCCTAGAATGAGAGGTGCACTCTTGTGCTCCTCTATTTCCAACACTACAAAGTCAGTAGGAAAGGCAAATGGCCCAACCTTGACAATCATGTCCTCAATTACGCCTGATGGATATTTAATGGAGCCATTAGCAAGTTCAAGACAGATCTGGGTTGGTTTGACCTCTTCAGTCAAGCCAAGCTTTCTGATAGTGGATGCAGGGATTAGGTTGACACTTGCCCCAAGATCACATAGAGCTATCTTGGTACAAGCACCCTCTAATGTGCATGGTATCGTAAAGCTTCCGGGATCCTTATGCTTCTCTGGTAAGCTTTTCAGAATGATTGTATTGCACTCTTCAGTGAGGAAAACTTTTTCAGTTTCTCTCAAATCCTTCTTATGACTTAAGATCTCTTTCATGAACTTAGCATAAGAGGGTATTTGCTCAAGTGCCTCTGCAAATAGAATCTTTATTTCAAGAGTCATGAGATAGTCTGCAATGCGAGCAAATTGTTTATCCTATTCTGCTTGGTGGAGTTTTTGAGGATAAGACATCTTGGCTTTATACTCTTCAACCGTAGTTGCTGCAGGTTTATTTCCTACAGAGGTGGTTGGAGCAGCCTGCTTAAGGGGGTTATTATCAGCACTTGCAAGTGTCTGACCCCTCTTTGGCGTTTGAACGCCAGGAATGGGAGCTGAATGGGTGTTTAACGCCAGATTCCGACCTTTTCTGGCATTTGAATGCCAGATTTAGGCATCCACTGGGCGTTTAACGCCAATTTTTCACCCTTTTCTGGCGTTTGAATGCCATAATTTTTCCTCTTTGGGCCCTTACTGTTCTTAGAGGGATTTTGGGCAGTGGTTTGCTCATTCTCTATCAGATATTCCTTTCTTGGCTTTCTGCTACTTTGAGTTGAGGTATTTAATGTTTTTCCACTACATAATTGAACTACTTGGCACTCTTCTATTATCAGTTTTGATAACTGCTGTTTTGTTTGATCCAATTGTCTTTCAATATTCTGACTAATATTCCTGGTTTCTTGTAGCATCTCCTTAAATTCTGCTAACTGTTTTGTTATAGAAGATAGTTGCTGATTGAGTTCAGCAACTTGTTCTTGAGGACTAAAGTTAGTGGATACTGCCTTAGCCTCTTCCTTCATAGAGGACTCATTACTTAAGTACAGATGCTGATTTCTAGCAACCGTATCTATGAGCTCTTGAGCCTCTTCAATCGTTTTTCTCATGTGTATAAATCCACTAGCTGAGTGGTCTAGAGATATCTGAGCTTTTTCTGTAAGCCCGTAGTAGAAGATGTCTAACTGCACCCACTCTGAAAATATTTCAGAGGGGCATTTCCTTAGCATTTCTCTGTACCTCTCCCAGGCATCATAAAGAGTTTCATTATCTCCTTGTCCGAAGCCTTGGATATCCAGCCTTAGCTGTGTCATCCTTTTTGGAGGGAAATATTAATTCAGAAATTTTTCTGACAGCTGTTTCCATGTCTTTATGCTTGCTGTGGGTTGGTTATTTAACCACCTCTTAGCTTGATCTTTTCCAGCAAATGGAAACAGAAATAATCTGTAGACATCCTGATCTACTTCTTTATCACGTACTGTGTCAGCAATTTGTAAGAATTGAGCCAAAAACTCAGTAGGTTCTTCCTGTGGAAGACCGGAATACTGGCAATTTTGCTGTACCATGAAAATGAGCTGAGGATTTAGCTCAAAATTACTAGCTTTAATGGGGGGGGTATACAGATACTACCCCCATATGAAGCAGTAGTGGGATTAGCATATGACCCCAGAGTCCTTCTGGACTATTCATTTCCACTTAGGTCCATGATGGAGTAAGAGAGATGATATGGATAAAAATTTTATTTTATATTTATTTATTTATTTATATATTTTTTTTGAAATAATAAAATAAAAAAGACTAAAATGAAAAAAAGACTTGAAAGTTTTTTTATGAGGATTTTTGAAAAAGTAAGGAGAGAGAAAGTGGTTATGAAGTTTTTTAAAAAGATATGATTTTAAAAATTAGAGATATTTGTAAGAAAAATAAATAAAAGAGAAAATTTGAAAAAGATATGATTTTTGAAAACTTGACAACTAAGATATGATAAGATAAAATTTTGAAATTGAAATCTGAAATTTTTATTAAAATTTTCGAAATTTTTACTTAAAATTAGTTAGGGAAGATATTTTTTTTGAATTTTATGATGAAAGAGAAAAACACACAAAAGACACAAGACTTAAAATTTTTAGATCTAATGCTCCTTGTTTTAAAAAATTTGGAGGGAAAACACCAAGGAACACCAAACTTAAAAATTTTAAGATCAAAACACAAGGAAGACTCAAGAACACTTTGAAGATTTACAAGAACAACAAGAACAAAATTCAAAGACTCAAAGAACTCAAGAACATAAAGAAAGAACACCAAACTTAAAATTTTCAAAAACTAAAGAAAAATTAACAAGAGAACACCAAACTTAAAATTTGACACAAGATTTAATCAAAGAAAAATTATTTTTGAAAAGAAGATACCAAAAACATAACCCAACGCTCTAACCAACTGAGTTATGAAAGAAACAGTATTTTCTTGAAAAATCTTTTTGAACTTTTTGAAAATTACAAGAAAAACAAGGAATGACACAAAACAAGAAAAATTAAAGATCAAACAAGAAAAATAAACAAGAACATGTAATGAAAATTATGAAGAAAAAATAAGACCATGCAATTCGAAAATTATGAAGGAAATTAAAAACATTCAATTGACACCAAACTTAAAATATGAAACTAGACTCAAACAAAAGACTCAAAGAAAAATTAAAAATTAGTGAAGAAAAATAATATTTTTGAAAGATTTTTGAAAGGAATAATATAAGATGCAATCCTAGTGACTCTAAACCAAAAAGATAAATTTTTCCTAATCTAAGTAACAAGATAGACCGTCAGTTGTCCAAACTCGAACAATCCCCGACAACGGCGCCAAAAACTTGGTACACAAAATCGTGATACACAACTTCGTGCAGCTGACCAGCAAGTGCACTGGGTCGTCCAAGTAATACCTTACGTAAGTAAGGGTCGATCCCACGGAGATTGTCGACTTGAAGCAAGCTATGGTTATCTTGTAACTCTTAGTCAAGAGATTAATGATAAAAATAATTTTGTTTATGGAGAGTAAATAACATGGAATAAAAAGTACTTGTGATTCAGTAATGAGGAACAGGTTGAGGTTTTGGAGATGCTCTGTCTTTTGAATCTTTGCTTTCCTACTGTTGTCTTCTTCACGCAGGCAAGGTTCCTTCCATGGCAAGCTGTATGTTGGTGGATCACCGTTGTCAATGGCTACCATCCTTCCTCTCAGTGAAAAAGGTCCTCTACGGTTTCCCGCATGGATAATCATCTGTAGGTTCTCACTCGTCCTGGAATAGAATCCATTGATCCTTTTGCACACTGTCACCGCGCCCCGCATTTGTGAGTTTGAAGCTCGTCATAGTCACCCCTTCCCAGATCCTACTCGGAATACCACAGACAAGGTTTAGACTTTCCGGATCTCAAGAGTTCCGCCAATTGATTCTAGCTTATACCACAAAGACTCTGGTTTCACGGATTTGAACACTCTGTTGTCAGGAGAAGCAATCAAACTCGTGAACCAGGAACCTAAGAGATACACACTCAATCTAAGGTATAACGGAGGTGGTTGTCAGACACGCATTCATAAGTTGAGAATGGTGATAAGTGTCACAGATCATCACATTCATCATATTGAAGTGCGAATGAATATCTTAGAATCGAAACAAGCGTGATTAAATAGAAAACAGAAGTAATTGCATTAATTCATCGAGACACAGCAGAGCTCCTCACCCCTAACCATGGGGTTTAGAGACTCATGTCATCAAAGATACAAATTCAGATGTAAAAATGTCATGAGGTCCTAAAAACAATCTCTAAAAGTAGTTTTTATACTAAACTAATAACCTAGGTTTACAGAAAATGGGTAAACTAAGATAGATAGTGCAGAAATCCACTTTTGGGGCCCACTTGGTGTGTTCTTGGGCTGAGCATTGAAGCTTCCATGTGTAGAGACTTTTCTTGGAATTAAACATCAGGTTGCTGCCTGTTTCTGGCGTTTAACTCCGGTTTTTATGCCAGTTCTGGCGTTTAACGCTAGAATAGGGTAGAAAGCTGGCGTTAAATGCCAATTTACATGATCTCATCTCGGACAAAGTGTGGACTATTATATATTGCTGGAAAGCCCTGGATGTCTACTTTTCAACGCAATTAAGAGCACACCAATTGAGCTTTTGTAGATCCAGAAAATCCCTTTCGAGTGCAGGAAGGTCAAAATCCAACAGCATCTGCAGTCCTTTTTCAGCCTCTGAATTAGATTTTTGCTCAGGTCCCTCAATTTCAGCAAGAAAATACCTGAAATCACAGAAATACACACAAAATCATAGTAAAGTCTAGAAATGTGATTTTTGCATAAAAACTAATGAAAACATAATAAAAAGTGAATAAAATATACTAAAAACTACCTAAAAATAATGCCAAAAAGCATATAAATTATCCGCTCATCAGTATGCTTAATGATTATTGGGTTGCTTCTTGCTTGAATTTTAATTTAATGAATATGTGCACTAAACATTAAGCCTTTATTTGATTGCCTACATGCATTTTGAGTTTGATTCATATGTTGTAGCTACGATATGCATTAGATTATATCCTTGTTTGGCATCTTAATCATGAATTGTGCACTTTTACTTTAGTGAATTGAGTTGAAATACTTGGTCATCATGGTTCTTAAGTGAATATAATCACATAACAAGGTATTTGTTCTTTGATAATGCTTTGTATTTTTTTGAGTTGACTTGGCTTGATTCTTATCAAGACTTGTCACTTTTTTATAACAAGCACCTTATACATGTGATTATTTCATTATTTCTAAGGATGAATAAGTAGTCTCTTCTCATCATTGAATTGGTTATTGTTAATTGTGCCATTTTCCTTTAATTTTGAGCTTTCACTTGCACAATTTCAATATCCAATATCTCAAATACTCAATTCACTTTAGTTGTGGCTATCTAGGGTTGCTTGCGCCTTAAGTTTTGCTTATGCTTTACTTGCAACCTAGGCCACTTGATTGAGGACATGCTTTTCCTTTTGCTTTTGTGGTTATTGTTTTACCCGATCAATGTGTTATGTTCTAAACCGTGGGCATTTAGAATACACACATTGCCTTTTATCATGCCACACATCTTACTTTTCCTCAATCCTTGTTTTATACAGCAACCTGGAGCCCCGACGCCCACCAGCTGAAGGTAGAGCCCCTTAGAGCATCTCTTCACCCCTGGATTGAGTGCATGCACGGAGGACCGTGCAACGTTTAAGTGTGGGGGAGGATCCACAATTTTCAGGGCGTAAATTCTCTCTTTCTCAATACTTTGCATTATTTTCTAGTTTTTAATAGTTATATTTTTGTGAATATTTGCTTAGTATTTATTATTGCATTACATTATGCTTTGCTTAGTTTGTTTGTATATATTTTTGCTTGCTTATAGTCTTATTGTAGTTGCATTTACATTTGCATGGTAGAGTAAATAAGTTTGGTAGAACAAAAAAGAATTTTCAAGAAATCTCCTTTTAGGGCATTCCATTGATTAGATTTGAAAACTTGTTTTTCAACTTGCATAAAATATTCTTTTTATGGAACATAGAAAAAGAGCTTGAACAAATACCAAGTGAGATTTGAGCTTTGATTGTATGGTTACATATTTTCAATCACAAATTTTGTTCTTGTGTGTTATACTCCTTTTATGATTGTGATCTTTGATTTGCTTGATTCTATATGTCCTATATTTGATGTTTTGAATGTATTTAGTATGATTGAGGCCATTTATGAATATGAACTCACTAACCCATATGGCCAACCCTTACATCTACCGTTGTGAACTACTTTTTGAGCCTTTTAATTCCCCTTTATTCTAATTTTAAGCACATCATTTACCCTAAGCGAAAGACCAATTAATGTCCATGAATTGTATCTTTGATTAACTTGGGTTTGAGTGTGTGTGTTAATCAAGTGTGGGGGGAAATTTGTGGGAAAACATTAGTAATTAGTTTACTTTGGGTGTTCATTATGAAAAATTTGGAAAAATGGGTAAACACTCATGCATTCACTACTTGAAACATATGCATCTCTCTTTGTTGATAAAAGAAAAATTTTGGTGTATATACTTTATAAAAAAAAGAGAAAAAAAAAGAAATAGAAAAAGAAAAAAGAAAAGAAAATAAGAATATAAATAAAGGATGCATATGTGGTTGAATTAAAAAGAAAATGCATGAGTAAATGTGAGAAAGGGATAAATGGGTAGCTAGATTGTTTTGTTATGTATATAGGATGATATAGGATTAGGTGGGATACTTGAGCTCATCAAAGATCGGATCTATTAGACCACTTAACCATATTAATCCTACCCTTACCTAAGCCCCAATACAACCCCCAAAAGTCCTCATGATATTTGCATTCATGCATCAAATATTAGTTGATTGTTAGATAACTCTCAAGTCTTGGAGAAACATGATTAAAGGAGCATTGAGTGATTAAGCCCTAAACACTGAGCGACTAGAGTATGAACACATCCGGTGAGGGGTTCAATCGCTCAATTCTATGATTCCATTGCTTATCTTGTGTCTTCTTGCAAATTGTTGAACTTAATTTTGAAAACCTCAAATCAAATCTTTGGACATTGGTCACATTGCTATATTTGCTTTGTCTTAGCCCTAAGTTTCTACTTTGGATTGATTGAGATTCTCTTGTTTGTTTTTACCAAACTCAATAGCAACCATATTATAGATATAGATAGATAACATTTAGTATAGTTGCATGCATATAAGTAGTTGCATTGAATAAATTGCTTACCCTTTGATCATTCCCCTTTGATTGTGATTAGCATGAGGACATGCTATTGTTTAAGTGTGGGAGAATCGATGAATCCATATTTTACGATATATTTTGGTTTGATTTGAGTGGATTTCATCACATATAGCCACATTTATTCATCCAAATAGCATACTTTTGTGTTCTCTCCCTAAATTGAGCTTAATTGTGAAAACATGCTAATTTGTGCATAATTTATACAATTTTATCCCACTTTCATCCCATTCGATGCCTTAATGGATTTGATGAGTGATTTCAGGTGTAATAGGTTGGAATGGCTTCATAAGAGTGGAAGAAAAGTATGGAATTGGGAGAAACCATGAAGAAATCAAAGGAGAAGAGCACAGTAATGTGTGCGTACACACAACCTACTGTGCGTACACACAAAAACCAGACAGCCATGTGTGCGTACGCACAACCCTCTATGCGTACGGACAAGAAGAAAATCAGCATGTGTGCGTACGCACAGGTCCCAGCGCGTGACTCATTTATTGCAAATCGCTGGGCTGATTTTTGGGCCTCCAGGGTCCAATTTTGGGACTTTCTGAAGCTGATGAGTGCTATATCAAAGAGGCTCTCTTTCCATGTGAAAGGGGGGAGCAACTAGGGTTAGATTTTAATCATGTAGTTCATTTTCTAGAGAGAGAAGCTCCCCCTTCTCTCTAGAACCTAGGTTTCTTAGTTTAATTTCTTGTAATTTCTACTTTTAATTCTTGCTTTCCTTTACCTTTTCCTTGTCATTTATTGTTATTTCATCTTTGTTCTTCTTCATTTCTTTTGTTATTTTCTTTATCTTGTCATTTTTATGTTATGAACACTCTTTGTTAATTTTACTTTCAATTAATGCAATTTATGTTTTGTGTTCATTTATTGCTTTCTTTAGTTGTTATTTCCATTTTCTTGCTTTTGGTAGTTGAAGATTTTATATTTAATGCAATTTAATATTATTTTATTTTCATGCACACCAAGTGTTTGATAAAATGCTTGACTTAGTTTTTACTTAATTTTTCTCCACTCTTGGCTTGAAATTGATGACTTTGGTGACCCTTGAGTCATTGATATCCCTCTTGTTTGATACATTAGAGTAGTTAGTTGATTTGGACTCCATTGACTCTATGTGACCCTTAGTATTGACATAAGACTTATGGATTGAAATCAACTATGCCTACTTGACGTATCCTCGATGTTAGGGTTAACTAAGTAGGATTAACTCTTCAGAATCATCATGTGTTTGTGGTCAATGTCTAGGATAGGTAACCTTAGCTCTCAATTACTTGCCAAGAGATTTCTTGCATTTGAAGTTTCCTTTCCATGCATTTAATTGCTTTGACTTTTATTGCTTTGATGTTTAATTTCTTGCATGTCTAGTTTTCATACTCTTGGTTGAGAAATTGGGTGTTTGGGTGGATTTGAGTTGTGGATGTCCATTCCACATTGTGTGAGGATTGTTAATTGGTTTGGTTTTCCTTGACTCTAAGTGACCCACTAGTGTTGACTTAGGACTTAGGGATTGGAATCAATTATGCCCTTTTGACTAATTCTCAAGTAGGATTGACTAATTGGGATTAATTCCACACAATTGCAATGTTTGTGGTCCATAACTAGGATAGAAATCTTAAATTTCCCAATTCTCCCCAAGAGCCCTTTTTAGCATTTAATTTCTATTTTCATTGATTTTAATTGCTTTCCTCTAATTTCTTGCATGCTTGTTTGATTTCTTGCTTCTTTTGCTTTCCCAATTCCCCAAGCTCTCTCATAGCCAATAAATGTGCATTTCATTACAACTCCTAGGGAGAACAACCCGAGGTTTAAATACTCTCGGTTAATTAGAATTTGTAAACATTTGATTAATAGAATTCATTGTTGGTTTGGACTATGCTACCAATGAATTGATTCTTATTTTGATTGATTCCAAACTATACAATAGTTATCTTATCAGGCAGCTATCTCAATGAGCTCATCTTCCTCTTCATGTGTCTTTGTAAAGTACAGAGGACCATTTGCAAGTGATCTACTGTCTTTCTGTCTATCTCAGAGATTACTTCATAGAAGATCATTATCTTACCCATCCTGAGAATATATGGGGAGGGCAATTCCTGAACATCAGCTTGTACCTCTCTCAAGCATCATGGAGAGACTCACTCTCATTCTTCCTGAAGGTCTGAACATCTGTCACCAGCTTGGTTAATCTCTGTGAGGGAGAGAACTAGTTCAGGAATTTGTTAACAACCTTATTCTAGGTGTTCACACTTCCTCTGAGTTCCATATGCCACCATTTATTTGCTTGAGCACTCAGAGCAAATGGAAAGAGTTTTAGTCTGGGGACTTCAGGGTCCACTCCATTGACCACTACAGTGTCACAAAACTGCAGGAAGTCGGAGATAAACTTACTGGGGTCTTCTTGTGGATGTCCATAAAATTGGCACTTTTGCCGTAATAGCAGGATCTGGTCTAGGTTGACCTTAAAGTCATCTAAGTCAATTGGACTGTAGGAGCCCAGAGGTCTCCCAATTTATGCATTCTCCTTTGGATCCATAGTGACTTTGGTATTCCTGCATACATAAATAAGAGACAAAGAAAAATGGGATTCTCTATATCAGAGAATAGAGAACTCCTTATGAGATGTCCAAAAGAAGAATTCGAATAAGAGAGAAGAAGAATTCAAAAATTAGAAGTAAAAGAGAAACAAGAATTAAAATATTTTTGTTTTTATTTTATTTATTTATTAAATTCGAAATTAAGGGTTTAATTAACAAAAAAGTTTTGAAAATTAATTGGTGAATTTTTGAAAATAGAAGAGAGAGAAATAGAAGAGAATTTTCGAAAATTAGAAGAGGGAGGAATTAGTTAGGAAGTTTTGAAAAAGAAGAGAGAGAACAAGTAACTAATTAAGAAAGATTTGAAAATAAGATAAGATAGAAGATTAGAAAAGATTTGATTTTGAAAATATTTGAAAAAGTCAACAAGATAAGATAAGTATTGAAAAAGATTTAATTTTAAAATTTAATAGAAGATAAGATAGAAAAAATATTAAATTAAAGATAAGATAGGTTAGGTAAGAAAGATAAGATAAGGAAGTTAAGAAAAGATAAGTTTTAAATCAAAATCAAAAAGTTAGGTTTTAATTTAAAAAGATTTGAAATTTAAATTTTAAGAGAAAGATAAAATAAGAAAGAATCAAATTTTGAAAGAAAAGATTTGAAAAGAAGTTGAAGAAGATAAGATTTTGAAATTGATTTTTGAAAAAGATTTGATTTTGAAATTTAAAATTGAAATTTGAAATTTGAAAATTTGAATTTAAAACAAGATAAGATAAGATTTTAAATTTAAAGAAAAAGATAAGATAAATATTTGAAAATATATGATTTTGAAATTTGAAATTTGAAAATTTTAAATATTGAAATTCAATTTTAAAATTTGAATTTGAAATAAGATAAGATAATATTTTAAAAATTGAATTTTAAATTTTTGAATTTTAAATTTGAAACAAGATAAGATAAAGATTTGAAAAAGATACGATTTTTTAAAATATTTGATTTTGAAATTTAGAACTAAGATAAGATAAGATAATAATTTTGAAATTAAAATTTGAAAATATTTTTGTAATTTTCGAAAATATGTTTAAAATAAAGATAGAAAATATATTTTTTGATTTTTTTTTAATTAATGAAGAAAGAGAAAAATAAGCAAAAGACACCAAACTTCAAATTTTTAGATCTAAAACAAAATTTTTGAAAATTGAAAAGAAAAACACTAAAAGACACCAAACTTAAAACGTTTAAGATTAAAACAAGAAAAGAAACAAGAACAAATTGAATACCAAGAAAGAAGACAAAGAACAAGTTTTCAAAAATTTAAAGAAATAAAGAACATACACACGACACCAAACTTAAGATTTTTGAAATCAAAGACACTAATTTTTTGAAATTTGCAAGAAAAACACCAAAAGACATCAAACTTAAAGAAATTGAAATCAAATAAAAAAAAGTAACAAGAACATTTCGGATAACAAGAAGAAAAACAAGAATAATTTTCTAAAAACCCAAGAAAAGACAGACCAAAAGTACCAAAGGAACCAAAGATAAAATGCACCAAACTTAAGAACTGACACAATACTTAAACAAAAGGACACAATTTTCAAAAATTTTTGGAAAAGAAAACAAGAAATTCAAAACCTTAAGAAGAACAAGAACAAAGACTCAAACAAAAGATAAAGATTAATAAAGAAAGGAAAAGATTTTTTTGTTTTTTGAAAAGTTTTTAAATTTTTTTTGAAAAAGAAAATAAAAGACTCAAACAAAATTAAAGACAATACTTAATCTAAGCAACAAAATAATCTGTTAGTTTGTTCAAACTCGAACAATCCTCGGCAACGGCGACAAAAACTTGGTGCACGAATCCCCACACTTCGTACAACTAAACCAGCAAGTTCACTGGGTCGTCCAAGTAATACCTGAGCGAGTCAGGGTCGATCCCACAAGGATTGTGGTTTGAAGCAAGCTAAGGTTATCTTGTAGATCTTAGTCAGGTGAATAGGAGATGTAGTTATGTTGTTTAAACGCATAAAAGAAAATAAAGAGAACTTAACTAGGTTGATATGTTTACAATGATAAGGAGATGGTTCAGGCTTGGATACGATTTGTCCTTCTGGATTAACTCTGGTTTCACTGACTTCTTCAACTGTGAATGATTTCTTCTATGGCAAGTTGTGTGTGATCAACGCCGGTTAAGAGGTCACCAATGCTCCTCCAGATCTGAACCCCAGGGTTAGTGTGGATCCACTCTGATTGGGGGTGAAGCTCCTGCGGTTCATTCTTCTTAATGATCCTACTCAAAATGCCATAGACAAGGTTGAATCTTCTGGATAAGAGAATGCTGCGCCTTTGGGTACTAGCCTCTACCACAAAGACACTAATCTCCCTATACCTTGGCTGAACTGATGATTCGAGAAGTCCCCAACGAAGTCATGGATTTGCCATCTAAGAGATGTATAAAAGCTAGTGGTTGAATGTTCCAGCTACGTAGTCACACGAACCCAAGAAGAACACGGGTGGTTGTTAGGCATGCGGTCTTAGAATGAAGAACGAAGATATATCTTAGAATAGAGAATCAAACGCGAATTGAGAAAGAATAGTAATACTTTGATTAATCCATAAAACTCAGCAGAGCTCTTGCCCTCAACCTAGGAGGTTTAGAAACTCATACTAATAGAAAATACAATGATAAACGAAATATGACAGGTCCTTCCCTTAGAATATCCGAAAAAGGTCTTTAAATAGTCCTTTAATGCTAAAATCCACTTCCGGGACCCACTTGGTGAGTGTTTGGGCTAAGCTTTGATGAGATCCACGTGCTAGGAGGCCTCTAGGGTGTTGAACACTGGCTAGGGGTCCTTTATGGGCGTTGGACGCTGGTCTCTTCTCCTTTGGGCGCAGGACACCAGAATAGGGCAGGAGGCTGGCATTGAACGCCAGTTTTGGGCCTTCAGTTCTGAAGCAAAGTATAAACTATTATATAATATTGAAAAGCTCTAGATCTTAGCTTTCCATAGTCGTTGAGAACGCTCTATTTGGACTTCTGTAGCTCCAGAAGAGCTCGTTCGAGTGCAAGGAAGTCAGATCCGGACAGCATCTGCAGTGCTTTCTCTGCCTCTGACTCAGACTTCTACTCCAGCTCCTCAATTTCAGCTAGAAAATACCTGAAATTGCATAAAAACACATAAACTCAAAGTAGAATCCAAAAATGTAAATTTTACACTAAAACTATGAAAACATAATAAAACTTAAACCAAACATACTAAAAACTATATGAAAATGATGCCAAAATGCATATAAAATATCCGCTCATCAACCTTTCCTAGCTACAACCAAGGCTGTGATTGATGTAGACAGAGGAGAACTGGTCCTGCAATTAGATGAGGAATATCTTGTGTTCAAGGTTCATAAACCTCATTCTACCTCAGTTGAAGGAAGCACCACTAACAAAAATGAAGTGCTTTAACCACTACTCTCAGTACAGAGCCTAAAAGAGCCCCCATACACCAATTCTAAGTTTGGGGTGGGGAAACCATCATTAAGCTCTGAGAGGAATGACAGTAAGAAAGTGCCCAAGGGCTGGAAGGATAAGAAAATCCCCACTGAAAGACTCTCACCTGGCATGAGAGTTATCTTCACTGACAACCCAGTCATTCCACACGCAGTGAACAAGATCCTGTTTCTAGAGCATGTGGAACACTTCCATGAGAGCACAGGCAAGAAGTTCACTGTAAGGGACAAAATTCTGAGCCCCTATCCATCTCCGGGACGAGCTAACCGTCAAGCTAGTTACTTTAAAGAAGCGCTTGTTGGGAGGCAACCGAACCATAATTAAAGTTATTCCTATTTTTTATTAAGTTTATTTCAGTTATATCAGTTTAATTTTCGTATTTGTTTAAGTTTGTGATCATGTGCAGTAATTAGAACAGAAACAGAAATAGTCAGAGCTATAAGCAAAACACCTTGGAGTAGAGACCTTGCTGGTGTTGGACACTAGACAAGGAGGCCAGAGCAGGCGTTCAACTCCCATGAGGAGCAGCATTACTGGCGTTGAACGCCAGGAAGGAGCACATAGCTGGCGTTGAACGCCAGCGAGGAGCAGGAGCTGGGCGTTCAACACCCATAAGGGGACTAGGAACTCGAATTCCCTAGCCCCTCAGGATTAGTGGGTCCCACAGAATCTCCACTGCCCCACCTTCTTTTCTCTCTTACTTTCACTCTTCCCCAAACACTTTTCCCTATAAAACCCTTACCCAATCACATCTACATCTCTTCCTAAAACCATCATAAATCCCACCAACCCTACCCACTTCAAATTCAAAAAATTCCCACCCAATTCCCACCCATTCATTCAAACCCTACCCTATCCCACCCCTATAAATAACTCCCCATACCACCTCTCCAAAAAACATTTCATACACTAAAGCCCCAATTGGCTGAATCCTCCTCTCCCCATTTCTTTACAACTGCTCTCTTTCTTCTACTCTTTTATTCCTTTTTTGCTCGAGGATGAGCAAAGCTTTTAAGTTTGGTGTTGGAAAAGCCTTGCTTTTTGCTTTCAATTCATACCTATGGCACCCAAAGTCGGAGAATCCTCTAGAAAGAGGAAAGGGAAAGTTGTTGCTTCCACCTCAAAACCTTGGGAGATGGAGTAATTCATCACCAAAGCCCATCAAGACCACTTCTATGAAGTAGTGGCAAAGAAGAGGGTGATTCCCGAAGTCCCCTTTAGGCTCAAAAAAATGAGTACCCGGAGATCCGAAGAGAAATCCAGAGAAGAGGTTGGGAAGTCCTAACCAATCCTATCCCAGAAATTGGAATCTTGATGGTGCAAGAGTTCTATGCTAATTCATGGGTCACTAAAAACCATGACACTAATGTTTACCCACATCCCAAAAATTGGAGCACCATGGTCCCAGAGCGGCCCTTGGATTTCAGCCCAAAGATTGTAAGGTTGGCGCTCCATTTACCAATAATGCAAGAAAACCCACTTCCTTATACTAAGAGAGTCAATTTTGATGAGAGGCTAGACCAAGTCCTTTTAGAAATTTGTATGGAAAGAGCTGACGAGTGTCCAAATTGCATAGGTTAGGAATTTGATTATCAAAATGGAATCGGCGTTGTAAGTATAGTCCTAACCCAACAAATTGACCATCGATCAAATGTTATCACAATTCAAACCAAATATAAACCGAGAGTATTTAGCTCCCGGGTCGTTCTCCCTAGGAATCACTCAATGGAAATGAGTGTGCAAATTTTGGTTGTAGTGATCAAGGGGTTTTCAATGAAGAGATAAACATATAAAGCAATAAAAGAAAATGCAAAATTGTAATGATTGAACTAATAAAGAAATTAAAGAACCGAGTGTGTAATATAAACAAGTAAGTATGAAAGAGATTAACATAACAAAATATGAAAGGGGTCTTGGCTTGGAGTGAGCTAGGGATCCTTTCCTTGTTGGAACCACAACTATGACAATTATAATGGATTTGTCTCACTTGATCAACCCTCACATCGGAAGATAAGTTAAATGAGCATAAGTGTCCTTAACCCACAAATCCTAAATTACTTGCTAATTGCCTTAGGAACAACTTAGCGTTAGTGGGAATAAGAGCAATTAACAATCCAAGAATTGACACCAAATGTTGGACATCCCAACTCTAGGAACCCAATTGCTCATTTTACCCAAGCCAAGAGGTAAAAACTTAGCCTAAAACCATGTTTGACATTTTGTTAAACGCTTTATGGGCAAAATGCTTAAACATGGTGAAAATGAGAAAATACTTGAAATTAAAAGCAACAATTGATCTCAATCAACAAGAATGACATAAGAAAGCATAAATTGAACATCAAACATCAAATTCATTAGCAAGAAATTTAAATTGCAAAAGAGAAGTAAAATTAAACTATAACTTGCATTAGAAGAAAATGTAAGAACAAAGTAACTAGAAAGAGTAATAACAAGAGAATACTTACAATGAGACTTAGCAAAATCCAAGATCAAAAATGGAAAATGGCACTTGAATGTAAAACCCTAATGAAAACCCTAGTAGAGGTTGAAGAAAACTTAGAGAAAAACTAAACTAAAACTTCCTACTACTACTCCTAAAATTACCCAAATGATATGCTATGCTATTCCCTTCATTCTTCATCCAATATGAGCTAAGAGACTTCAGAAATGGGCCTCTGATGAGCTAAAAGATGGTGGTATTCACTTATCCCATCATGGTATTCACCATGGACGAGGAAAGTGACAAGAAAGGACACCAGCATACTACTGCAAGCCCAACCCTGCCTCAGGCAGTGAACAAAACCCTGTCTCTTGAGCATATTACGCTATTCCATGAGAGCACAAAAAGGAAGCTCCCAATAAGGAGTGAGGATTTATTCCTCTATGACTATTTTCCTCCTTGAAAGGAGTTGTCCGTCAAGCTAATGACATTAAAGAAGCGCTTGTTGGGAGGCAACCCAACTTTACTCAACTATTTTATTTTCATTTTATTTTTCTTTCAGTTTTGGAGTCATGATCATATGTAACATCTAGTCAAGAGACTGAATTCATAGCAGTGAAAACAGAACACTCCGAAAAGAGTGTTATAGTTGAACGCCAGCTAGGGAGCAGCCCCTGGACATTCAAACGCCAGTGCAAAAGAGCAGGGAGTCTAGAATTCTCTAGCCTCTCAAGACCAAGAGGTCCCACGGAAGCTCCACCTACCCCACCTTCTTCTCCATCGTTCATATTTGCTCGAGGACGAGCAAAACTCTTAAGTTTAGTGTTGTAAAAGCCTTGTTTTGTGACCTCTACCACTCTTAAGTGTAGAAGAAGAGGATGGAGCAAATAGCATTCACATGAGCCTGTGCAGCCACCTTAACAAAGACAAAGGAGTGACATCGAAGAGATCAAGCACTACATTGGATCCTCAAGGAGGAGCACCAGCCACTATCATTCAGGTAGATTTGTTCTCTTTTTCACCACTTTCCTTTTATTTTTTCTATTTTCTATCTTTTTCATTTGTTCTCTTGTTCTAGATGCACGATCATTTGCATTTGATGTCTTAAAAGTTGTAAAATATTCCATATATCTCTCACCTTTCTTAAATGAAAAATTTTTATTTTGAAAAGAACTGAGAGATGCATGAATTTCAAATTTAAAATAAGATTAATTTCATTGGTTTGATGTGGTGTGATTTGCTTTTGTTTTCTGAATGTATGATTAAACATGGCATATTTGAAGTTAAAATTTATGAATGTTGGCTCTTGAAAGAATAAGGAAAAAGGAAAAGTATTATTGATGATCTGAAAAATCTAAAAATTGATTCTTGAAGCAAGAAAAAGCAGTAAAAAGAAAAAGAAAAAGCTTGCATGCGAAAAAAATAATAATAAAATAAAAAGAAAAAATAAGCAAGCAAAAAAAGCTAATAACCCTTTAAACCAAAAGGCAAGGGTAAAAGGGCCCAAGACTTTGAGCATCAGTGGTTAGGAGGGCCCAAAGGAATAAAATCCTGGCCTAAGCGGCTCAATCTAATCTGTCCCTAACCATGTGCTTGTGGCGTGAAGGTGTCAACTGAAAAGCTTGAGACTGATCGGTTAAAGTCGTGGTCATAAGCAAAAAGAGTGTGCTTAAGAACTCTGGACACCTCTATCTGAGGACTCTAGCAAAGCTGAGTCACAATCTGAAAAGGTTCACCCAGGTAAAGTGTCTGTGGCATGAATGTATCCGGTGGTAATACTGGAAAACAGAGTGCTTAGGGTCACGGACAAGACTCAGAAAGCTATGTTCAAGAATCAAAATAAGATTAACTAGGAGAGTCAATAATATTATCTGGATTCTAAGTTCCTAAAGATGCCAACATCTCTAAGTTTCAATGGATAGTGAGATGCCAAAAATATTCAGAAGCAAAAAGCTACTAAGTCCCGCTCATCTGATTTTAACTAAGCTTCATTTGAGACTTAGAAATTTATTGTATCTTAATTTTCTTTTTATCCTACTATGTTTTTAGTTGCTTGGGGACAAGCAACGGTTTAAGTTTGGTGTTGTGATGAGCGGATATTTTACACGCTTTTTGACATCACTTTCATATAGTTTTTAGTAGTTTTTATTAAGTTTTTATAGGTTTTAGTGTTAAAATCACATTTTTAGATTCTACTATGAGTTTTTGTATTTTTGGAAAATTTCAGGTATTTTATGGCTAAAATTGAGGAGCTGGAGCAGAAGTCTGATTTAGAGACAAAGAAAGCACTATAGATGCTATCCAAATCTGACCTGCCTGTATTCATAAGAGCTTTTCTGGATCTACAAAAGTCTAAATGGAGCACTCTTAACGGCTATAAAAAGCTGACTTCCAGAGCTTTCCAGAAATATACAATAGTTTTTACTTTGCTTCGGATTAGAAGACCCAAAACTGGCGTTCAACGCCAGCTTCCTGCACCCTTCCAAGCATCCATCGCCCAAAGTGCAGAGCCTAGTGTCCAAAGGCCCAGAGGGGACCCCTTAGCTGGCATTCCATGCCGAAGGAGCTTCATAGCACGTGGATCTCATTAAAGCTCAGCCCAAACACTCACCAAGTGGGCCTAAGAAGTAGATTTTAGAACTAAATAGACTGTTTCAACCTCGTACCACTTTTTGCTATTTTCGAGTTTTTGCTTTGCTTTTACCTTCAGTATGAGTCTCTAAGCCTCCGAGGTTGAGGGGAGGAGCCCTGCTGAGTCCTATGAATTAATAAAAGTACTATTTCTTCTTCTTCGATCCGTGTTTGATCTATCTCTAAGATGTATATCCCGATCTTCATCGTGATGAACAGGACGATCTAATAAATTGGCTCTATTAATCACATTAAGATGAACGTTCTTGACAAACTCCCGCGTCTACTTGGGTTCGTATGTGTATCTGGAAGAAAAGCACGAGCCAACATCTATGTTTATACATCTCTCAAACAATTAATCCAGGATTTTGTTGGAGACTTCTCAAGACTCCAGTTCAGCCGATCTCTGGGGAGATTAAGGTCTCCATGGTATAGGCTAGATTTCAAAGAAGTAGCGTTCTCTGATCCGGAAGATTTAACCTTGTCTATGGCATTTTGAGTAGGATTGCCAAGAGAATAGCCTGCTAGAGCTTCACCCTCCATTGGAATAAATGACAAGGACCCTGGCAGTCAATCTGTAGCAGAGGAGATCAATGACCACGGGCAATGGCATTGATCACTTACAGCCTGCCATAGAAGAAGATCATTCACAAGCAAAGAAGACAATAGTACCAAAATTCTTTCAGAAAGACAAGGTAACTCCAACTCTCAACTCTATTCCATTCTCTGAAACACTTGGTTTTACAAATACAAAATTCAACATACAATTAACAACCTTCTGAGTCCGCCTGACTAAGACCTGCAAGACAACCATAAGCTTGCTTCAAGCCACAATCCTCGTGGCATCAACCCTGACTTGCTCAGGTATTTCTTGGACGACCCAATACACTTGCTGGTACTGCTGCTGTTGTACGAAATAGTGTGGGTTTTGCATACACGCACACCAGTAATCACAATCAAATCAAATCCAAAATTGAATTGAGTTATTAAAAAGAATTTATAAACTTGCAAGAAAAAAGATGATCATAGGTGAAAACATACAATTGAGCAATCGAACCCCTCACCGGATGTGTATACTCTCTAATCACTCAAGTATGTAGGGTTGATTCTCTTAATTCTCCTCTAATCATGCTTTCTAAGATTTGTTTTTCATATAATAATAAACAATTATTTAATGTATGTATACAAATATCATGAGGGCTTTTCAAGGGTTGTAATGGGGCTAGGGTCAAGGTAAGGATATATATGGTTAAGTGATCTTGAAATTTGAATAATTGATTAACCTAAGCTCTCACCGAACACATATAACACCCTATACAATTTAAACACAATACCTAGCTACCCATGATTCTCACTATTTCACATACTCATGAATTTCCTTTTTAATTCACAACACATATGCATTGTTATTATTACTTTACTTTGGGGCATTTTGTCCCTTTTTTATTGCTTTCTTTTTCTCTTTTTCTTTTTTCTTTTCCTTCTTTTTTATATATTTTTTTTCTCAATCAATTTTTCTTTTCAATAACATAATATATACAAAAGATGAATGTATACGGTTTAAACATTTAATGTATGAGTATGTACCCAATTCCCAAGATTTTCAACAATGGTACGAAAATTCTTTTTTACCTCAACCAAAGTTCCCAAACTTCCTCACTCTTAGATGATACACACTCTCACTAGCCTAAGCTAATCAATGATCCAAATAAGAGACATTTATTGTTTTTCACTTAGGGGTAGTGATATACTAAAATAAAGAACAAAAGGGAATTAAAATAGGCTCAAAGTTGGCTAATAATGGTAGACAAAAGGATAACGCCATTTGGGTAAGTGAGCTCAAATTAAATAAAGGCCTCAATCATATAAATGCATTCATACACAAAATAATGGAAAAAAAGAATCAAACAATCAAAGATTACAATCATAGAAAGAGAATAACACACACAAGAATGAAAATAGTAGTTAGTATGATGCAACCACACAATTAGGCTCAAAACTCACATGGTTGTGTATTCTTAGCTCAAAAACATGTTCCACAATATATAATTCAAGCAAATTCAATAAAAAAAATTTTACTCAAATCAATTAGGATGTCAATGCCCTATAGATAAATTTCTTTGAAATTTTTATTATTTTGACTAAGCTTATTATATATATGCAAACCAAGACAATACAACTAAGAATTCTAAAAGACTTAGTAATAGAAGAAAAATAAATAAAATGTGAAAGTGTTTGGATTAGAAATTTTTACCCAAAACTTGACTGATTGGTCGGATGATCTCCCCACACTTAAAAGTTTGCACCATTCTCGATACATTCAGAGATGAGCAAGGGAGATACGGTGACTTCATGAATTGCCACCTTCAGCTGGTGGATCAATTGGCTGCTGCATGTTCTTTCGTTCACTTCCCTTGTTTACTCATGGTAAATCATCCTGGAAGATAGAAAATAGGATAGTAAGATGAATAACTGCAAAAGCAAGGAAGCATAGATTGTTGGAATGAGGTGATGATCACTAAAATGAAGTGAGTGAATCAGTTTGTAACATGAATGAAAATAGTGCGTGAATTCTAAGTTGCATGCGGGATAGAATTCACACACTAGCATTGAAAACTATGTCACATATATACAAAAGAAGCATGCAATTCACTCATTCTAGTGTTCTTGAAATACTTTAAAGAAAAATTGTAGGTTAAGACAAACAAACAAGAAATAAAGAAGCATGAAAGCATTCAAGCAAGAATCAAGTGATTGTAAAATGGATAATGAATGGACATTGGTTGATGTGCAAGAGAACTTAATGGACCAAATGAAACATATGAAACTCACACATCAATTAAAGACACACATTGGAGTATATTTGCATCACCTAATTGACCTGAAGTGGGATATATGGTTGCTATGCAGCTTAGAAAAAGAGAGATATAAGGTAAAATTAATCACATAGCAAGCATGATCCATAAAACTTAAGAATTTTGAAAAAGATGTCCTTAGGTGAGCTTACAATCCAATTTCACAAATGAAGCATAATGCCAAAATGAATAGTTTTAAGCATGTGTAGAGTACATAATTAGACAATTAAAGGTCAACGTATCATTAAGGCATAAGCATAACATATGGATGCATATGATCAAGCAACACGATGCATTAAGATAAATGTACCTCATCCAACATAAAAAATTGCCTAGTCATGGTTAAAGAATTTAAATCACATGGTGGCTAAAACATGTAATTCAAAAGATTTAAAATGCTTTGAAGAAAATTCTCATGCACCTGGTATTCAAAAAATTAAGCATGAAGAACTTAATACCAAACAACAAATTATAACCTCAATAAAGGAATCCAACAATGAATATTCATAACAATGATGCTAAAATAGCATCAAGTCGGTAAGCATCAACAATATCTCAGCACAATCAGCAAATCAATTCAATAATCCAACACCTATTCGCTAAAATAGAAAATTAAACTAACTAATTAACTAATGGTAGCTGGTGAATGGTGGTGGTGGATGATAGTTGGAGAAGGGAAGAAGAGAGGAGAAGAGAAAAGAAGAAAAGAAATGGAGAGAAGAGACGAAAAGAAGTGTGTGACACACGGCAAGGGGTCACGCATACGCGTGAGTGGCAGAAATGGAAAGTGACTCATACGCGTCTGGCATGTGTAGGCATGAGAAGGGGGAAATAGAAGGTGACATTTACGCCTGGGAAGAAATTGTGCTAGATGCACAGTTCCCACACACTACGTGCACAACTCATTATCTGGACCGTGCGATGGCACAATGCCAGCATGAAAAATTCATGATCCAAGTTTTTGGGGCAACACGTACGTGTAGGTCACGCGGATGCATGAGAAGGGTTGTGTGCCCTGCATCAAGCCAGCACGGTCCTTGCACGAGTCTCTGTTTGGACTGTGCAATGGCACAGTCCACGCACGATCCTGGCACGTCCAAATTCAGGGAGTCACCCGTACACGTGGGTCAGGCGTACGCATGATAGGACTTTTTTTTTTAAAGAAGCATAAAACAGAAACAGAACTCTTTCCTTCCCACTATTTACATTTCTAAAAACTAACCAAAATCAAAATTACCAAAATTCCTAACTTCTAAAAACTATTTAAACATGCAACTAAGCAGTGCAAACCAAAAATGCAATTCAAAGCAAAGATGCAATTTAAAACAAGTAACCTACAACTCAAGGCATAAATCTAACTAAACAAATTAACACATAAGGCAATATGTACAAGAGTAATATAAAGAGAGAAAAATACTTAACAGTGGCAACTCAAATTTAATCATTCTTAATAGATTATTTTCAAAAAATAAGAAACTCAATTTAAATCATAAATTATTCATAATAGAGTTTACTTAAATTAAATTATCCAATTCTTTCTTATTTTCAATTACCAAAATTATAATTTTAATTATACTAAATATCCAATTAAAATAAAGATTATATAAAAATCCTAATTAATTTCAATTCCAATTATTGTGAAAATTACATATAACCCCTAAATATTTTTAAATTCAAAGTATCATAAAGTTTTATTTAATTATTTTTAGTTAAGTAATTTTCTTATAACAAAAATCCTCAACAAATATAATAAATTAATTTTTTTTAAAAACTCAGGTTGTTACAACAACCCCCAGCGTCTCCTCTACCCGCCTGAGGGATCTCTTAGAAATAATCACAAGCAAGACAAACAAGAAAAACACAAATATGGAGAGCAAATATAGCAAATAGATCAGGTAGTAGTTAATTACAGTTAAGCAAATAGGAAAGCCAAAACAAATGCATACTCAAACAAAACATACAAGTGCATATAATGTATGTCTGCCCTATGATCGATGATATCACCTGTCAGTTATACAGCCAAACCCGACATGTCTGGTAGCGAACCCTGGACAGTCCGTACATGCACACATCCTCAAGAGTCTATGCATATATATAATAATTCATTTATCATCTCTTTAGAGGAATCCAAGATGTTAAAGTACCTAGTCACATCTTGCGATGGAGGATCAACAGAGTATCGAGTCTCAAACTGGAGCAAATGGGGGCAAGCCTCTGCATCTATCCAGGAAAACTCGTGTCTCAAATAATTTAAATGAATATGCCATATGAATCTTTCAATCATAATTTATCAATATCATCATCACTGTTATTCATATCTCATGCAATCACCATTTATCATTATCATTATCATCCTTATTCATATCTTATACAACCTTACCCAGCATCATTAATTCAATCATTCACTTCACAAATCTCGCTTAATATCGCTCTCTTTCATAAGCCTGACACTAGGTATTGGATCTTAAGCAGGGGTTACAGATATTTGAAAAGTTAGAGGAATGGTTTAAAACTTAAAAAATACAACTTTGGCAAAACAGGGTGGACATGCATATGCATGCCACCCGCGTACGTGCAAATTTGAAAATTTACAATGCCACGTACACGAGCCTTTCTCCGCATACGCGACCTCATGAGGCAGAGGGCAAACCCTGCGTCACGTGACGCTGACGCGTATGCGAGATTTGGAAAAATGATAGTTCTGTATTGGTGCACAAAATTGTGATCTCAATGGCGCCAACAGCTTGGTACGCACAATTGTAATCTCAACTCTTTTTCACAACTTCGCTGATACGTAAAATTTAAGATTTCACGTATAACCGGCAAGTATACCGGGTCGCATCAAGTAATAAGACTCACTAGGAGTGAGATCGATCCCACGAGGATTGGTAGATTAAGCAACTTTAGTTAAATGGTAGATTTAGTCAAGCGAACATAGTTTTGATTTTATGAGCAATGTGACTTTTGAACATAATTGCAGGAATATAAATGGCAATTAAGAACAAGAATATAGAAATAAAATGAAAGTAAATAACTGAAACTTAAATTGCAAGAAACTTAAATAACGTCAAAGATAAATGGCAAGGAATTAAAGGGTGCAGAAATTTAAAGAACATAAGAGTAAATAGCAAGAATTGAAAGAACAAAATGTAGATGACAAGAATAAATTGACAGAATGTAAAAGAGACTTGGGTTATGGGTAGTCAAATAACTAGAAGCAAAAGAAATAAGAATTGATGATGGAGAAGATCATTAGGGATCAGAGATGCCAGTTTTCATGAATTGATGTTAGTCAAATCCTTCTCAATCATGGGTTTAGATCCATGGCAAGTGGGTAATTGAATCCCAATCTCTTGGTGATTCAATTTCTCTCAACATAACCAATTGCCACTCTCGTGATCTAATTGTCCATGAGAAGAGATGAAGCTCAAATCTAATCCAGCCACACAACTCCCATAATCTCAACCAAGGAGAGTTACATCTCACATACTAACCAAGGTGTGTTGATTAAAGAAATTATGAAAGGATGAACTCTAAACTGAATTATGTGGCTCATTCCTCAAATTCACCACATAATTCATATAGATTAACCCCTCTCTCGATGGTGGTTGAATCTTTGAAGAACAAGAGTTCCCTCTTTAGATCAACCACTAGAATTGAGGAGGAAAAGATGAGTTCACCAATGCATTCCAACAAGCAGAGCTCTTCCCCCTAATGAAAAGGGAATTAAGTGATCATTGCTCTCAACTGAAAACTAAATTGCATGAAATTAAAGTGCATGAAAATAAAGAGTGAGACTTCAAAACAGAAATTGAGAATTCAAGAATTCATAAATGAAAACTACAAATTAAACTACACTACTACTAAGGAAGAAGAGAAGGGGAAGTGAAGAAGAGTGTATGAAGGGGAGGGGTCCGAAGACCCACTCTCAATGGAGTGTGCCAATTCACAGAATTTCAAATTGGTCTCCTCCGTATCCCTTTCAATCCAACCTCCTAATGCTATGAGACTATGGCCTTTATATAGGCTTTTCTAAATTACAAATTGAAATGAAATTAAAAGAAAATTACAAACAAAATGAAAATTAACTATTCTAGATGATTCTTGTGGCCTTGATTGGTTGAGATTTATGGGCTTTGCTTGCTTGATTTGGATTAGCTTCATGAAGGAATTCTTGTCAAACAGAGGAAGAAGAGCTCATTCACATTGCTTCTGGCCCAATGGCCTGGCGTTACTGGCAAACACGCCAGTTCAAAGGACGTTGGCAACGTGCCAATACACTTCCTGGGCTGGTAGCTTGGTGCTTGGGCGTTACTAGCCCAAGTTGTTGCTAACAACTTGCTTTTCTTCTTCTTGACTTTACTTTCATGCTTAATGTTGCCCAGAATTTGAGTGTCAATCCTTTGCCTAAATATGAACTATGATATATCATTGGAAAGCTCTTGATGTCTACTTTCCAATGCCACTGAAATCACTTCATTTGGACTTCCCTAGCTCAAGTTATGCTCCATTGAAGAGGGCAAGGTCAGGCTGCCCTGGTTGGGCGTTTTTGTCAAACACGCCACCAATAACGTGCTCAACAACGCCCCTAGCCCAAATTTCTTGGCCTGGGCGTTGTTGCTGGAGTTGCCAAGGAACACGCCAGTTCATTTTGGCCCTGGCAACGTGTTCGACCCTCCTCTCTTGGCTCATTCATGCTGCCTTGAATTTCAACCTCATTTCCTTGTTTTTGGGGCCAAAAGATGACTCTGATTCGAGCTTCCATTTCATGCTCCACTATAGACTATTATATATGGTTGGAAAGCGCTGAATGTCAGCTTTCCAACGCAACTGGAAGCACTCAATTTGGATCTCTGTAGCTCAAGTTATTTTTGTTTGAAGGAGACAGGGTCAGGCTGCCAAGGTTGCCGGCGTTTTTGACAAACACGCCTTCACATTCTCAAGTTGGCAACGTGGGTTATCTTCTAAGGCTGCTGAGCTTCGCAGGCGTTGCTAGCAAACACGCTTTCACCTTCCCCAAGTTGGCAACGTGGGTTATGCCTCCCAGGGAGCCAAATTTTAGCAAGGGCGTTGCCAACTTAGATTCCACGTTGGCAACGTGCTCCTTTCTGAGGCTCCAAATGAAGCCAGTTTTTGAAGCTTCAAACTAATGTCAAACCCATACTATGATATATGGTTGGAAAGCTCTGGATGTCTACTTTCAAATGCCGTTGGAAGTGCATCATTTGAAGCTCTAGAACTCAAGATATACTCCATGGAAGAGAGTAAGGTCCGGCTGCCAGGGTTGCCAACGTTTTTGGCAAACACTCCTTCTTCTCAGCACGTTGGCAACGTGCCAGCCCCTGCCCCCTTGCTCCATGCTTGCTTCCTGGCGTTGGCAACGTGGTTGGCAGCTCTTCCTGGCGTTGGCAACGTGGTTGGCACCAAGACTTGGCGTTGGCAACTTGATTGGCACCAAGACTTGGCGTTGGCAACTTGGTTGGTGCCTTGATTGGCGTTGGCAACTTGGTTGGTGCCTTGATTGGCGTTGGCAACGTGGTTGGTGCCTTGATTGGCGTTGGCAACTTGGTTGGCACCCAAGACTTGGTGCCTAGCCAAGCAACCATTCCTGGCGTTGCCTTAGAACACGCCCATGGTTTCTAGCTCAACAACGTGCTCGAGCTCCCCTTTGGTGCCAAAGTTACTTGCCTCTTGACGTTATTGCCAAGCACTCAAGTAGAAGTGCAAGTTGGCAACGTGCAAACTCCTCTAGGATCACTCTCCAGGGCTGCTAGCGTTATCATCAAACACGCCAGTGGTAGCCCAAGTTAGCAACGTGCTCTTCATTCCCAAGGTTGCCTAGCTTGCTTGTATGATGCGCACATTGGCGTTAGCAACGCCTTTCTAGAGTTGGAAACGCCCTTGGTGACTTCCTTCTTGCTCCAGGGCTCTTTACTTCACCTATCATCAACCAAACACATGCATCAAAGCCTTGCTAAATCACAAGATTTTGCATCATTCATAACATCAAACAATTCTTGCATAAATCTCATGAAAATGCACATATTTAACAATGTTTGATTGAATCAAGGCATGCATACAATTCTCATCCAAATACTTGCTTATTGCCTAAGAAAATGCATGAAACTAACCTAAAGCATACAAAAAATGGCTAGTAAAACTAGCAAGGATGCCCTGGCATCACAACACCAAACTTAAACCTTGCTTGTCCTCAAGCAAGAAAAGAATCATGCAATAGAGATTAACAATCCAAGGTTAGAAGAATAGCAAGTTAATGTTCATGGCAAGCTAGTTTTGTATGTATGCTACAATCACAAAAGAAATGTAAATGATTGATGCTTCTATCTAGCTCAATTTATGAAATCTTTTTCTTATATTTCTTCCTTGAAACAAGCTTTTGATTTTCTTATTAGCTTCTCCTTTTGGGTGATTTGCCCCATGAGTTGATAACAAAACTACGACTCTAAATGCTTTGCTTTCAAGTATTACCACTTGATACATAAGCACCACAAGCATTTAATTAGAGGACTTCATTAAGCTCATTTATTTCTTTTCTTGACTCTCTAATCATTGATGCTCAGAGCCTTGAGCTTTGAGGGAGTGCTTTTGCACTTGAGCCTAGCCTTGACTTCTAAGTGTTTTGTTTTCAAGCATTTTACTTGATACATAAACACCACAAGTACATAACAATGAAATTGTCATTGGTACTCAGAGCCTTCAACTTTCTCATTCTTTCCCTTTTTCTCTTCTTGCCTTAATTGCATTTGCTTCTTCAAGGTTTTCATGATTTTCAAAAGATTTCACAAAATGTCCTAGATGAAAACTTCAATTAAATAAAATCTAATGTACTTGAGCAACAATCAATCATACTAGCTTTCCAATACTTGTATGCACATACTAAATTCTTCTTTCATGCCTTGTTTGTTTATGATCATGATGCTTTATTGCTTTTGAATTCACAAAACTCAAGTTGGTAGTCATAATGCCACAGCAGCATATTGCGATTTAGAAATCAAACTATGCCCATTCATATCTCACAATTATACAGAGAAGGTAATAAGACAATCATGCAATTTAAAGTGCTGGAAACAAATGAGAGGAAAAAGAACTTTACAACCTTGTAATTTATCTTCTCTATTGCTGTCCTTTTCCTCCTTTTCTTTCCCTTCCCACACCAAACTTAGAATGATTGCTTGTCCTCAAGCAACAATTAGAACCGTGGCTATGGGGCTAAGATAGATCATGAATGTCTTACACAATGAAGCATTAGTAGCACATGTGTTTCAAGTAAGCAAAATTAAGGATAACAATTAAGGCACAGGAGACATAGACATTTTGATTGCAAACTTAAGAAGGTGAGCACAATACATTGCATAAAAGATAAGTGGCACACCAAACTTAGTGTGACACTTTCACTTGGAATTAATGCAAGTATCCAGTAAAGATTGGAAACAAATTTTGTTGCATAGCAACACCAAACTTAGAATGCAATCATATGTCAATTTATTTGAATTAAAACTATGCAAATGAAATTGTTGTATGTTAAATACAATCACCAAGCTAAAAATCTGTCATGAATACGGATCTCTTGGTAATGTATTAACAAAAACAGTTAATAAGCAAACTAAATGAAAGCATTTAAAGATAGAAAAATAACTAAAGCAAGTAGAATGCAAAAGTGTCAAATCAAAAGAGAAAACTAAAACTGCAGAGGCATTATGATTATGCAGACAAGTAGTGTTGCTTGAATAAATTGCATAGAAAATATATGGCACACCAAACTTAGAATCTTGGTGTGTCACTTTCATTTTTGATTTGATGCAATCATCCAAGAAGATTGAAAACAATTTGTTGCAAGGCAACACCAAACTTAAAATGTAACCATATGCCAATTTATTGAATTTAAATAAAACAAAGAACAAAAACAAAGCAGAGAAGAGAAATTATACCTATGGTTGACATATTGTTCACTTTCTTCCTCTTCTTCGAGTTTGTTACCAGGAATGACCTTAAGGGGGGAGAAGATTCAGCTAGTGTCCCCTGTCTTGGCCTCTCCTCAGCAAGCTTTCTTTTGTTAATGGCTTGATTGAGCTTGCTTGCTGGATCAGGGGGATGATTGCTTGTGGTTGACCCCTTTTTCTTCATGAATATTGTCCTTGGTAGCTTGGTCACAATCCTCTTCTTGGTGCTTTTGTTAATTGCCTTCACTTTCTTGAATCCAAGTCTTGGTGGTTGTGTGATTGTTGGAGTCTTCTTTTCATCAAAAGCCTCTTGAATTGGTGGTTCTCTGAGCCCTTCCTTTTTGTACTTCTCTGTTTCAGTTGAGTGTGATTTCTCTTGAGTGTCTTTCTCACGTTCTTGCTCTTCCACTTCCTCTTTTACACTCAACATTTGCTTTAATAGCTCTTCCATGGAGGAGGTTTGTTGATCTTCCTAAGATTTCTTCATCTCCTCTTCATATTTTTTGATCACAGATTCAAGGGAAGTTTGTGAGTGTTGTGAATGTTCATGTTCCTTTATCACCTCAAGTTCAATTTCATTCTCAACCACCTCATTCTTCATTGCAATTTCACTTGACAAATGGACCTTTTGTTCTTCTTTTTCCACTTCCTCACTCACAAATTGGTCTTCATTCTCAATGCTTGGCAATCCTAAATGTTTCTTTATTTGCTCTAAGTGCCCATCTATTTTCTCAAAAAGGCTCTCTCGTTCCTCCCAATATTGTTCTTGTCTTTCCAAGAGTTCTCTGGACGTTTGAAGGAGGTCCTCAGCTACTAGCTTAAGAGGTGAAGGTTGAGAGAAGTTTTGTGGATATGGATGTGTTGTGGTGAGGTTGTTTTGAGTGGTATGAAATGAATCTTGTGAATTGTGGAATAAGTTTTGTGGTTGGTGGAATGAATTTTGTGGATGATGAATTGAATTGTATGAATTTTGGAAGGAATTTTGTGTTGAGGCAAACTCAAGTGGTGAAGAATTTTGATATGAAAAATTTGGAGGTGAGGTTGGATAATTAAGAGGTGATGGCTCTTGATAAGTAGAATATGGGCTCTCAAATGCTTTCTGGTTTTGCTCCTCCCAGGCACAACTTGAAGAATTGTTGAAATCATCATAGTATGGACAATCTTGTAGTCCTTGGGAGGAATTTTGCATGAATCTGTTGCAAGCATAATCAAGAGATGATGTCTCTTGATGAATAGCATTTGGAGAATTAAAATTTCCTTCCCAGCCATAGTTTGTGTCAATGTTATAACAGCATGGTTCACTTTGTGGCTCTTGGAGGAAATTCATTTCTCTTAATTGTTCACACTTTTGTTGATATGCCCAAACACCATGAGGGTAATGACATAAATCATTTTGTGGTTCTGGACAACATCTCATATGATTAGCTTGATCAATTTGTTGCTCTGGAGCAAATCTCCATGGATTGGAGTGCTCATAATTTGCAAGTTCTTGGCGATACTCCCAGCCACCATTAGAATAATGACTTGAATCATTTTGTGGTGGTGAGAAATATCCCATATGATTCTCTTGCTCATCTTGTGTCTCTGAAGCAAGTATCCATGAAATGGAGTGCTCAGAATTTGTATTTTCTTGGTGATATTTCCAGCCATCATTAGAGATTGGTGGTGGTGGATGATATCCCAGAAAGTTTGTTTGATCAAAAGATGAGATAAACTCCATTTAAGTTTTGTAGAACACAATCACAAAGCAATTGAAATACATGTCTCAGATGAGAATTTCTTAGTGAGGCAATAACACAAACACCTTAATGTCCAAAAAGAAAACAAAAAATTAAAAGAACTGTACAAAGAAAAAAAATGCTTAATCTAAACTACCATTCACTTAATCATTGTCAATCTTTTCCAATCCCCGGCAACGGCGCCAAAAACTTGATACGTAAAATTTAAGATTTCACGTATAACCGGCAAGTATACCGGGTCGCATCAAGTAATAAGACTCACTAGGAGTGAGATCGATCCCACGAGGATTGGTAGATTAAGCAACTTTAGTTAAATGGTAGATTTAGTCAAGCAAACATAGTTTTGATTTCATGAGCATTTTGATTTTTGGCCATAATTGCAAGAATTTAAATGGCAAAGAATGTAAAGAACTAGAAGAGAGAAATAAAATGAAAGTAAATAACGGAAACTTAAATTGCAAGAAACTTAAATGACATCAAAAGTAAATTGCAGGAAAATAGAGTGCTGAATTCTAAAGAGCAAAAGAGTAAATAGCAAGAAATAAAGAAGCAGAATGTAAATGACAAGAATAATAAATTGCAAGAGTGTAGAAGGGAATTGGGCAATGGGTATTCAAGCACTAAGAGCAAAAGAAATGAGAATTAATGATAGAGAGAATCATTAGGGATCAGAGATGCTAGTTTTCATGAATTGATGTTAGTCAAATCCTTCTCAATCATGGGTATAGATCCATGGCAAGTGGGTAATTAAATCCCAATCTCTTGGTGATTCAATTTCTCTCAACATAACCAATTGCCACTCTCGTGATCTAGTTGTTCATGAGAAGAGATGAAGCTCAATTCTAATCCAGCCACACAACTCCCATAATCTCAACCAAGGAAAGTTACATCTCACATACCAACCAAGGTGTATTGATTAAGGAAATCATGAAAGGATGAACTCTAAACTGAATTATGTGGTTCATTCCTCAAATTCACCACATAATTCACATAGATTAACCCCTCTCTCGATGGTGGTTGAATCTTTGAAGAACAAGAGTTTCCTCTTTGGATTAACCACTTGAATTGAGGAGGAAAAGAGGAGTTCATCAATGCATTCAAACAAGCAGAGCTCTTCCCCCTAATGAAAAGGGAATTAAGTGATCATTGCTCTCAACTGAAAACTAAATTGCATGAAATTAAAGTGCATGAAAATAAAGAGTGAGACTTCAAAACAGAAATTGAGAATTCAAGAATTCATAAATGAAAACTACAAATTAAACTACACTACTACTAAGGAAGAAGAGAAGGGGAAGTGAAGAAGAGTGTATGAAGGGGAGGGGTCCGAAGACCCACTCTCAATGGAGTGTGCCAATTCACAGAATTTCAAATTGGTCTCCTCCGTATCCCTTTCAATCCAACCTCCTAATGCTATGAGACTATGGCCTTTATATAGGCTTTTCTAAATTACAAATTGAAATGAAATTAAAAGAAAATTACAAACAAAATGAAAATTAACTATTCTAGATGATTCTTGTGGCCTTGATTGGTTGAGATTTATGGGCTTTGCTTGCTTGATTTGGATTAGCTTCATGAAGGAATTCTTGTCAAACAGAGGAAGAAGAGCTCATTCACATTGCTTCTGGCCCAATGGCCTGGCGTTACTGGCAAACACGCCAGTTCAAAGGACGTTGGCAACGTGCCAATACACTTCCTGGGCTGGTAGCTTGGTGCTTGGGAGTTACTAGCCCAAGTTGTTGCTAACAACTTGCTTTTCTTCTTCTTGACTTTACTTTCATGCTTAATGTTGCCCAGAATTTGAGTGTCAATCCTTTGCCTAAATATGAACTATGATATATCATTGGAAAGCTCTTGATGTCTACTTTCCAATGCCACTGAAATCACTTCATTTGGACTTCCCTAGCTCAAGTTATGCTCCATTGAAGAGGGCAAGGTCAGGCTGCCCTGGTTGGGCGTTTTTGTCAAACACGCCACCAATAACGTGCTCAACAACGCCCCTAGCCCAAATTTCTTGGCCTGGGCGTTGTTGCTGGAGTTGCCAAGGAACACGCCAGTTCATTTTGGCCCTGGCAACGTGTTCGACCCTCCTCTCTTGGCTCATTCATGCTGCCTTGAATTTCAACCTCATTTCCTTGTTTTTGGGGCCTAAAGATGACTCTGATTCGAGCTTCCATTTCATGCTCCACTATAGACTATTATATATGGTTGGAAAGCGCTGAATGTCAGCTTTCCAACGCAACTGGAAGCACTCAATTTGGATCTCTGTAGCTCAAGTTATTTTTGTTTGAAGGAGACAGGGTCAGGCTGCCAAGGTTGCCGGCGTTTTTGACAAACACGCCTTCACATTCTCAAGTTGGCAACGTGGGTTATCTTCTAAGGCTGCTGAGCTTCGCAGGCGTTGCTAGCAAACACGCTTTCACCTTCCCCAAGTTGGCAACGTGGGTTATGCCTCCCAGGGAGCCAAATTTTAGCAAGGGCGTTGCCAACTTAGATTCCACGTTGGCAACGTGCTCCTTTCTGAGGCTCCAAATGAAGCCAGTTTTTGAAGCTTCAAACTAATGTCAAACCCATACTATGATATATGGTTGGAAAGCTCTGGATGTCTACTTTCAAATGCCGTTGGAAGTGCATCATTCGAAGCTCTAGAACTCAAGATATACTCCATGGAAGAGAGTAAGGTCCGGCTGCCAGGGTTGCCAGCGTTTTTGGCAAACACTCCTTCTTCTCAGCACGTTGGCAACGTGCCAGCCCCTGCCCCCTTGCTCCATGCTTGCTTCCTGGCGTTGGCAACGTGGTTGGCAGCTCTTCCTGGCATTGGCAACGTGGTTGGCACCAAGACTTGGCGTTGGCAACTTGATTGGCACCAAGACTTGGCGTTGGCAACTTGGTTGGTGCCTTGATTGGCATTGGCAACTTGGTTGGTGCCTTGATTGGCGTTGGCAACGTGGTTGGTGCCTTGATTGGCGTTGGCAACTTGGTTGGCACCCAAGACTTGGTGCCTAGCCAAGCAACCATTCCTGGCGTTGCCTTAGAACACGCCCATGGTTTCTAGCTCAACAACGTGCTCGAGCTCCCCTTTGGTGCCAAAGTTACTTGCCTCTTGACGTTATTGCCAAGCACTCAAGTAGAAGTGCAAGTTGGCAACGTGCAAACTCCTCTAGGATCACTCTCCAGGGCTGCTAGCGTTATCATCAAACACGCCAGTGGTAGCCCAAGTTAGCAACGTGCTCTTCATTCCCAAGGTTGCCTAGCTTGCTTGTATGATGCGCACATTGGCGTTAGCAACGCTTTTCTAGAGTTGGAAACGCCCTTGGTGACTTCCTTCTTGCTCCAGGGCTCTTTGCTTCACCTATCATCAACCAAACACATGCATCAAAGCCTTGCTAAATCACAAGATTTTGCATCATTCATAACATCAAACAATTCTTGCATAAATCTCATGAAAATGCACATATTTAACAATGTTTGATTGAATCAAGGCATGCATACAATTCTCATCCAAATACTTGCTTATTGCCTAAGAAAATGCATGAAACCAACCTAAAGCATACAAAAAATGGCTAGTAAAACTAGCAAGGATGCCCTGGCATCATTCGCACAACTAACCAGCAAGTGCACTAGGTCGTCCAAGTAATAAACCTTACGTGAGTAAGGGTCGATCCCACAGAGATTGTCGGCTTGAAGCAAGCTATGGTCATCTTGTAAATCTCAGTCAGGCAGATTCAAATGGTTATGGAGTTTTGATAATTAAAAGATAAATAAAACATAAAATAAAGATAGAGATACTTATGTAAATCATTGGTGGGAATTTCAGATAAAAGTATGGAGATGCCTCATTCCTTTTGAATTTCTGCTTTCCTACTGCCTTCATCCAATCCTTCATACTCCTTTCTATGGCAAGCTGTATGTTGGGTGTTACCGTTGTCAATGGCTACTTCCCGTCCTCTCAGTGAAAACGGTCCTCTACGGTTTCCCGCATGGCTAATCAGCTGTTGGTTCTCGATCATGTAGGAATAGGATTTACTATCCTTTTGCGTCTGTCACTACGCCCTACAGTCGCGAGTTTGAAGCTCGTCACAGTCATCCCATCCCAGATCCTACTCGGAATACCACAGACAAGGTTTAGACTTTCAGGATCTCAAGAATGCTGCCAATTGATTCTAGCTTATACGACGAAGACTCTGATCTCACGGAATTGAAGGCTCTGTTGTTAAGAGAGGCAATCAAACACATGGACCAGGGATCCAAGAGATACACACTCTAGCTTTCGCAGATAGAACAGAAGTGTTTGTCAGGCACGCGTTTGGTGCACGAAATTGTGATCTCAGCACTTTCTTCACAACCTCGCATCACTAACCAGCAAGTGCACTGGGTCATCCAAGTAATAAACCTTACGTGAGTAAGGGTCGATCCCATAGAGACTGTTGGTATGGAGAAAGCTATGGTCACCTTGTAAATCTCAGTCAGGCGGATTCAAATGGTTATAATGGTTTTCGAACATAAAGATAAATATAGCATGAAATAAAGATAAAGATACTTATGTAATTCATTGGTGGGAATTTCAGATAAGCGAATGAAGGTGCTATATGGCTCTTTGAACGTCTGCTTTCTGGCTGTCTCCATCCAATCGTGCATATTCCTTTCCATGGCAAGCTGTATGTTGGGGGATCACCGTTGTCAATGGCTACTGATAAACCCATATTTCATGAGTTATTTTGTAATTAATTTGAGTGATTTATACAATCCTTCACCTACTTATTCACATTAATTGCATGGTTTTACTTTCCCTTCTTATTATGTGATGTATGTGAAAAACATGTTTCCTAGGCCTTAAAATTAATTATTTTAATTACCTTTATTTCCATTCGATGCCGTGATTAGTGTGTTGAGTAGTTTCAGATTTTCTAAGGCAGAATGACTTAAAGGATGAAAAAGGAAACATACAAAATGGAAGGAGAAGGCAAAACGGAGCTTTAGGGAAACTGGTATCCACGCGACCGCATGGACGACGCGATCGCGTGCCAGAAGCGAAGATGCGGCGACGCGGCCGCATGACTGACGCGACCGCGCGCCTTAAGCAGAACGCATACGACGCGGAAGCGTGACTGACGCAACCGCGTGGCAAGGAAAAGCTCCGAATGACGCGACCGCGTGACCCACGCAGACGCGTGACAGAGGCCACGAATAAGAATTTACAGAATATGCCCCAGCGATTTCTAAAGCCCTTTTTGGCCCAGATCCAAGTACAGACAGCATAGACTAAAGGCTATAAAGTGGGGGAATGCATCCATTCATGGGGAGGCTTTTCATAATTCACTTTTCATGATTTAGATTTAGTTTTGAGGGAGGTTCTCTCCTCTCTCTCTTAGGATTTAGGACTTCTCTTTGTTTTTAAGAGTGACTCTCGATCCAGGTTTTATATTCCTTTGTTTTAAGATTACTTTTCACTTTATTTAGTTATTCCAGCATTTGAGTTAATTATTTACTTTTATAATTTAATTTATGAATTCTTCCATGTCACAGATTATTGTTTGAATTAATGATAATTGAGGTATTTTCAGTTTATGATTGCTTGCTTTTATTTACGTTACCATTGCTTCCAATCTGAAGATATTTTATTCCAGCAATTTACTTTTTCCCCTTTTGGTCTTGGTTAAGAAATCAGTAACTCAACAGTTATCTCACTCAGCGTAATTGATAATCGTTATCTTGCTAATTGAACTGAACGTCAATTATCCCAACTTTTTCTTAGGAAATAAATAGGATTCGAAGGTCAAACTAATTAGTCCCTTGACTTACCTTGCTTCAAAGGTTAACAAAGTGGAATTAAGATACAACTTTCATTATTGTTGAGAGGGATAACTAAGTTGGACTTCTAATTTCTCTCATCTTGCCACAAGTTGCTTTACAGTATTTATTTATTTTAATTGCCATTTAATTTATTTGCCATATTTATTCTTCACTCTCAAAACCCCGATTTTACCTTTTTCATAACCAATAATAAGAACATAGCTCCCTGCAATTCCTTAAGAAGACGACCCGAGGTTTAAATACTCGGTTAAAAATTTATTTAGGGGTTTGTTACTTGTGACAACCAAAACGTTTGTACGAAGGGATTTATGTCGGTTTAGAGACTGTATCTACAACGCGACTATTTTTATGAAATTCTTTACTGGCAAAAATCCTAATGTCAAAATGGCGCCGTTGCCGGGGAATCGCAAACGTGTGCCTTATTATTGGTTATTGTAAATTTTTTTTTCTTTTTTTTTTGCTTGATTATTTATTTTTATTTTTCCTTTTTATCTTTATTTGCTACTATGAACTCTCGCCCCTCTCGCTTTGAGTTTGGTTCTAACTTTGTTGAAGGAAATAGAAACTACAGCAGGAATGTGCATCAAGGTCAGACCAATCAAGGATGGATGCAGTCAAGGGGATCTAATCAACCCTTTAGGCAACAATACCCTCCAAGATATCATGGACAACGACCATTCGACAATGCATACCCAGCTGAAGGATATGGTGGACAACCTTGTAACTACCAACAAGCCCCACCCCGTGCCTATAGACCATCCTCTCAACATGACCTCGAACCACCACATTCACAAGCTTCTTTTCGCCATTCGCCACCATACGATCCTTATCCGCCCCAATGGCAATCCAATTACCCCCAAGAACCACCGCTCCCCCATACACAGTACCCATATCCATCAAAGTCAGAATCACAGGGTAGCCTCGAAGAATCACTAAAACAATGTACTACAGTCCTTCATCAACTGGAGCAAGCAATGGTGGAGAGGCTAAAACAATTGTCTTCCGGACGCTCAGCCCCTCAACAGACCCCCATGGCTTTATGCAGAGAATCCAATGAAGAAAGCAGTACAAAGGAGATGCAGGAAGCTCCAGTGAACATCATAGAGCATAGCTTCATATTAGAACAAGTAGAGAAAGCTGTCATTGCAGAAGAGGAAGAGTCGGTTGTCGTGGAAAACCCCGTCAAGGATGTTACAATTGACGCCGAGGAGGATCTTGCACCGCCTCCAATGCAAATATCTTATGAAGAACTGGACGGCATAACCCAGGACGCAGGTTTCCTTGATGATGATGATCACGAGTACTGTTCTCTCAGTGATGAACTTGCATCTGCAAGTGAATTCTTTGAGACAGAAGAATCTTCCCCAAGTGAATACGAAAATGATGCAGAGGTCGACTTTTCTCAACCTCCTATTTATGACTCAAATGACGAGGAAGATATCAATGACTTTGATCAAGACATGGGTGAAGTTGAAGAAATTTGCAAAGAGGTGGAGGAATTCACTGAAGACCACAAGGGAGTAAAGCTTGTAGAGCCACTAGTAACACCCATCCCAAGGCCATTACCACCCAACACAGACTTCAAGTGGGTAAAATCCTTAACTCTTATCTTTACTTTTCCACTTGAATATGGTTTGCTTGAAACAAATGGCCAGCCTAGAGCTCTCTGCGGCTTTAAGAGCAAAAGGGAAATAGCTCATACTCAGAGCCGGTGCACAAGGCTCAACAAGGTTCCACGCTTCACTTCGAAGTACACGGATTGGTATCATGCTCAATTGCATGGATCACGGAGAACGTTTGGTCACCATGGTGAGATTCTACTTTTTAAACCGTCCGAAGGGAAACATGTAGATCAAGACGGAGGCGGATTTAAAAGCAAGGCTTGGAATTATGGACTCTATCCTGGCATTTGTCATTCCGGGAGCCTGATATTCTATTTGAAGCTGCTTAGAAGCTTTACATGCCTAGTTTGGGATCTCGGAGGCTATTGGCATTCCAAGCACTGGTGGAGATTTTTGGACGAATTTAAGCATAAGCCACCATAGCAGAAAGCTCTTCCAATGTCCAACTTAAGGACTTTAACTAAAAGTGCTAGGTGGGAGACAACACACCATGGTATGGTCGCTTCTTTTTCAATTTATTTCTTGTTTATTGCTTTCATTTTTTTCTTTTTCATTTTAATATTAATCTGGAATCATGCATAGCATTCATGTTAATCATTGCATCCTGCATTTTTCAGTTTAAAAAAAAATGATGCACGACGCGACCGCATGCCCCATGCGATCGCGTCATATCACGAAAAACACCACTCATGCGACCGCGTGACCCGCGCGGCCACATGATATATATATCGGCGTAAGAATCCAACGAACAGAAAGTTAGGCTGGAATCATGCGGCTCTTGTGCGTTTCGCACAAATTGGCCCACGCGATCGCATGCCCCATGCGATCGCGTCACTTGCACAATACCAATCCCACGCGACCGCGTGAGCGATGCGATCGCGTCGCATGGATTGCACATCACCCCAAAGGGAGACAGTGAGTTGCGCGGGAACAGCGCTGGAGTTGTGCGTTTAGCACAAATTCCAGTGACACGATCGCACGACCCACGCGATCGCGTCACCCCTCTTCTACCCCACTCGTGCGATAGCGCGCCCCACGCGATCACGTCACTCCCACTTTCACCCCAACCACGCGACCGCGTCCCCCACGCGACCGTGTGGATTTCATAGTATAACCCTCCCAGCCACGCGAACCCTAGCAGTCGCGCCCCCCCCCCAACCTTCTCCCCCTCTCTCCCTCCTCTGTTCTCCACCATCACCAGCCACCATTGCCACCATCGCCGCCACTGCCCACCGCCGACCACCCAGACACCAGCGCCAACCACCTCCCTCCCTCCTTCCCCTTTCTTTCTTCCTCTTTTTTCCTTCCCCCCTCCTTCGCCACTGTTTCCCTGATGAGCGGATAATTTATACGCTTTTTGGCATTGTTTTTAGGTAGTTTTTAGTAAGTTCAAGCTACTTTTAGGGACGTTTTCATTAGTTTTTATCTTAAATTCACATTTCTGGACTTTATTATGAGTTTGTGTGTTTTTCTATGATTTCAGGTAATTTCTGGCTGAAATTGAGGGACTTGAGCAAAACTCTGAAAAAGGCTGACAAAAGGATTGCTGATGCTGTTGGAATCTGACTTCCCTGCACTCGAAATGGATTTTCTGTAGCTACAGAACTTCAAATGGCGCGCTCTCAACGGCGTTGGAAAGTAGACATCTAGAGCTTTCCAGCAATATATAATAGTCCCTACTTTATTCGGAAATTAACGATGTAACTTGGCGTTGAACGCCAAGTACATGCTGCTGTCAGGAGTTAAACGCCAGAAACACGTCATGATCCAAAGTTGAACGCCCAAAACACGTTATAACTTGGAGTTCATCTCCAAGAAAAGCCTCAGCTCGTGGATAGATCAAGCTCAGCCCAAGCATACACCAAGTTGGCCCCGGAAGTGGATTTATGCATCAATTACTTACTCATGTAAACCCTAGTAACTAATCTAGTATATATAGAACATTTAACTATTGTATTAGATGTCTGGGATCATTCGATCTTGTGACCACATGGGGGCTGGCCATTCGGCCATGCCTGAACCTTTCACTTATGTATTTTCAACGATGGAGTTTCTGCACACCATAGATTAAGGGTGTGGAGCTCTGCTGTACCTCAAGTTTCATTACAATTACTATTACTTTCTATTCAATTCTCTTTTATTCTTATTCCAAGATATACGTTGCACAACACTTTGATGAATGTGATGATCCGTGACACTCATCATCATTCTCACCTATGAACGCGTGTGATAGACAACCACTTCCGTTCTACTTTAGGCCGGGCGCATATCTCTTAGATTCCCCAACAGAATCTTCGTGGTATAAGCTAGATAGATGGCGGCATTCATGGGGATCCGAAAAGTCTAACGTTGTCTGTGGTATTTCGAGTAGGATCCCGGGAATCTGGAAAGTCTAACCTTGTCTGTGGTATTCCAAGTAGGATTCCGGTATTGAATGACTGTGACGAGCTTCAAACTCCTGAAGGCTGGGCGTGATGACAAACGCAAAAGAATCAAGGGATTTTACTCCAACCTGATTGAGAACCGACAGATAATTAGCCGTGCTGTGACAAAGCATTTGGACCATTTTCACTGAGAGGATGGGATATAGCCATCAACAAGGGTGATGCCTCCAGACGATTAGCCGTGCAGTGACAGTGCATAGGACCATTTTCCCGAGAGGATTAAAAGTAGCCATTGATGATGGTGATGCCCTACATACAACTTGCCATGGAAAGGAGTAAGAAGGATTCGATGAATGTAATAAGAAAGTAGAGATTCAAGGGGAGCACAGCATCTCCATACGCCTATCTGAAATTCCCACTATTGATTTACATAAGTATTCCTATCCCTTTTTATTTTCTATTTATTATTAATTTTCAAAACCCATAACCATTTAATCTGCCTAACTGAGATTTACAAGGTGACCATAGCTTGCTTCAGACAAACAATCTCTGTGGGATCGACCCTTACTCACGTAAGGTATTACTTGGATGACCCAGTACACTTGCTGGTTAAGTTGAACGGAGTTGTGAAAAGAAAGTGCTGAGTTAGTTTTTACGCACATGACAAAGAGCCATTATTGTTGATCACAATTTCGTCCACCAAGTTTTTGGCGCCGTTGCCGGGGATTGTTCGAGTATGGACAACTAACGATTCATCTTGTTGCTCAGATTAGGTAATTTACTTTTCAAAAATCTTTTTCAAAATTTTTCTTTTCTTTTTCGTCTTTCCAAGCTTTATTTTCGAAAAAAATTAATAAAAATACAAAAAAAATTAGAAAATCATAAAAACCAAAAATATTTTGTGTTTCTTGTTTGAGTATTGAGTCAATTTTTAAGTTTGGTGTCAATTGCATGTTTTAAAAATTTTTTCTTGCATTTTTCAAAAAATCCATGCATTCATAGTGTTCTTCATGATCTTCAAGTTGTTCTTGACAAGTCTCCTTGTTTGATCTTGATGTTTTCTTGTTTTGTGTTGTTTGTTATTTTTCATATGCATTTTTTGTTTGTTAGAGTCCATGCATTAAAGATTTCTAAGTTTGGTGTCTTGCATGTTTTCTTTGCATCAAAAATTTTTCAAAATTATGTTCTTGATGTTCATCATGATCTTCAAAGTGTTCTTGGTGTTCATCGTGACATTCATAGTGTTCTTGCATGCATTATGTATTTTGATCCAAAATTTTCATGTTTTGGGTCATTTTTATGTTTTTCTCTCTCATCATTAAAAATTCAAAAAACAACAAATATCTTTTCCTTATTTTTCTCATAATTTTTGAAAATTTGAGTTGACTTAGTCAAAAATTTTCAAAATTAGTTGTTTCTTACAAGTCAAGTCAAATTTTCAATTTTAAAAATCTTATCTTTTCAAAATCTTTTTCAAAAATTATATCTTTTTCATTTTTTTTCTATTTTTCAAAAATTTCAAAAAAAAATTTTTCAAAATCTTTTTCTTATCTTTATATCATATTTTCGAAATTACACTAACATTTAATGTGATTGATTCAAAAATTTGAAGTTTGTTACTTTCTTGTTAAGAAAGGTTCAATCTTTAAGTTCTAAAATCATATCTTTTAGTTTCTTGTTAGTTAAGTAATTTTAAAAATTAAATCTTTTTCAAACATATCTTTTTATCCTTTATCTTATCTTTTTCAAAAATTTTATCTTTTTCAAAATTTTGATTTCAAAATATCTTATCTAACTTCTTATCTTCTTATCTTTTTAAAATTTGATTTTAATATCTTTTTCAACTAACTATTTGACTTTTTGTTGTTTCTTATCTTTTTCAAAACCACCTAACTACTTTTTCCTCTCTAATTTTCGAAAATATCTCACCTCTTTTTCAAAAATTCTTTTTGTTCTAAATTTTAATTTTAATTATATTTTATCTTTAATTTTCGAAAAATTACTAACCCCTTTTTAAAATTATTTTCGAAATTCTCCCTCTCTTTTCTTGTTCTATTTAATTATTTAATTACTAACACTTCTCTTCACCTCTCTCCATCTAAATATCTGAATCCCCTCTTCTACATTCTTCTCCCCTTTCTTTTTCTACTAACATAAAGGAATCTCTATACTGTGACATAGAGGAATCCTCTTCTTTTCTTGTTTTCTTCTCTTTCATATGAGCAGGAACAGGGAAAAAGGCACTCTTGTTGAAATTGATCCTGAACCTGAAAGGACTCTGAAAAGGAAACTAAGAGAAACTAAATTACAACAATCCAGAAACAACCTTTCAGAAATTTTTGAACAAGAGAAGGAGATGGCAGCCGAAAATAATAATAATGCAAGGAGAATGCTTGGTGGCTTCACAAAGCCAACGTCCAAATTTGATGGAAGAAGCATCTCCATTCCTGCCATTGGAGCCAATAATTTTGAGCTTAAGCCTCAACTAGTTGCCTTAATGCAACAAAACTGCAAGTTTTATGGACTTCCATCTGAAGATCCTTACCAGTTTTTAACTGAGTTCTTGCAGATCTGTGAGACTGTAAAGACGAATGGAGTTGATCCTGAAGTCTACAGACTCATGCTTTTCCCTTTTGCTGTAAGAGACAGAGCTAGAATATGGTTGGATTCACAACCCAAGGATAGCTTGGACTCCTGGGATAAGCTGGTCACAGCCTTCTTGGATAAATTTTTTCCTCCTCAAAAGCTGAGCAAGCTGAGAGTGGATGTTCAAACCTTCAAATAAAAAGATGGTGAATCCCTCTATAAAGCTTGGGAAAGATATAAGTAGCTGACCAAAAGATGTCCATCTGACATGTTTTCAGAATGGACCATATTAGATATATTCTATTATGGTCTCTCTGAATTTTTGAAAATGTCATTGGACCATTCTGCAGGTGGATCTATTCACCTAAAGAAAACGCCTGAAGAGGCTCAAGAACTCATTGATATGGTTGCAAACAACCAATTCATGTACACTTCTGAGAGGAATTCCGTGAATAATGGGATACCTCAGAAGAAAGGAGTTTTTGAAATTGATGCTCTGAATTCCATATTGGCTCAGAACAAAGTGTTGACTCAACAGGTCAACATGATCTCTCAAAATCTGAATGGATGGCAACATGCATCCAACAGTACTAAAGAGGCAGCTTCTGAAGAAGCTTATGATCCTGAGAACCCTGCCATGGCAGAGGTTAATTACATGGGTGAACCTTATGGAAACAACTATAACTCATCATGGAGAAATCATCCAAATTTCTCATGGAAGGATCAACAAAAGCCTCAACAAGGCTTTAACAATGGTGGATGCAATAGGCTGAGCAATAGCAAGCCTTTCCCATCATCTTCTCAGCAACAGACAGAGAATTCTGAACAAAACACTTCTAATTTAGCCAATCTAGTCTCTGATCTGTCAAAGGCCACTTTCAGTTTCATGAGTGAAACAAGATCCTCCATCAGAAATCTGGAGGCACAAGTGGGCCAGCTGAGTAAGAAAGTCATTGAAACTACTCCCAGTATTCTCCCAAGCAATACAGAAGAGAATCCAAAAGGAGAGTGCAAGGCCATTGATATAATCAATATGGCCGAATGCACAAGGGAGGAGGAGGACGAAAATCCTAGTGAGAAAGACCTCCTGGGACGTCCCTCAAGCAAGAAGGAGTTTCCTATTAAGGATCCAAAGGAATCTGAGGCTCATATAGAGACCATAGAGATTCCATTAAATCTTCTTCTGCCATTCATGAGCTCTGAAGACTATTCTTCCTCTAAAGAGGATGAAGATGTGACAGGAGAGCAAGTTGCTCAATATTTAGGAGCTATCATGAAGTTGAATGCCAAGTTGTTTGGTAATGAGACTTGGGAAAGTGAACCTCCCTTGCTCATTAGTGAACTGGATACCTGGATTCAGCAAATTTTACCTCAAAAGAAACAAGATCCCGACAAGTTTTTGATACCTTGTACCATAGGCACCATGACCTTTGCAAAAGCTCTGTGTGATCTGGGGTCAGGGATAAATCTTATGCTACTCTCTGTAATGGAGAAGCTGGGGATCATTGAGGTACAACCTGCCTTGTTCTCATTACAATTGGCAGACAAGTCATTGAGACAAGCTTATGGAATAGTGGAGGACGTGTTAGTAAAGGTTGAAGGCCTTTACATCCCTGTTGATTTCATAATCTTAGACACTAGGAAGGAAGAGGATGAATGCATCATCCTTGGAAGACCTTTCCTAGCCACAGCAGGAGCTGTGATAGATGTCAACAGAGGTGAATTAGTCCTTCAATTGAATGGGGACTACCTTGTGTTTAAGGCACATGGCCATCCCTCTGTGACAAAAGAGAGTAAGCATGAAGAGCTTCTCTCAGTTCAGAGTCAAGAAGAGCCCCCACAGTCAAACTCTAAGTTTGGTGTTGGGAGGCCACAACCAAACTCTAAGTTTGGTGTTAAGACCCCATATCCAAACTCTAAGTTTGGTGTTGGGACTATACAACATTGACCTGATCACCTTGTGGCTCCATGAGAGCCACTGTCAAGCTATTGACATTAAAGAAGCGCTTGTTGGGAGGCAACCCAATTTTATTTATTTAATTTTTATTTTATTTTATTTTATTGTTATTTTGTGTTTTATTAGGTACATGATCATGTGGAGTCACGAAAAAAATATAAAAATTAAAAACAGAATCAAAAACAGCAGAAGAAAAATCACACCCTGGAGGAAGCACAGGCTGGCGTTCAACGCCAGTAAGGAGCATCTGGCTGGCGTTCAACGCCAAAACAGAGCATGAAACTGGCACTGAACGCCAGAAACAAGCAACATTCTGGCGCTGAATGCCAGGAATGTGCCTAGAAGAAAAGCTGGCGCTGAACGCCAGTAACAAGCATGAAACTGGCGTTCAACGCCAGAAACATGCTTTACATGGGCGTTGAACGCCCAGAACGTGCACCACTCGGCGTTTAAATGCCAGAATGGTGTTCAAAGGCATTTTACATGCCTATTTGGTGCAGGGATGGAATTCCTTGATACCTCAGGATCTGTGGACCCCACAAGATCACCTCAGGATCTGTGGACCCCACAGGATCCCCACCTAACATATTCCCACCTTACCTCCTAATCCTAGTTTTACTCTTCCCCATATCACACTTCCCAAAAACCCTTCACAAATCACCTCAATTTCTCTTCCCAATCACCTATTCACCACTCACATCCACCCACTCTTCCCCATAAACCCCACCTACCTTCAAAATTCAAAAATATTTTCCCACACAATCCCACCCTAAATGGCCGAACCTACCCTCTCCCCTCTCCCTATATATACACTTCCATTCTACTTCATTTTCACACAGTACTACCCCCTCTACTATACCTTGGCCGAATCCATCTCCCCTCACTCTCCTCCATTTTCTTCTTCTTCTTCTTCTCCTCTTTCTTCTCTTGCTCGAGGGCGAGCAATATTTTAAGTTTGGTGTGGTAAAAGCATAAGCTTTTTGTTTTTCCATTACCATCAATGGCACCTAAGGCCGGAGAATCCTCTAGAAAAGGAAAAGGGAAGACAAAAGCTTCCACCTCCGAGTCATGGGAGATGGAAAGATTCATCTCCAAGAGCCATCAAGACCACTTCTATGATGTTGTGGCAAAGAAGAAGGTGATCCCTGAGGTCCCTTTCAAGCTCAAGAAAAATGAGTATCCGGAGATCCGACATGAAATCCGAAGAAGAGGTTGGGAAGTCCTAACCAACCCCATGCAACAAGTCGGAATCTTAATGGTTCAAGAGTTCTATGCCAATGCATGGATCACTAGGAACCATGATCAAAGTATAAACCCGAGTCCAAAGAATTATCTCACAATGGTTCGGGGGAAATACTTAGATTTTAGTCCGGAGAATGTGAGGTTGGCATTCCACTTGCCCATGATGCAAGGAGATGAACGCCCCTACACTAGAAGGGTCAACTTTAATCAAAGGTTGGACCAAGTCCTAATGGACATATGTGTGGAAGGAGCTCAATGGAAGAGAGACTCCAAAGGCAAGCCAGTCCAACTAAGAAGACTGGACCTCAAGCCTGTAGCTAGAGGATGGTTGGAGTTCATTCAACGCTCCATCATTCCCACTTGCAACCGATCTGAAGTTACTATGGATCGGGCCATCATGATTCATAGCATCATGATTGGAGAGGAAGTAGGAGTTCATGAAGTCATCTCCAATTAATTCTACAAAATAGCCGAAAAGCCCTCCACCATGGCAAGGCTAGCTTTTCCTCACCTTATTTGCCATCTATGTTACTCAGCTGGAGTTATCATAGAAGGAGACATCCTCATTGAAGAGGATAATCCCATCACCAAGAAGAGGATGGAGCAAGCAAGAGAGACCCTTCACAGTTCTCAAGAGATGCATGAGGAAGCTCATCATCAAGAAATCCCTGAGATGCCTCAAGGGATGCACTTTCCTCCCAACAACTATTGGGAACAACTCAACACCTCCTTAGAAGATTTGAACCACAATGTTGAACAATTAAGGGTGGAACATCATGAGCACTCCATCATTATCCATGAAATAAGAGAAGATCAAAGAGCAATGAGAGAGGAGCAACAAAGGCAAGGAAGGGACATAGAAGAGCTAAAGAACATTGTTGGTCCTTCAAGAAGAAGACGCCACTAAGGGTGGATTCATTCCTTGTTCTTATTTCTTTCTGCTTTTCGGTTTTTATGCTGTGTTTATCTATGTTTTGTGTCTCTACTTTATGATCATTAGTATGTAGTAACCATGTCTTAAAGCTATGAATAAAATCCATTAATCTTTCACCTTTCTTAAATGAAAAATATTTTAATTCAAAAGAACAAGAAGTACATGAATTTCGAATTTATCCTTGAATTTAATTTAATTATATTGATGTGGTGACAATACTTTTTGTCTTCTGAATGAATGCTTGAATAGTGCATAATTTTTTTTTCTTGTTGTTTATGAATGTTAAAACTGTTGGCTCTTGAAAGAATGATGAACAAAGAGAAATGTTATTGACAATCTGAAAAATCATGAAATTGATTCTTGAAGCAAAAAAAAGCAGTGAAAAACAAAAGCTTGCGGAAAAAAAAGAATGGCGAAAAAAATAGAAAGAAAAAGAAAAAAAGCAAGCAGAAAAAGCCAATAGCCCTTAAAACCAAAAGGCAAGGGTAAAAAGGAACCAAGGCTTTGGGCATCAATGGATAGGAGGGCCCAAGGAAATAAAATCCAGGCCTAAGCGGCTAAATCAAGCTGTCCCTAATCATGTGCTTGTGTCATGAAGGTCCAAGTGAAAAGCTTGAGACTGAGTGGTTAAAGTCGTGATCCAAAGCAAAAAGAGTGTGCTTAAGAGCTCTGGACACCACTAACTGGGGACTCTAGCAAAGCTGAGTCACAATCTGAAAAGGTTCACCCAGTTATGTGTCTGTGGCATTTATGTATTCGGTGGTAATACTGGAAAACAAAATGCTTAGGGCAACGGCCAAGACTCATAAGTAGCTGTGTTCAAGAATCAACATGCTTAACTAGGAAAGTCAATAACACTATCCGAAATTCTAAGTTCCTAGAGAAGCCAATCATTCGAAACTTCAAAGGAAAAAGTGAGATGCCAAAACAGTTCAGAAGCAAAATGCTACAAGTCCCGCTCATCTAAGTAGAATTAATATTCATTGATATTTTGGAATTTATAGTATATTCTCTTCTTTTTATCCTATTTGATTTTCAGTTGCTTGGGGACAAGCAACAATTTAAGTTTGGTGTTGTGATGAGCGGATAATTTATACGCTTTTTGGCATTGTTTTTAGGTAGTTTTTAGTAAGTTCAAGCTACTTTTAGGGACGCTTTCATTAGTTTTTATGTTAAATTCACATTTCTGGACTTTACTATGAGTTTGTGTGTTTTTCTGTGATTTCAGGTAATTTCTGGCTGAAATTGAGGGACTTGAGCAAAACTCTGAAAAAAGCTGGCAAAAGGACTGCTGATGTTGTTGGAATCTGACTTCCCTGCACTCGAAATGGATTTTCTAGAGCTACAGAACTCCAAATGGCGCGCTCTTAACGGCGTTGGAAAGTAGACATCCAGAGCTTTCCAGCAATATATAATAGTCCATACTTTATTCGGAAATTGACGACGTAACATGGCGTTGAACGCCAAGTACATGCTGCTGTCTGGAGTTAAACGGCAGAAACACGTCATGATCCGGAGTTGAACGCCCAAAACACGTTATAACTTGGAGTTCAACTCCAAAAAAGCCTCAGATCGTGGATAGATTAAGCTCAGCCCAAGCATACACCAAGTGGGCCCCGGAAGTGGATTTATGCATCAATTACTTACTCATGTAAACCCTAGTAGCTAATATAGTATATATAGAACATTTAACTATTGTATTAGATGTCTGGGATCATTCGGTCTTGTGACCACACGGGGGCTGGCCATTCGGCCATGCCTGAACCTTTCACTTATGTATTTTCAACGGTGGAGTTTCTGCACACCATAGATTAAGGGTGTGGAGCTCTGCTATCCCTCAAGTTTCAAGACAATTACTATTACTTTCTATTCAATTCTCTTTTATTCTTATTCCAAGATATACGTTGCACAACACTTTGATGAATGTGATGATCTGTGACACTCATCATCATTCTCACCTATGAATGCGTGTGACTGATAACCACTTCCGTTCTACTTTAGGCCGGGCACATATCTCTTAGATTTCCCAACAGAATCTTCGTGGTATAAGCTAGATAGATGGCGGCATTCATGGGGATCCGGAAAGTCTAACCTTGTCTGTGGTATTTCGAGTAGGATCCCAGGAATCCAGAAAGTCTAACCTTGTCTGTGGTATTCCGAGTAGGATTCCGGTATTGAATGACTGTGACGAGCTTCAAACTCCTGAAGGCTGGGCGTGATGACAAAAGCAAAAGAATCAAGGGATTCTACTCCAACCTGATTGAGAACCGACAGATGATTAGCCGTGCTGTGACAGAGCATTTGGACCATTTTCACTGAGAGGATGGGATGTAGCCATCAACAAGGGTGATGCCTCCAGACGATTAGCAGTGCAATGACAACGCATAGGACCATTTTCCCGAGAGGATTAAAAGTAACCATTGATGATGGTGATGCCCTACATACAGCTTGCCATGGAAAGGGGTAAGAAGGATTGGATGAATGTAATAAGAAAGTAGATATTCAAGGGGAGCACAGCATCTCCATACACCTATCTGAAATTCCCACTATTGATTTACATAAGTATTCCTATCCCTTTTTATTTTCTATTTATTATTAATTTTCAAAACCCATAACCATTTAATCTGCCTAACTGAGATTTACAAGGTGACCATAGCTTGCTTCATACCAACAATCTCTGTGGGATCGACCCTTACTCACGTAAAGTATTACTTGGATGACCCAGTACACTTGCTGGTTAAGTTGAACGGAGTTGTGAAAAGAAAGTGCTGAGTTAGTTTTTAGGCACATGCCAAATAGCCATTATTGTTGATCAAAATTTCGTCCACCATTCCCCTCCACGCCACCATCGTTCCAGCCGCCGTGCCCACCACCGCCAGCCACCGCACCAGACGCCGCCGCCGCCACCACCCAGCCATTCTCTACCCCAATCTCCTTCTTAGCCTACCAGGATGTCTACCTCACAGAGGAAGGGAAAAGGCAAGGTTACTGGCAAGCGCAAAAGAGGCGATTCCTCCCAGTCCATCATTGACCTAATGCATGATTCTTCATGGCGGGAGAAGAACTTTACACAACAGGAAAAGGCTGACCAGCTGCTCCCTGCAAACGATTCTATCAAATTTGCAAACCGGTACTGTGAGCTGAAGTATCCGGCGTTTGCAGACTCTAGAAATCTATACCTGGAAAGAACTCTGAAAATTCCAGAAGCACTCCAGCAGTACACCACTGAGCAAATCAAGCAAAGAGGCTGGTTCTTTCTGGAAAGGGCACTGACAGAGGTCAATACATCTTGGGTTAGGGAATTCTACTGCAACTACTACCTCACTACCCTAGATGCAGTGAACCGGAGAGGGAAGCAGATATTGGTCACTGAGGAGGACATCGAGGACATTCTACAGCTCCCACCTAAGTTCGACCAGCCGGATGATTACAAACAGGCTGAGGAGGACATGCGTTTTTTAAGGTTTGACTGGGACGCTGTCAAGGCCAGGATAGCTCTAGACCCGACTATTCCTTGGGAGATGGGTCAGGACACCACCCTGCCCAAGGGTATCAAGCGGGTGTACCTAAATGATGAGGCTCAGTTATGGCATCAGATCTTGAGCAATTATGTGATGCCGAGTACTCATGAGACAAAGATTCCAGCTGCCATGATCACCCTCCTATGGTGTGTGATGGAGGGTAAGGACCTTTATCTACCACACTTCATCCGGCATTATATGGCCAGGGTCCACGTCTGCGGCACTCTCCCCTTTCCTTATTTGATTACATAGCTAGGCCGTCGAGCTGACATGCCATGGGAGGATGCCGATGCGAGACCACCAGCGGCGGACTGCAGGAAGATCATTCCTCACAGTAGGAACTTCCTCGCTTTGGGCTACAGACCACCACCTTTCACTGCTACTGATGAGACAGCCCCACCGTCTGCCGGTCCCTCTTCATCCACAGCTGCCCCTACTGCCACCACTGCACCTCCACTTGCCTCAGAGCCTGTTTACCGCTTCGTGCACCGCCTATTCCGACAGCTTGATCAAATGGAGCGCCATAACCGGCGCCGGTATGAGAGTTTGGAGCGTCGCAGCAAGCGACGCTATTCGCATCTGACGCTGCTGATCCGACAGGGTGCTGACATCCCCTCCGAGCCCGACACACCATCAGAGCCATCAGAGGAGGAGGAGGATGAGCACGAGGATGTGATTCTTTCCCAGGAGGAGACCCATCAGCAGGCAGCCACAGAGCGGGCCACTCCCCAGGCAGAGGTTCTCCATCAGATTGAGGCTGCAGCTCCGGAGATCCCAATCCAGTCCGCACCTCCTCTAGAGCAGCCAGACCCTCAGCCCACCACCTCTACAGAGCCTACAGCTACCATCCCTACCAGTGATGAGACCCCTTCACACCCAGCTTGATTGAGCATCAGGGACGATGCTTCATTTTAAGTGTGGGGAGGTCGCCATCTCTGGCATTTTATTTTGGTGAACCACTACATCTCTTTTCTTTTATTTTGGATATTTTTCTGTATTCTTCCTTTTTATTGTTATTTTCTGAGTACTTATACATTGCTACTTTGATGTATTTCTACTCTATTTCTGCATTTTGCATTTTTAGTTCATATTTTAGCTATTTAGTTTATTTTAGTTATTTAGTTCAGTTTGAAATTCTAACTTATTAGTGGATTAATGAGTATAGTTTACTTTTTTTAACATAAGATAGCATAGTCTAAATTGAAAAATATAAAAAGAAAGTAAGCTAAGAAAGTGAACATAACAGATTCCAATCCATAAACCTTGTATATAGCATTACATGATGTAGTTAAGCTGACAACATTTCATCAAGGAGGAACATTAAAACTTTAAAAGCTACCCTAAATAATTTTTTTATGAGAATAATGGGAATTTTTAACTAAACCTGCATACAATATATAAATGATATATGATGCTTGAGTTAGAGAACACACAGCCTGTGAGTCTTGAACTTGATTGTATGGTTGCATTCAAACCATAATTTTATTCCTGTGTGTTTCGCTTCTTTTTATTATAATGTTCTTTACTTTGCTTTAATCTATATGTCCAATTATAGAATATAGAATGTAGATACATACCAAAAGAATGATTGAGGCCATCATTTGATTTTAACTCACTTATCCCAAAAATAGCCTACCTTTTACATCACCCTTGTTAGCCCCCTTGAGCCTTTTAAAATCCCTTTATTCTATTTAACCAAACTACTAGCCTTAAGCAGAAAAACAAAAGAAAATCCCAAGCGAATCCTTGGTTAGCTTAAGATAGAAAATTATAAATAAAGTAAATTGTGGAAAACCTTTTGGGAACATGGATGATAGAAACAAAAGGTAGAAAATTTAAAAAAAAAAGAGAAATAAAATAAAATTTGGGAAGCATGCTCTTCAAAAAAAAAAAAGTGAAACATGAGCATGTAACAATAAGTGGGATAATATGGGAGAATAGGTAAAGAAGTTTTATTTTGCTAAATATGTATATAGGTGAGATCTTAGTCTAATTAAGGATTCACTTATTAGCTCACTTGACCCTATACATAAATCCCTACCTTTACCTTGACCCCATTACAACCTTAATTAAAGACCTCATGACTTTTTGGTATGACTATATTCTATAATTGTTGATTGGTTAGATGAAGAACAAAGCTATAGGAAGTAAGAATGAAAAGAAAAATAGAGTGGATAAACCCAATAAACACTGAGTGACTAGAGAGTAAACACAAAATCCAGTGAGGGTTCTATAACTCATCAACATATATTTGTGCTTATATTTACTAATTGTTTGCAAGTTTGTACGATGTTTCCCTTCCCATCTCATTTACTAAAATACTTTATTATTTAAGGGTTAGCCATATATATATACATGACTCCTTGAGAATGTGAACTAACTTGATTACATGTAAGCTTTATATATGAGTGAATAAGTAAGAGTTGCATGATGCATCATTCATTTAGGTAGTTGCATTTAAATTAGGTTGCATTGCATGACATTCCATCACTTTAACCTTAATTATTTACCTTGGATTTAGCATGAGGACATGCTAGTGTTAAGTGTGGGGAGGTTGATAAACCCATATTTCATGAGTTCTTTTGTGCTTAATTTGAGTGATTTATACAATCCTTCACCTACTTATTCACATTAATTGCATGGTTTTACTTTTCCTTCTTATTATGTGATGTATGTGAAAAACATGTTTCCTAGGCCTTAAAATTAATTATTTTAATTACCTTTATTTCCATTCGATGCCGTGATTAGTGTGTTGAGTAGTTTCAGATTTTCTAAGGCAGAATGACTTAAAGGATGAAAAAGGAAACATACAAAATGGAAGGAGAAGGCAAAACGGAGCTTTAAGGAAACTGGTATCCACGCGACCGCATGGACGACGCGATCGCGTGCCAGAAGCGAAGATGCAGCGACGCGGCCGCATGACTGACGCGACCGCGCACCTTAAGCAGAACGCATACGACGCGGAAGCATGACTGACGCGACCGCGTGGCAAGGAAAAGCTCCGAATGACGCGACCGCGTGACCCACGCAGACGCGTGACAGAGGCCACGAATCAAAATTTACAGAATACGCCCCAGCGATTTCTAAAGCCCTTTTTAGCCCAGATCCAAGTACAGACAGCATAGACTAAAGGCTATAAAGTGGGGGAATGCATCCATTCATGGGGAGGCTTTTCATAATTCACTTTTCATGATTTAGATTTAGTTTTGAAGGAGGTTCTCTCCTCTCTCTCTTAGGATTTAGGACTTCTCTTTGTTTTTAAGAGTGACTCTCGATCCAGGTTTTATATTCCTTTGTTTTAAGATTACTTTTCACTTTATTTAGTTATTCCAGCATTTGAGTTAATTATTTACTTTTATAATTTAATTTATGAATTCTTCCATGTCACAGATTATTGTTTGAATTAATGATAATTGAGGTATTTTCAGTTTATGATTTCTTGCTTTTATTTACGTTACCATTGCTTCCAATTTGAAGATATTTTATTCCAGCAATTTACTTTTTCCCCTTTTGGTCTTGGTTAAGAAATCAGTAACTCAACAGTTATCTCACTCAGCGTAATTGATAATCGTTATCTTGCTAATTGAACTGAACTTCAATTATCCCAACTTTTTCTTAGGAAATAAATAGGATTCGAAGGTCAAACTAATTAGTCCCTTGACTTACCTTGCTTCAAAGGTTAACAAAGTGGAATTAAGATACAACTTTCATTATTGTTGAGAGGGATAACTAAGTTGGACTTCTAATTTCTCTCATCTTGCCAAAAGTTGCTTTACAGTATTTATTTATTTTAATTGCCATTTAATTTATTTGCCATGTTTATTCCTCACTCTCAAAACCCCGATTTTACCTTTTTCATAACCAATAATAAGAATATACCTCCCTGCAATTCCTTGAGAAGATGACCCGAGGTTTAAATACTCGGTTAACAATGTATTTAGGGGTTTGTTACTTGTGACAACCAAAACGTTTGTACGAAGGGATTTCTGTCGGTTTAGAGACTGTATCTACAACGCGACTGTTTTTATGAAATTCTTTACTGGCAAAAATCCTAACGTCAGCTACCATCCATCCTCTCAGTGAAAATGGTCTAGGTGCTCTGTCAAAGCACAGCTAATCATCTATCGGTTCTCGATCATGCTGGAATAGGATCCATTGATCTTTTTGCATCAGTCACTACGCCCAACACTCGCGAGTTTGAAGCTCGTCACAGTCATTCAATCCCTGAATCCTACTCGAAATACCACAGGCAAGGTTTAGACTTTCCGGATTCTCAAGAATGCTGCCAATGTATTCTAGCTTATACCACAAAGATTTTGGTTAAGGAACCCAAGAGATACTCATTATAGCTTGTTTGCTTGTAGAACGGAAATGGTTGTCAGGCACGCGTTCATAGGTGAGAATGATAATGAGTGTCACATAATCATCACATTCATCAGGTTCTTAGGCACGAATGGATATCTTAGAATAGAAATAAACAAGAGTTGAATAGAAAAACAGTAGTACTTTACATTAATTCTTGAGGTACAGCAGAGCTCCACACCTTAATCTATGGCGTGTAAAAACTCTACCGTTAAAAATACATAAGAACAAGGTCCAGGCATGGCCGAGAGGCCAACCCCCAATGTCTAAGATCGCATAAACTGATCAAAGATATGGTCAAAGACGTCTAATACAATAGTAAAAAGTTCTATTTATACTACACCAACTACTAGGGTTCACAGAAATAAGTCTAAGTGCAGAAATCCACTTCCGGGGCCCACTTTGATGTGTGCTTGGGCTGAGCTTGAGCTTTACACGTGCAGAGGCTTCTCTTGGAGTTAAACGCCATGTTGTAACGTGTTTTTGGCGTTTAACTCTGGTTTGTGACGTGTTTCTGGCGTTTTACTCCAGAATGTAGCATGGAACTGGCATTGAACTCCAGTTTGCGTCGTCTAAACTTGAATGAAGTATAGACTATTATATATTGTTGGAAATCCCTGGATATATTAGCTCCAGAAATATAATGAAGTATATATTAGCTCCAGAAAATTCATTTCGAGTGCAGGAAGGTTAGAATCCAACAGCATCAGCAGTCCTTTGTCAGCCTCCTATCAGATTCTTGCTCAGGTCCCTCAATTTCAGCCAGAAAATATCTGAAATCACAGAAAAACACACAAACTCATAGTAAAGTCCAGAAATGTGAATTTTGCATAAAAACTAATAAAAACATCCCTAAAAGTAGCTAGATCCTACTAAAAACTACCTAAAAATAGTGCCAAAAAGCGTATAAATTATCCACTCATCACAACACCAAACTTAAATTGTTGCTTGTCCCCAAGAAACTGAAAATCAAATAGGATAAAAAGAAGAGAATATACTATAAATCCTAAAACATCAATGAAGCTTAGTTCTAATTAGATGAGCGGGACTAGTAGCTTTTTGCTTCTGAACAGTTTTGGCATCTCACTTTATCCTTTTAAGTTTAGAATGATTGGCATCTATAGGAACTCAGAATTCAGATAGTGTTATTGATTCTCCTAGTTAAGTGTGTTGATTATTGAACACAACTACTTTTATGAGTCTTGGTCGTGACCCCAAGCGCTTTGTTTTTCAGTATTACCACCGGATACATAAATGCCACAGACACATAACTGGGTGAACCTTTTCAGATTGTGATAGCTTTGCTAAAGTCCCCAATTAGAGGTGTCCAGGGTTCTTAAGCACACTCTTTTGCTTTGGATCACGACTTTAACCACTCAGTCTCAAGCTTTTCACTTGGACTTTTATGACACAAGCACATGGTTAAGGACAGCTTGATTTAGCCGCTTAAGCCTGGATTTTATTTCCTTGGGCCCTCCTATCCATTGATGCTCAAAGCCTTGGATCCTTTTTACACTTGCCTTTTAGTTTTAAGGTCTATTGGCTTTTTCTGCTTGCTTTTTCTTTTTTTTATTATATATATATATATATATATATTCGCCATTTTTTCTTTTTATTCTTTTTATTTTTTTCGCAAGCTCTTTATTCACTGCTTTTTCTTGCTTCAAGAATCAATTTTATGATTTTTCAGATCATCAATAACATTTCTCTTTTTCATCATTCTTTCAAGAGCCAACAATTTTAACATTCATAAACAACAAGATAAAAAATATGCATTGTTCAAGCATTCATTCAGAAAACAAAAAGTATTGTCACCACATCAATATAATTAAACTAATTTCAAGTATGAATTCGAAACTCATGTACTTTTTGTTCTTTTGTTTTAAAAACATTTTTCATTTAAGAAAGGTGAAGGATTCATGGAATTATTCATAGCCTTAGGACATAGACACTAGACACTAATGATCATGTAATAAAGACACAAACATAGACAAACATAAAGCTCAAAAACCGAAAAACAGAGAAATGAGGACAAGGAAGTAAGGAATGAGTCCACCTTAGTGATGGTGGCGCCTTCTTCTTGAAGGACCAATGGTGTTCTTGAGCTCCTCTAAGTCTCTTCCTTGCCTTTGTTGCTCCTCCCTCATAGCTCTTTGATCTTCTCTAATCTCATTGAGAATGATGAAGTGCTCTTGGTGTTCCACCCTTAATTGGTTCATGTCATAACTCAATCCTTCTAGAGAAGTATTGAGTTGTTCCCAATAGTTGTTTGTAGAAAAATGCATCCCTTGAGGCATCTCAAGGATTTCTTGATGATGAGCTTCCTCATGCGTCTCTTGAGATCCATGAATGGGCTCTCTTGTTTGCTCCATCCTCTTCTTAGTGATAGGCTTGTCTTCTTCAATGAGGATGTCTCCTTCTATGACAACTCCAGCTAAGTAGCATAGATGGCAAATGAGATGAGAAAAGCTAGCCTTGCTAAGGTGGAGGGCTTTTCGGCTACTTTGTAGATTTCTAGAGAGATGACTTCATGAACTTCTACTTCCTCTCCAATCATGATGCTATGGATCATGATGGCCCGATCCACAGTTACTTCGGATCGGTTGCTAGTGGGGATGATGGAGCGTTGGATGAACTCCAACCATCCTCTAGCCACAGGCTTAAGATCCAGTCTTCTCAATTGAACCGGCTTGCCTTTTGAGTCTCTTTTCCATTGAGCTCCTTCCACACATATGTCCATAAGGACTTGGTCCAACCTTTGATCAAAGTTGACCCTTCTAGTGTAGGGGCGTGCATCTTCTTGCATCATAGGCAAGTTGAATGCCAACCTTACATTCTCCGGACTGAAATCTAAGCATTTCCCCCGAACCATTGTAAGATAATTCTTTGGATTCATGTTCATACTTTGATCATGGTTCCTAGTGATCCATGTATTTGCATAGAACTCTTGAACCATTAAGACTCCGACTTGTTAAATGGGGTTGGTGAGAACTTCCCAACCTTTTCTTTGGATCTCATATCGGATCTTTGGATACTCATTTTTCTTGAGCATGAAAGGGACCTCAGGGATCACCTTCTTCTTGGCCACAACTTCATAGAAGTGGTCTTGATGGATATTTGAGATGAATTTTTCCATCTCCCATGACTCAGAGGTTGAAGCTTTTGTCTTTTCTTTCCTCTTTCTAGAGGTTTCTCCGGCCTTAGGTGCCATAAATGGTTATGGAAAAACAAAAAAGCTATGCTTTTACCACACTAAACTTAGAATGTTGCTCGCCCTCGAGCAAAAAAAGAAAGAATGGAAGAAGAAGAAGAAGAAGATATGGAGGAAAGGGAGAGAAGTGTAGGTTTCAGCCAAAGGGGAGAAGAGAGGGTTGTGTTGTGTGAAAATGAAGAAGGATAGAGGGGTTTATATAGTGGAGGGAGAGGGGGTAGGGTTCGGTCATTTACGATGGGTTTGGGTGGGAAAGAAATTTTGATTTGAAGGTAGGTGTGGTTTATGGGGAAGTGAGGATGGATGTGAGTGGTGAAGAGGTGATAGGGAAGAGTGATTGAGGTGATTGGTGAATGATATTTGGGGAAGAGTGTTATGAAAAGGTATGAGAGAGAGGGAGAAGGTAGGTGGGGATCCTGTGGGGACCACAGATCCTGAGGTGATCCTGTGGGATCCACAGGATCCTGAGGTGTCAAGGATTTCTCATCCCTACACCCTTTAGGCGTGTAAAATGCCCTTTGTATGCAATTCTGGCGTTTAACGCTAGATTGATGCTTATTTCTGGCGTTAAACGCCAGCTCTATGCTTGTTTCTGGCGTTAAACACCACTTGATGCATGTTTCTGGCGTTAAACGCCAGCTTGATGCTTGTTTCTGGCGTTAAACGCCAGACAGATGCTTGTTTCTGGCGTTTAAATGCCAGACAGCTCCTCCTCCAGGGCGTGCTTTTTCTTCTGCTATTTTTTATGCTGTTTTTAATTTTTGCAATTGTTTTATGACTCCACATGACCATAAACCTAAAAAAAATAAAAGAACAATAGAAATATAGATAAATAAAAATTAGGTTACCTCCCAATAAGCGCTTCTTTAACGTCAACAGCTTAACAGTGAGCTCTCATAGAGCTCACAAGTATTCAGAGCATTGTTGGGACCTCCCAACACCAAACTTAGAGTTTGAATGTTGGGGTTCAACACCAAACTTAGAGTTTGGTTGTGGCCTCCCAACACCAAACTTAGAGTTTGACTGTGGGGGCTCTATTTGATTCTGCATTGAGAGAAGCTGTTCATGCTTCCTCTCCATGGTTACAGAGGAAGATCCTTGAGCTTTAAATACAAGGTAGTCCCCATTCAATTGAAGGACTAGCTCTCTGGTGCGCAAAATTGTGATCACTACACAACTTTGCACAACTAACCAGCAAGTGCACTGGGTCGTCCAAGTAATACCTTACGCGAGTAAGGGTCGATCCCACGGAGATTGTTGGTATGAAGCAAGCTATGGTCACCTTGTAAATCTTAGTCAGGCAGACTCAAATGGGTATGGTGATGAACGAATAAAACATAAAGATAAAGATAGAGGTACTTATGTAATTCATTGGTAGGAACTTCAGATAAGCGTATGAAGATGCTTTCCCTTCCGTCTCTCTGCTTTCCTACTATCTTCATCCAATCCTTCTTACTCCTTTCCATGGCAAGCTTATGTAGGGTTTCACCGTTGTCAGTGGCTACCTCCCATCCTCTCAGTGAAAATGTTCCTATGCTCTGTCACAGCATATGGCTAATCAGCTGTCGGTTCTCGGTCAGGCCAGAATAGAATCCAGCGATTCTTTTGCGTCTATCACTAACGCCCCGCCTGCTAGGAGTTTGAAGCACGTCACAGTCATTCAATCATTGAATCCTACTCAGAATACCACAGACAAGGTTAGACCTTCCGGATTCTCTTGAATGCCGCCATCAGTTCTTGCCTATACCACGAAGACTCTGATCTCACGGAATGGCTGGCTCGTTTGTCAGGCGAGCACTCGGTTGTCAGGCGATCAACCATGCATCGTGTATCAGGAACCCAAGAGATATTCACTAGAGCCTTGGTTGCTCGTAGAACAAAAGTGGTTGTCAGTCACCTTGTTCATAAGTGAGAATGATGATGAGTGTCACGGATCTTCACATTCATCAAGTTGAAGAACAAGTGATATCTTGGACAAAGAACAAGCGGAATTGAATAGAAGAACAATAGTAATTGCATTAATACTCGAGGTACAGCAGAGCTCCACACCTTAATCTATGGTGTGTAGAAACTCCACCGTTGAAAATACATAAGAACAAGGTCTAGGCATGGCCGAATGGCCAGCCTCCCAAAGTGAGTTCAATCATAAAACATGATCAAAAGCTCTCCAATACAATAGCAAAAGGTCCTACTTATAGAAAACTAGTAGCCTAGGGTGTACAGAGATGAGTAAATGACATAAAAATCCACTTCCGGGCCCACTTAGTGTGTGCTTGGGCTGAGCAATGAAGCAATTTCGTGTAGAGACTCTTCTTGGAGTTAAACGCCAGCTTTTATGCCAGTTTGGGCGTTTAACTCCCATTTAGGTGCCAGTTCCGGCGTTTAACGCTGGAATTCCTGAGGGTGACTTTGAATGCCGGTTTGGGCCATCAAATCTTGGGCAAAGTATGGACTATCATATATTGCTGGAAAGCCCAGGATGTCTACTTTCCAACGCCGTTGAGAGCGCGCCAATTGGGCTTCTGTAGCTCTAGAAAATATACTTCGAGTACAGGGAGGTCAGAATCCAACAGCATCTGTAGTCCTTTTCAGTCTCTGGATCAGATTTTTGCTTAGGTCCCTCAATTTCAGCCAGAAAATACCTGAAATCACAGAAAAACACACAAACTCATAGTAAAGTCCAGAAAAGTGAATTTTAACTAAAAACTAATAAAAATATACTAAAAACTAACTAGATCATACTAAAAACATACTAAAAACAATGCCAAAAAGGGTACAAATTATCCGCTCATCACAACACCAAACTTAAATTGTTGCTTGTCCTCAAGCAACTGAAGATCAAATAAGATAAAAAGAAGAGAATATGCAATGAACTCCAAAAACATCTATGAAGATCAGTATTAATTAGATGAGCGGGGCTTTTAGCTTTTTGCCTCTGAACAGTTTTGGCATCTCACTCTATCCTTTGCAACTCAGAATGATTGGCTTCTTTAGGAACTCAGAATCCAGATAGTGTTATTGATTCTCCTAGTTAAGTATGATGATTCTTGAACACAGTTACTTATTGAGTCTTGGCCGTGGCCCAAAGCACTCTGTCTTCCAGTATTACCACCGGATACATACATGCCACAGACACATAATTGGGTGAACCTTTTCAGATTGTGACTCAGCTTTGCTAGAGTCCCCAATTAGAGGTGTCCAAGGTTCTTAAGCATACTCTTTTTGCCTTGGATCACAACTTTATTCTTTCTTTTTCTCTTTCTTTTTCTCTTTCTTTTTTTCGGTTTTTTTTTCTTTTTTTTTCGCTCTTTTTTTTTTTTTGTATTCACTGCTTTTTCTTGCTTCAAGAATCATTTTTATGATTTTTCAGATCCTCAGTAACATGTCTCCTTTTTCATCATTCTTTCAAGAGCCAACATTCATGAACCACAAATTCAAAAGACATATGCACTGTTTAAGCATACATTCAGAAGACAAAAGTAATGCCACCACATCAAAATAATTAAACTGCTATAAAATTCAAAATTCATGCAATTCTTTTCTTTTCAATTAAGAACATTTTTTTATTTAAGAAAGGGATGGATTCATAGGACATTCATAACTTTAAGGCATAGACACTAAGACACTAATGATCACAAGACACAAACATAGATAAACATAAGCACTAAAATTCGAAAAAAACAGAAAATAAAGAACAAGGAGATTAAAGAACGGGTCCACCTTAGTGATGGCGGCTTTTCTTCCTCTTGAAGATCCAATGGAGTGCTTGAGCTCCTCAATATCTCTTCCTTGTCTTTGTTGCTCCTCTCTCATGATTCTTTGATCTTCTCTAATTTCATGGAGGATGATGGAGTGTTCTTGATGCTCCACCCTTAGTTGTCCCATGTTGGAACTTAGTTCTCCTAGGGAGGTGTTCAGTTGCTCCCAATAGTTTTGTGGAGGAAAGTGCATCCCTTGAGGCATCTCAGGGATCTCATGATGAGAGGGGTCTCTTGTGTGCTCCATCCTTTTCTTAGTGATGGGCTTATCCTCATCAATAGGGATGTCTCCCTCTATGTCAACTCCAACTGAATAACAGAGGTGACAAATGAGATGAGGAAAGGCTAACCTTGCTAAGGTAGAGGACTGTCCGCCACCTTATAGAGCTCTTGGGCTATAACCTCATGAACTTCCACTCTTCTCCAATCATGATGCTATGAATCATGATGGCCCGGTCTAGAGTAACTTCGGACTGGTTGCTAGTGGGAATGATTGAGCGTTGGATAAACTCCAACCATCCTCTAGCCACGGGTTTGAGGTCATGCCTTCTCAATTGAACCGGCTTGCCTCTTGAATCTCTCTTCCATTGTGCGCCCTCTTCACATATGACTGTGAGGACTTGGTCCAACCTTTGATCAAAGTTGACCTTCTAGTGTAAGGGTGTTCATCTCCTTGCATCATGGGCAAATTGAATGCCAACCTTACACTTTCCGGACTAAAATCCAAGTATTTCCCCCGAACCATAGTAAGATAATTCTTTGGATCCGGGTTCACACTTTGATCATGGTTCTTGGTGATCCATGCATTGGCATAGAACTCTTGAACCATCAAGATTCCGACTTGTTGAATGGGGTTGGTAAGAACTTCCCAACCTCTTCTTCGGATCTCATGTCGGATCTCCGGATATTCACCCTTTTTGAGTGAAAAAGGGACCTCGGAGATCACCTTCTTCAAGGCCACAACTTCATAGGAGTGGTCTTGATGCACCCTTGAGATGAATCTCTCTATCTCCCATGACTCGGAGGTAGAAGCTTTTGCCTTCCCTTTCCTCTTTCTAGAGGTTTCTCCGGCCTTGGATGCCATAAATGGTTATGGAAAAAAAAAACAACGCTTTTACCACCAAACTTAAAAGGTTTGCTCGTCCTCGAGCAAAAGAAGAAAGAAGAGAGTAGAAGAAGAAGAAATGGAGGAGATGGAAGTGGCTTTTGTGTTCGGCCAAAGAGGGGGAGAAGTGGTGATTAGGTTGTATGAAAATGAAGGGGTGAAGAAGGGTATATATAGGAGAGGGGGTGGGTAAGGTTCGGTCAAGTGAGGGTGGGTTTGGGTGGGAAAGTGGTTTGAATTTGAATGGTGAGGTAGGTGGGGTTTATGAAGGATGGATGTGAGTGGTGAAGAGAAAGAAGGGATTTGATAGGTGAAGGGTTTTTGGGGAAGAGGTGTTGAGGTGATTGGTGAATGAGTGAAGAAGAGAGAGAGTGGTGGGGTTGGTGGGGATCCTGTGGGGTCCACAGATCCTGTGGTGTCAAGGAAAAGTCATCCGTGCACCAAATGGCATTCAAAATCACGTTTTGAGCCATTTCTGGCGTTAAACGCCGGGCTGGTGCCCATTCCTGGCGTTTAACGCCAGGTTCTTGCCCTTTTCTGGCGTTTAACGCCAGTCTGGTGCTCCTTTCTAGCGTTAAACGCCCAGAATGGTGCCAGACTGGGCGTTAAACGCCCAACTGCTAGCCTCACTGGCGTTTAAACGCCAGTGAGTTCTTCCTCCAGGGTGTGCTGTTTTTCTTCCTGTTTTTCATTCTGTTTTTGCTTTTTCAATTGATTTTGTGACTTCTCATGATCATCAACTTACAAAATAAAATAAAATAACAAAGGAAAATATATAAAATATAACATTGGGTTGCCTCCCAACAAGCGCTTCTTTAATGTCAGTAGCTTGACAGATGGCTCTCATGGAGCCTCACATTTTCTCAGAGCAATGTTGGAACCTCCCAACACCAAACTTAGAGTTTGAATGTGGGGGTTCAACACCAAACTTAGAGTTTGGTTGTGGCCTCCCAACACCAAACTTAGAGTTTGACTGTGGGGGCTCTGTTTGTCTCTGATTTGAGAGAAGCTCTTCATGCTTCTTCTCCATGGTGACAGAGGGATATCCTTGAGCCTTAAACACAAAGGATTCTTCATTCACTTGAATGATCAGTTCGCCTCTATCAACATCAATCACACCTTTGCTGTGGCTAGGAAGGGTCTGCCAGGATGATGGTTTCATCCATGCACTTCCCAGTCTCTAGGACTATGAAATCAGCAGGGATGTAATGGTTTTCAATTTTCACCAAAACATCCTCTACAAGTCCATGAGCTTGTTTTCTTGAGTTGTCTGCCATCTCTAGTGAGATTTTTGCAGCTTGTACCTCAAAGATCCCTAGCTTCTCCATTACAGAGAGAGACATGAGGTTTACACTTGACCCTAAGTCACACAGAGCCTTCTTGAAGGTCATGGTGCTATGGTACAAGGTATTGAAAACTTCCCAGGATCTTGTCTCTTTTGAGGTTCCTGCCTAGACAAGTCATCCAATTCTTTGGTGAGCAAAGGAGGTTCATTCTCCCAAGTCTCATTTCCAAATAACTTGTCATTTAGCTTCATGATTGCTCCAAGGTATTTAGCAACTTGCTCTTCAGTGACATACTCATCCTCTTCAGAGGAAGAATACTCATCAGAGCTCATGAAAGGCAGAAGTAGTCCAATGGAATCTCTATGGTCTCATTTTGAGCCTCAGATTCCCATGGTTCCTCATTGGGGAACTCAGTGGAGGTCAGTGCACGCCCATTGAGGTCTTCCTCCGTGGCGTTCACTGCCTCTCCTTCCTCTCCAAATTCGGCCATGTTGATGGCCTTGCACTCTCCTTTTGGATTTTCTTCTGTGTTGCTTGGGAGAGTACTAGGAGGGAGTTCAGTAATTTTCTTGCTCACCTGTCCCACTTGTGCCTCCAATTTCCTAATGGAGGACCTTGTTTCAGTCATGAAACTTTGAGTGGTTTTGATTAGATCAGAGACCATAGTTGCTAAGTCAGAGGGGTTCTGCTTAGAATTCTCTGTCTGTTGCTGAAAAGATGATGGAAAAGGCTTGCTATTGTTAAACCTATTTCTTCCACCATTATTGTTGTTAAAACCTTGTTGAGGTCTTTCTTGATTCTTCCATGAGAAATTTGGTTGATTTCTCCATGAAGAATTATAGGTGTTTCCATAGGATTCTCCTAGGTAATTCACCTCTTCCATTGAAGGGTTCTCAGGATCATAAGCTTCTTCCTCAGATGAAGCATCCTTAGTACTGCTTGGTGCATTTTGCAGTCCAAACAGACATTGAGAGATCAAATTGACTTGTTGAGTCAATATCTTGTTCTGAGCCAGAATGGCATTCAGAGCATCAATCTCAAGAACTCCTTTCTTCTAATTAGTCCCATTGTTCACAGGATTCATTTCAGAAGTGTACATGAATTGGTTATTTGCAACCATTTCAATTAGCTCTTGAGCTTCTGTAGGCGTCTTCTTCAAATGAAGAGATCCTCCAGCAGAGCTATCCAAAGACATCTTGGATAGTTCAGAGAGACCATCATAGAAAATACCTATGATGCTCCATTCAGAAAGCATGTCAGAAGGACATTTTCTGATCAATGGTTTGTATCTTTCCCAAGCTTCATAGAGGGATTCTCCATCCTTCTGTCTGAAGGTTTGGACTTCTACTCTAAGCTTACTCAATTTTTGAGGTGGAAAGAACTTTGCCAAGAAGGCATTGACTAGCTTTTCCCATGAGTCCAGGCTTTCTTTAGGTTTGAGTCCAACCATGTCCTAGCTCTGTCTCTTACAGCAAAAGGGAATAGCATAAGTCTGTAGACCTCAGGGTCAACCCCATTAGTCTTGACAGTGTCACAGATTTGCAAGAATTCAGCTAAAAACTGATGAGGATCTTCCAATGGAAGTCCATGAAACTTGCAATTCTGTTGCATTAGAGAAACTAATTGAGGCTTAAGCTCAAAGTTGTTTGCTCCAATGGCAGGGATAGAGATGCTTCTCCCATAGAAGTCGGGAGTAGTGCAGTAAAGTCACCCAGCACCTTCCTTGCATTGTTTGCATTGTTGTTGTTTTCGGCTGCCATGGGTTCTTCTTCTTTGAAGATTTCTGTTAGGTCCTCTATAGAGAATTGTGCCTTAGCTTTCTTAGCTTTCGCTCAAGGTCCTTTCAGGTTCAGGGTCAGCTTCAACAAGAATGCCTTTGTCTCTGCTCTGCTCATATGAAAGAGAGAGAACAAGAAGATGTGGAATCCTCTATGTCACAGTATAGAGATTCCTTGAGGTGTCAGAAGAACAGAAAAATAGAAGAAAGAAGGTAGAAGAATTCAAACTTGATCAGAGATAGTTCGAATTGTGCATTGAGAAGGAGTGGTATTCCATAAATAAAAGGATGTGGGAAGAGGGGAAGAGAATTTTCGAAAATTAATTAAAAAGTTTTTAAAATCATTTTGAAAAATTGATTGATAATTTTCGAAAACTCAAAGTGGAAAAAGAATCAAGTGATTTTTGAAAAAGATTTTGAAATTAGAAGTCAAAAAGATTTGATTGAAAACTATTTTGAAAAAGATGTGAAAAAAAAATGATTGGTTTTAAAAAATATGTGATTGAGAATATGATTTGAAAACAATTTAAAAAAAAAGATTTGATTTTAAAAATTAATACTTGGCTATCAAGAAAGATATGATTCAAACATTAAACCTTTCTCAACAGAAAAGGCAACATACTTGAAATGTTCAATCAAATCATTAATTGATAGCAAGTATCTTTGAAAAAGGAAAAAATTGATTTTGAAAACATTTGATTGAAAAGACATGATTTGAAAAAGATTTGATTTGAAAAACTTTGAAAACTTGAAAAAAAAATTGATTTGAAAACAAAATCCTCCCCTTGTGCCATCCTGGCGTTAAACGCCCAGAATGGTATCCATTCTGGCGTTTAACGCCCAAATGCTACCTTTTTGGGCGTTAAACGCCCAACCAGGTACCCTGGCTGGCGTTTAAACGCCAGTCTGTCCTTCTTCACTGGGCGTTTGAACGCCCAGCTTTTTCTGTGTAATTCCTCTGCTGCATTTGATCTTCAGTTCCCTGTACTATTGACTTGAAAATAGAACCAAGATCAAATAAACAATACATGCAAGACACCAAACTTAAATTAGACACTAGACTCAAACAAGAAACATAAAATATTTTTGGTTTTTTTATGATTTTGAAATTTTTTTTTGTGTTTTTTCGAAAATTATATGGAAATAGAAATAAAAGTTCAGAATTCTTAATTTGGATTCCAGGAATCATTGCATGCTAGTCTAAGACTCCGGTCCAGGAATTAGACATGGCTTCACAGCCAGCCAAGCTTTCAAAGAAAGCTCGGTCCAAAACACTAGACATGGCCAATGGCCAGCCAAGCCTTAGCAGATCATTGCTCCAATAGCAAGATTGATAGAGATCAACAAGCTCTTGTGATGATCAGTTGAAACCTCGGTCCAATAAGATTAGACATGGCTTCTCACCCAGCCAGATTTCAACAGATCATCATGAAACACTAGAATTCATTCTTAAGAACTCTGAAAAAAAATACCTAATCTAAGCAACAAGATGAACCGCAGTTGTCCATACACAAACAATCCCCGGCAACGGCGCCAAAAACTTGGTGCGCGAAATTGTGATCACTACATAACTTTGCACAACTAACAAGCAAGTGCACTGGGTCGTCCAAGTAATACCTTACGCGAGTAAGGGTCGATCCCACGGAGATTGTTGGTATGAAGCAAGCTATGGTCACCTTGTAAATCTTAGTTAGGCAGACTCAAATGGGTATGGTGATGAACGAATAAAACATAAAGATAAAGATAGAGGTACTTATATAATTCATTGGTAGGAACTTCAGATAAGCGTATGAAGATGCTTTCCCTTCCGTCTCTCTGCTTTCCTACTGTCTTCATCCAATCCTTCTTACTCCTTTCCATGGCAAGCTTATGTAGGGTTTCACCGTTGTCAGTGGCTACCTCCCATCCTCTCAGTGAAAATATTTCTATGCTCTGTCACAGCATATGGCTAATCAGCTGTCGGTTCTCGGTCAGGCCGGAATAGAATCCAGCGATTCTTTTGCGTCTGTCACTAACGCCCCGCCTGCTAGGAGTTTGAAGCACGTCATAGTCATTCAATCATTGAATCCTACTCAGAATACCACAGACAAGGTTAGACCTTCCGGATTCTCTTGAATGCCGCCATCAGTTCTTGCCTATACCACGAAGACTCTGATCTCACGGAATGGCTGGCTCGTTTGTCAGGCGAGCACTCGGTTGTCAGGCGATCAACCATGCATCGTGTATCAGGAACCCAAGAGATATTCACTAGAGCCTTGGTTGCTCGTAGAACAAAAGTGGTTGTCAGTCACCTTGTTCATAAGTGAGAATGATGATGAGTGTCACGAATCATCACATTCATCAAGTTGAAGAACAAGTGATATCTTGGACAAAGAACAAGCGGAATTGAATAGAAGAACAATAGTAATTGCATTAATACTCGAGGTACAGCAGAGCTCCACACCTTAATCTATGGTGTGTAGAAACTCCACCGTTGAAATATACATAAGAACAAGGTCTAGGCATGGCCGAATGGCAGCCTCCCAAAGTGAGTTCAATCATAAAACATGATCAAAAGCTCTCCAATACAAGCAAAAGGTCCTACTTATAGAAAACTAGTAGCCTAGGGTGTACAGAGATGAGTAAAGACATAAAATCCACTTCCGGGCCACTTAGTGTGTGCTTGGGCTGAGCAATGAAGCAATTTCGTGTAGAGACTCTTCTTGGAGTTAAACGCCAGCTTTTATGCCAGTTTGGGCGTTTAACTCCCATTTAGGTGCCAGTTCCGGCGTTTAACGCTGGAATTCCTGAGGGTGACTTTGAACGCCGGTTTGGGCCATCAAATCTTGGGCAAAGTATGGACTATCATATATTTCTGGAAAGCCCAGGATGTCTACTTTCCAACGCCGTTGAGAGCGCGCCAATTGGGCTTCTGTAGCTCCAGAAATCCTCTTCGAGTGCAGGGAGGTCAGATCCAACAGCATCTGCAGTCCTTTCAGTCTCTGGATCAGATTTTTGCTCAGGTCCCTCAATTTCAGCCAGAAAATACCTGAAATCACAGAAAAACACACAAACTCATAGTAAAGTCCAGAAAAGTGAATTTTAACTAAAAACTAATAAAAATATACTAAAAACTAACTAGATCATACTAAAAACATACTAAGCTTGTTTTATTGACTTGTCTGCCATCTCTAATGAGATTCTTACAGCTTGTACCTCAAAGATCCCCAGTTTCTCCATTATAGAGAGTGGCATAAGATTTATACTTGACCCCAAGTCACACAGAGCCTTCTCAAAGGTCATGGTGGCTATGGTACAGGGTATTAAGAATTTACCAGGATCTTGTTTCTTTTGAGGTAAAGTTTGCTGAACCCATGTATTTAGTTCACTAATGAGCAAGGGGGGTTCATCTTCCCAAGTCTCATTACCAAATAACTTGGCATTCAGCTTCATGATAGCTCCTAGATATTTAGCAACTTGCTATTCAGTTACATCTTCATCCTCTTCAGAGGAAGAATAGTTCTCAGAGCTCATGAATGGCAGAAGGAGGTTTAATGGAATCTATATGGTCTCTATATGAGCCTCAGATTCCTTTAGGTCCTCAATAGGGAACTCTTTTCTTTCTGGAAGACGTCCCATGAGGTCTTCCTCATTGGGATTCACGTCCTCCCCTTCCTCTTTGGATTAGGCCATGATGATTATATCAATGGCCTTGCACTCTCTTTTTGGAATCTCTTCTGTATTGCTTGGGAGAGTACTAGGAGGAGTTTCAGTGATTTTCTTACTCAGCTGACCCACTTGTGCCTCCAAATTTCTAATGGATGACCTTGTTTCATTCATGAAACTCAAAGTGGCCTTAGATAGATCAGAGACTATTTGCTAAGCTAGAGGGGCTCTGCTCAGAATTCTCTATCTGTTGCTGAGAGGATGATGGAAAAGGCTTGCTATTGCTAAACCTGTTTCTTCCACCATTGTTATTATTGAAGCCTTGCTTCTGTGGATCCTTCCATGAAAAATTCAAATGATTTCTGCATGATGGGTTATAGGTGTTGCCAAAGGCTTCACCCATGTAATTTACCTCTGCCATTGCAAGGTTCTCATGATCATAAGCTTCTTCTTCAAAAGATGCTTCTTTAGTACTGTTGGATGCATTTTGCAATCCATTCAGACTTTGAGAAATCATGTTGATTTGCTGAGTCAACATTTTGTTCTGAGCCAATATGACATTCAGAGCATCAATTTCAAGAACTCCCTTCCTTTGAGGCATCCCATTACTCACAGGATTCTTTTCAGAAGTGTACATGAACTGGTTATTTACAACCATGTCAATGAGTTCCTGAGCTTCTGTAGGCGTTTTCTTTAGGTGAATGGATCCACCTACAAAATGGTCCAATGACATCTTAGACAATTCAAACAGACCATCATAGAATATATCCAGGATGGTCCATTCTGAAAGCATGTCAGAATGACACTTTTTGATCAGTTGCTTGTATCTTTCACAAGCTTCATAGAGGGATTCACCTTCTTTTTGTCTGAAGGTTTGAACATCCACTCTAAACTAGCTCAGCTTTTGAGGAGGAAAGAACTTGGCTAAGAACGCCGTGACCAGCTTATCCCAAGAGTTCAGGGTATCTTTAGGTTGAGAGTCCAACCATACTCTAGCTCTGTCTCTTACAGCAAAAGGGAAAAGCATAAGCCTGTAGACCTCGGGATCTACTCCATTGGTCTTAACAATGGAAAAGGATCTTCTGATGGAAGTCCATAAAACTTGAAATTCTATTGCATCAGAGAAACTAATTGAGGCTTTAGCTCAAAATTGTTTGCTCCAATGGTAGGGATTGACATGCTTCTTCCATGTAAGTTGGAATTTGGTGCAGTGAAGTCACCAAGCATCTTCCTTGCATTATTGGCATTGTTGTTATTTTTGGCTGCCATGTTTTCTTCTTTTTCAAATGTTTCTGTCAAGTTCTCTCCAGAGGGTTGTGCTTTAGCTTCCCTTAGCTTCCTCCTTAGAGTCCTTTCAAGTTTAGGATCTGCTTCAACAAGAATGTCCTTGTCCTTGCTCCTGCTCATATGAAAAAGAAGAGAACAGAAAAGAAGAGGAATCCTTTATGTCACGGTATAGAGTTTCCTTTATGTGAGTAGAAGAAGAAAAGAATAGAAAAAGGAAAACAGAAAAAATTCGAACACAGAGGAGAAGAGAGGGTTTGAATTTTTAGATGAAGAGAATTGTTAGTAAATAAATAAATAAATAGAAGGAGATGAGAGAGAGGAGTTTTCAAAAATTGTTTTTGAAAAATGGTTAGTGATTTTCGAAAATTAGAGATAGAAAAGTAGTTAGGTGGTTTTGAAAAAGATAAGAAACAAACAAAAAGTCAAGTAGTTAGTTGAACAAGATTTGAAAATCAATTTTGAAAAGATAAGAAGTTAGAAAAGATTTTGAAATTGGTTTTGAAAAAGATATGATTAGAATTTATTTTGAAAAAGATTTTGATGCAGGTGGAAATTGTCTCTCAACAAATTTCCTTCGGCAAGTGTACCGAATTTGTCGTCAAGTAAAAACTCACAATAGAGTGAGGTCGAATCCCACAGGGATTGATTGATCAAGCAACTTTAATTAGAAGATTGTTCTAGTTGAGCGAATTCAGAATTTGGGTTGAGAGTTGCAGAAAATAAAATGGCTGGAATGTAAATGACAGAAAAGTAAATGCTGGAATTAAAGAACTGGAAGTAAATAAATGAAATTAAATTGCTGAATTATAAATGGGAATGGGGTGTTTGCTCATGAAAGTAAACGCAGAAATTAAATAGAATGGGTGAGATCAGAATTGGGGAGTTCATTGGGCAGAGGAGATGTTGCAATTCTCCGGATCAAGTTCATTTTCATCTCTTCCTCAATCAATGCACTCATTGATCTCCTTGGCAATCTTAATTGATTGAATTACAATTTCTTGTAATTTAATCTCTCAAATCTTGACCAATAGCCAATTCCTTGGTCAATTGCTCATGAGAAGAGATGAAGTGTGGTCACTGATTATATGATGAGCGGATGATTTGTACGCTTTTTGGCATTGTTTTTAGTATGTTTTTAGTAGGATTTAGTTAGTTTTTATTATATTTTTATTAGTTTTTAGTTAAAATTCACTTTTCTGGATTTTACTATGAGTTTGTGTGTTTTTCTGTGATTTCAGGTATTTTCTGGCTGAAATTGAGGGATCTGAGCCAAAATCTGATCCAGAGACTCAAAAGGACTGCAGATGCTGTTGGATTCTGACCTCCCTGCACTCGAAGTGGATTTTCTGGAGCTACAGAAGCCCAATTGGCGCGCTCTCAACGGCGTTGGAAAGTAGACATCCTGGGCTTTCCAGCAATATATGATAGTCCATACTTTGCCCAAGATTTGATGGCTTAAACCGGCGTTCAAAGTCACCTCAAGAAATTCCAGCGTTAAACGCCGGAACTGGCACCTAAATGGGAGTTAAACGCCCAAACTGGCACCAAAGCTGGCGTTTAACTCGAAGAAGAGTCTCTACACGAAAATGCTTCATTTGCTCAGCCCAAGCACACACCAAGTGGGCCCGGAAGTGGATTTTTATGTCATTTACTCATCTCTGTACACCCTAGGCTACTAGTTTTCTATAAGTAGGACCTTTTACTATTGTATTATCATCTTCGGATTATTTTAGATCCTTTGATCATCTTTGGACATCTAGTTCTTAGATCATTTGGGAGGCTGGCCATTCGGCCATGCCTAGACCAAGTTCTTATGTATTTTCAACGGTGGAGTTTCTACACACCATAGATTAAGGTATGGAGCTCTGCTGTACCTCGAGTATTAATGCAATTACTATTGTTCTTCTATTCAATTCCGCTTGTTCTTTGTCCAAGATATCACTTGTTCTTCAACTTGATGAATGTGATGATCCGTGACACTCATCATCATTCTCACTCATGAACAAGGTGACTGACAACCACTCTTGTTCTACAAGCATCTGAGGCTTAGTGAATATCTCTTGGATTCCTGATAACACGATGCATGGTTGATCGCCTGACAACCGAGTGCTCGCCTGACAAACGAGCCAGCCATTCCGTGAGATCAGAGTCTTCGTGGTATAGGCAAGAAACTGATGGCGGCATTCAAGAGAATCCGGAAGGTCTAACCTTGTCTGTGGTATTCTGAGTAGGATAATGATTGAATGACTGTGACGTGCTTCAAACTCCTAGCAGGCGGGGCGTTAGTGACAGACGCAAAAGGATCAATGGATTTTATTCCGGCCTGACCGAGAACCGACAGCTGATTAGCCATATGCTGTGACAGAGCAGGGAACATTTTCACTGAGAGGATAGGAGGTAGCCACTGACAACGGTGAAACCCTACATGAGCTTGCCATGGAAAGGAGTAAGAAGGATTGGATGAAGACTGTAGGAAAGCAGAGAGACGGAAGGGAAGGCATCTTCATACGCTTATCTGAAGCTCTCACCAATGATATACATAAGTATCTATCTTTATCTTTATGCTTTATTCGTTTATCCTATACCATTTGAGTCTGCCTGACTGAGATTTACAAGGCGACCATAGCTTGCTTCATACCACCAATCTCCGTGGGATCGACCCTACTCGCGTAAGGTTTATTACTTGGACGACCCCGTGCACTTGCTGGTTAGTTGTGCGAAGTTGTGTTTATGCCATGGTATTGAGCACCAAGTCTTTGGAGCCATTACCAGGGATTGTTCTGTGTATTAAAAAGTATTGATCACAATTTTGTGCACCAAGTTTTTGGCGCCGTTGCCGGGGATTGTTCTTGAGTATGGACAACTGACGGTTCATCTTGTTGCTTAGATTAGGTATTTCTTCTTCAGTTCTTAAGAATGAATTCTAGTGTTTCATGGTGATCTGTTGAAATCTGGGCTGGCTGTGAAGCCATGTCTATCTTATTGGACCGAGTTTTGGAGCAATGATCTGCTAAGGCTTGGCTGGCCATTGGCCATGTCTAGTGTTTTGGACTGAAGCTTTCTTTGAAAGCTTGGCTGGCTGTGAAGCCATGTCTAATTCCTGGACCGGAGTCTTAGACTAGCATTGCAATGATTCCTGGAATCCAAACTGAGAATTCTGAAACCTTTATTTTCTATTTTCACATAATTTTCGAAAAAAGCACAAAAAAAAATTTCACAAAATCATAAAAAAACCAAAAATATTTGATGTTTCTTGCTTGAGTCTAGTGTCTCATCTTAAGATTGGTGTCAATTGCATGCATTCATTCATGTGTCTTAAGAATCTTCAAGTAATTCTTGATGATTTCTTACTCTGATCTTTGAATTCTTTTGACTTGAGTGTTTATGTGTCTCATGTAGTGTCAGTAGTATACAAACTGCTAAGTTTGTGTCTTGCATGCATGTTATTTTTTCTTGTTGCATTTTTAATTATTAAAAATCCAAAAATATTTTTAATTTGTGTCTTTTCAAGTCAATAATACAAAGAATTGAAGATTCAGAACATACTGCAGAGGAATTACATAGAAAAAGCTGAGCATTCAAAAATGCCCAGTGAAGAAGACAGACTGGCGTTTAAACGCCAGCCAGGGTACCTGGTTGGGCGTTTAACGCCCAAAGAGGTAGCATTTTGGGCGTTAAACGCCAGAATGGATGCCATTATGGGCGTTTAACGCCAGGATGGTGCTAGGGGGAAGATTTTGTCTTCAAATCAATTTTTTTTTCAAGTTTTCAAAGTTTTTCAAAATCAAATCTTTTTCAAATCATATCTTTTCAATCAAATGTTTTCAAAATCAATTTCTTTCCTTTTTCAAAGATACTTACTAACAATTAATGATTTGATTGAACATCTCAAGTTTGTTGCCTTTTCTGTTGAGAAAGGTTTAATGTTTGAATCATATCTTTTCTTGTTAGGCAAGTCATTAATTTTTAAAATCAAATCTTTTTAAAATTGTTTCAAATCATATCTTTTAAATTGTTTTTCAAATCATATCTTTTCAATCACATCTTTTTAAAACCAATCATATCTTTTTAATCACATCTTTTTCAAAATAGTTTTCAATCAAATCTTTTTAATTTCTAATTTCAAAATCTTTTTCAAAAATCACTTTACTTCTTTCCCACTTTTGTTTCGAAAATCAATTAGTGTTTTTCAAAATGTTTTCAAATCTTTTACTTAATTTTCGAAAATTACTTCCCTTCTTCTCACATCCTTCTATTTATGGACTAACACATTCCTTAATGCAAATTCGAACTCCATCTTCTTTGATAAGTTCGAATTTTCTACCTCTGTCTTCCATTTTCTTCCTCCTCTGACACCTCAAGGAATCTCTATACTGTGACATAGAAGATTCCATATTTTCTTGTTCTCTTCTCTTTCATATGAGCAGAACAAAGACAAAGGCATTCTTGTTGAAGCTGACCCTAAACCTGAAAGGACCTTGAAGCGAAAGCTAAGAGAAGCTAAGGCACAACTCTTTATTGAGGACCTGACCGAATTCTTCAAAGAAGAAGAAGACATGGCAGCCGAAAACAACAACAATGCCAACAATACAAGGAAGGTGCTGGGTGACTTACTGCACCTACTCCCAATTTCTATGGGAGAAGCATCTCTATCCCTGCCATTGGAGCAAACAACTTTGAGCTTAAGCCTCAATTAGTTTCTCTAATGCAACAGAATTGCAAGTTCCATGGACTTCCAATGGAAGATCCTCATCAGTTTTTAGCTGAGTTCTTGCAAATCTGTGACACAGTCAAGACTAATGGGGGTTGACCCTGAGGTCTACAGACTGATGCTATTCCCTTTTGCTGTAAGAGACAGAGCTAGAATATGGTTGGACTCACAACCTAAAGAAGCCTGGACTCTTGGGAAAAGCTAGTCAATGCCTTCTTGGCAAAGTTCTTTCCACCTCAAAAATTGAGTAAGCTTAGAGTGGAAGTCCAAACCTTCAGACAGAAGGATGGTGAGTCCCTCTATGAAGCTTGGGAAAGATACAAACAATTAATCAGAAAGTGTCCCTCAGACATGCTTCTGAATGGAGCATCATAGGTATTTTCTATGATGGTCTCTCTGAACTATCCAAGATGTCTTTGGATAGCTCTGCTGAGGATCTCTTCATCTGAAGAAGACGCCTACAGAAGCTCAAGAGCTCATTGAAATGGTTGCAAATAACCAATTCATGTACACTTCTGAAAAGAATCCTGTGAACAATGGGACAAGTCAGAGAAAGGAATTGTGAGATTGATGCTCTGAATGCCATACTGGCTCAGAACAAGATATTGACTCAACAAGTCAATTTGATTTCTCAATGTCTGTCTGGACTGCAAAATGCACCAAGCAGTACTAAGGATGCTTCATCTGAGAAGAAGCTTATGATCATGAGGACCCTTCAATGGAAGAGGTGAATTACCTAGGAGAACCCTATGGAAACACCTATAATTCTTCATGGAGAATCACCCAAATTTCTCATGGAAGAATCAAGAGAAACCTCAACAAGGTTTCAACAACAACAATGGTGGAAGAAACAGGTTTAGCAATGGCAAGCCTTTCCATCATCTTCTCAGCAACAGACAGAGAATTCTAAGCAGAACCCCTCTGACTTAGCAACCATGGTCTCTGATCTAATCAAAACCACTCAAAGTTTCATGACTGAAACAAGGTCCTCCATTAGGAATTTGGAGGCACAAGTGGGACAGCTGAGTAAGAAAATTACTGAACTCCCTCCTAGTACTCTCCCAAGCAATACAGAAGAAAATCCAAAAGGAGAGTGCAAGGCCATCAACATGGCCGAATTTGGAGAGGAAGGAGAGGAAGTGAACGCCACTGAGGAAGACCTCAATGGGCATGCACTAACCTCCTCTGAGTTCCCCAATGAGGAACCATGGGAATCTGAGGCTCAAAATGAGACCATAGAGATTCCATTGGACTTACTTCTGCCTTTCATGAGCTCTGATGAGTATTCCTCCTCTGAAGAGGATGAGTATGTCACTAAAGAGCAAGTTGCTAAATATCTTGGAGCAATCATGAAGCTAAATGACAAGTTATTTGGAAATGAGACTTGGGAGGATGAACCCCCTTTGCTCACCAAAGAACTGGATGACTTGTCTAGGTAGAAATTACCTCAAAAGAGACAAGATCCAGGGAAGTTTTCCATACCTTGTACCATAGGCACCATGACCTTCAAGAAGGCTCTGTGTGACTTAGGGTCAAGTGTAAACCTCATGCCTCTCTCTGTAATGGAGAAGCTAGGGATCTTTGAGGTACAAGCTGCAAGAATCTCACTAGAGATGGCAGACAACTCAAGAAAACAAGCTCATGGACTTGTAGAGAATGTTTTGGTAAAAGTTGAAGACCATTACATCCCTACTAATTTCATAGTCCTAGAGACTGGGAAGTGCATGGATGAAACCATCATCCTTGGCAGACCCTTCCTGGCCACAGCAAAGGCTGTGATTGATGTTGATAGAGGAGAGTTGATCATTCAAGTGAATGAAGAATCCTTTGTGTTTAAGGCTCAAGGATATCCCTCTGTCACCATGGAGAGGAAGCATGAAGAGCTTCTCTCAAATCAGAGACAAGCAGAGCCCCCACAGTCAAACTCTAAGTTTGGTGTTGGGAGGCCACAACCAAACTCTAAGTTTGGTGTTGAACCCCACATTCAAACTCTAAGTTTGGTGTTGGGAGGTTCCAACATTGCTCTGAGTATCTGTGAGGCTCCATAAGAGCCCTCTGTCAAGCTACTGACATTAAAGAAGCGCTTGTTGGGAGGCAACCCAATGTTATATTTTATCTACTTTCTTTTGTTATTTTATGTTTTTTGTAGGATTGATGATCATAAGAAGTCACAAAATCAATTGAAAAAGCAAAAACAGAATGAAAAACAGGAAGAAAAACAGCACACCCTGGAGGAAGAACTCACTGGCGTTTAAACGCCAGTGAGGCTAGCAGTTGGGCGTTTAACGCCCAGTCTGGCACCATTCTGGGCGTTTAACGCCAGAAAGGGGCACCAGACTGGCGTTAAATGCCAGGAAAGGGCAAGAACCTGGCGTTAAACGCCAGAAAGGGGCACCAGCCCGGCGTTTAACGCCAGATTTGGCACAAAACGTGATTTTGATTGCCATTTGGTGCAGGGATGACTTTTCCTTGACACCTCAGGATCTGTGGACCCCACAGGATCCCCACCAACCCCACCACACTCTCTCTTCTTCACCCATTCACCAATCACCTCAACACCTCTTCCCCATAAACCCTTCTTCACTCCTTCATTTTCACACCACCTAAACACCACTTCTCCCCCTCCTTGGCCGAACACAAAGCCATCTCCCTCTCCTCTATTTCTTCTTCTTCTACTCTCATCTTTCTTCTTTTGCTCGAGGACGAGCAAACCTTTTAAGTTTGGTGTGGTAAAAGCATTGCTTTTTGTTTTTCCATAACCATTTATGGCATCCAAAGCCGGTTCAACTGAGAAGGCATGACCTCAAGCCCATCACTAAGAAAAGGATGGAGCAAACAAAAGATCCTCCTCCATGAAATTAGAGAAGATCAAAGAATCATGAGAGAGGAGCAACAAAGACAAGGAAGAGACATTGAGGAGCTCAAGCACTCCATAGGATCTTCAAGAGGAAGAACAAAGCCGCCATCACTAAGGTGGACCCGTTCTTTAATCTCCTTGTTCTTTATTTTCTGTTTTTCGAAATTTTCATGCTTTATGTTTATCCATGTTTGTGTCTTATGATCATTAGTGTCTTAGTGTCTATGCCTTAAAGTTATGAATGTTCTATGAATCCATCACCTTTCTTAAACAAACAATGTTCTTAATTGAAAAAGAAAAGAATTGCATGAATTTTGAATTTTATAACAGTTTAATTATTTTGATGTGGTGGCAACACTTTTGTTCTCTGAATGTATGCTTGAACAGTGCATATGTCTTTTGAATTTGTGGTTCATGGATATTGGCTCTTGAAAGAATGATGAAAAAGGAGACATGTTACTGAGGATCTGAAAAATCATAAAAATGATTCTTGAAGCAAGAAAAAGCAGTGAAAAAAAAAAAGAGAAGAAGCAAGCGAAAAAAAAAGGAAAAAATTTCAAAAAAAAAAAGAAGAAAAGAAAGAAAAAGAAAGAAACAAAGTTGTGATCCAAGGCAATAAGAGTGTGCTTAAGAACCCTGGACACCTCTAATTGGGGACTTTAGCAAAGCTGAGTCACAATCTGAAAAGGTTCACCCAATTATGTGTCTGTGGCATGTATGTATCCGGTGGTAATACTGGAAGACAGAGTGCTTTGGGCCACGGCCAAGACTCATAAAGTAGCTGTGTTCAAGAATCATCATACTTAACTAGGAGAATCAATGACACTATCTGGATTCTGAGTTCCTAAAGAAGCCAATCATTCTGAATTCCAAAGGATAGAGTGAGATGCCAAAACTATTCAGAGGCAAAAAGCTAAAAGCCCCGCTCATCTAATTAATACTGATCTTCATAGATGTTTTTGGAGTTCATTGCATATTCTCTTCTTTTTATCTTATTTGATCTTCAGTTGCTTGGGGACAAGCAACAATTTAAGTTTGGTGTTGTGATGAGTGGATGATTTGTACGCTTTTTGGCATTGTTTTTAGTATGTTTTTAGTAGGATTTAGTTAGTTTTTATTATATTCTTATTAGTTTTTAGTTAAAATTCACTTTTCTGGATTTTACTATGAGTTTGTGTGTTTTTCTGTGATTTCAGGTATTTTCTGGCTGAAATTCAGGGATCTGAGCAAAAATCTGATCCAGAGACTCAAAAAGACTGCAGATGCTGTTGGATTCTGACCTCCCTGCACTCGAAGTGGATTTTCTGGAGCTACAGAAGCCCAATTGGCGCGCTCTCAACGGCGTTGGAAAGTAGACATCCTGGGCTTTCCAGCAATATATGATAGTCCATACTTTGCCCAAGATTTGATGGCCCAAACCGGCGTTCAAAGTCACCTCAAGAAATTCCAGCGTTAAACGCCGGAACTGGCACCTAAATGGGAGTTAAACGCCCAAACTGGCACCAAAGCTGGCGTTTAACTCGAAGAAGAGTCTCTAACGAAAATGCTTCATTTGCTCAGCCCAAGCACACACCAAGTGGCCCGGAAGTGGATTTTTATGTCATTACTCATCTCTGTACCCTAGGCTACTAGTTTTCTATAAGTAGGACCTTGGATTTTTATGTCATTACTCATCTGTACACCCTAGCTAGTTTTCTATAAGTAGGACCTTTTACTATGTATTATCTTCGATTATTTAGATCCTTTGATCATCTTTGGACATCTATTCTTAGATCATTTGGGAGGCTGGCCATTCGGCCCATGCCTAGACCTTGTTCTTATGTATTTTCAACGGTGGAGTTCTACACACCATAGATTAAGGTGTGGAGCTCCGCTGTACCTCGATTATTAATGCATTACTATTGTTCTTCTATTCAATTCCGCTTGTTCTTTGTCCAAGATATCACTTGTTCTTCAACTTGATGAATGTGATGATCCGTGACACTCATCATCATTCTCACTCATGAACAAGGTGACTGACACCACTCTTGTTCTACAAGCATCTGAGGCTTAGTGATATCTCTTGATTCCTGATAACACGATGCATGGTTGATCGCCTGACAACCGGTGCTCGCCTGACAACGAGCCAGCCATTCCTGAGATCAGAGTCTTCGTGGTATAGCAAGAACTGATGGCGGCATTCAAGAGATCCGGAAGGTCTAACCTTGTCTGTGGTATTCTGAGTAGGATTCAATGATTGAATGATTGTGACGTGCTTCAAACTCCTAGCAGGCGGGGCGTTAGTGACAGACGCAAAAGGATCAATGGATTTTATTCCGGCCTGACGAGAACCGACACTGATTAGCCATATGCTGTGACAGAGCATGGGAACATTTTCACTGAGGGATGGAGGTAGCCACTGACAACGGTGAAACCCTACATGAGCTTGCCATGGAAAGGAGTAAGAAGGATTGATGAAGACTGTAGAAAGCAGAGAGACGGAAGGGAAGGCATCTTCATACGCTTATCTGAAGCTCTCACCAATGATATACATAAGTATCTCTATCTTTATCTTTATGCTTTATTCGTTTATCACTATACACATTTGAGTCTGCCTGACTGAGATTTACAAGGCGACCATAGCTTGCTTCATACCACCAATCTCCGTGGGATCGACCCTTACTCGCGTAAGGTTTATTACTTGGACGACCCAGTGCACTTGCTGGTTAGTTGTGCGAAGTTGTGTTTATGCCATGGTATTGAGCACCAAGTCTTTGGAGCCATTACCGGGGATTGTTCTGTGTATTAAAAAGTATTGATCACAATTTCGTGCACCATTATACCACATGCATTTCCCAAATCAAGTATTGAGAGGATTATAGTCACATATCCATCCAAACCCAATTTGGTCCAGCATGAGAAAGCATTTCTAGCTTGATCTCTTCATTCCTCTTTCAAGGCTCAGAAGAGATCCAAGTTTGAATAGCTCCTTTTCCAAGATAACTACCCAATGGGATGAAGATCGAAAGCTTTCAAGTAAAATCAAGAGAAAAGAAGAAGAATAATGAAAACTAGTATTGATCCATCAAATTACAACAGAGCTCCCTAACCCAATGAAAGGGGTTTTAGTTGTTCATAGCTCTAGAAAATGAAACAAAGATGGAGAATCATCATGAACTAGAAAAGCAGAGTAAAATACAAGAGAGTGCTCTCCTTCCAACCTCCTACTAATTCAAAGCTACTCCTATATATACTACTCTTCTCAGCTTCTAGTTGGTTCTTCAAAGTATTGGACATTTGGATCTTGAGTTTGAAGCAGTTCTTTTCTTCACTTGGGCTTGGTTTTACTTGCAGAGAGAAAGTGTGAAGTGGGCAGAGACTTTAGCTCAAGACGTTAGAGGTGTAACATTCAGTGAGAAAATGGGTTCGAAAACGTTAGTGTCATTCAACTTTTTCACTAACATTTCTTACCCAAGTAAAGGCCACGTTAACTTCAACATTAGTGGCACAAACGTTGCCACTAACGTTGCCTCTTTGTCCTTCGCACACGTTATTGGGACTCAACTTTCCCAATAACATTGAAAGCCTCCCCCTTTCCCACATTAGAGTCCACATTAACTTAGTTAACATGGCTCTTTTAACGTAGGCATGCCAATCTTCGAGAACGTTAGACATCAACATTGTCACTAACGTTCCAATATGCCCCTATTCACGTTAGAGTCCACGTTAACTAGGTTAATGTGGCTTTTAACGTGGCTTTGCAAACCATTTTCAACGTTAGTGACAATGTTGAGTGTCACTAACGTTGGCTCATCTTTCACTCATTGCCGTTAGCTTCCACGTTAACTAAGTTAACGTAGAAGTTAACGTGGCTCCTTGGGGTTTTGTGGTTGCTTCCAACGTTAGTGACAATGTTGGGTGTCACTAACGTTGTCGACCATTCTTGCCTCTCACGTTAGCTCCCACGTTAACCAAGTTAACGTGGAAGTTAACGTGGTACATTGCACCTTAGGCCAACGTTAGTGACAATGTTGAATGTCACTAACGTTGGCTTCCTTCCCCTTGTTGACGTTAGAGGCCACGTTAACCAAGTTAACATGGACTCTAACGTGGCCACTTATGATCATTGGCCAACATTAGTGATAATGTTAAGTGTCACTAACGTTGGCTCAAAATCCTTTCTTCACGTTAGAGCTCACGTTAACTTAGTTAACGTGACTCTTAACGTGGGCAATGATGGCTTCGAGAGCGTTATTGGCAATCACTTTTCTTATTAACTTTGCAGGTTACCTCCCATTCCACGTTAGTGGCCACGTTAATTAGATTAACGTGACTGCTAAGTGGTTCCTCCTTGCTTCCTTTGGTCCTGAAATCAAGCAATAGAGTGCATCAAAGTTCTAGTCCAAGTCATGGGTAATGCAACATATAATTTGTCACTAAATTCATGCAAAATACTCATGGAATCATGTAAAATGCACAATGTATGCTTGAATCAAGGTGTAAGTGAATATCTACCCAAAACTAGCTTATTTCTTAAGGAAATGCATGAAACTACCCTAAAACAGTAAGAAAAGGTCAGTGAAACTGGCTAAGATGCCCTTGCATCACAACACCAACTTAAAGCTTGCTTGTCCCTAAGCAAGTACTGGAACAAGAGAATGATGAATGGAATGCCAAGAGAAATGAGTCATTCTTGTGAAGGTCATGTTACTGATTTTATGGTGGTTTCATGCATAGCAACTTAGGTTCATTCTATTACTGGCTTTCAGACCTTTATCATGTTCTAAAACACTGGTTTTGCTTACATACCATGAGACTTTTATTGATCCTTTTATTGTCATTTCAGGGCTTATTTGTGTTCTTCAGGCTAGGTGCTCTGTAAGGGGGCAACTCTTTAAAATAAGCTTTCAGCCAACACTCCTGAACCAGTTGGTTCAAGGTGCTAGGTGTTAAAACACCCCTACGGACTTACTTCCTCAAGTCTCTCCCCCATACATACACACCACAGGCATATGGTTTATTTATTTTCTTTTCTTGAGACCTTGGTGTCCAGCACCTCTTTGGGTTACTAAATGCTCTGTAGTGAGGGTTACTCTTGATAGTGGACTTCCTTTTAGTGTTCTTTCCCTTTCTCTTATTAGGATCTTGCTATTTACTTAGTCTCATGGGTGTATTCAAAGCAAAGTATTCAGGACAGATAGTTGTCTTCCCACCTCATGGTTGAACTAACTTAGCTAACTTATGATCACACCAAAGATTCAGAAAATTACTCCATATTATGAACTCCTCTCTGGTCTTTTTAAAACACAATCATTCTCTTTTTCATTTGATTCAAAAGGACAAGCATACAATAAGTAATGGTATGATGCAATAACACTTAAAGAACCAGCAAACATAGACCTAAGCAATAAAAACTTAAAATGCAGAGTTGAACTAGGTTCCAATCAACACATGACTATTAATTAACAGTGCATTCGGACTTCCAATTTTTAACAAGATGAGTAGATGGAATTAAGTAGCAATACAACCTTTGAGAGATGGTTTGCTACGCCAATCCAGTTGCCTTTTTGTTGTCATTGTCATAGTTCTTGATGCCTTACTTTCTTAGTTGAAGGTGCACCATCTCCTCATAAGATTCCTGCAAGGTTATTGGAAGTTGCTTGTTTCCCAAGCACTTGAGGAATAGTCAGTTCGCATATATGCTTATGATTTCTAAACTTATTTTGGGTGTGTGAACACCAAACTTAGTTCCTTGCCTACTACAAAACCTTGCATGCATGCGTAGAACCTCATATCTTGCTGTTAGCAACCAATTAACTAAAGACTAATCTATATCCAACTGGTTCCCTTAATTGGTTAGAGCTAGCAATGTGCTTTGAGAGTATAGTGTGATTCTAACTAGCATCCTCTGGTGGGACACCAAACTTAGAATCGTACTTTCACTCTTGAATTGTTTTGGTGTGGAACACCAAACTTAGCTCCTTGCAATGCAGGGGAAACAACTTGTGATCTTTATAGCGCTTCTTTATCGGTCACTAGCTTGACGATTCTTCTACTTGAGATGATAGTTTACTCTGGGTTTTCCCCATGTTGCCCATATAATGCATGAGTCTTTGTCCGTTCACTGTAAAAGTCCTCCCTGACCTTTCATCCATGATTTCGATGTGTCCATATGGTGAGACTTTAGCGACAATGAAAGGCCCTGACCACCTCGATTTGAGTTTTCCTGGGAATAGTCTCAATTTGGAATTGTAGAGGAGTACTTGCTGCCCCTTTTCGAAATCCCTGGGTGCAAGATGCAGGTCATGTCTCCTTTTTGCCTTCTCCTATATATCTTAGTATTTTCATAGGCTTGTGACCTGAATTCCTCCATCTCTTGCAGTTGCAAGATCCTCTTTGCACCAGCAGCAATGCTGTCAAAGTTCAGTATCTTGATGGCCCAGAGAGCTTTGTGTTCCAATTCTAGTGGTAAGTGGCAGGCTTTCCCATAAACCAGTTGATATGGGGACATTCCCAGTGGTGTTTTGAATGTTGTCCTGTATGCCCAAAGAGCATCATCCAGCTTCTTCGCCCAATCCTTTCTTGATGCACCTACAGTCTTCTCCAGAATTCTCTTTAGCTCTCTGTTGGATATCTTCGTTTGTCCACTTGTTTGGGGATGGTAAGGTGTGGCTACCTTGTGTTTCACCCCGTACCATAGGAGAAGAGTCTTTAGTGGTTTGTTACAAAAATGGCTCCCTCCATCACTGATGAGGGCTCTTGGGTCTCCGAACCGGCTGAAAATATTCTTCCTGAGGAAGTTCATGACCACTTTGTTGTCATTTGTTGGGGTTGCAATGGCCTCTACCCATTTGGACACATAATCCACTGCTACCAAGATGTACTTGTTTGCATATGAGGTTGGGAATGGTCCCATGAAATCTATTCCCCACACATCAAATACTTCCAATTCCAAAATGAAATTCTGTGGCATGGCATTTCTTTTGGGCAAGTTCCCAGATCTTTGACATTCATTGCAACTCCTTACCAATTCTTTGGCATCCTTAAAAAGGGTGGGCCAAAAGAATCCACTTTGTAACACCTTTACTGCAGTCCTGTCCCCTCCAAAGTGGCCTCTGTAGCATGAGCCGTGGCAATTCCATAGTACTTCTCGTCCTTCCTCTTCTGAAACACATCTTCTAAGGATTCCATCTGAACACTTCTTGAAGAGATAAGGCTCGTCCCAGACAAAGTATTTTGCATCATTCATGAGCTTCCTCTTTTGATGTTTATTGATCCCTGGAGGTAGAGCCCCAATTGCCTTTAAGTTGGCAATGTCTGCAAACCATGGAGCTTTGTTCACTGTCATTAACTGCTCATCAGGGAAGAGCTCGTTCACACTCATATCATGTGTTCCCCCTTCCTCATGAGGAATCCTGGATAGATGATCTGCCACCTTGTTCTCCACTCCCTTCTTGTCTCTGATTTCAATATCAAACTCCTGCAAAAACTTGTGTGATCTGTAAAAACAATTACTTTAGCACCAATGAGGTATGATCTAAACTTGTCAAATGCAAAAACTATGGCTAGCAATTCCTTTTCAGTAGTGGTATAATTTCTTTGAGCATCATTGAGGACCTTGCTAGCATAGTATATTACATGGACTAAGTTATTTTTCCTCTGCCCTAACACTGCCCCTACTGCAAAGTCAGATGCATCACACATCAATTCAAAGGGTAAGTTCCAATCAAGTGGGGAGATGATAGGGGCAGAGGGACAATCTTTCTTTCAAATGCTCGAATGCCAACATGCAGGTTTCATCGAAGATGAATGGTGTATCTGATACAAGGAGATTACTCAAGGGCTTAGCTATTTTTGAAAAATCTTTAATAAATCTTCTGTAAAAGTCAGCATGCCCTAAAAAGCTTCTAATTGCCTTGACATCACTGGGTGGAGGGAGTTTTTCAATAAGTTCTACTTTAGCCCTGTCCACTTCGATTCCTTGGTTAGAAATCTTATGGCCAAGAACTATTCCTCCTGTCACCATAAAGTGACATTTCTCCCAGTTCAAGACCAAATTGGTCTCTTGGCATCTTTTCAATACCAAGGTTAGGTGATTCAAGCAACTAGTAAAAGAATCTCCAAATACCGAGAAATCATCCATAAAAACCTCAATGAATTTCTCTATCATATCTGAGAATATAGAAAGCATGCAGCGTTGGAAAGTCGTAGGTGCATTACATAGCACAAATGGCATGTGCCTGTAGGCAAACACTCCATATGGACAGGTAAATGAAGTTTTCTCTTGGTCTCTAGGATCAACCACTATTTGGTTGTCTCCTGAATAACCATCAAGAAAACAGTAATAAGCATGTCCTGCGAGTCTTTCCAACATCTGATCCATGAATGGGAGAGGGAAATGATCCTTTCGTGTAGCTTTGTTGAGTTTCCGATAGTCAATGCACATCCGCCATCCTGTGACGGCCCTTGTAGGTATCAGTTCGTTCCTCTCATTGGGAACCACAGTGATTCCTCCCTTCTTGGGCACAACATGCACGGGGCAGACCCAAGGGCTGTCTGAGATCGGGTATATTACTCCTCCTTGCCAAAGCTTCATAACCTCTTTCTGTATGATGAGCGGATAAATTGTACGCTTTTTGGCATTGTTTTTAGTGTGTTTTTAGTATATTTTAGTTAGTTTTTAGTATATTTTTATTAGTTTTTAGTTAAAATTCACTTTTCTAGACTTTACTATGAGTTTGTGTGTTTTTCTGTGATTTCAGGTATTTTCTGGCTGAAATTGAGGGACTTGAGCAAAAATCTGATTCAGAGACTAAAAGGACTACAGATGCTGTTGGATTCTGACCTCCCTGTACTCGAAGTAGATTTTCTGGAGAAACAGAAGCCCAATTGGCGGGCTCTCAACGGCGTTGGAAAGTAGACATCCTGGGCTTTCCAGCAATATATGATAGTCCATACTTTGCCCAAGATTTGATGGCCCAAATCGGCATTCAAAGTCACCTTCAGAATTCCCAGCGTTAAACGCCGGAACTGGCACCAAAGTGGGAGTTAAACGCCCAAACTGGCACAAAAGTTGGCGTTTAACTCCAAGAAGAGTCTCTACATGAAAATGCTTCAATGCTCAGTCCAAGCACACACCAAGTGGGCCCGGAAGTGGATTTTTATGTCATTTACTCATCTTTGTAATTTTTAAGCTACTAGTTCCCTATAAATAGGACCTTTTACTATTGTATTTGACATCTTGAGATCTTTGAGTCTTTTGATCATCAGGAGGCTGGCCTCACGGCCATGCCTAGACCTTGTTCTTATGTATTTTCAATGGTGGAGTTTCTACACACCATAGATTAAGGTGTGGAGCTCTGCTGTACCTCGAGTATTAATGCAATTACTATTGTTCTTCTATTCAATTCAGCTTGTTCTTATTCCAAGATATCACTTGTTCTTCAACTTGATGAATGTGATGATCCGTGACACTCATCATCATTCTCACCTATGAACGTGTGACCGTCAATCACCTCCGTTCTACCTTAGATTGGGTGGATATCTCTTGGTTTCTTTAACCGGAATCTTCGTGGTATAAGCTAGAATTGATGACTGCATTCAAGAGAATCCGGAAGGTCTAAACCTTGTTTGTGGTATTCTGAGTAGGATTCAATGATTGAATGACTGTGACGAGCTTCAAACTCGCGATTGTGGGGCATTAGTGACAGACGCAAAAGAATCACTGGATTCTATTCCGACATGATCGAGAACCGACAGCTGGATAGCCGTGCCGTGACAGGGTGCGTTGAACATTTCCACTGAGAGGACGGGACTGTAGCCACTGACAACGGTGATGCCCAACATACAGCTTGCCATGGAAAGGAGTAAGAAAGGATTGGATGAAGACAGTAGGAAAGCAGAGAGACGGAAGGGACAAAGCATCTCCATACGCTTATCTGAAATTCTCACCAATGAATTACATAAGTATCTCTATCTTTATCTTTATGTTTTATTCATACATCATCCATAACCAATTGAGTCTGCCTGACTAAGATTTACAAGGTGACCATAGCTTGCTTCATACCAACAATCTCCGTGGGATCGACCCTTACTCGCGTAAGGTTTATTACTTGGACGACCCAGTGCACTTGCTGGTTAGTTGTGTGAAGTTGTGTTTATACCATGGTATTGAGTACCAAGTTTTTGGATTCATTACCAGGGATTATTTGAGTTGTGAAAAGTAGTGATCACAATTTCATGCACCAAGTTTTTGGCGCCGTTGCCGGGGATTGTTTCGAGTTTGGACAACTGACGGTTCATCTTGTTGCTTAGATTAGGTATTTTTCAGAGTTCTTAAGAATGAATTCTAGTGTTTCAAGGTGATGATCTTATCATCACCAAAGCTGATTGATTCTCATCAATTTAGCTCTTGAATGCAATGTCCTGCTGAAGCTTGGCTATCCATGTCTAATTCCTTTAGACTAAAGCTTTAGACAAACATTGCATGATTCCTGGAATTCTCATTAAGAATTTTGATAGCTTTATTTTCTTTTCCACTTAATTTTCGAAAAATCAAAAAAAAATTACAAAATCATAAAAACCAAAAATATGTTATGTTTCTTATTGAGACACTAGTCTCATTTTAAGTTTGGTGTCTTGCATGCATTGTTTATTTGATATTGGTTCTATTTTCAAGTCAATAATACAGGGAACTGAAGATTCAGTACATGCAGCAGAGAAATTATACAGAAAAAGCTGGGTGTTCGAAATACCCAGTGAAGAAGGCAGACTGGCGTTTAAACACCAGCCAGGATACCTGGCTGGGCGTTTAACGCCCAAAAGGGTAGCATTTTGGGCGTTAAACGCCAGAATGTGCACCATTCTGGGCGTTTAACGCCAGGATGGCACAAGAGGGAAGATTCTGTTTTCAATGTAAATTTTTTTCAAGTTTTCAAAGTTTTTCAAAATCAAATCTTTTTCAAATCATATCTTTTCAATCATATGTTTTCAAAATCAATTTCTTTCCTTTTTCAAAAATACTTGCTATCAATTAATGATTTGATTCAACATTTCAAGTATGTTGCCTTTTCTGTTGAGAAAGGTTTTGTTCCGAGGGTTACCTGAAACGTGTAGCTCGGTCGTCTGGCAAGACCCGAGGTGGGGGTTCCGTGACCCGAGCTTGGTGTGCTGAGCGGCTGGGGGTTGTACCTGCAATGACACTCCGATGCTTAAGTTAGCATGGGTCCAAGCAGATATGTGTAGAATATAGAATGTGTGTTATACCTGGGTGCTCCAGTGTATTTATAGTAGTTGGCCGTGATCTTCCCTGGATAAGATTTCTTATCTTATCTTATCTTTTGGGGTTTTATCCCTATCTTTGTGGAACCGCCTTTCCTAGGCCGTTTCGGCCTTTAGGTTTTTGGGCTTCGTTCCTTTTGATGGGCCTTCTTAGCTTATTTGTCCGAGGTCCGACCTCAGGCGTGGGCCTTGGGTCGAGGTCGGACCTTTCTATGACTTACCGAGTTTGGGGAGCTCGGTCAGGGTATGAACAGTGCCCCTGCCCGAGTTCGTCCTTCTTGAGAGGTCGAGCTCGGGCATAGTAGTTTTTTTTCAAAATTCGAAAATGGCCGTTTCAGCATTTATTGCTTTTTACCGTTTCTCCTCGATTTCCGTTCGGGCTCTGTGAAGGCATTATTTATTTGCCCCTTTCCTCATTTTCTTCGTTTATTCTGTTCCCTTTTCCGTTTTCTGAGTTTTCGCCATCTCTCCTTCGAGCACCGCTCCTTCTTTCTCTTTGTTCTTCTTCTCCGATTTTTTCTGTGCGTTTTCGGGGGTTTCTTCTGCGCCGCCTGTTTCTCCTTGCTGTCGGAACTCGTCGTTCTCTTTCTTTCCAGGTTCGTTCTCGTCTCTTTTTCTTTTGTGTACGTATGCTTTCTGTTCTTTTGTGTGGCTCTTTGTCTGTTTCTTTTTCTCTATGCCTGGGTTGCCCCGAAAAGAGGCGCCGCCATTGCTTTGTTGTTTGTTCATGGGGGGGGGGCTCTTTTTGTTCTCTGTTATTTTGCTCCGGGTTTGCTGTATTTTCTTCTAAAAGATCTTTGTTTCTTGCTTTTGCTGAATGGGTTTTTGCTGTCTGCCTTTATGTGATTTTTGTTTTGCTGTTTGTACTCTTCTTTGTAGGTAAGATTTTTATGTCTCGAAAGGTTCTTCAAGCAATGTCGACCAAGATTCCGAGTGGTCTTGGTTGGGTAGATCCTGTTCCTCTAAAAGTCCCTTTTGTGGTAGATTCTGAGTATTTAGCTAGGTTTCGTAGGCAATGTAGTATATGTGAAGATAGAGAGTCTGAGAGGGATTATGAGCTAGTAGCCCCGGATTCCGAGGAGAGAGTGTGCTTCCCGCCTTTAGATAGTTCCGAGAAGCTCTTCTTTTACGCTTATGATTGTTTTTTCTCTAAACTGAGCGTCCGACTTCCTTTTACCGACCTGGAGTCCGAGGTGTTGTGGTCTTGTAACCTTGCCCCTACGCAGCTCCATCCAAATTCTTGGGCATTTTTAAAGCTGTTCCAACTTTTGTGTCAGTTTTTGGGTGTCTCTCCCTCTATTTCTCTTTTTTCCTATTTGTTTGTGTTGACGAAGCCGGGGTCGGGTGGAGGGAAGGTGTCCTGGGTCTCTTTTAGGGCTAACCAGGGAAGAAGTTTTGTACCCTGTATGATGAGTCCTTTCACGATTTTAAGAACTTTTATTTCAAGGTCCGGGCTATTGGAGACGTCCGACCTTTCTTTCTAGATGAGAGTGGGGAGCCTTCTTTTCCTCTTTGTTGGCAGGAGAATGTAGTGTCTGTTAAGTATACCTTTGAGAGTCTAGATGAGGTGGAGCAGGCATTTGTGGGTGTGGTGAGCAGTTTATGGGGTCGGGCACCTCACTTGGACACGAAGAAAATGTTGGGAGATCCAAGCCTTCTCCGTTCCGAGTTAGGTAGTTCCCGACCTCTTCCGAAATTCATCTTTTTTTAGTATTTTTGTATTGCCTGTTTTTGGTGGAATTTCTGTTGTTGTAATCCTTTTCTTTATTTCTTTGCAGAGATGTCTTCTCAGGCGGATTCCATGAAATTCCTTCGTCGGACGAAGAAGTCGGTTGCTGCTCGGAATATCGAGGCCGGGCAGGATTCTGCCCGATCTTCTCCACAGAAGGCTACTGTGGGTGTTCAGACTCGGTCGAAGACTATTCCGACTCCTCAGTTCCGAGCTATAAGTCAGGATCCTCCGACCTCTGGGCCTGTTACTTCTTCTCCTCCTCCGTTCTCGGTCCTCCTCCCAAGAAGCAGAAGACCTCTCAAGGGCTTGCCGGTTTTAATGATAAGGACTTTGATGCTCTTGGTTGGATTGAGCAGCATATCCTCCCTCAGACTTTTATTTCTACTGATGATGTGTCTATGGAGCATCATTTTCAGTATATGGCGCGGAGCTGTGTCCGGATGGCTAGTCTTCATGCCGCTATTGCCCGGGAGTTCAAGAAATCTCCTCTTGGGGCGACTAGCTCCCGACTTGAGAAGGCTCAGTCCGAGCTTGATAAGATTAGTCAACTGAAGGCTGCCAGGATTACTGAGCTGGAGGCTTCTTTGGAGAAAGAGAAAGCTAGGGCTACTGCGCTGTGGCGTCAGCGAAGACATCTGAGGAGATGGCGAAGGCGGCCACAGAGAATTATACTCGGCTATATGCCGAGCTTGTGGAGACGAAGGAGGAGTTGCAATCTGCGCAGACAAGTTTTATGAGCTGGAAGGTCATGTGGCCAAGGTATGGATGCTATGTTTGAAAATCTGAAGGCTCAGGTTCGGGTTCTTGCTCCCGACCTAGATCTGAGCTTGTTTAGTACGGATAACGTCGTTGTGGAGGGAAAGATTGTTCCTGCTCCAAACGAGGATGAGGTTCCGGCGTCCGACCCCGAAGTTCCTGTTGAGAACCCGACTTCCTCTTTGGCCGGGGATGGATCTGGTGTGGGGTTTCAAACCCGGTGACGTTGCCGTCGATGCAGTCCCGATTTCTATGTTTGCTCCGCAGCCTTCTGTTGATGCGGAGTCTGGAAAGGACCTTGATCCTCTGTAATCTTTGGTGTTTTGCCCGACCTGTGGGCTTTTTTTTTTTTTTTTGGATGGTTACTGTGAACGCTTTTGGACACCTTTTTGCTTATTAGCTACTTTGTAGTAACTTTTTAGCTTTATTTATGCGGTGTTCGCGTTTTGACTTTTTGTTTCCGCTTTTGTGCTTTTTAGTTGTTTTCGGATAACAACTTTTTAGCTAGCGTCTTGAAACTTCCTTTGCTTTCGTTCTTTCGCTTGTACTTTTTAGTTGTTTTCGGATAACAACTTTTTAGCTAGCGTTTTGACTTCTTGTTTTCGCTTTTGTGCTTTTTAGTTGTTTTCGGATAACAACTTTTTAGCTAGCGTTTTGACTTCTTGTTTTCGCTTTTGTGCTTTTTAGTTGTTTCGGATAACAACTTTTTAGCTAGCATTTTGAAACTTCCTTCGATTTCGTTCTTTCGCTTGTACTTTTTAGTTGTTTTTTGTAAAGCAACTTTTTAGTAAGCGTTTTCGAAATCTTGGTTTTCCGCCGTTTTAAGGCTCCCTTCTCTGGTCCGGGCCTTTCCTCGGACCTCGGACGTTTCGAGTACCTCCTTTGTTGGGTCCGACCTTGTTGCTGGTCGGCCCTTTAAGTTATTTTTGTAATCTCTTTTTATTTGGCTTTTTGAGCCTTTTCAGAGTTACTTTATAACTTCTCACATTAATTTGAACCTCGTCGCTTTATCTTTGCCGACCTTGTGTGGTCTCTTGGCAAATGATTTTTTGCGTTTTGCCGAGCATAAATTAATGCGCCTTGGCGGGGTACTTTTTCAGGATTTGTTTCGTCTCGAGGAAGAACAGAAGAAAATAGAAAAATTTGATTAGTATTAAAAAGAAAGAATATTTACAGAGTGTTTACCCTTGACTAGGTCGGGTGCCTTACTTGACCGGGTGTCTCATTAAAAAACCCTTTGTAGGGAAAAAGAGTACACCTCGGGTCAAATCTTTCTAGCTGTAGTACCGTCTTAGATTACAGGCGTGCCGGGCCTTGGGCAGCTCATTGCCTTCTAGGTCGGATATCTTGTAATAGCCTGTTCCTAAGACTTCTGTTACTTTGTAGGGTCCTTTCCAATTTGCAGCTAGCTTTCCTTCTCCCGACTTTTGTGTTCCGATGTCATTTCGGATTAGAATCAGGTCGTGAATGGAGAAGCTTCGCTTTATCACCTTCTGATTGTATCTGAGGGCCGTTCGTCGCTTTAGGGCTTCTTCTCGGATTCGGGCTCTTTCTCGGACCTCGGGGAGGAGGTCGAGTTCGTCCCTTTGTGCCTGTGGGTTGCCTCCTTCGTTGTAGAAGATGATTCTGGGTGACCCTTCATCTATTTCGACAGGAATCATTGCCTCCATCCCGTAAGCTAGTCGGAATGGCGATTCTCCCGTTGTAGAGTGTGGGGTTGTCCGATATGCCCATAGCACCTGGGGGAGCTCCTCGGCCCATGCCCCTTTGGCCTCTTGGAGTCTTCGCTTTAACCCGGCCAAGATGTCTTTATTTGCAGCCTCTGCTTGTCCATTGGCTTGTGGGTGCTCGACTGATGTGAATTGCTGTTTGATTTTTAGTTCGGCCACTAAGTTCTGGAAACTTGTCCGTGAACTGTGTCCCGTTGTCTGTTATGATGGAGTAGGGGACTCCGAATCTTGTGACAATGTTTTTGTATAGGAATTTGCGGCTTTTCTGAGCCGTAATGGTGGCTAAGGGTTCAGCTTCGATCCACTTTGTGAAGTAGTCGACCCCTACTATGAGGTATCGGACTTGCCCCGGTCCTTGTGGGAATGGGCCGAGTAGGTCGAGTCCCCATTTTGCGAAGGGCCATGGTGCGGTGATGCTGATGAGGTCTTCTGGTGGTGCCTTGTGAAAATTGGCGTGTTTTTGGCAGGGAGGGCATATTTTCACAAATTCCGTTGCGTCTCTTTGCAAGGTCGGCCAGTAGAACCCGGCTCGGACTATTTTCTTGGATAATGCCCGAGCTCCGAGATGGTTCCCACACATGCCTCCGTGGACTTCTTCAAGGACGCTCTTTGTTTCTGAGGTCGGGACGCACCTAAGGAGGGGGTTTGAGAATCCTCTTCTGTATAACATGTCGTGTATTAGTGTATAATTCTGGGCGTCTTTCGTGAGTCTTTTAGCTTCCTTTCTTTCGGCGGGGAGAGTTCCCGACTTCAGGTAATTGAGTATTGGGGTCATCCATCCTTGCTGTTGGTTGGATATACTCAGCGTTTCTTCCTCTCTTATCACAGAGGGAGATTGTAAGGTCTCCTGGAGGAGACTTCTATTGTTGCCTCCGGGTTTGGTGCTCGCGAGCTTTGAGAGGGCGTCTGCCCGGGCGTTTTGTTCCCGAGTATGTGCTGGATTTGTATTTCTGAAAAGTGGCGCAATTGTGCCTGTGTTTGGTCCAGGTATTTCTTCATAGTTGGGTCTTTGGCCTGGTAGCTTCCATTTACTTGTGATGTGACGACCTGGGAGTCGCTGAAGATTGTGATCTTCTGGGCTCCGACCTCTTCGGCTAGTTTTAGCCCCGCTAGTAGGGCCTCGTATTCGGCTTGGTTGTTCGAAGCCTGGAACTCGAATTTTAGGGATAGTTCTATCCGCGTTCCTTGGTCGCTTTCGAGTATAACCCCTGCTCCACTTCCTGTTTTGTTTGAGGACCCGTCGACATACAGGTTCCATGAGAGTGGGGTTCCAGGGGTCTCAGTGTATTCTGCGACGAAGTCGGCTAGATACTGAGATTTTATGGCAGTCCGGGCTTCGTAGTGGAGGTCAAACTCGGACAGTTCCACCGCCCATTGTAGGATTCGTCCCGCCAGGTCTGTTTTTTGTAGGATGTGTCTCATGGGTTGGTTTGTCCGGACTTTGATGGTGTGGGCCTGAAAGTAGGGACGGAGCCTCCGAGCTGTGAATACTAGGGCGTAGGCGAATTTTTCTATTTTCTGATAGTTTAATTCGGCCCCTTGTAGTGCCTTGCTTACAAAGTATATGGGGTGTTGTCCTCGGTCATTTTCTCGTATTAATGCTGAAGCAACTGCTCGATGTCCGACCGAGAGGTATAGTACGAGCTCTTCCCCTTTTACAGGTCGGGTTAGGATTGGTGGCTGCCCGAGGAATTCCTTGAATTCTTGAAAGGCTTTTTCGCACTCCGGGGTCCATGAGAAGGGTTTCCCTTTCTTTAGGAGTGAGTAGAGAGGCAGTGACTTTATTGCTGATCCTGCCAAGAATCTTGATAGGGCGGCTAGCCTTCCATTCAGTTGTTGTACTTCTTTGACACTCGTCGGGCTTTTCATATTGAGTATCGCCTGGCACTTGTCCGGGTTTGCTTCGATGCCTCTTTGAGTCAACATGAAGCCTAAGAATTTTCCGGCCTCTGCGGCGAAGGTGCACTTTGTCGGGTTAAGTCTCATATTGTGTTTTCTGAGAGTACCGAAGATACTGGTGAGGTCGGTCAGCAAGGTCTTGTCTTCTTGTGTCTTTACTAACATGTCGTCGACGTACACCTCCAGGTGTAATCCGATGTGCTCCGAGAACACTTTGTTCATTAGCCTCTGGTAGGTTGCCCCTGCGTTTTTCAGCCCGAAGGGCATTACTACGTAGCAGTAATTTGCCCTTGGGGTTATGAACGAGGTCTTTTCTTGGTCGGGTCCATACATCGGGATTTGATTGTATCCCGAGTATGCGTCCATGAAGGAGAGATATCTGTAGCCGGAGGCTGCGTCTACTAAGGCGTCGATGTTTGGTAGTGGATATGGGTCTTTGGGGCAGGCTTTGTTGAGATCTGTGTAATCGACGCACATCCTCCATTTTCCGTTGGGCTTTTTTACTAGGACCACGTTCGCGAGCCATAGGGGGTATTTTACCTCCTTAATGAACCCTGCATCTAGTAGTGCTTGTACTTGTTCTTCTATTGCCTGCATGCGCTCGGGTCCGAGCTTCCAGCGTCTTTGTTGGACAGGTCGGGATCCCGGGTACACTGATAGCTTATGGCACATCAGGTCGGGACTTATGCCTGGCATGTCGGAGGCTTTCCAGGCGAAGAGGTCGGAATTCTCTCTTAAGAGGGTTATGAGTTCCTCTTTTAGGCCCGCTTCGAGGTTTGCTCCTACGTTTGTTATTTTTTCAGGTGTGTTCCCAATCTGGACTTTTTCGGTCTCTCCCTCTGGTTGTGGCCGAAGATCTTCTCGGGCTTGAACTCGTCCGAGTTCTATCGTGTTTATCTCTTTCCCTTTTAGGCTTAGGCTTTCGTTGTAGCATCGCCGTGCTAGTTTTTGGTTGCCCTTTAGGGTAGCGATTCCTTTTGTGGTAGGGAACTTCATACAGAGGTGTGGGGTCGAGACTATAGCTGCCAGTCTGTTTAAGGTTGGTCGCCCAATGAGGGCATTGTATGCTGAAGTGACGTCGACTACGATGTAGTCGATGCTTAATGTTTTAGATTGCTCGCCTCTTCCAAAGGTAGTGTGTAGCGAGATGTATCCTAAGGGATGGATCGGGGTGTCCCCTAGCCCAAATAGGTCGGTGGGATAGGCTTTTAGCTCTTTTTCTTCAAGTCCGAGCTTGTCGAAGGCCGCTTTGAACAGGATATCTGCTGAGCTTCCTTAGTCAATCAGGGTTCGATGTAAGTTGGCGTTTGCTAGAGTAACGGTGATCACCATTGGATCGTCGTGCCCGGGTATTATCCCTTGAGCATCTTCTCGGGTAAATGAGATAGTGGGAAGCTCGGGCAGGGGACTGTCTTCTCGGACATGATAGACTTCTTTGAGGTGTCTTTTTCGCGAGGATCTGGATGTCCCTCCGCCTGCAAAACCTCCATTTATCATGTGAACGTGTCTTTCAGGGGTTCGCGGGACTTGTTCGGCCCGACCTTCATTGTCTCCTCGTCTTCTCTTCCTGGTCTCTTCTCCTTTCTCTGCTATGTATCTGTCGAGCTTTCCTTCTCTGGCTAGCTTTTCTATAACATTCTTTAGGTCGTGGCAGTCGTTGGTAGAATGACCATAGAGCTTGTGATATTCACAGTATTCGGAGCGATCTCTCCCCGCTCTCTTGTGTTTTAGAGGTCGGGGCGGTGGAATTTTTTCGGTGTGGCATACTTCTCTGTAGACGTCTACCAGGGAGACTCGGAGGGGGGTATAGTTGTGGTACTTCCGTGGCTTGTCCGAGCTGGGTTCCTCTTTCTTCTTCTGTTCCCGATCTCGATCTCGGAGTGGGTAGGTTGATTCCTTCCTAGAAGAGTCTCTTAGCTGGGAGGTTTCCTCCATGTTGATATATTTTTCTGCCCGCTCCTGCACCTCGTATAGGGAGGTCGGGTATCGTTTGGATAGGGATTGGCTAAACGGTCCCTCTTTTAGGCCGTTTGCTAGTCCCATGATGGCCACTTCAGTGGGCAAGTGTTGTATGTCCAGGCAGGCTTTGTTGAATCGCTCCATGTATTCTCGGAGGGTTTCTTGGTTACCTTGTTTGATCCCGAGTAGACTGGGGGCATGTTTTGCCTTGTCCTTTTGAATGGAGAACCTTGTTAGGAATTTTTTGGTTAGGTCTTTGAAGCTAGTGATTGATCTGGGTGGCAGTTTATCGAACCACTTCATAGCTGACTTGGTGAGAGTGGTGGGGAAGGCTTTGCACCGAATCGCGTCGGAGGCGTCGACTAGGTACATTCTGCTTCTGAAGTTGCTGAGGTGGTGACTTGGATCGGTGGTGCCGTCGTAGAGATCCATATCGGGTGGTTTGAAGTTTCGCGGTACCTTCTCCTTCATGATCTCTTTTGTGAAGGGATCATGATTGCCTTCGGGGGTGGTGTCGCGTTCTGTCCGATCTTTTAGGTTGGCCTCTATTTTCCGTAGTTTTTCTTCTAATTCTCTGCGCTTGCGAGCCTCCCTTCTCAGATCTTGTTCAGTTTCCTTTTGCTTCTTTATGTCCTCTTCGAGTTGTTTCAGTCGGTTTTGTTGTGCCCGGACTGCTTCTAGAATTTCCGAGCTCTTTTCTCTTTCGGGATTTTGTGGATCTTCGTTTGGGAGTGATGTCTTTGGGCGATTCTGTTTGTTTCCTCCTGGAGTGCGTGGTGATAGAGGGCTGTCCGGTCGTTCTCCGGTGTCAACTTCCTCCTCTTGTTCTGAAGCAGCGTGGTCTTTGTTGAGAGGATCGTCCGCCATGGTAAAGGGATGACTTCCAGGTCCCCGGCAACGGCGCCAATGTTCCGAGGGTTACCTGAAACGTGTAGCTCGGTCGTCTGGCAAGACCCGAGGTGGGGGTTCCGTGACCCGAGCTTGGTGTGCTGAGCGGCTGGGGGTTGTACCTGCAATGACACTCCGATGCTTAAGTTAGCATGGGTCCAAGCAGATATGTGTAGAATATAGAATGTGTGTTATACCTGGGTGCTCCAGTGTATTTATAGTAGTTGGCCGTGATCTTCCCTGGATAAGATTTCTTATCTTATCTTATCTTTTGGGGTTTTATCCCTATCTTTGTGGAACCGCCTTTCCTAGGCCGTTTCGGCATTTAGGTTTTTGGGCTTCGTTCCTTTTGATGGGCCTTCTTAGCTTATTTGTCCGAGGTCCGACCTCAGGCGTGGGCCTTGGGTCGAGGTCGGACCTTTCTATGAACTTACCGAGTTTGGGGAGCTCGGTAAGGGTATGAACAGGTTTAATGTTTGAATCATATCTTTTCTTGTTAGCCAAGTCATTAATTTTTAAAATCAAATCTTTTCAAATCGTTTTTCAAATCATATCTTTTTAATCACATCTTTTTCAAAAATAGTTTTCAATCATATCTTTTTTATTTCTAATTTCAAAATCTTTTTCAAAAATCACTTGATTTTTTTTCGAAAATCAATTAGTTTTTTTCAAAATGTTTTTAAATCTTTTACTTAATTTTCGAAAAACTCTTCCTCTCTTCTCACATCCTTCTATTTATAGAGTAACACCCATCCTCAATGCACAATTCGAACTCTGTCTCACTAAGTTCGAATTCTTCTCCCTCCTCCTTCTATTTTTCTGTTCCTCTGACACCTCAAGGAATCTCTATACTGTGACATAGAGGATTCCACATTTTCTTGTTCTCTTCTCTTTCATATGAGTAGGAGCAAATACAAAAGCATTCTTGTTGAGACTGACCCTGAACCTGAAAGGACCTTGAAGCAAAAGCTAAGAGAAGCTAAGGCACAACTCTCTGTAGAGGATCTAACAGAAATCTTCAAAGAAGAAGAACCCATGGCAGCCGAAAACAACAATAATGCCAACAATACAAGGAAGGTGCTGGGTGACTTTACTGCACCTACTCCCGACTTCTATGGGAGAAGCATCTCTATCCCTGCCATTGGAGCAAACAACTTTGAGCTTAAGCCTCAATTAGTTTCTCTAATGCAACAGAATTGTAAGTTCCATGGACTTCTATTGGAAGATCCTCATTAGTTTTTAGCTGAATTCTTGCAAATCTGTGACACTGTCAAGACTAATGGGGTTGACCCTGAAGTTTACAGACTTATGCTATTCCCATTTGCTGTAAGAGACAGAGCTAGGATATGGTTGGATTCACGACCTAAAGAAAGCTTGAACTCTTGGGAAAAGCTAGTCAATGCCTTCTTGGCAAAGTTCTTTCCACCTCAAAAATTGAGTAAGCTTAGAGTGGAAGTCCAAACCTTCAGACAAAAGGAAGGAGAATCCCTCTATGAAGCTTGGGAAAGATACAAACAATTGATCAGAAAATGTCCTTCTGACATGCTTTCTGAATGGAGCATCATAGGTATTTTCTATGATGGTCTGTCTGAACTATCCAAGATGCCTTTGGATAGCTCTGCTGGAGGATCTCTTCATCTGAAAAAGACGCCTATAGAAGCTCAAGAACTAATTGAAATGGTTGCAAATAATCAATTCATGTACACTTCTGAAAGGAATCCTGTGAACAATGGGACAAATCAGAAGAAAGGAGTTCTTGAGATTGATACTCTGAATGCCATATTGGCTCAGAACAAGATATTAACTCAGCAAGTCAATTTGATTTCTCAAAGTCTGTCTGGAATGCAAGCTGCACCAGGCAGTACTAAGAACGCTTCATCTGAAGAAGAAGCTTATGATCCTGAGAACCATTCAATGGAAGAGGTGAATTACATGGGAGAACCCTATGGAAACACCTATAATTCTTCATGGAGAAATCATCCAAATTTCTCATGGAAGGATCAACAGAGACCTCAACAAGGTTTCAACAATAATAATGGTGGAAGAAACAGGTTTAGCAATGGCAAGCCTTTTCCATCATCTTCTCAGTAACAGACAGAGAGTTCTAAGCAGAGCCACTCTGACTTAGCAACCATGGTCTCTGATCTAATCAAAACTACTCAAAGTTTCATGACTGAAACAAGGTCCTCCATTAGAAATTTGGAGGCACAAGTGGGACAGCTGAGCAAGAAAATTACTGAACTCCCTCCTAGTACTATTCCAAGCAATACAGAAGAAAATCCAAAAGGAGAGTGCAAGGCCATCAACATGGCCGAATTTGGAGAGGAAGGAGAGGCAGTGAACGCCACTGAGGAAGACCTCAATGGATGTCCACTGGCCTCCAATGAGTTCCCTAATGAGGAACCATGGGAATCTGGGGCTCACATTGAGTCCATAGAGATTCCAATGGACTTACTTCTGCCATTCATGAGCTCTGATGAGTATTCTTCCTCTGAAGAGGATGAATATGTCACTGAAGAGCAAGTTGCTAGATACCTTGGAGCAATCATGAAGCTAAATGACAAGTTATTTGGTAATGAGACTTGGGAGAACGAACCTCCTTTGCTCACCAAAGAACTTGATGACTTGTCTAGGCAGAAATTACCTCAAAAGAGACAAGATCCTGGAAAGTTCTCAATACCTTGCGCCATAGGCACCATGACCTTCAAGAAGGCCTTGTGTGACCTAGGGTCAAGTGTAAACCTCATGCCTCTCTCTGTAATGGAGAAGCTAGGGATCTTTGAGGTACAAGCTGCAAGAATCTCACTAGAGATGGCAGACAACTCAAGAAAACAAGCTTATGGACTTGTAGAGGATGTTTTGGTGAAGATTGAAGACCATTACATCCCTGCTGATTTCATAGTCCTAGAAACTGGGAAGTGCATGGATGAATCCATCATCCTTGGCAGACCCTTCCTAGCCACAGCAAAGGCTGTGATTGATATGGACAGAGGAGAATTGATCATTCAAGTGAATAAAGAATCCTTTGTGTTTAAGGCTCAAGGATATCCTTCTGTCACCATGGAGAGGAAGCATGAAGAGCTTCTCTCAAAATAGAGTCAAACAGAGCCCCCACAGTCGAACTCTAAGTTTGGTGTTGGGAGGCCACAACCAACTTCTAAGTTTGGTGTTGAACCCCCACATTCAAACTCTAAGTTTGGTGTTGGGAGGTTCCAACATTGCTCTGAGTATCTGTGAGGCTCCATGAGAGCCCTCTGTCAAGCTACTGACATTAAAGAAGCGCTTGTTGGGAGGCAACCCAATGTTATATTTTATCTATTTTTCTTTGTTATTTGTTTTTTGTAGGTTGATGATCATAGGAAGTCACAAAATCAATTGAAAAAGCAAAAACAGAATGAAAAACAGAAGGAAAAATAGCACACCCTAGAGGAAGGCCTTGCTGGCGTTTAAACGCCAGTAAGGGTAGCAGTTGGGCGTTTAACACCCAGTCTGGCACCATTCTGGGCGTTTAATGCCAGAAGGGGGCACCAGACTGGCGTTAAACGCCAGAAATGGGCACCAGCCCGGCGTTTAACGCCAGAATTGGCACAGAATGCATTTTTGCACGCCACTTGGTGCAGGGATGACTTTTCCTTGACACCTCAAGATCTGTGGACCCCACAGGATCCCCACCTACCCCACCACCCTCTCTCTTCTTCACCCATTCACCAATCACCTCAACCACTCTTCCCCAAAAACCCTTCACCTATCAAATCCCATCTTTCTTTTCACCACTCACATCCATCCTTCATAAAACCCCACCTACCTTACCATTCAAAATTTAAATCACTTTCCCTCCCAAACCCACCCTTACATGACCGAACCCTAACCCTCTCTCCACCCCTATATAAACCCATCTTCACTCCTTCATTTTCACACAACCTAGACACTACTTCTCCCCTTTGGCCGAACCACAAAGCCATCTCCATCTCCTCTATTTCTTCTTCTTCTACTCTCTTCTTTCTTCTTTTGCTCGAGGACGAGCAAACCTTTTAAGTTTGGTGTGGTAAAAGCATTGCTTTTTGTTTTTCCATAACCATTTATGGCATCCAAGGCCGGAGAAACCTCTAGAAAGAGGAAAGGGAAGGCAAAAGCTTCCACCTCCGAGTCATGGGAGATGGAGAGATTCATCTCAAGGGTGCATCAAGACCACTTCTATGAAGTTGTGGCCTTGAAGAAGGTGATCCCTGAGATCCCTTTCAAACTCAAAAAGGGTCAACTTTGATCAAAGGTTGGACCAAGTCCTCACAGACATTTGTGAAGAGGGCGCCCAATGGAAGAGAGATTCAAGAGGGAAGCCGGTTCAACTGAGAAGGCATGACCTCAAGCCCATCACTAAGAAAAGGATGGAGCAAACAAGAGACCCCACTCATCATGAAATCCCTGAGATGCCTCAAGGGATGCACTTTCCTCCACAAAACTATCGGGAGCAAATCAACACCTCCCTAGGAGAACTGAGTTCCAACATGGGACAACTAAGGGTGGAGCACCAAGAACATTCCATCCTCCTCCATGAAATTAGAGAAGATCAAAGAATCATGAGAGAGGAGCAACAAAGGCAAGGAAGAGACATTGAGGAGCTCAAGCACTCCATAAGATCTTCAAGAGGAAGAACAAGCCGCCATCACTAAGGTGGACCCGTTCTTTAATCTCCTTGTTTTTTTATTTTCCTGTTTTTCGAATTTTTATGCTTATGTTTATCCATATTTGTGTCTTATGATCATTAGTGTCTATGCCTTAAAGCTAAGAATGTCCTATGAATCCATCACCTTTCTTAAAAAAATGTTCTTAATTGAAAAAGAGAAGAATTGCATGAATTTTGAATTTTATAACAGATTAATTATTTTGATGCGGTGGCAATACTTTTGTTTTCTGAATGTATGCTTAAACAGTGCATATGTCTTTTGAATTTGTGGTTCATGAATGTTGGCTCTTGAAAGAATGATGAAAAAGGAGACATGTTACTGAGGATCTGAAAAATCATAAAAATGATTCTTGAAGCAAGAAAAAGCAGTGAATACAAAAAAAAGAGAAAAAAAAACGAAAAAAAAGGAGAAAGAGAAAAAGAAAGAAATAAAGTTGTGATCCAAGGCAAAAAGAGTGCGCTTAAGAACCCTGGACACCTCTAATAGGGGACTCTAGCAAAGCTGAGTCACAATTTGAAAAGGTTCACCCAGTCATGTGTCTGTGGCATGTATGTATCCGGTGGTAATACTGGAAGACAGAGTGCTTTGGGCCACGGCCAAGACTCATAAAGTAGCTGTGTTCAAGAATCATCATACTTAACTAAGAGAATCAATAACACTATCTGGATTCTGAGTTCCTAAAGAAGCCAATCATTCTGAATTTCAAAGGATAAAGTGAGATGCCAAAACTGTTCAGAGGCAAAAAGCTAAAGCCCCGCTCATCTAATTAGTACTGATCTTCATAGATGTTTTTGGAGTTCATTGCATATTCTCTTCTTTTTATCTTATTTGATTTTCAGTTGCTTGGGGACAAGTAACAATTTAAGTTTGGTGTTGTGATGAGCTGATAATTTGTACACTTTTTGGCATTGTTTTTAGTGTGTTTTTAGTATATTTTAGTTAGTTTTTAGTATATTTTTATTAGTTTTTAGTTAAAATTCGCTTTTCTGGACTTTACTATGAGTTTGTGTATTTTTCTGTGATTTCAGGTATTTTCTGGCTGAAATTGAGGGACTTGAGCAAAAATCTGATTCAGAGACTAAAAGGACTGCAGATGCTGTTGGATTCTGACCTCCCTGCACTCGAAGTGGATTTTCTGGAGCTACAGAAGCCCAATTGGCGCGCTCTCAACGGCGTTGGAAAGTAGACATCCTGGGCTTTCCAGCAATATATGATAGTCCATACTTTGCTCAAGATTTGATGGCCCAAACCGGCGTTCAATGTCACCTTCAGAATTCCCAGCGTTAAACGCCGGAACTGGCACCAAAGTGGGAGTTAAACGCCCAAACTGGCACAAAAGCTGGCGTTTAACTCCAGGAAGAGTCTCTACACGAAAATGCTTCAATGCTCAGCCCAAGCACACACCAAGTGGGCCCGGAAGTGGATTTTTATGTCATTTACTCATCTTTGTAATTTTTAAGCTACTAGTTCCCTATAAATAGGACCTTTTACTATTGTATTTGACATCTTGAGATCTTTGAGTCTTTTGATCATCGGGAGGCTGGCCACACGGCCATGCCTAGACCTTGTTCTTATGTATTTTCAACAGTGGAGTTTCTACACACCATAGATTAAGGTGTGGAGCTCTGCTGTACCTCGAGTATTAATGCAATTACTATTGTTCTTCTATTCAATTCAGCTTGTTCTTATTCCAAGATATCACTTGTTCTTCAACTTGATGAATGTGATGATCCGTGACACTCATCATCATTCTCACCTATGAACGTGTGACCGTCAATCACCTCCGTTCTACCTTAGATTGGGTGGATATCTCTTGGGTTCTTTAACCGGAATCTTCGTGGTATAAGCTAGAATTGATGACTGCATTCAAGAGAATCCGGAAGGTCTAAACCTTGTCTGTGGTATTCTGAGTAGGATTCAATGATTGAATGACTGTGACGAGCTTCAAACTCGCGATTGTGGGGCGTTAGTGACAGACGCAAAAGAATCACTGGATTCTATTCCGACATGATCGAGAACTGACAGCTGGATAGCCGTGCCGTGACAGGGTGCGTTGAACATTTCCATTGAGAGGATGGGACTGTAGCCACTAACAATGGTGATGCCCAACATACAGCTTGCCATGGAAAGGAGTAAGAAGGATTGGATGAAGACAGTAGGAAAGCAGAGAGACGGAAGGGACAAAGCATCTCCATACGCTTATCTGAAATTCTCACCAATGAATTACATAAGTATCTCTATCTTTATCTTTATGTTTTATTCATACATCATCCATAACCAATTGAGTCTGCCTGACTAAGATTTACAAGGTGACCATAGCTTGCTTCATACCAACAATCTCCGTGGGATCGACCCTTACTCGCGTAAGGTTTATTACTTGGACGACCCAGTGCACTTGCTGGTTAGTTGTGCGAAGTTGTGTTTATACCATGGTATTGAGTACCAAGTTTTTGGATTCATTACCAGGGATTATTTGAGTTGTGAAAAGTAGTGATCACAATTTCGTGCACTACTGTACCACTTCCTTCATGATTGGGTTCAGCCTCCTTTGGGATTGAATGGATGGTTTTGCATCATCTTCCAACAGTATTTTATGCATGCATATAGCTGAACTGATTCCCTTCAGGTCAGCAAGGGTCCATCCGATGGCGTCCTTATGCTCCCGTAGCACCTTGAGCAGTTCATCCTCTTGATCTTGGCTGAGGCACGAGCTTATAATCATTGGGTAGTTTTCATTTTCTCTTAGGTATGCATATTTGAGAGTGGGTGGCAATGCTTTGAGTTCAACCTTGGGTGCTTCTGACTTTTCAGTATCTTCCTTTGGTGCATCTTGAACGTGACTCTCTGCTGTTGCAACATCCTCACTTGGTATATACTCCTCCTCCATTGATCTCTCGGGCTCTTCATGCTCTTCTTCTTCGAAACACTCCTGCACTTCTTCTTCAAGTGCGTCTATCCTCATGCATTCCCCTAATTATTCTGGTGGGTAACTCATGGCCTTGAACACATTGAATGTCATCTTTTCATTGTGTAATCTCAAGGTAAGATCACCTTTTTGGACATCAATGATAGCTCCAGCAGTAGCCAAGAACGGCCTTCCCAGAATAATGGAGGTTTTGGCTTCCTCCTGCATGTCCAACACTACAAAATCTGCCGGAAATATGAAGTCTCCTACTTTCACCAACAAATCCTCTACTATGCCATGAGGGAATTTGAACGATCGATCTGCCAGTTGTAAGGCCATTTTTGTTGGTTTAGCCTCCTCGATCTTCATCTTCCTCATCATTGCTACTGACATCAAATTGATGCTGGCTCCTAAGTCACAAAGGGCCTTCTCTACTGTGATTTCCCCTATAATACAAGGGATCTGAAAGCTCCCAGGATCCTTCAACTTCTGGGGTAGTTTGTGCTGGGTGATAGCACTACATTCTTCAGTTAGTATCACAGTCTCATTGTTCTTCCAGCTTCTCTTCTTAGTCATCAGCTCCTTTAGGAACTTGGCATAGAGTGGCATTTGTTCTATTGCTTCAGCAAAGGGTATGTTGATTTGTAGTTTCTTAAAGATTTCCAAGAATCTCACGAACTGGTTGTCATCTTCCTTTTTCTTCAACTGCTGAGGATATGGAGCTCTTGAGATGTTCAGTTTTGGCATCCCTTTTTCTTTTTGTGGACTTGAGGTGGGAGTTTGAACTCCATCTTGCTCTTCTCCCATTTCAGTTAAGCCTTCTTCTTGTGGTTTTTGGGAGAGTTCCTTAAGTTCTTTCCCACTCCTAAGTGTTATAGCTTGACACTCCTCCTCTTTGCTTGAATTGTTATTATTGCAGAAGTTGTGGTTAGAAAGCTGCTTGAATAGATAACCAATTTGTGTCTCCAGTTTCTTGATGGCAGCATTTTGATTCTGCATGTTTGACTGCACTTCCTCTCGAAATACCTTACTGTTTCTGACGTTCTTGCATACTCCTTCAAGTAAGGTTTCAAGCTTAGAGAGTCTGTCATCAATTGATGGTAAATTGGAATTAGAGGTGGAAGGATGAGAGGTGTTGTTGTGGGGGTGTTGATATGTCCTCTGTGTGAATTGTTGATGAGCTGCATTGTTGTTGGAGTTGTAACATCTCTGGTCTTGGCTTTGCTCTTGCTGATTCCTCCACCCAAAGTTTGGGTGGTTCCTCCATCCAGAGTTGTATGTCTTGGAGTATGGATCATGGTTCTGTCTAGGTGAATTCCCAATGTAGTTGGCTTGCTCAAGATCCTCTACTTCAACTTCTTCTTGGGTTGTTGATGAGGTGGTGATTGCTGCCACGTGGTTCCTTTCCATCTTCTTGGTGAGGTCAGCTAACTACTTGGTAATGAGCTTGTTCTGAGCCAGCAGAGCATCTACATTATTTAGCTCCATTACTCCCTTAGTGTTCCCTCTTTCGGAAGCATAGAAGTAGTCATTCTCAGCTACAGTTTCAATGACATCTTTGGCTTCTTCAATGGTCTTCTTCTTGTTCAAAGATCCCCCAGAGGAATGATCTACTGCCTTCTTTGATTCATATGACAAGCCTTCATAGAAGATATGCAACTGCACCCATTCATTAAACATATTTGGTGGACACCTTCTTGTTAGGTCTTTGAACCTTTCCCAAGCTTCATAAAGTGTCTCCCTATCTTGCTGTCTGAACGTCTGTACTTCGGTTTTTAGTCTATTGATCCTTTGAGGGGGGTAAAACCTTGCCAAAAACTTATTCACTACCTCCTCCCAATTTGTCAAGCTTTCTTTTGGGAAGGATTCAAGCCATTTGAATGCCTTGTCCCTGAGAGAAAATGGGAACAAGAGCAGCCTATAGACATCCTGGTGGACTCCATTGGACTTTACTGTGTCACAAATCCTCAAGAAGATGGTCAAGTGTTGATTCGGATCTTCTTGAGCACCTCCTCCAAATGAGCAATTATTCTGCACAAGAGTGATGAGCTGAGGTTTTAGCTCGAAATTGTTGGCATGTATAGTGGGCTTCTGAATGCTGCTCCCACAGTTGCCTGGGTTGGGATTGATATAAGAGCTTAACACTCTTCTATCCTCCCCAACATGATTTGCTCTACCTCCTCCCCCATGGTTATTAGCCTTTTCTTCATGTTGGTTTTCTATGTTGCCTTCTATGTTTAGTTCAAAGTGTTCCTCCTCCTCTTCAGCACCGATTGCACGTTTCCCTCTTGCTTCCCTCCTTAATCTAAGGAGGGTCCTCTCTGGTTCAGAATCGAAAGAAGTTGAAGCCCGCTTCTTCTCCCTGTCATACAACCAACAAGTACAAGCAAGGAAAAACTATGTGCAGAGAGTATTGCTGTTAGAATTACTGTTAGTTGAGTAAAGCAATATATCAAACAGTTAGTGGGTTAGCAAATTGAATTGTAAATAACAAAGAAACGTAAAAGTAGAGGGGGAAGGGAAGAAGTTAACTAAGACAGAAAGTAAATTACTCAAACAGAAAATTAATTCAACAAAACAAAAATGCTCAATCTAGTGATCTTCCAATCTAATAATTGTTGATGCACAATCAATCCCCGACAACGGCGCCATAAACTTGATGCAGGTGGAAATTGTCTCTCAACAAATTTCCTTCGGCAAGTGTACCGAATTTGTCGTCAAGTAAAAACTCACAATAGAGTGAGGTCGAATCCCACAGGGATTGATTGATCAAGCAACTTTAATTAGAAGATTGTTCTAGTTGAGCGAATTCAGAATTTGGGTTGAGAGTTGCAGAAAATAAAATGGCTGGAATGTAAATGACAGAAAAGTAAATGCTAGAATTAAAGAACTGGAAGTAAATGAATGAAATTAAATTGCTGAATTATAAATGGGAATGGGGTGTTTGCTCATGAAAGTAAACGCAGAAATTAAATAGAATGGGTGAGATCAGAATTGGGGAGTTCATTGGGCAGAGGAGATGTTGCAATTCTCCGGATCAAGTTCATTTTCATCTCTTCCTCAATCAATGCACTCATTGATCTCCTTGGCAATCTTAATTGATTGAATTACAATTTCTTGTAATTTAATCTCTCAAATCTTGACCAATAGCCAATTCCTTGGTCAATTGCTCATGAGAAGAGATGAAGTGTGGTCACTGATTATACCACATGCATTTCCCAAATCAAGTATTGAGAGGATTATAGTCACATATCCATCCAAACCCAATTTGGTCCAGCATGAGAAAGCATTTCTAGCTTGATCTCTTCATTCCTCTTTCAAGGCTCAGAAGAGATCCAAGTTTGAATAGCTCCTTTTCCAAGATAACTACCCAATGGGATGAAGATCGAAAGCTTTCAAGTAAAATCATGAGAAAAGATAGAAGAAGAATAATGAAAACTAGTATTGATCCATCAAATTACAACAGAGCTCCCTAACCCAATGAAAGGGGTTTAGTTGTTCATAGCTCTAGAAAATGAAAACAAAGATGGAGAATACATCATGGAACTAGAAAAGCAGAGTAAAATACAGAGAGTAGTGCTCTCCTTCCAACCTCCTACTAATTCAAAGCTACTCCTATATATACTACTCTTCTCAGCTTCTAGTTGGTTCTTCAAGTCTTGGGCCTTTGGATCTTGAGTTTGAAGCAGTTCTTTTCTTCACTTGGGCTTGGTTTTACTTGCAGAGAGAAAGTGTGAAGTGGGCAGAGACTTTAGCTCAAGACGTTAGAGGTGTTAACATTCAGTGAGAAAATGGGTTCGAAAACGTTAGTGTCATTCAACTTTTTCACTAACATTTCTTACCCAAGTAAAGGCCACGTTAACTTCAACGTTAGTGGCACAAACGTTGCCACTAACGTTGCCTCTTTGTCCTTCGCACACGTTATTGGGACTCAACTTTCCCAATAACATTGAAAGCCTCCCCCTTTCCCACATTAGAGTCCACATTAACTTAGTTAACGTGGCTCTTTTAACGTAGGCATGCCAATCTTCGAGAACGTTAGTGACACTCAACATTGTCACTAACGTTCCAATATGCCCCTATTCACGTTAGAGTCCACGTTAGCTAGGTTAATGTGGCTTTTAACGTGGCTTTGCAAACCATTTCCAACGTTAGTGACAATGTTGAGTGTCACTAACGTTGGCTCATCTTTCACTCATTGCCGTTAGCTTCCACGTTAACTAAGTTAACGTAGAAGTTAACGTGGCTCCTTGGGGTTTTGTGGTTGCTTCCAACGTTAGTGACAATGTTGGGTGTCACTAACGTTGTCGACCATTCTTGCCTCTCACGTTAGCTCCCACGTTAACCAAGTTAACGTGGAAGTTAACGTGGTACATTGCACCTTAGGCCAACGTTAGTGACAATGTTGAATGTCACTAACGTTGGCTTCCTTCCCCTTGTTGACGTTAGAGGCCATGTTAACCAAGTTAGCGTGGACTCTAATGTGGCCACTTATGATCATTGGCCAACGTTAGTGATAATGTTAAGTGTCACTAACGTTGGCTCAAAATCCTTTCTTCACGTTAGAGCTCACGTTAACTTAGTTAACGTGACTCTTAACGCGGGCAATGATGGCTTCGAGAGCGTTATTGGCAATCACTTTTCTCATTAACTTTGCAGGTTACCTCCCATTCCACGTTAGTGGCCACGTTAATTAGATTAACGTGACTGCTAAGTGGTTCCGCCTTGCTTCCTTTGGTCCTGAAATCAAGCAATAGAGTGCATCAAAGTTCTAGTCCAAGTCATGGGTAATGCAACATATAATTTGTCACTAAATTCATGCAAAATCTTCATGAAATCATGTAAAATGCACAATGTATGCTTGAATCAAGGTGTAAGTGAATATCTACCTAAAACTAGCTTATTTCCTAATGAGATGCATGAAACTACCCTAAAAACAGTAAAGAAAAGGTCAGTGAAACTGGCCAAGATGCCCTTGCATCAGATTTGAAAAAGAATTTAAAAAGATTTGATTTTTTTAAAATTAAAATAGATTACTTGACTAACAAGAAACTAAAAGATATGATTCTAGAATTTAAAGATTGAACCTTTTTTAACAAGAAAGTAACAAACTTCAAATTTTTGAATCAATCACATTACTTGTTAGTATAATTTTCAAAAATAAAAGATAAAATTAAGAAAAAGATTTTTGAAAATCAATTTTAAAGAGTTTTCGAAAATAATGAAAAAAAATGAAAAAGATTTGATTTTTGAAAAAGATTTTGAAAAGATAGGATTTTTGAAATTGAAATCTTGACTTGACTAACAAGAAACAACTAATTTTAAAAATTTTTCACTAAGTCAACCCAAAGATTTCGAAAATTATGAGAGAAATAAGGAAAAGATATTTTTTTGATTTTTTTGAATTTTTAATGATGAGAGAGAAAAACCACAAAATGACTCAAAACATGGAAAATTAAGATCAAACAAGGAAAACATGCAAGAACACTATGAATGTCAAGATGAACACCAAGAACACTTTGAAGATCATGATGAACATCAAGACTTATTTTTGAAAAATTTTCAAGAAAAGAAAACATGCAAGACACCAAACTTAGAAATTTTTAATGCTTAGACACTAACAAATGAAAAAAATGCATATGAAAAACAACAAAAGACACAAAACAAGAAAATATGAAGATCAAACAAAGAAAATCCTCAAGAACAACTTGAAGATCATGAAGAACACATGCATGAGTTTTCAAAAAATGCAAGAAAAATAAAAAACATGCAATTGACACGAAACTTAAAATTTGACCCTAGATTCAAACAAGAAACACAAAATATTTTTGGTTTTTATGATTTTATTAATTTTTTTTGTATTTTTTGAAAATTATCTTAGAAAAAAAAACGAAAACAAAGAAAAAAAATTTGAATGATTTTTGAAAAGTTTTTGAAAAGAAAATTACCTAATCTGAACAACAAGATGAACCATCAGTTGTCCAAACTCAATAATCCCCGACAACGGTGCCAAAAACTTGGTGCACGAAATTATGATCTCTAACAATGGCGCTCAACTTGGTATGCGCGTTTATAATCTCAGCACTTTCTTCACAACCTCGCATCACTAACAAGCAAGTGCACTGGGTCGTCCAAGTAATAAACCTTACGTGAGTAAGGGTCGATCCCACGGAGACTGTTGGTGTGGAGCAAGCTATGGTCAACTTGTAAATCTCAGTCAAGCGGATTCAAATGGTTATAATGGTTTTCGAACATAAAGATAAATAAAGCATGAAATAAAGATAAAGATACTTATGTAATTCATTGGTGGGAATTCTAGATAAGCATATGAAGGTGCTGTATGGCTCTTTGAACATCTGCTTTCCGGCTGTCTCCATCCAATCGTGCATATTCCTTTCCATGGCAAGCTGTATGTTGGGGGATCACCGTTGTCAATGGCTACCGTCCGTCCTCTTAGTAAAAATGGTCCAGGGGCTCTGTCATAGCACAGCTAATCATTTGTCGATTTTTGATCATGCTGGAATAGGATCCATTGATCCTTTTGCGTCTGTCACTACGCCCAACATTCGCGAGTTTGAAGCTCGTCATAGTCATTCAATCCTTGAATCCTACTTGGAATACCACAGACAAGGTTTAGACTTTCCGAATTCTCAAGAATTCTACCAATGGATTCTAGCTTATACCACGAAGATTCTGGTTAAGGAACCCAAGAGATACTCATTCTAGCTTGTTTGCTTGAAGAACGGAAGTGGTTGCCAGGCACGCGTTCATTGGTGAGAATGATGATGAGTGTCACATAATCATCACATTCATCAGGTTCTTAGGCGCGAATAGATATCTTATAATAGAAATAAACGAGAGTTGAATAGAAAAATAGTAGTACTTTGCATTAATTCTCGAGGTACAGCAGAGCTCCACACCTTAATCTATGGTGTGTAGAAACTCTACCGTTGAAAATACATAAGAACAAGGTCCAGGCATGGCCGAGAGGCCAGTCCACAATGTCTAAGATCACATAAACTGATCAAAGATATGGTCAAAGACGTCTAATACAATAGTAAAAAGTTCTATTTATACTAAACCAGCTACTAGGGTTTTCAGAAATAAGTCTAAGTACAGAAATTCACCTCCGGGGCCCACTTTGATGTGTGCTTGGGCTGAGCTTGAGCTTTACACGTGCAAAGGCTTCTCTTGGAGTTAAACGCCATGTTATAATGTGTTTTTGGCGTGTAACTCTGGTTTGTGACGTGTTTCTGGCGTTTTACTCCAGAATGCATCATGGAACTGGCGTTGAACGCCAGTTTACGTCGTCTAAACTTGAATGAAGTATGAACTATTATATATTGCTGGAAAGCCCTAGATGTCTACTTTCCAATGCAGTTGAGAGCACGCCATTTTAAGGTCTTTAGCTCCAGAAAATTCATTTTGAGTATAGGGAGGTCAGAATCCAACAGCATCAGCAGTCCTTTGTTAGCCTCCTATCAGATTTTTGCTCAGGTCTCTCAATTTCAGCCAGAAAATATCTGAAATCACAAAAAAATACACAAACTCATAGTAAAGTCCAGAAATGTGAATTTTGCATAAAAACTAATAAAAACATCCCTAAAAGTAGCTAGATCCTACTAAAAACTACCTAAAAACAATGCCAAAAAGCGTATAAATTATCCGCTCATCAGCGTTCATAAGTGAGAATGGTGATGAGTGTCATGGATCATCACATTCATCAGGTTGAAGTGCGAATGAATATCTTAGAATAAGAATAAGCATGAATTGAATAGAAAACAGTAGTAATTGCATTAATACTCGAGGAACAGCAGAGCTCCACACCTTAATCTATGGTGTGTAGAAACTCCACCGTTGAAAATACATAAGTGAAAATAGGGTAGGCATGGCCATGAGGCCAGACCCCAATGTCTAAGGACTAACAATGATCAAAGATGTTCCGAAAGCTCGTCCAAAGATAGATAATACAATAGTAAAAAGTTCTATTTATACTAAACTAGTTACTAGGGTTACAGAAATGAGTAAATGATGCAGAAATCCACTTCCAGACCCACTTGGTGTGTGCTTGGGCTGAGCATTGAAGCTTCCATGTGTAGAGGTCTTCCTTGGAGTTAAACGCCAGTTTGTAACTTGTTTCTGGTGTTTAACTCTGCTTTCCAACTTGTTTCTGGCGTTTAACGCCAGAATAGAGCAGAAAGCTGGCGTTAAATGCCAATTTGCGTCATCTAAACTAGGACAAAGTATGGACTATTATATATTGCGGGGAAAGCCCTGGATGTTTACTTTCCAATGCAATTGAGAGCACACCATTTAAACTTCTGTAGCTCCAAAAATTCTATTTCGAGTGCAGGGTAATGTGTGGAAAACGATCCAACACAAAACTCACCGGCAAGTATACCGGGTCGCATCAAGTAATAAAACTCACGGGAGTAAGGTCGATCCCACAGGGATTGAAGGATTGAGCAATTTTAGTTTAGTGGTTGATTTAGTCAAGCGAATCAAGTATTGGTTGAGTGATTTTGTATCCAACAGTAAGTAAATAGCAGGAAATGTAAAGGGAGAGGGATGAATTGCAGAAATTAAAGAGAACTGAAAGTAAAGGTGCTGAATCTTAAAGAACAAGAAATTAAATGACTGAAACTTAAAGTGCAAGAAATGTAAATTGCGGTAACTTAGAGTGCAAGAAATATAAATTGCTTGAATGAAAAATGGATTGAGGGGCTGGGAATTCAGAATTTAAGCAAGAGAAGTAAATTGCAGCAATTAACAAAGCTAGAGATGAATTGAAAGTAACTAGAGTTCAAACAGAAAGTGAAAATGTGATTCCAGCACTGGTTCAGCAGAAGAACCAAAAAGAAAATTAGATCTCAGGACTCCAGAGACTAGATAGCAGAGTCTAGATCTCAATTGCCTTCCTAGATCCAAGTTCACAAAGCAATTAAAGAGAAATTAAAGATTGCAGCAGTAAAGGAAATGGAATTTAACTCAATTATGCAGTAGGAAAATCAAAGAGATCTTAAATGGAGATTGAGACAGAAGTTCCTCAATTCTTCACACTCAAGACTCAAACAAAACCCAGTAAAGAAAACAAAAAGATCAGAGGAAGAAGAAGTGAATTCTCTCCTCCAATTCTCAAGCTAATTGCAGTCCAAAAATCAAAATTGAAGATCAGAAGTTCTAAGGCAGAGAAATGGAAAGTGAGCTCTCAAGTTGACTAAGGATGAAAATTAAAAATGAAAGTAAGGATCTCTCCTTCTAATCCTAACTAACACCTATTTATACACTTTCTATTTTGGATCTAAGAATTTTGAGTGGGCTTGAAAGATGGGTGAAGAATTGAATTGAATCGGATTTTTAGGTGAGTTTCAGCCCATGTTGCTCCCAGGAGGCTGCTCTGCTCTTGTGGAGAGCAGAGCAGTGAAGCCTTGTATGGGGATCCAATTAACGCGCCAAGTGTGGGAGGGGCACCAGGGGATTGCCCTGCCCTTGTGGAGAGCGGGGCAGTGGTGTCATGGTGCGTGCCTTGCTTCCCTGCCCGTGCGTCCAAGCTGCGTCCTGGCCTTGTGGTAGGGGCTGTATTGTTTCTCCATCCCCTATGCATCTTCCTCTTGGGACCTTCCTCCTTGGTGGGTGATGACTGTCCAACACCAAACTTAAATTTGATGTCTGGGGAAACTATATGAGTTTTTGGCAAGGGAGGAGGCTTCAGTATTGTACTCTGCATGGAAGTACCTCTTTTGTCAGGGGCTAGTGGAAGTTGAAGGACCTTGAAAACCATGTAATCCTTCTGTAACCTCATCACTAATTTGCCTCTCTTAGCATCAGAGAGGTTTTTTCTAGTAGATAGAGACCATTGCTCGAAAACTTCAGCAAAAGGACTATTGATGTGTAGCTTTTTAGAGCCTTCCAATGAATGTGAGCAGTGCTCGTCCTTGGTCTTCTTTTGGGTCTTGTGAGTATGTGGTACTTCAGGCTTTCTTCCCATAAGAGGATCATGTAACAGTGTGCTTCCAGCCTCTTCTTGAGTCTCTTCTTCAGTTAGTTCCTCAATAGTGTGTACCATCTTATGCTCAGCCTCCTTGGTACTTATGATGGCCAAACACTCTTCTCTTTTTCTGCTCAGACAAGTGCTGTCTAGCTTGACTCAACTGTGCCTCTATATTCTTGTTAGAGGCTCTGGCTTCTTGCAACATCTCTTGCAATTTCAACATTTATTGTGCAAGAGAGTTTAGCAGCTGAGTCAATGGGTCATTTCGTTTTAGAGGGTTAGGTTCAATGGATACTGCTTTAACCTCTCCTTTCAAGGAAGTCTCTGATACGTAAAAATTTGATTTCACGTATTTACCGGCAAGTATACCGGGTCGTATCAAGTAGTAAAACTCACTTAGAGTGAGGTCGATCCCACGAAGATTGGAAGATTAAGCAACTTTAGTTAAATGGTAGATTTAGTCAAGCAAACATAGTTTTGATTTCATGAGCATTTTGATTTTTGAACATAATTGCAAGAATGTAAATGACACAAAATGTAAAGAACTAGAATAGAGAAATAAAATGAAAGTAAATGACGGAAACTTAAAGTGCAAGGAACTTAAATGACATCAAAGATAAATTGCAAGGAATTAAAGGTTGCAGAAATTTAAAGAACATAAGAGTAAATGGCAAGAAATAAAGGAACAGAATGTAATAACAAGAATAGTAAATTGACAGGATGTAGAAGGGAGTTGGGCAATGGGTTTTCAAACACTAAGAACAAGAGAAATAAGAATCAATGGTAGATAGGATCATTAGGGATCAGAGATGCTAGTTTTCATGAATTGATGTTAGTCAAATCTTCCTCAATCATGGGTATAGATCCATGGCAAGTGGGTGATTGAATCCCAATCTCTTGGTGATTCAATCTCTCTCAACATAACCAATTGCCACTCTCGTGATCTAATTGTTCATGAGAAGAGATGAAACTCAAATCTAATCCAGCCACACAATTCCTATAATCTCAACCAAGGAGAGTTACATCTCACATACTAACCAAGGTATATTGATTAAAGAAATCATGAAAGGATGAACTCTAAACTGAATTATGTGGCTCATTCCTCAAATTCACCACATAATTCATGTAGATTAACCCCTCTCTCGATGGTGGTTGAATCTATGAAGAGCAAGAGTTCCCTCTTTAGATCAACCACTAGAATTGAGGAGGAGAAGATGGGTTCACCAATTCATTCCAACAAACAGAGCTCCTCCCCCTAATGAAAGTGGGGTTTAGTGAGTCATTGCTCCAATTTCAACAACAATTGCCATAAATCAAAATTAAACTAAATGTAAAGGAAGAAGAAGAAGAATGAAGTGCTTAGAACTTGAAAATGAAGAAGAAGAATTCCAATAGAAAACCAAAGATGAGCTTTCCGGGAGAATACCCGGAAGTTCTAGCCAAGTACAAGTGCTAAAAGTTTATAAAAATTCTAAGTGTCAAGAAGTAAAAAAATATAAAAAGTCCCCTACAAGTACATCAATCTCTTCTATTTATACTACTCCCAAAACTTCTTCAGAGATCTTCAATTTGGGTTAGCAATGTGGGCTTTCTCATTGTTGCATTCTTGGTTCAATTGAAGAAGTTTTGCTAGACTTGGAAAGGAAGACTTCATTCATCATGCTTCTGGCCCATGGACTTGGCGTTATTGGCACTAACTCCAGGCCAAATGCACGTTGGCAACGTGCAAGACATTTTCCTGGGAGTGAAGTATGAGACTTGGGCGTTGCTAGCCCAAGTTGTTGCCAACAACTTGCTTTTCCTCTTCTTGACTCTATTTTCATGCTAAATGTAGCCCAGAATTTGAGTGTCAACCTTTTGCTTCAATATGGACTACCATACATCATTGGAAAGCTCTTGATGTCTATTTTCTAATGCCACTGGAATCACCTCAATTGGACTTTCCTAGCTCAAGTTATGGTTCCTCAAAGAAGGTAAGGTCAAGCTGCCAAGTTGTTGCCAAAAACGCACCTTCACCTCCAAGTTGGCAACGTGCTCGTGCTTTACTCTCCCAAGGCAGGGACTTGGGGCTGGCGTTGTTGCAAAACACGCACCCTAATATGCACGTTGGCAACGTGCTCGTGTCCCCCCTCCAGGCTCAACTCTAGCCTTCTTAAATTTCACTTCATGTTCTTGTTTTTAGGGCCTAAAGATGACTCTGGTTTGGCTTCAATTTTGTGCTCCACCATAGACTATTATATATGGTTGGAAAGCTCTGAATGTCAGCTTTCCAATGCAACTGGAAGCACTCAATTTGGATCTCTGTAGCTCAAGATATCTTCCATTGAAGAGGACATGGTCAGGCTGCCTTGTTGGAGTTGTTGTGGATAACGCCCATTCATTCCAAGTTAGCAACGTGCACCACAATTTCCTGGCGTTGTTGATGAACACTCCTTCTCTTTAGCACGTTGGCAACGTGCTCGAGCCCTTCTCAAGGCTCCATGCTTGCTTCCTGGCGTTGTTAACGTGCATGGCAAGGCCAATGGGCGTTGGCAACGTGGTTGGTGCACTTATGGGCGTTGGCAACGTTGGTTGGTGCACTTGTGGGCGTTGGCAACGATGGTTGGTGCACTTGTGGGTGTTGGCAACGTTGGTTGGTGCACTTGTGGGCGTTGGCAACTTGGTTGGCACCAAGACTTGGTGCCTAGCCAAGCAACCATTCCTGGCGTTGTTGCCAAACACGCCAATGCTTCCTAGCTTCAACAACGTGCTCGAGCTCCCCTTTTGGTGCCAAAATTTGCTTGCTACGTTGCCAAGGAACACGCCTTCAGAACTTGGAGTTGGCAACGTGCATCTCATTTTCCTGGGCCAAGTTAGCTTGTGTGTGGCGTTGGCAACGCCAGCTTCAAGTTGGCAACGCCAACTTTGCTTCTTCCAGGGCCAAGCTTGCCTTGCTTGTGTGTGGCGTTGGCAACGCCAGCTTCAAGTTGGCAACGCCAACTTTGCTTCTTCCAGGGCCTCCTGGCGTTGCCTTCAACAACGCACCATATTCCCAAGTTGGCAACGCCAACTCCTCTTCCTGGCGTTGCCAAGAACAACGCCCTTTGTATCCAAGTTGGCAACGCCAACTTCTTGCCCAGCTTGCATCATTCTTGCTTCCATGCTTCCTTGTTTCATCACCTATCATCAACAAGGGAAATAGCTTCAAAGTCTTACCAATTCATGCAATAAATTTCATGAGATTCATTCATACTCATTCATATATGCATTCCTTAAAGCATTTGCATGAATTTGACTAGAATTAACATGTTCCTTGATATCATCATGCATGGAAACAAAACTCATAAAAGGACTTGTTTATTTAGAGAAAATTAGTGAAATTAAGCTAAAACTAACTAAACTAACTAACTGATAATGCAAATATGCATTTGCATCACAACACCAAACTTAAAGTATTGCTTGTCCTCAAGCAAAATATAAAGGACTTTGTCACAAGAATTTAAGATGTAAGACTTGAATGTTCTTCCAGAGAGTAATTTTCATTGAGCATATTGTCCTCACTTGTGTGGTCATTAATTTATTGTAATTGAACACAACTATTCAACTTTTTCAATTAAAATGCTTGCTTCACTACTAAATTGGTTAACTTCACTAGACTTCTTTCATACCTTAGCACATGATCCTTGAACCAATTTTTTCTGCTTATTTCTTTTTCCTTATTTTTTTTTTCTTTCCCCTTTTTCTTTCAATTAAGCTCGAAATCTTGTCTTAAGGCGGCTCTTTAGCATAAGCTTTCAATCAACAATCCCAAACCAGTTGGTTCAAGTTGTTAAGTGTTGAGACACTCTTAAAGATTTACTCACTCAAGCCTCTTTCCTTAACACATTCAGTCACAGGCATATAACATTGAAATCTTGTTTGGATAGTGGTGTCCAGCACCTCTTTGGGTTGCTAAATGTTCTGTTATAGAGCTACTCTTGATTGTGGGTTTTCAATCGATAATCCCGAGTTAGTTAACTCAAGTTACCGGGTGATGAAGCACCCCTCGGATTTACTAGCCCAAGTATGTCTCTTAACATCAATCACCACAGACACATATCCAACTTTTGTCATTGATGCCTAGCCTTTCATTCTTTGTATTCTATTTTCTTTATTGTCAAGGTTATTTGTGCTTTTACTGATAAAGTCCTTGTGATCCTTAACCAAACTAGTCTTGTATTAGCAAGCATTCTTTTGAATTTCTTGAACATTGCTTCTTTCACAATAAATATACTAGCACTTTTCTTATGGGACAACATGATCCTTTTTAAGCTAGATTTCTCTCTGTTCTTGCTCAAACTACATCTTTTATTCCAATGACAAGTAAAAGTACTAAAGACAAGCAACCATTCCAAATCTGTGAGTGATGATGCATGGAATAGGCAACATAAAAGACAATGCTTCAAAAAGAAAATGCATCGTAGAAGGTATACCATATTTCAGACATACATCTTCTTTATTTAATAAAACATAAAGAAAAACATAGGAACTTCACCACCTTTAGTCTTCATGTCCCTTTTCCTTTGCTTGATTCTCCTTGCTTTCCTTTGCCTTTTGGATCTTCTTTCTTTTTATTTCTCAGCTCTCCTTGTTGTTTTGTTGTTGAATCTCCCTTTGGATCTTCTTTCTTTTTACTTCTCCGTTCTCCTTGTTGTTTTGTTGTTGCATCCCCCTTTGGATCTTCTCTTTGCCAAATTCCTGAGCTTATCATTGTCTCCTGTAGCCTCTGTTGATTGAATCTTACCCTTGCAAGTTCCTGCTCTTCAAATATCTTGCGAGCTTCATTAAAGGTCTTGATTTGTGGGTTGAGCAATGGGGGTGTGGAACAGAGGTAACTGAGCTTTTCTTGAGTGCATATATCATAGTCAAGTCTGTCCTTATGCCTGGCTTCCCTGAACATTCTGCTTTCATTGAAATCTTTGTGAAATGTATCATGTCTAGCATCCAACCTATGGAGAAGCTCCCTTTGCTGAGCTTGCTCTTTCCTTAGTTGAGCTTGTTCTTCTATTACTTTCTCCATGGCTTTTTCATGTTCCATAGTTGAATTGTTGATGGCTTCCTGCATCTTGGCATATTGTTCTTGTTGTAGCTCCATCATGTGTGCTTGGTATTCATTTTGTTGGTTCATCCACTGAACTTGAACCCCTCTTTGTTGATCCATCAATTGCCAAAGGTCCCTTTGTTGTTGAGCTTGTTCCTCTTGGCTTCTTTGAATGTGTGAATATTGCCCAGAAATTCCTTCTAAGGCGGCTTGGAGTTGATTCATGTTCAAGGTGTGGGATTCATCCATTTCTTGAGGCTCCTCCTCTTGTCTTACTTCTTTCCTTTTCTTCCTTCTTGCTAAAGGTTGCCTTTCCAATTGGGTTGTGGTGATAAACTCCAACCTTTCTTTAGTGAGAGGCTTTCCAATGGAGACCACATCAGTTTCTTCAAATTCTTCTAGAGGCACTCCAGCTTCTTCACATAGGCGCAGAATAGTGCTAGGATATCCTAGCCAACTGTCCTGTTTGACCTTTTGAGCTATGTCAATGATGTTCTTGGCTATAATGTCTCCAACATTAATTTTCCCTCCTTTCATTATGCAATGGATCATTATTGCTCTATTCACTGTTACCTCAGAATTATTTGAAGTGGAGATCAATGACCTCCTCACTATGTCATGCCATCCTTTTGCTTGAGGTATGAGATCACCTCTCCGGAGTTTGAGTGGTTGTCCATGTGAATCCAACACCCAATCCGTGCCTATTCTGCATAAGTCACTCACCACATCCACATATCTTGGGTCATTTTCAACCCTTTCTTCATAGCTAGGTCGTTTGAACTGTTTTGCCTTGACTTTTAGCACCCTGTTGATGGTGTCCGGGCTAAAATCAACAGTCACACCTCTTACATAACTCATGTAAGGTTCTTCATCATCATATTCTCTTATCACATTAGTGTAGAACTCATGGATGAGAAGCATGCTCACTTCTTGAGGTTGGTCACAGAGAAGCTCCCATCCCCTTTTTCTGATTATTTTTGTATTTCAGGGTATTCATCTTTTTTAAGCTTGAATGGTAGCTCTGGAACAACATCTTTGCTTGACATCCAACTAAAGATCCGCTCATTGTGTTTGGATTTGAATCTTCTTTCATCAAATTCATCTTCTCTCCTATCCCTTGATGATGAGGCCATTGAGATTCACTTGCAAGGTTGAATCTTCCACACCAAACTTAGATCAATGCTTGTCCTCAAGCATAAAGAAAATAGTTGTGAATGAGAGAGATATAAGATGAGCACGGTGACTTAGAGAAGATAGAAGATGATGGTGAAGGAGGTTGAGTGTTTCGGCTATGTGGAGGAAATGTGGTGCTTCATGAGTTTTGTTGGGTAAAGATTAGGCTCAAGGCTAGAATTTGTGAAGCATGGAATAGGTTGGAGGTTGAGTATGAGTTCGGGTAATGAAATGAGGTTATGGGGGTAGAAGAATGAGTGATGAAGAATGAGGTTATGGGTGATGAAGAATGAAGAATGAAGTATTTAAAGTGAACTTTGGTGAGGATGCATGGTTCTAGTGGCATTTAAGGCTCGGTCATGGCATGGGGAGCATGCTTCCTTGTGCCCAATGCATGATGAGTTCACTTCTTTCCAATGCACAAAGTTTAAGACTCATGTGACTCCAATGCATCCGTGATCTCTCTCACCAAGATTCCCCATCATTTCCTTCTTTCTTTCATTATATGCTTCCAAGATTCCCCATCACTTCTTTCTTTCTTTCCTGCAACAAAATTCCAAAAACTTGAGATTCTTAAAGTGACATTAATAGCTAAAAGCTTATGATGATATTCCTATGCAAAATTGACTACACTAAAATTGAAATTTATGAATTGATTTCCTAATCTATTTTTCTAGCATTATTAATGTAAGTAAAGACACCAAACTTAGTTTGTGACTAAGTGTCTTATGGAATTACTTCCCAAGATAGCCACATCAAACTTAATATTGTACTTACATTACATGCTATTTCACGTTTTTTTTTTTTTTAACTAAGATAGAAAAATAGATGACTAGACTTTCATAGTCTAGCATTTTCGTGTATGTATGGACACCAAACTTAGTTTGTGGCTAAGTGTTGCTATTACTTGAAGAGTGGCCACACCAAACTTAGTGCCTTGCATACACCATGTACTAGTCTACTTAATCATTATTGACTACTAAAGTATGAAAATAAAAGACTCCCTGTGCATGGGTTGCCTCCCATGAAGCGCTTTGTTTATTGTCCTTAGCTCGACATTGCAGTTTCTTTGCTCATGTTAAGAGTTACACACTCTCTTCCTTGCTCCAAGGGCCACCAAAATAGTGCTTCACCCTATGTCCATTAGCTGTGAAGGTTTGCTTTGAGGCTTCATCAAGTAATTCAACATAGCCATGAGGTGATACTTTGGTGATGGTGTATGGACCAGTCCATCTAGACCTAAGCTTCCCAGGGAGGATCTTCAATCTTGAATTGAATAGCAACACCTTTTGGCCCGGTTCAAATGTTCTTTGAGAGATCCTCTTATCATGCCATCTCTTTGCTCTCTCTTTGTATATCTTGGCATTGTCATATGCCTCCAACCTGAACTCTTCAAGTTCATTAAGTTGTAGCAACCTCTTCTCCCCTGCTGCTTGAGCATCTAAATTCAGAAGTTTGGTGGCCCAAAAGGCCTTATGTTCAAGCTCCACAGGGAGGTGGCATGCTTTTCCATACACCAGCTGAAATGGAGATTTTCCTATGGGTGTCTTGAAGGCTGTCCTATATGCCCAAAGTGCATCATCCAGCTTCCTGACCCAATCCTTTCTTGTTGTTCCCACAGTTTTCTCCAAGATCCTTTTTAGCTCTCTGTTGGCAAGTTCAGCTTGCCCATTGGTTTGAGGGTGATATGGTGTGGCCATTTTGTGAGTGACACCATATTTGTGGAGTAAAGAATTGAGTTGCTTGTTGCAAAAGTGGCTTCCTCCATCACTTATAAGTCCTTTGGGCACTCCAAATCTAGTGAAGATGTTCTTCTTGAGGAATTGCAAGACCACGTTGGTATCACATGTGGTGGTGGCTATTGCTTCTACCCATTTGGAGACATACTCTACTGCTACCAGGATGTATTTGAACGTGTGGGATGGAGGAAAAGGTCCCATGAAATCTATTCCCCACAAATCAAAGAGTTCCACTTCCAAAATGAACTTTTGAGGCATCTCATTTTTCTTTGACAAACCCCCTGTTCTTTGACATTCATTGCATTGGCTCACAAACTCCCTAGCATCCTTGAAGATTGAAGGCCAATAGAAACCACTTTGAAGGACCTTTGCAGCAGTTCTTTCAGCCCCAAAATGACCACCATAATTAGAGTTGTGACAATGCCATAGTATGTTCTTCATCTCATCTTCTGACACACATCTTCTTATCATTCCATCTGGGCATCTTTTGAACAAGAATGGGTCATCCCAGAAGAAGAACCTAGCCTCATGCAACAGCTTCTTAACTTGTTGTCTTGTGTACTCTTGTGGAATGATTCTTCCTGCTTTGTAGTTGGCCATGTCTGCAAACCAAGGGACATGTTGAATGTGCAAGAGGTGTTCATCTGGAAACTCTTCATTTATTGATGGAATGTTGTCTTGGCATGCATCTTGTGGTACCCTTGATAAATGATCAGCAACTTGATTTTCACTGCCCTTCCTATCTTTGATCTCAATGTCAAACTCTTGTAGGAGTAGCACCCATCTGATTAGCCTTGGTTTGGTGTCCTGTTTTGACATAAGATACTTAATAGCAGCATGGTCAGTATACACTAAGACTTTAGATCCAATCAAATATTGTTTGAACTTATCAAAAGCATATACCACGGCTAGTAACTCTTTCTCTGTTGTGGTGTAGTTTCTTTGAGTTTCATTCAATACCTTACTTGCATAGTAGATAACATGAAGCTTCTTTTCCTTCCTCTGCCCCAACACAGCACCAATTGCAAGGTTACTTGCATCACACATGAGTTCAAAAGGTAGTCCCCAACTTGGGGGTGTGATGATTGGTGCTGTGGTGAGCTTAGCCTTTAGAGTTTCAAAAGCATGTTTGCATTCATCATCAAAGATAAAAGGGTTGTCTACCACCAACAAATTGCTTAGTGGCTTTGCTATTTTGGAAAAATCTTTGATGAATCTCCTATAGAAACCAGCATGCCCTAAGAAACTTCTAACGGCTTTCACACTAGTTGGCAAAGGAAGTTTTTCTATAATTTCTACTTTTGCCTTGTCAACTTCTATACCTTTTCTTGAAATTTTATGACCAAGAACAATGCCTTCGGGTACCATGAAATGGCATTTCTCCCAATTCAAAACTAAGTTTGTTTCTTGGCATCTTTTCAAGACTAAGGTAAGATGGTGCAAGCAAGTATTGAAGGAATCACCAAAAATAGAGAAATCATCCATAAAGACTTCAATGAATTTTTCTACCATGTCTGAGAAGATTGATAGCATGCACCTTTGGAAGGTAGCTGGGGCATTACATAGTCCAAATGGCATTCTCCTATATGCAAAAACTCCAAAGGGACAAGTAAAGGAAGTCTTCTCTTGATCCATGGGGTCAACCACAATCTGGTTATACCCTGAATATCCATCAAGAAAACAGTAATAGGCATGGCCAGCCAACCTTTCAAGCATCTGGTCAATGAAAGGTAGAGGAAAATGATCTTTCCGTGTGGCATCATTCAGCCTCCTATAGTCCATGCACATCCTCCACCCTGTCACTGTTCGTGTTGGAATAAGCTCATTCTTCTCATTAATAATGACAGTCATGCCTCCTTTCTTAGGTACTACTTGCACTGGACTGACCCATGGGCTGTCAGATATAGGGTAGATGATCCCAGCCTTACACAACTTCAGGACTTCCTTTTGAACAACCTCCTTCATTGTGGGATTCAATCTTCTTTGAGGTTGCACCACTGGTTTGGAATTCTCCTCTAGAAGTATCTTGTGCATGCACACAGTAGGGCTTATGCCTTTCAAGTCATCAATGGTCCATCCCAACGCCTCTTTGTGAGCTTTCAACACCATAAGGAGCTTTTCTTCCTCCTCTGCATTCAATGTGGAATTGATGATCACTGGGAAGCTATCCTTCTCACCAAGGAATGCATATTTAAGATGAGGAGGTAGTGGTTTCAACTCTTGTTGTGGTGCCTCTTCTTTGGTAGCTTCACTTGGTTCCTCTGATGTTTCCAATTTGTTCTCTTCTTGTCCCTTGATGTTATGGACTTCCTCTTGTTTCATTTGATGGTTTGTGTCAAGCACTTCTTCAACCAAAGAATCTAATACATCAATTCTCATGCAATTTTCTTTCTCAACAGGGTGTTGCATTGCTTTGAAGACATTTATGGTCATTTGCTCATCATGCACTCTGAAAATCATCTCTCCCTTTTCCACATCAATGATTGTTCTAGCTGTAGCCAAAAAGGGTCTACCAAGAATGACTGAATTGTTCCCCTCTTCATCCATATCTAGGACCACAAAATCAGCTGGGAATATGAAGTTTCCCACCTTCACCAAGAGGTTCTCAACTACTCCATTTGGTACTTTGATGGATCTGTCAGCAAGTTGGAGTGACATCCTTGTGGGTTTAAGTTCTTCAATCATCATTTTCTTCATCATGGTAAGGGGCATTAGATTAATGCTTGCTCCCAGGTCACAAAGTGATTTGTCAACGGCCATGCTTCCAATCGTGCAAGGTATGAGGAAGCTGCCAGGGTCTTTGAGTTTTAGGGGTAGCCCTTGTTGAATGATGGCACTACACTCTTGATTGAGAATCACCGTTTCTTTTTCTTGCCAACTTCTCTTCTTGGTGATCAATTCCTTAAGAAACTTTGCATATAATGGCATCTGTTCCAGAGCTTCTGCCAATGGGATGTTGATTTCAAGTTTCTTGAAGATTTCTAAGAACCTTGGGAATTGTTGGTCTTTTGCTCCTTTGTGTATCCTAGTTGGGTATGGAAGCTTGGGTACATAAGCTTTCACTCCTTCATTTTTGTTTTCTTTTTGTGGATTCATACTCTCCTTGCCATCACGGTTGCCTCCTTGACTTGGTGGATTGCCTTGTGGCTTGACAACCTCCTTGCCTTTGTTAGATGTTGAAGCCTTTTCTTCATCTTGCCTCTCCACTGTGTCTTGCTCTTTGGGTTTCGTTGCTTCTTTATTTGAACTTTCACCAACTACCTTGCCACTCCTTAACTGCAAAGCCTTACATTCTTCTCTTGGGTTGGGTATTGTGTCACTTGGGAGAACATTGGTTGGTTTCTCGGCTTGTTTGGCCAATTGTCCCACTTGTCTCTCAATGTTCTTCATAGTGACCGCTTGTTCCTGTTGTCCCTTAGCTAAAGCTTGAGTGGTTTGAGCAAGTGCTTGCAAGGTTGCTTCTAGACTTGAGATTCTGGCCTCATGATGGTCAATTGGAGGTATGATGGGGGTTAATTGTTGTTGGAAGTTGTTGGGCGGATTAGTGTGGAAATTTTGTGAGTTGGATGATGGCGCAGAGAAGTTATTTTGGTGAGTTTGTGAGTTATGATGGGGGTGTTGATATGTGTTTTGTGTTTTTCTATATTGGTTAGTGTTGTTGGTATGGTGATTTTGGTTGTTTGTGTTACGGGTGTGATTGTGGTTGTTGTTCTTTTGCCAATGGTTTTCTCTCCACTTTAAATTGGGATGATTCTTCCAAGATGAGTTGTATGTATCACCATGGAATTCATCCTGAGAATTTGAAGTGTTCTGCATGTATTGAACTTGTTCTTGTGGTTGCTCAACCGTGGCCCCTTCTCCTTGGCTCCATTCAAGTGATGGTTGATTTGTTGTGTTCACTGATGCAAGTTGCATACCATCCATTCTCTTTGTTATCATCTCCATTTGTTGTTGGATTTGTTGGTGCATTAACTTGTTTTGTGCCAAGATAGCATCAACACCTTCAAGCTCCATTACACCTTTCTTTGGGGTCGGATTATGCTGCCTCTCTGATGAGTAATAATATTGATTGTTTGCCACAATCTCAATGAGGTCTTGAGCTTCCTCAGCAGTTTTCATCATGTTGAGTGATCCTCCTGATGAATAATCTAGTCCCTTTCTTGCTTCTGGATTTAGGCCTTCATAGAAGTTTTGGAGTTTGACCCAATCACTAAACATGTCAGGTGGGCATCTTCTCATTAGTGCCTTGTACCTTTCCCAGGCTTCATATAATGACTCCCCATCCATTTGCCTAAAAGTCTGAACCTCTGTCTTCAACTTGATGATCTTTTGAGGTGGGTAGAACTTTGCTAGAAATCTTCTCATCACTTCATTCCAATCATTGAGGCTTTCCTTGGGGAATGACTCTAGCCATTGAGTGGCTTTATCCCTCAAAGAGAATGGGAATAGCAACAACTTGTAGACATCTGGATGCACTCCATTTGTCTTCACAGTATTGCATATCCTCAGAAAAACAGATAGATGTTGATTTGGGTCTTCAAGAGGTCCCCCTCCATAAGAGCAATTGTTCTGTACCAAAGTGATGAGCTGAGGTTTCAACTCAAAGTTATTGGCCTGAACGGTTGGAGTGGCAATGCTGCTCCCACAATGTCTTGGATCAGGAATGGTATACGAAGATAACACCCTTCTAGCGTGTCCACCATTATTGTTGACCCCTCCAGGAGAATTTTGTATCTCATCCTCCATGACTTGGTCTTCTCCCTCTGATTCCTCTGACTCCTCTTCACCAACTATGAACTTTCCTCTTTCTGCTCTCCTTATCCTTCGGAGGGTTCTCTCGTCCTCAATATTACGTCTACTAGCTCCTGCCATACACAAACAAAACCAAAATCACAAGTGAGACACTCTAGAACTAGAGTGAAATTGGGGTTAGTGAAACAAAATATCAAACAGTTAGTGGGCTTAACAAAAACACAAAAAAATTGCTTAATCTAAATCACCGTTCACCTAATCATTGTCAATCTTTTCCAATCCCCGGCAACGGCGCCAAAAACTTGATACGTAAAAATTTGATTTCACGTATTTACCGGCAAGTATACCGGGTCGTATCATGTAGTAAAACTCACTTAGAGTGAGGTCGATCCCACGAAGATTGGAAGATTAAGCAACTTTAGTTAAATGGTAGATTTAGTCAAGCAAACATAGTTTTGATTTCATGAGCATTTTGATTTTTGAACATAATTGCAAGAATGTAAATGACACAAAATGTAAAGAACTAGAATAGAGAAATAAAATGAAAGTAAATGACGGAAACTTAAAGTGCAAGGAACTTAAATGACATCAAAGATAAATTGCAAGGAATTAAAGGTTGCAGAAATTTAAAGAACATAAAGGTAAATGGCAAGAAATAAAGGAACAGAATGTAATAACAAGAATAGTAAATTGACAGGATGTAGAAGGGAGTTGGGCAATGGGTTTTCAAACACTAAGAACAAGAGAAATAAGAATCAATGGTAGAGAGGATCATTAGGGATCAGAGATGCTAGTTTTCATGAATTGATGTTAGTCAAATCTTCCTCAATCATGGGTATAGATCCATGGCAAGTGGGTGATTGAATCCCAATCTCTTGGTGATTCAATCTCTCTCAACATAACCAATTGCCACTCTCGTGATCTAATTGTTCATGAGAAGAGATGAAACTCAAATCTAATCCAGCCACACAATTCCTATAATCTCAACCAAGGAGAGTTACATCTCACATACTAACCAAGGTATATTGATTAAAGAAATCATGAAAAGATGAACTCTAAACTGAATTATGTGGCTCATTCCTCAAATTCACCACATAATTCATGTAGATTAACCCCTCTCTCGATGGTGGTTGAATCTATGAAGAGCAAGAGTTCCCTCTTTAGATCAACCACTAGAATTGAGGAGGAGAAGATGGGTTCACCAATTCATTCCAACAAACAGAGCTCCTCCCCCTAATGAAAGTGGGGTTTAGTGAGTCATTGCTCCAATTTCAACAACAATTGCCATAAATCAAAATTAAACTAAATGTAAAGGAAGAAGAAGAAGAATGAAGTTCTTAGAACTTGAAAATGAAGAAGAAGAATTCCAATAGAAAACCAAAGATGAGCTTTCCGGGAGAATACCCGGAAGTTCTAGCCAAGTACAAGTGCTAAAAGTTTATAAAAATTCTAAGTGTCAAGAAGTAAAAAAATATAAAAAGTCCCCTACAAGTACATCAATCTCTTCTATTTATACTACTCCCAAAACTTCTTCAGAGATCTTCAATTTGGGTTAGCAATGTGGGCTTTCTCATTGTTGCATTCTTGGTTCAATTGAAGAAGTTTTGCTAGACTTGGAAAGGAAGACTTCATTCATCATGCTTCTGGCCCATGGACTTGGCGTTATTGGCACTAACTCCAGGCCAAATGCACGTTGGCAACGTGCAAGACATTTTCCTGGGAGTGAAGTATGAGACTTGGGCGTTGCTAGCCCAAGTTGTTGCCAACAACTTGCTTTTCCTCTTCTTGACTCTATTTTCATGCTAAATGTAGCCCAGAATTTGAGTGTCAACCTTTTGCTTCAATATGGACTACCATACATCATTGGAAAGCTCTTGATGTCTATTTTCTAATGCCACTGGAATCACCTCAATTGGACTTTCCTAGCTCAAGTTATGGTTCCTCAAAGAAGGTAAGGTCAAGCTGCCAAGTTGTTGCCAAAAACGCACCTTCACCTCCAAGTTGGCAACGTGCTCGTGCTTTACTCTCCCAAGGCAGGGACTTGGGGCTGGCGTTGTTGCAAAACACGCACCCTAATATGCACGTTGGCAACGTGCTCGTGTCCCCCCTCCAGGCTCAACTCTAGCCTTCTTAAATTTCACTTCATGTTCTTGTTTTTAGGGCCTAAAGATGACTCTGGTTTGGCTTCAATTTTGTGCTCCATTATAGACTATTATATATGGTTGGAAAGCTCTGAATGTCAGCTTTCCAATGCAACTGGAAGCACTCAATTTGGATCTTTGTAGCTCAAGATATCTTCCATTGAAGAGGACATGGTCAGGCTGCCTTATTGGAGTTGTTGTGGATAACGCCCATTCATTCCAAGTTAGCAACGTGCACCACAATTTTCTGGCGTTGTTGATGAACACTCCTTCTCTTTAGCACGTTGGCAACGTGCTCGAGCCCTTCTCAAGGCTCCATGCTTGCTTCCTGGCGTTGTTAACGTGCATGGCAAGGCCAATGGGCGTTGGCAACGTGGTTGGTGCACTTATGGGCGTTGGCAACGTTGGTTGGTGCACTTGTGGGCGTTGGCAACGATGGTTGGTGCACTTGTGGGCATTGGCAACGTTGGTTGGTGCACTTGTGGGCGTTGGCAACTTGGTTGGCACCAAGACTTGGTGCCTAGCCAAGCAACCATTCCTGGCGTTGTTGCCAAACACGCCAATGCTTCCTAGCTTCAACAACGTGCTCGAGCTCCCCTTTTGGTGCCAAAATTTGCTTGCTACGTTGCCAAGGAACACGCCTTCAGAACTTGGAGTTGGCAACGTGCATCTCATTTTCCTGGGCCAAGTTAGCTTGTGTGTGGCGTTGGCAACGCCAGCTTCAAGTTGGCAACGCCAACTTTGCTTCTTCCAGGGCCAAGCTTGCCTTGCTTGTGTGTGGCGTTGGCAACGCCAGCTTCAAGTTGGCAACGCCAACTTTGCTTCTTCCAGGGCCAAGCTTGCCTTGCTTGTGTGTGGCGTTGGCAACGCCAGCTTCAAGTTGGCAACGCCAACTTTGCTTCTTCCAGGGCCAAGCTTGCCTTGCTTGTGTGTGGCGTTGGCAACGCCAGCTTCAAGTTGGCAACGCCAACTTTGCTTCTTCCAGGGCCTCCTGGCGTTGCCTTCAACAACGCACCATATTCCCAAGTTGGCAACGCCAACTCCTCTTCCTGGCGTTGCCAAGAACAACGCCCTTTGTATCCAAGTTGGCAACGCCAACTTCTTGCCCAGCTTGCATCATTCTTGCTTCCATGCTTCCTTGTTTCATCACCTATCATCAACAAGGGAAATAGCTTCAAAGTCTTACCAATTCATGCAATAAATTTCATGAGATTCATTCATACTCATTCATATATGCATTCCTTAAAGCATTTGCATGAATTTGGCTAGAATTAACATGTTCCTTGATATCATCATGCATGGAAACAAAACTCATAAAAGGACTTGTTTATTTAGAGAAAATGAGTGAAATTAAGCTAAAACTAACTAAACTAACTAACTGATAATGCAAATATGCATTTGCATCAGTCTCACCAACTAAGTACAAATGCTGGTTGCTGGCAACTATCTCAAGGAGTTCTTGAGCTTCCTCAATTGTCTTTCTCATGTGGATTAAACTACCAGCAGAATAGTCTAAGGATATCTTAGCCATATTTGTAAGTCCATAATAGAAGATGCCTAACTTTACCCATTCTGAAAATATTTTAGTAGGGCAATTCTGTAGCATCATCTTGTACCTCCCCCAAGCATCATAAAAGGATTCAATAACTTTTTGTTTGAAGCCTTGGATGTCCAGTCTCAACTGGGTCAGCTTCTTTGGGGAAAAGTATTGATTCAAAAACTTTTCCACCAGCTTATTCTATGTATTCAAGCTAGACTTGGGTTGGTTATCTAACCACCTCTTTGCCTCGTCTTTAACAGCAAAGGGAAAAAGCAGGAATCTGTAGACATCATGGTCTACTCCGTCAGTGTACACTGTGTCAGTATATTGCAAGAAATCCGCAAGGAATTCTGTGGGCTCTTCCTGTGGAAGTCCATGAAACTGGCAGTTTTGCTGCACTAGTATAATTAACTGAGGGTTTAGCTCAAAATTGCTTGCTCTAATGGAAGGTATACTGATACTTCTTCCATAGAGGTCAGGAGTGAGAGATGTATAGGACCCCAAAGTTCTTCTGAACTGTTCATTCCCATTTGGGTCCATGGTGAACTCTTCCTATTCCTATGCACTCAATCAAGAAACAAGGAAATGGGAAGGTGTGTGTCTCTATATCAGAGTATAGAGCACTTCCAGTAAGATGTCTTGAGAAGACAAGAAGAATGGAGGTAAAGGGAGAGAGATGGCATTCAAATTTTTGAAAATAAAAAGAAAAGGAAATTAAATTATTTTTTTGTTTTTATTTTATTTAACTGTTAATTTCGAAAAGAAGAAAGAAAAATAAAAGAAAATTTAAGACAACTAATTAATTAAAAAGATTTAAAAAATTTAAAGGTGCTTTTCGAAAAATAAGAGAGAGAAAGAAGTAGATGATTTTCGAAAATAGAAGAGAGAGAGAGAAAGAGGTAAGAATTTTCGAAAAAGAAGAGAGAGGAATTAGTTAGGAGGTTTTGAAAAAGAGAAAAGAGAAAGAAGAGTAGAAAAGAGAATAAGATAAGATAAGTAAATAACTAATCAACAAGATTTGAAAGTAAAGTAAAATATTTGATTTTGAAAATTTGAAGATTGAAAATTGAAAATTAAATTTTTAAAATTTTAAATTTGAATTTAAAAAGAATGTCAAAGAAAGATTGAGAATTGAAAGAATAAGTGAACAAGATAAGGTAAGATTTGAAAAGATTTTTAAAAAGATTTTATTTTGAATTTTTGAAAAAAGTTAGATTTTGAAATTTGAAATTGATTCAAGATAAGATAAAGATTTGAAAAATATTTGAAAAAGATAAGATATGATAAAAATTTGAAAAAGATTTGAAAAGATAAGATTTAAAAGTTGAATTTTGAAAAAAATATGATTTTGAAATTTGAAATTTGAATTTTAAATTTTGAATTTTGAAATTGAATTTTAAAATTTGAAATTTGAATTTTAAAAACTTGAATTTTGAAATTTTAAATTTTGAAAATTGTATTTGAATTAAGATAAGATAAGAATTTGAAATTTGATTTTAAAATTTGAAATTAAAACAAGATAAGATAAAATTTTGAATTTAAAGAAAAAGATAAGATAAAGATTTGAAAAGATAACAAGAAAGTTAAAATTTCAATTTTTAATTTTTGAAATTTGAATTAAAAAGACAAACACTAAAAGACACCAAACTTAAAAATTTTTTTGAAATTGAAAACACAATTTTCGAAAATTTGACAAAGAAAAACACTAAAAGACACCAAACTTAAAATTTTTAAGATCAAACCAAGAAAAATACCAAGAACAATTCGAACACAATGAAGAACACTCAAGAACATTTTTCAAAAATTTAAGAAAAGAAGAACACAAAGAGATACCAAACTAAAAAAATTTGAAATCAAACAAGAGAAATAACAAGAATAGTTTGAACACCAAGAAGGAAAACAAAGAACAATTTTCGAAAAACTAAGGAAAGAAAAACAAAAAAACACCAAAAAGACACCAAACTTAAAGATTGACACAAGATTCAAACAAAGGAAAAAGATTACTAAAGAAAACAAAAGGTTTTGAAGAATTTTTTAAAAGTTTTCTGAAAAGAAATTAAGAAAGATAATTATAAGAGAAATAAAACCTTAAAAGTACCTAATCTAAGCAACAAGATAATTTGGAAGTTTGTCAGATCCGAACAATCCCTGGCAATGGTACCAAAAACTTGGTGCACGACACTGACTCCGCACGTTTCGCACAGATAAACCGGCAAGTATACCGTGTAGTCCAAGTAATACCTCAGGTGAGTAAAGGTCGATCCTACGGAGATTGTTGATTTGAGCAAGCAATGGATACCTTGCATATCTTAGTTAGGCAGATAGAAAATTTAGTTTGTCACGAAGAACGGATAAAACAGATAAATAAAGATAGAAATAACGGATTGATTGTGAAAATAGTAATCCATGATAAGTTAAGGCTTGGAGATGCTTTGTCTTTCCGGATTAACTTTTCTCACTGTCTACTTTAATAGCTTTCTGATTCATTCCATGGCAGTCGTAAGGGATTAACTCATGTCCTCTCATCAAGCTAACCTCCTCTACTGCAGCAATCCACCATGTTGAAATGACTCATGTCCTCTCATCAAGCCACCCCTAGGTTTCTCACTGTAGCAGAGGATGAAGCTCTAAGCAGTTCACTCCCCATCACGATCCTACTCAACGTGCCACAGACAAGGCGAATCTTCCAGATCAGACAATGCTACTTCTCTGACTCTAGCTTTGCGCCACAGAGACCTCACGCATTCATAGTCAACGGAATTTTATGTCACGTTATCCAAAGTTGCTCAGATGCTCTATTGGAATCCGCAATGCAATCTCTAGCTTTAGTTCAATGCTATCCGGGTCAGGAATCACACGGAACCCATGTAGAACAAGGGAGATTGTCACGGGTCACCCGCAATTCATAATATGAAGAACGAGAATGCATGAGAGAATAGAATCAGAATTGTAATGAAATAGAATAGTAATATTATTAATCCATGAAACTCAGTAGAGCTCCTAACCCTAACATAGGAGGTTAGTAACTCATACTGTATAGAAAAGTAATGAAAAATGTGTAACATGTCCAAGAGTGAGGTAGAAGATCCAAAACAAGGGTGATCTTCTCCTTTAAATACTAATCTAATAACTAAGAATTACAGAAATATGGTAGACTAGAATTGTAGTGCGAAAATCCACTTCTAGGGCCCATTTGGTGAGTGTTTGGGCTGAGATAAGATGAAATCCACGAGCTAGTACTCCTCTTGGGAATTGAATGCCACTGATGGGCTCCCTTTTTGGCGTTGGACGCCAGCCACCCCCTTGTGGGCATTGAATGCCAGGAATGGGGCTAGTGGCTGGCGTTAAATGCCAGTTTTGGGCCTTTATTTCCAAAGCAATGCATAAACTATTACATATTTCTAGAAAGCCCTGGATGTTAGCTTTCTATAGCCATTGAGAACGTGCCATTTGAATCTATGGAGCTCCAGAAATGCTCGTTCAAGTACATGGAGGTCAGATCCTAACAACATCTGCAGTCCTTTCTCTGTCTCTGAATCAGATTTTTACTCAAGCTCCTCAATTTCGGCTAGAAAATACCTGAAATCATCATAAAACAACAAAACTTGAAGTAGAATCCAAAAATGTGAATTTATCACTAAAACCTATGAAAATAGAATATAATTTAAATAAAACATACTAAAAACTATATGAAAATGATACCAAAAAGCGTATAAAATATCCGCTCATCAGAAACTAGCCTAAGTTTTCAAGCAAAATTATATATTAACTACAAAAAACCAAAACCATATGATAAACCCCAATTTTAGAGTTTATCTTGTGTAGAATTTGGTGGGTTTTATCAATATTTTTCACACTTATTCATATAAATTTCATGATTTTGCGATTCCTTCCTAATCATGCTCTGTAGTTTAAAACATGCATCTTTAACACTAAAAATGCTAAATTTTAATCCTCTCTTGATACGTTTGTTAAGTGATTTCAGAGTTTATAAGGCAGGAAATGTTTGGAAGATGGAAAAGAGGCATGCTAAAGTGGAAGGAACACAAGGAATAAAGCTTTGGAGAAGTTGGTACTGACGCGCATGCATGACTGACGCGTATGCATGGCCTAGTGCAGCACTGACCGACACGCACACGTGCTTGATGCGTATACGTGGCCTGTGGAGTTCATTTGACTCGCACGCGTGATGCCCAGCACGTGACTCATTAATGGAAAACGTGGCTGGCGATTTCTGAAAGGTTGCAGACCTAAATCCAACTTGATTATGAATCTAAAAAGGCCAGGAATTGATGGGGAAAAGGCGGAAATCAATCATACACAACATACACATAATTGTAGCTAGTTTTGTTCTAGTTTTTTCTAGAGAGAGAAACTCTTACTTCTCTCTAGATTTAGCTTGTTTTGATCATCTTGTGTTAAATTTCTGAATTGGGTCTTATTGAATTCAACTTTATTTGTTTAATCTTAATTTCTCTAGTTGTAATTTGCTTAGATCTTGTGTTAGAATTTTGTCTTCTCTTTATTTTCCCTTCTTCATATCATTTTATGAATCTAATTGATTCTGAACCTTTATTAGTGCATTGATGTTTTCAGTGGTTTATAGTGTTACTTAAGTTGTTTTCTATTGATAATTGTTAGTGGGTAACTTTAATTTCTAGTTAATTTTGCAATTTAGCTATGTCTTTAGTTAGTTCCTACCATGTGTTTGATGAAATGTTTTCATTGATCATGGAGTAGTTTTCTAAACTCTTGGCCTAGCCTAAGGGAATTGGGTGACCTTGAGTCATTGGGTTTAATTGAATTGGTAATTTGAGAACCCTTGTTGGTCAAATTGATACCCATTGACACTAATCTATTACTAAGTCAATTAGTAGTTAGATTGGAACTTATGAGTTGAAGTTGACCAAGTCTATTTGACATACTTCAATTGTAGAAATAGACTTGATGGGCTTGGTTCCTCATAATTGTCAATATATAGTTGTTAGACAGGAATAGTGATCCCAATTCCTATGCCTTAGCCAAGAGTTCTTTTGCATCTCATTTTTGAAAACCCAAAATTCTAATTCCGTAGTTCTTGCCTTAGTTAATTTTAGTTGCTTAGCTAGCTCTAGAATATAATTAGATTTATATAGTGTCCTATTAGATTACCATTTACCTAGTTCTTCCTTTAATTGTTTTGATTTAAATTCCTTGCAATTTAAGTTTCTTACATGCTGAGTTTGCTAGTTTAAATTCTCGTTTATGACTCTTTCATAAACCCTAATTTGGTGGTTTATCTTATGCTTAAATTAGGGGACTTTGTCACCTTTTACTCACATTTATCCAAGGAAATAGCATGGTTTCATGGTTGTCTCCTAAATTGTGCTTAAGTGTGAAAACATACTTTTTAGGCCTTTAATTGCTTAATTTTGATTCACCTTTGATTCCACTAGATGCCTTGATATGTTTGTTAGTGAATTCAGGATGGAGAGGAAAAGCATGCAAGTGGAGAAATCATGGAAAATCAAGGATTTGGGATGAACTCATCGACGCGCAAGTGTAGAATTGAAGTCGCATGGCGACGCGAACGCATGGATAGGAAATTGCCAAGCGACGCGTACGCGTACCTGGCGCGTACGCGTCGATGCTCGCACGTGACTCACTTAAAGGCAAAACACTGGGGGCAAATTCTGGGCTTCCCAGGCCCAAATTCAACTCATCTCTGATGCTATTTAAGTCATAATTCAGAGGGAAATCACAAGCTTTCATCACTTTAGTTTAGTTTTAGTTGAGTTTTGGAGGGAAAGTTAGTTTCTAGAGAGAGAAGCTCTTTCTTCTCTCTAGAATTAGGATTAGGTTTAGGTTAATCTCTTAGATCTAGATCTACTTCTCTTGCTTCAATTTCTCTTTTGCTTTATGAATTATCATGTAGATCTCCATTTTTCTTTCAATGCAATTTATGATTTCCATGTCTTTTCATGTTTGATTTGGTTTTCTTTTGTTGATTTCTTGCTTTTGTGGTTAGATCTCTCTTTAATTTTTGCAATTCATGTTGTTTACCTTTAATGCCTTCTATGTGTTTGATAAAATATTTCTTCTAGTTATGAGTTAGATTTTGTTCCTCTTGGCCTAGGTAGAGTAATTAGTGACACTTGAGTTATCAAATTCTCTTGTTGATTGATAATTAGAGATTGCTAATTGACTTGAATGCCACTAAGCTAGTCTTTCCTTAGGAGTTGGCTAGGACTTGTGGACTCAAGTTAATTCATCAACTTGACTTCTCTCCATTGTTAGAGGTCAACTAACTGGGAGCAATGAACAATTCTCATCACAACTGATAAGGACAACTAGGATAGGACTTCTAGTTCTCATACCTTGCCAAGAGCTTTCATAGTTACTAGTTTATTTCCTTTGCAATTTACAATTCTAGTCTCTTATTCCAAAAACCCCAAAACATACCTCTAACCAATAACAAGAACACTTTATTGTAATTCCTAGGGAGAACGACCCGAGGTTTAAATACTTCAGTTTATATTTTTAGGGGTTTGTTACTTGTGACAACCAAATTTTTGTAAGAAATTATTTTAGTTGGTTTAGAAACTATACTTGCAACGAGGATTTATTTGTGAATTCTAAACCGTCAAAAATTCAATCATCAAAAGGCGGCGTTGCCGGGGATTTGCAATGGTGTTATATTATTGGTTATTGTATATATGTGAATATTGTGAATATGTTTGCCTTTTGTTTTTTGTTAGCTCTTGCTAGTTTTAGTATTTGATTTTCTTGTTTCTTATTAGTTCTTGTTTTTATTTTCTATTTTCACTATGAATTCTCATCCTTTTGGCTATGAGCTTGGTTACAACCATGTTGTAGGAAGTGAAAATTACAATGAAGATATGCATCAAGGATGGGACAACCAAAGGTGGGAGGAACCACAAGCTTATGAACTACCTTCTTGGCAACAACCTCCTCCGGTCTCATATAGGTATAACTCCAATCCTAATACATACCAATCTAATGGATGTTGTATTTCTTGTTGTACGTGTCACCAACCCCCACCACATGCCTATGGACCACCTACTCAACCATACTCACAAGCCCCTTTTTACTAAACACCCTCATATGACCCTAATCCTTATCCACCATATCAACCACCTTATGAGTCATATGAACCATACATAGAAGAACCACCACAATTCCATCACAATTACTCCCAAGAACCACCTTCATACTCCCACCAAGAAGAACCACCTTCCTATCATGAACCCTTCCTCCAAAATGATGAACCCGCCTATCCACCCCAAGCCCCAATGGATGACTCCCTTACTTTGCTACTTCAAGGGAAAACTCATTCTTCAACCATTCCAAACTCGGTATCTGAATCTTGACCCCCATTTTGAGTTGAAGAATAGTTTGATTAACTTTCTGCCTAAGTACCATAGACTACAGGGCCAAGACCCCATTAGGCATTTGAGAGACTTTCAAGTGGCTTGTTCCACGGCTTGAAGGCATGGTGCCGATGAGATTGCAATTATGCTCTTTGCTTTCCCCTTCTCTCTTGAGAGGCAAGCTAAGAATGGTTTTACTCTCAGCCTGATGAAGTGGTAACTGAATGGGACCTATTGAGAAGAGAATTCTTGGATAAGTTCTTCCCTCCGGAGAAGACTGATTACATCCGGAAAGAGATTTCTGATATCATGCAAAGAGACCAAGAGACACTCTATGAATACTAGACTCGATTTAAGAGGTTGTTGGAATCTTGTCCACATCATGGGTTAGATACTCATTTGCTCATTAGCTATTTCACTGGAGGTCTCTGTGCACCGGATAAGAGATTGCTTACTACTTCTAGTGGCGGCTCTCTTTCTAAGAACAAGACGGTAGCGAAAACATGGAATTTGATCAATGATGTTGTCGAAGCTACCCAACATGTGAGAGTGAGGAACAATCCTCCCAAGAGTGTGGCGGAAGCATCTTCTTCCAACTTGGCTTTGACTAAAGTGCTTGAAAAAATGACCACTCTCCTCAAGTAGATTCACCAAGGGCAAAAGGCATCTCAATCAATCCAAGCCATCCAAGCCCCACCTCAGATTCTTCAAATTGAGGGACCTCCAAGTGTGTATGGTGTGTGCTCTTGTACCTCACACTATACCGACCAATGCCCTCAAATTCAAGGGGATTACACTCTTGCGGTAGCCAACAACTATAAAAACCGTCCACCCTATCAACCTCAAAATCAAAGCAATTACTCCCATGGTAATAGCTCTAATCAAGGGTGCAGGGACAATGCTCAAGGAAATAACCACAATCAAAGGTGGAATCAAGGCAACTCCTCTTCTCAATACCAAAATAATTACCAACATTCTTCACAACCATTCCACAATAATTCCTATCAAGGAAACCAAAACTACCACAATCAAACCCAAACCAACAACTATAGATACCAAATGCCTCACCAAAGACAACAAACCAATCAACCTTCTTTTTCTTCCACAAACCAAGGTGATGACTCTCACCGTGCATTCTACTAAGAACAAGAGAGGCTTAGGGCTATGATAGAGAAAAATGAAGAGAACATTAGGAATCTTAACACACAAGTTGGTAATATGAGTGCTCAAATGTCCAATATAGCCAAGATGCTCTCTAGGATGTCCTTACCTCCCACCAACAATACCAACACCACCCAAGCCTCTAGCTCCTCTAGCCTTCCTTCCCAACCTATCCCAAACCTAAGAGGTAGCATCAATGCAATTACCTTGAGGAGTGGTACAACACTTGAGGAAGTTGATCCTAAGCTTATCAAGTTGGCAGAGGATGTTCCTAACGTGGAAGTCGGTAAAACAAGAGAGATAGATGAAGATGAAAAGGAGAAAGTTGCAAAGGAAGAAGAAGAACAATTGAAGGCCAAGGAACCGAAGAGGAAGAACAACTTAGAGGAACAAATTCCTATACCTTTTCCTACGGTAGCCAAGAAGGCCAAGAAGCATGAGGAGCTTGATCCCAACATAGTGCAAATCTTCAAGAATGTGGAGGTAACCATTCCACTTTTTATGCCATACATCAAGTCCCGAAGTATGCTAAATTCCTTAAAGATGTGTGTACTCACAAAGAGCATTGGTGGACTAGGGATGAATCTATTAGGTAATTCTATTTCGTCTATGATGGATGATTTTCCTAAAACATAGTGATCTCGGTCCTTGCTTGGTATCTTGTATGATTGGTGAGATTCAACTTAAGGATTGCATGTGTGACCTAGGGTCGTGTGTGAGTATTATGGCACTTTCAATTTATGAAAAGTTGAACCTTGCACCATTAAGGCGATCCGGGGTAGGTTTCTGCTAGCAAACAAGAGTATAATTTCGGTTGTTGGTATTGCTGAGAATATATTGATGAGAATTCAAGACTTAATTTTTTTGGTGGACTTCCATATCCTAGAGACACCCCCCATTGAGTCGGATAGACCATCCTCCATCTTACTTGGGAGGCCATTCTTAAAGACGTCCCGATTTAAATTAGATGCATTTTTGGGGGGTTACTGATAAATTACAATTTTATGGTTTATCTTGTGCTCAATTGAGTGGTTTTTATCAACTCTTTACCCACTTATTCATATGATTTACATGTTTTACATTTTCCTTCCTGATTCTGTACTATGATTGAAAACATGCTTCTTTGGTCTTAATTTTGCTATGTTTAATCCTCTCTTATTACCATTCGATGCATTGATATGTGTGTTAAGTGATTTCAGAGATTACAGGGCAGGAATGACTTAGAGGATGGAAAGGAAGCATGCAAAACTGGAAGGAATACAAGGAACTGAAGGAACTGCTAAAGCTGTCCAGCCTAACCTCTTGGTACTAAATCAACCATAACATGAGCTACAGAGGTCCAAATGATGCGGTTCCAGTTGCGTTGGAAAGCTAACATCCGGAGCTTTGCAAAAATATATAATTTACCATAGCTGCCTCGAAGTTAGGTGACACGAACGCGTGGATGACGTGCCCGCGTCACAGCTTCGAATCTCAATCCACACAAACGCGTGGACGACGCCTCCGCGTCACTTTGCCACGACCTGTACGAACCAGAAAGCACTGGGAGTGATTTTTGGGCTGTTTTTGACCCAGTTCTTGGCCCAAAAAACACAGATTAGAGGTTTGGAGTGGAGCAGAATGAATCATTGAATTATTACTCACAATTTTAGGTTTTAGATGTAGTTTTTAGGTTCTCTCCTCTCTCTTAGGATTTAAGATTAGGATTTCTATTAGGATTAGGATTGTTTCTTTATACCAGGTTCAATAATTTATGTTTCTCTTCTATTTTTGTTTACTCTGAAGCTTTTATTTGTATTTGATTTATGTTGTCCAATTGGCTTATGAACTTGTCCATGTTAGAATTGACATCTCCATTCAATATAATTTGAGGTATTCCAGATATTTATGATTTTAATTTAGCTTTCCATATTCTTGGTTCTGTTTGATTAATTGGTAAGTCTTGAGTTATCAAACTCATTGTTGATTGAAAATTGGAATTCTTCAAGAATTAAATTCGAGTTTCAATAACTCTAGCCTTTCCCAAGGAAAGACTAGGACCTGAGGAATCGAAATTAATTTATCCACTTAACTTACCTTCATAGTTAGAGGTTAACAAAGTGGGAGAAAAATCCAATTCTCATCACCATTGATAAGGATAACTAGGATAGGACTTCCAGTTTTCATACCTTGCCAAGAGTTTTATTAGTTATTAATTTATTAATTCCTGCAATTTATTTCCCTTGTTCAAAACCTTTTCAAATCCAAAAACATTGTTTTGCATAACCAATAATAATTCATACTTCCCTGCAATTCCTTGAGAAGACAACCCGAGGTTTGAATACTTCGGTTATCAATTTATTTAGGGGTTTGTTACTTGTGACAATCAAACGTTTGTAAGAAAGTTTGATTGCTTGGTTTAGAAACCATACTTGCAACGAGAATTTATTATAACTTCTAAACTATCAATCTTCAGTTCTTCAAAATGGCGCCGTTGCCAGGGAATTGCAAACGTGTGCCTTATTATTGGTTATTGTAAATATTTTAAAAAAAATTCAGATTTTAAAATTTTTATCTTATCTTATCTTATTTTTCAAAATTCAAATCTTTTTCAAAAAAAAAGTCATATCTTTTTCAAAATCTTATCTTATCTTTTTTTTTTTCAAAAATCATATCTTTTTTAAAATATTTTCTTTTTGTTAGTTTTTATTTTCATTTTCTCCTACTACTATGAACTCTCATCCCTTTGGCTATGAGTCTGGTTACAACTATGTTGCAGGAAGAAGAAGCTATAATAGGAATATGCATCAAGGTCAAAGCAATCAAAGATGGACGGAGCCAATAGGAGCTGATCAACCCTTTAGGCGACAACACCTTCCAATATATCATGGACGAAGACCATTCTATAATGCATACCAAGATGATAGGTATGGTGGACCCCCTTGTAGTTACCAACAAGCCCCATCATATGCCAATGAACTACCTCCTCAACATAGCTTTGAACCACCACACTCACAAGCCCCTTTCCACCATTCACCTCCATATGACCCCAATCCTTATTCACCACACCAACCACTATATGAACCATACCCAGAACCACCACCTCAATATACACTATCTCCATATCCTTATCAAGAGGAACCACCTCCGTGTTATGAGCCTTTTCTCCCAACAAATGAACCCTCCTACCCACCCCAAACCTCCATGGAGAGTACACTTGTCTCTATCACTAGTCTCACCTCTACTCTTCAAGCACTTATATCCTGCATGGACCAACCCTCTATCCCTAATATTCAACCCTCAAGCTTCAATGCGCTTCCATCTCAACCACATAATGATCCACCCATCCCATCACCACCATCCATAGAAGAGCACCAACATCCATCAATCCAAGAGCAACATGATCCCACTGATACTATTGACATGGAACAAGAGAGAGAGGATCATCTTCGCAAATCCATACTTCATAAGGAGCTAGAGGAGGCACTAAAGGTGAAGGTAGTAGAGACCCTTGAAGTTGACAGCGCGGTTGAAGAACTCATAAAGGAAGACAACAAGGAGGATTTTGTATTTGAAGATAAAGAAATAGTTGAACAGGAAATCATCAAGGATGAATACGATTTCATACTTAAACACCTGGATCAAGCGATAAATCGATTACCTTTCCGATGTTTGGATATTCAAGGAACCCCCATGGCTTCATATGCAAAATCTAATGAAGAACGTAGCATGAAGGAGACACTAGTAACTCCAGTGGACAATAAGGAGTGTAACTTTGTACTGAAACAAGTGGAGGAAGCCAGAATTGTTGAAGAAGAAGAAGTGGTTCAAGACTTAGGAGATGTTGAACCTCCATGGAAAAGTCAAGTTATAGAACCTCCTTCAAAGACGTTTGAAACTGATGTTGAGGAAGGTGTGCAACCTCCAAGGCATCTCATGATTGAAGACTTTGAAAGGGATGGTCAAGAGATGGATTCGATCATTGATGAATTCTTATCTACATTTGTATCCTCTCCCATTGGACTTGACGTGGAGATGAAAGAAGAGGAAGCACAACCTCCCATGCCCTTGGTGAACAATGAAGAAGAGCTTGAATTGGAAGATATCCACCAAGAGGAGGAGGTTGATATTGAAGAAGATTGCAAAAAGGTGGAAGTTGTCAAAGAAGAGCACAAGGGAGTGGAGCTTGCAAGTTCATTGGAAACCCCTCCCCCTAAGTTGCCATCATCCTTCACAACATTCAAGTGGGTAAAATTCATATCCCTTAGCTTTCTAATTCCACTTGAATATGGGCTACTGGAGACGGATGGTCAACTTAGAGCCCTTTGTGGCATTGAACAAGAGGAAGATGGTCAGTGGTTGAAGTCGTCAAGCAAGGTTCAACATGGTTGTATGCTCCAAGTTGAAATGCAAAGTTTGGTGCAGAGCTCAATTGAATGGGTCTAGGATGTTGTTTGGCCGCTTCAGTGAGAATTCAAATTGCCTGCCACCTGGATGGAATCATGATAATCAACTTGAAGATGGGTGTAGAAACAAGATTTGGGATCCAAGAATATATGAAGATCAACTTTGGGAGCTCAAAGCTTGTGGAGAACTTCATCAACGTTTGGTAAATTTACTTAATATTGATAGAGCTTATTGGAAGTCCAAGCATTGGTGGAAGTTTTAGGATGAGTTCAAGCACAAGCCACCATGACAAGGAGCTCGCCAAATGTCCAACTTAAGGACTATAACTAAAAGTGCTAGGTGGGAGACAACCCACCATGGTATGATCATTCATTCTCCATTCTACTCTGTTTTTGAATTTTGATTGAACCTGAAAGTTTTACATGACATTCATTGCATTTTGCATTCTGCATACTGTATAATAAAAAAAATATTTTGCACGCGATGCGACAACGTCACCGACGCGTCTGCGTCATAGGTGCATTGGGAAGAAAAGAAAATTGAACAGAGAGTCACGCGAAAGCGCGGCTGGAGGCGTGCCTTTGGCACAAATTGGTCCACGCGACCGCGTTGATGACGCGTCCGCGTCAAGTGGGCAAAATGCCTCCATGCGTCCACATCACCCATGCAAACGCGTGCCTTGTAAATCGACGTATAAGGGTGTATGGTCGAAAGTTGAGCTGGAATTGGGCTCAACTCGTGCTAGCAGCACAAGCCCTGCCACGCGTACGTGTGCCTCACTCATCCGTGCCGTTTTCAAATTTAGGCCATCCACGCGATCGCGTCAACCACGTGATCGCGTCACCCAAATATTTGGCAATATGAATTTCAAATAGAGAGTTGCGCGGCCGCGAGACTGCCCTCGCGCTAATGGCACAAATCGATCCACGCGACCGCGTGGATAACGCGTCCACGTCAATTCATAGAAGTGCCATCCGCGCAAACGCGTCACTCACGCGTCCGCGTCGAATGCGCCGTACAACTTATCTTAATCTGCCAAAAGATCTTATATTTTTCTTCCCCAAATCCTACTTTTTCTTTTCCTTTCTTATTTCTTTCTTCCCCCTTCCTCCTTATTCCTTCTTTCTTCTTCCTTCTTTCTCCTTTTTTTTTATTTCCATGCATTTTTATGTTGGTGTTGGAGCTTTATTTGGATTTTATTTTATTATAACGGAACTTGTGACTATTATAAGGATTGGTTTGACAATTGATATTTTAAATTTGGCTCTCATATATATTTGGATTTATTACTTTCATTCCTCTTTTAACTCACACTACTTGTAATCCACCTATATTTGAGATTATCATTCACAATTGTCATCATACAGGTGCTCCTTAATCCAGCTTATTTTAAATTGATGCTTGACCTATGCTTCTCATGCCTTTTCCTGCATGCTTTTACACATCTTGCATCTAATTGATTTAATATGCCTTGCTATATTTCTATTGATGTCCTAATTGCATATGGTTCTAGCTATTTAAGACATTATCCCTTACCTTGGCATTGATTATCACTTGAACCTTCCTCCCCCCGGTTCTAGCTATTTGAATTACATGTCCCTTCCCTTTCTCCTTTTTTTAGGATGGCTACCAAAAAGGATAACGAGAAAGCCTCTAAACAAGCCACCGGTGAAGAGCGGAATGACATGAGCACCAGCTGAGGAACCACAAACCCCCGCCCACCTGCACAGCTTTGCATGCACCGAGGACGGTGCAATCCTTAAGTGTGGGGAGGTCGATACCGATCTCCGTGGGTTAGTACTTTCCTGTCTCCACACCAACGTTTAAATTAGTTGTTGCATTTGCATATTTGTTTGATTTTGTGCATATATTACCGTTACTTGGTTGATGTAATATTTTCTTTTTCAAGAAACTTTTTATAGTATTTCACTAATTTAAATTAAAAACTTTTTGACAAACTTGTTTGAAAAAATATTATTTTGGAACATGGTTTAGAGCTTGAACACACAAAACCAGTGAGATTTTAAGCCTATTTGATTGGTTGCATTTTACCAACCAATATTTTATTTTTGGTGTGTATTTTTCTCTCTAAAATTGTGATCTTTGTCTTGCTTAATTCTATGTTTCCATTATTTGATGTATGCATGCACTTATATGATTGAGGCCTTGTTTCACTGAGCTTACATACCCATATGGCCTTACCTTTCATTATCCTTTGCAAACCAATGTTGAGCCATTCTACCCCTTTGTTCTTTACTTTAGCACATCATTAACTCTAAGCAAAAAACAATAATGTCCTTAATTTGAATCCTTGATTAGCTTAGACTAGTGAGAGTGCTCATGAATTAAGTGTGGGGAAAGTGGGTTTGGAAACGTTTGGTTTGAGAATTGAGTATGTTAGACTTTGTGTGAAAATGTGAAAAATGTTAAGAACATGTTTATGCATTCAAAACATTAATCATATGCATTGAAAAAAAATTATTAAGAAAAGAAAAATAAAATAAAAAAAGAGGAAAAAGAAAAAAAATAAAAAGGGGACAAAATGCCCCCAAAGTAAATGGCAATGGCAATGCATATGTATTGTACTCAAAACTTGGAATGCATAAATATGTAATAAATGCAGTTAATGGGTAGTTATTAATTTTATATTACATGGATTGTCTTAAGTTAGGTGGAAAGTTTATGTTAATTAAGGATTCATATTTTAGTCCACTTGGCCAAATACAATCCTACCTTGACCCTAACCCCATTACAACCCTTAAAAGACCTCTTGATTTGTGTATTGGTGCATTAAATTTTTTGTTGATTGTTAGATGAAAAGCAAGCTATAAAAAGCAAGATTAATAGAGAATTGAGAGAATTGATCCTAGACACTTGAGAGTTAGAATGATATACACTACCATTAAGGGTTCATTGCTTAATTCTATGTTCCCTGCTTTCATGAGCTATCTTCTTCTTGCATGTTATTTGTATTGTATTTTGTGATTTGAATTAGTAAAATCCAGTTCATATCTGTTCTTGAAAGATTTATTTACTTTTTCACCAAGTAGGTAGAATCCTTTTAGCATGTAATTGCATTCACATTCATAGGTTGCATTGCATGAGTCCTGCTTTTCCCTACTCATTTATTTTGTCTCCTTGAGCTTAGCATGAGGACATGCTAATGATTAAGTGTGGGGAGGTTGATAAACCACTATTTTATGGTTTATCTTGTACTCAATTGAGTGGTTTTTATCAACTCTTTACCCACTTATTCATATGATTTACATGTTTTACATTTTCCTTCCTGATTCTGTACTATGATTGAAAACATGCTTCTTTGGTCTTAATTTTGCTATGTTTAATCCTCTCATATTACCATTTGATGCCTTGATATGTGTGTTAAGTGATTTCAGAGATTACAGGGCAGGAATGGCATAGAGGATGGAAAGGAAGCATGCAAAACTGGAAGGAATACAAGGAATTGAAGGAACTGCTAAAGCTGTCCAACCTGACCTCTTGGTACTAAATCGATCATAACTTGAGCTGAAGAGATCCAAATGATGCGGTTCTAGTTGCATTGGAAAGCTAACATCTGGAGCTTTGCAACAATATATAATTTGCCATAGCTGCCCTGAAGTTAGGTGACGTGAACGCGTGGATGACGCGCCCGCGTCGCAGCTGCGAATCTCAATCCATACAAACGCGTGGATGACGCCTCCGCGTCACTTTGACGCGACCTGTACGAACCAGAAAGCACTGAGAGTGATTTCTGGGCTGTTTTTGACCCAGTTCTTGGCCCAGAAAACACATATTAGAGGCTGGGAATGGAGCAGAATGAATCATTGAATTATTACTCATAATTTTAGGTTTTAGATGTAGTTTTTAGAGAGAGAGGTTCTCTCCTCTCTCTTAGGATTTAGGATTAGGATTTCTATTAGGATTAGGATTGTTTCTTCATACCAGGTTCAATAATTTATGTTTCTCTTCTATTTTTGTTTACTCTGAAGCTTTTATTTGTATTTGATTTATGTTGCCCAATTGGCTTATGAACTTGTCCATGTTAGAATTGACATCTCCATTCAATATAATTTGAGGTATTCCAGATATTTATGATTTTAATTTAGCTTTCCATATTCTTGGTTCTGGCTGACTAATTGGTAACTCTTGAGTTACCAAACTCATTATTGATTGAAAATTGGAATTCTTCAAGAATTAAATTCAAGTTCCAATAACTCTAGCCTTTCCCAAGGAAAGACTAGGACCTGAGGAATCAAAATTAATTTATCCACTTAACTTACCTTCATAGTTAGAGGTTAACAAAGTGGGAGAAAAATCTAATTCTCATCACCATTGATAAGGATAACTAAGATAGGACTTCCAGTTTTCATACCTTGCCAAGAGTTTTATTAGTTATTAATTTATTAATTCCTGCAATTTATTTCCCTTGTTCAAAACCTTTTCAAAACCCAAAAACATTATTTTCCATAACCAATAATAATTCATACTTCCCTGCAATTCCTTGAGAAGACGACCCGAGGTTTGAATACTTCGGTTATCAATTTATTTAGGGGTTTGTTACTTGTGACAACCAAACGTTTGTAAGAAAGGTTGATTACTTGGTTTAGAAACTATACTTGCAACGAGAATTTATTATAACTTCTAAACCATCAATCTTCAGTTCTTCAGTTACTCATTTGAAACCAAAGGAAAAGTGGTGAAGTTTAAATTGGAAGAAACCACGAGGTAACCTGTAGAGGTTCATTCAATTTTTGGTGGTGACATTGTTGAAGATGATATAGTTGAAGAACACTTTGGGAGTGATGGTGATATAAGTGTCAATAGATGCTTGGGTATAAGGGAAGTTAGCAAGGAAAAGGAAAATGGTCCACAACTTCCACACTATCAAAGAAACAAGGCACCCAATCATGGTTCAATTGACAAATGAAAGCATCTTCCTTTAAAGGATACTCCAACCAAGGACAACAAGAAGGACAAGATGGATATCCTTGAGGATGTTCCAAAGAGGTGATCTTGAGCTCATGACCATCCATCTTAAAGACGTTAAAGAAAAGTGCTAGGTGGGAGACACCTCCTCCTGGTATGATCCTCCTTGTACATAGTTTCTTGCATGTAGTTTTAGACTCTTTGTTTGATTTTGTTGAGTTGTTTAAGTATGCTTGAATGACCATTGCTTCATGAGGATTTCATTGATCTTGGCTTGGTTAAGTTGGCAAATTTGTCTATTGAATGAAATTCTAAGTATTTTTGAAGTGGCTAGCCTGTATGAATGCCAAGATTGTGCTATAATTGTCTTCCATCATGCCTATGAAAAAAAAAGAGGGCAGCTCACACGTATGCATGCCTGACGCGTATGTGTGACCCTGCGAATCCACCATGCGAAAATGGTGCGGGGAGGGTGCTGCTGCATGGTTCCAAAACCCAAGAGTTATGATGGAACCATGCGGCTGGGGTGCCAAGAGCACAACTGACCCCACGCGTACACGTGGTTAACGCGTACGCATCCGTGCGTGTGTGTGACTGACGCGTACGCGTCGCGCGGATCTTATAAATTGTGCAGGAATATTGCTGGAATGCTACTGCTGCTACAATAACTCAACCCTAGAGTTTTTATGGAATGGAGCGGCTTTGGTGCGAAGAGCACGATTTTGCCCCACGCGTACGCGTGACTGACGCGTATGCATCCCCTCTCTTTTCTACTTGCCACGCGTAGGCATGGATGACGCTCACGCGTCACCTCCTCTTATCTGCTTCCCATACAAATGCGTGGATAAAGCGTGCGCGTCACACGTCTGACGCAACTTACAGGGCGCGCTGCCTTGTTTCTTCCCAATTCAATTTCCTTCTTCTACTCTTTCTTCCTTTCTTCTTCTTTCTCCTTGCAATATCTTCTCCGCCCACAACCACTGGCGACCACTACCTCCGGTAGTCCCACCCCTATGTTCTCTCTTCTTCTCCTTCTTCCTATCCTACTCTCACTTGCATTCACCCTCATTCTCTTCCATTTCTTTCAAGGTTTTGTTTCTGATTCTCTTTTTCTTTTTAAACTTTTCCTTGTTTATTGCATTTGAATACACTCTGTGTTCTTAGTTGCATTATAATTCTCTTATTGATAGCTCACTCTTGTTTATTTTTCTTCCTTTTATATTCTTGTATGGATGTTGAGTTTCATCTGCTTATTGAATTGGTGGATTATTTCATATCTCTTGGCTTGTTTGTGTTATGTGGTGTGGCTATGGTAGTTGACATACTATTTTGGGGCATATTCCCCTTGGACTCATCAAACTTGCTTGTTATTTATACTTTGCACACCAAGTGATTGCGAAAAAGAGCCAATAACACTTTGGTTTATTTTTAATCTTTTTCTTTCACCTTAGTGCCTCTTTTTCATAACACTTGCACTCCATGTGCATTGAGCTTCGTTTCCATGATTTTTCATCATCAAATGCTCATTATTTGTGGTTTGCTATGCTTGTAGCGTCATGCAAGAATTAGTGGTTCAATGCTCTCTAACCCCACATTCTTCAGATTTTAGACTTCATTGTCTTGGAGTTAGTTTGAGCCAAAGGTTTTCCTATGACTCCTACCATTCTTGCATGTGTTTTTCATTGTTGTTGTCGATGCTTGAGTTTATTCTTCTCATGCTTTGTACTTGCATGCTTCTTTCACTCTTGCATCTAGTGCTAGTGATGTGCCTTCATGATCACATTGAAGTCTTACTTGCATGTAGTAGCAACCATGTAGTTAAGATGCTCTACTCCTTTGCAGCATTAATTTCCACTTGCATTTTATTAATTTCGGTCTTTGTCTCTTTAAGCTTAATATTTCTTCCTTTTCAAGATGGCCACCAGGAAAGAAAAAGAAAAGGCTTCTAAAAAGACACATACAAAAAGGCCAACTCAAAGAACAACCACTAAGGCGCAAGCTTCCTCAAAGGCCAAGCCACTTTCTAAGCGGTTGAAGAAATCTAGTCGCATTGATGAGGCAGAAAAGGAAGTTCCCACGAATGACTCCGCAAGATCTGCCAACCTGCTTATGGAGGAACCCGACACTCTGAAGTCCACTTCGAATCATGGCAAAGAAGTAATCAAGAGGTGAACATGGAGACGTCCTTATCTCACCATCCTATGGCCATTGCAAGTGACACTCCCGGACCCACTTTGCTCATCACTAATAGCACGGAGGACCTTGTAAACTTTTGAGTATAGGGATGTCAGTGACCGACTTCCGTGGGTAACAACTTCTCTTTCCAACACCTATACCTTAGTTTTCTTTGTTAGTTAGTATAATTTGCTTTTTGAAGTTAGTTGCATTGCATGATAGCTCTAGAGTTTGTACATATTCCACTTATCTTTGTGTTAGGACTACTTTGTTAGAGTGATGATTTCTTTTCCAAGAAACTGCTTTAGGGCACCCTACCAATTTAAAAAAAAAAAAGTTTTGTGTTCAACTTGCTTGAAGGAATTAATTTTGGAACAGGTTTTTGAGCTAAGAACACACAAGCATGTGAGTTTTGAGCTTAATTGTGTGGTTACATCATATAACCATTATTTTCATTCTTGTGTGTATTATTCCCCCTCTATGATTGCGATCTTGGATTTGTTTGATTCTTTATGTCCATTATTTTGTGTATGAATGCATTTATATGATTGAGCCTATATTATCCATTGTTAGCCAATTTTGAGCCTGACGTTGATATTTTTGCCAGTAAAGAATTTCATAAAAATAGTCGCGTTGTAGATATAGTTTCTAAACCAACAGAAATCCCTTCGTGCAAACAATTTGGTTGTCACAAGTAACAAACCCCTAAATAAATTGATAACCGAGTATTTAAACCTCGAGTCGTCTTCTCAAGGAATTGCAGGGAGGTATGTTCTTATTATTGGCTATGAGTTTGTAAAATTGGGGTTTTTGGAATTTGGGCAATGGGCACAAGCATATTTAAATGACAAGTAAAATAAATAAATGACAGTAAAATAAACTCTTGGCAAGGTGTAAAGACTGGAAATCCTATCCTGGTTATCCTTATCAATTATGAAGAGAATTGGATTCTTCTCCCACTTTGTTAACCTCTAACTATGAAGGTAAGTTAAGTGGATGAATTAATTCGAATCCTCAAGTTCTAGTCTTTCCTTGGGAAAGGCTAGAGTTATTGGAATATGAATTAATGAAATGAAGAAATCCAATTTTCAATCAATACTGAGTTTGATAACTCTAGTGTCACCAATTTATTTAACCAAAGCCAAAAGGGAAACAGGAAAATTCAAATTATTTATATAAATAAAAGACAGCAATCATCAATCTGAAATATCTCAAATAACATTAATTTAAAAGAGTAATCTGTAACATGGAAGAGTTCATAAATTAAATTAGGATAAATAAAAATAAAGAACCTGGGATTGAGAGTCACTCCTAAAACTAAGAGAAGTCCTAAATCCTAAATCCTAATCCTAAAGAGAGAGAGGAGAGAACCTCTCTCAAAACTAGACATAAATCATGGAAAGTGAATTATGAGTACATGATCTGAATGCATGCAATCCCTCTACTTTATAGCCTCTAATCTGAATTTTCTGGGCCGAAAACTAGGTCAAAAATAGCCCAAAAATTGCTAGAGAAGAAATCTGTCACGCTGGTTTTTCGTCACTGCGACGCGGCCGCATGGAGCACGCGGTCGCGTTTCCTAGCGTCAAGGCCACTATGGCATATTATATATAAAATCGAAGCACAGAACGTTAGCTTTCCAACGCAACTAAAACCGCGTCATTTGGACCTCTGTAGCTCAAGTTATGGTTGTTTTAGTGCGGGAGGGTCAGGCTGATAGCTTTGCAATTTCTCCAACTTCTTGTATTCCTTCCACTTTTTCATGCTTCCTTTCCATCCTCCAAACCATTCATGCCCTATAATATCTGAAAACACTTAACACACATATCAAGGTATCTAATGGTAATAAGAGAAGACTAAACATAGGGAACTTAAGGCCAAAGAAGCATGTTTTCAATCAAAGCACATAATTAGGAAGGCAAATGTAAAACCATGCAAATAGTATGAATAAGTGGGTAAAGAGTTGATAAAAACTACTCAATTGAGCACAAGATAAACCATGAAATATGGGTTTATCAATATCCCCACACTTAAACATTAGCATGTCCTCATGCTAAGCTCAAGAGAAGCTATAAAGGAATGAAGAGGAATGATAGAATGTATGAGATGCAACCTATGAATGCAACTAAATGCAAAATGTTTCTACCTACTTGGTTAAAAATAAATAAGTTCTTCAAGACAAATATGAACTGGATTTCACTAATTCAAATCACAAAATACAATACAAATAACTTGCAAGAAGAAGATAGCTCATGAAAGCAGGGAACATAGAATTGAGCACTGAACCCTTACTGGTAATGTATATCATTCTAACTCTCAAGTGTCTAGGGTCAATTCTCTCAATTCTCTACTAATCTTGCTTTCTATAGCTTGCTCTTCATCTAACAATCAACAAAAATTTAATGCACCAATACATAAATCAAGATGTCTTTTAAGGGTTGTAATGGGGTTAGGGTCAAGGTAGGATTGTATTTAGCCAAGTAGACTAAAATTTGAATCCTTAATTAACTGAAACTTTCCCACCTAACTTAAACAATCCATGTAATCATAATACAACATCTAACCATCCATTAACCATGTTTTCCACATATTCATGCATTCTAATTTCAAGTACAGTACATATGCATTGCCTTCACTACTTACTTTGGGGCATTTTGTCCCCTTTTTTCTTATTTGCTCTTTTTCTCTTCTTTTTTTTTCAATGCATATGATTAAATTATTGGATGCATGAATCATGTCCTAAACATTTCTTTCACATTTTCAGAAAATTCTAACATACTCAATTCTCAAACCAAATGTTTCCAAATTCACTTCCCCACACTTAATTCATGAGCACTCTCACTAGTCTAAGCTAACCAAGGATTCAAATTAAGGATATTATTGTTTTTCGCTTAGAGTTAATGATGTGCTAAAATAAAGAACAAAGGGGTAAAATAGGCTCAAAATTGGTTTGCAATAGATAATGAAAAGGTTAAGGCCATATGGGTATGTAAGCTCAGTGAAACAAGGCCTCAATCATATAAGTGTATGCATACATTAAACAATGGAAATATAGAATCAAGCAAGACAAAGATCACAATCTTAGAGAGAAAAATACACACCAAAATTAAAATATTGGTTGATAAAATGCAACCAATCAAATAGGCTCAAAATCTCACTGGTTTTGTGTGTTCAAGCTTTAAACCATGTTCCAAAATAAAATTTCTTCATACAAGTTTTTCAAAAAGTTTTTAATTTAAATTAGTGAAATACTATCAAAAGTTTCTTAAAAAAAAAAGAAAATATTACTTCAACCAAGTGGTAAAATATGCAAAAATCAAATAAACATGCAAATGCAACAACTAATCTACAAAGAAAATTTAAACATTGGTGTTGAGACAAGAAAGTACTAACCCATGGAGATCAGTATCGACCTCCCCACACTTAGAGATTGCACCGTCCTCAGTGTATGCTGAGATGTGCAGGTGGACGGGTTGTTCCAACTGATGCCTTTCTTCAAGGATTGTGCAGATGGACTTGTTTGTCTCCCCATGTAAACGTCTTTCGGTTCCCCTCCGGGTGGCCATCCTGAAAGAAAAAGGGAAGAAAAGTAACCTAGAAATAAAGATAAGAAAATAAATAAAGTATGGGTGGGTTAATGCCAAATGATAAGGGTCTCATTTACATGGAAGCTTCAACATGTACGTGAGAAAATAATAGAAGCCATGGCATACCAGTGGTATAAAATTTGTAACATAGGAGAGGAGAGTGGGTAATGGAAGTATCAATACAAGTTCATGCCAATGCAAATGGAGTGCAAGTATCATAAAAGATTGGCATTGGCAGATAATTAATATCATCCCACAGTGTAAAACAAGTTACCAAAATAACTTCAAGAAAAGATGCAACAGTAGAATAAGAAATTTTTTTTTTAACACCAATGGAAAAATAAAAAAATCAGAAAAGAAAATAAAAACAATATGCACAAAATTAAGATGCGATGAATGAGATATGCAAATAAATTAAGTAAAATAAAATAAAAGATAAGAAGAATGAGAAAGAAAAGAAGTAAAGTGAGAAAGAAAGAAGAAAGAAGAAAAGATAGAAGAAATTAGGATTGGGGAAGAAAAGATAAGATATTTGGCAAATTAGGATAAGTTGTGCGGCGCAAGCGACGCGGACGCGTGGGGCACACGGTCGCGCGACTTGCGCTGTAAGTTAATCGACGCGGTCGCGTCGGTCACGCGGTCACGTGACTCAATTTATGCTACTGGCGCGAGGGCAGCGTCGCGCTCGCACAACTCTCTGTTCAAAATCTTATTTTGCCAAATTTTGGGTGATGCGATCGCGTGGATGGCCATTTTTGAAAAATGACGCGGCCGCATGGGGCGTGCGTTCGCGTGGGAGGGCTTGGGCTTCTAGCACGAGTCCAGCCCAATTCCAGCACAACTTTCGGCCACGCACCTTTTTGACGTCGATTTTCAGGGCAAGCGGCCGCGTGGGTGACGCGGTCGCGGGGGAGGCCAAAGTTCCACATGACACGGTCGCGTGGGGTCAAATGATGCTAAAGGCGCGGCTCCAGCCACGCTCTTGCGTGACTCTCTGTTCAATGCTTTTCTTCCTCGCGCACTAGTGACGCGGACGCGTCAGCGACGCTGCCGCGTCGCGTGCATGTTTTTCCTTTTTTTTTTTTGAAAAATGCAGAGTGCAGTATGCAGAATGCAATGCTTAATGTGAATGCTATGCATGATTCCAGGTTCAATAAAATAAAATAAAACTCAAAAACAAACAAAACGAAATAGAATAAATTGAAAAAGAACGATCATACCATGGTGGGTTGTCTCCCACCTAGCACTTTTAGTTAAAGTCCTTAAGTTGGACATTTGAGGAGCTTCCTGTTGTGGCGGCTTGTGCTTGAACTCATCCAGAAATCTCCACCAATGTTTGGAGTTCCAGTAGCCTCCGGGGTCCCAAACAAGGCGCAGAAAGCCTTCAAGCAAGTTAAAGCAAGTGACAAGGCCCCAAGAGTGTTGATTTCTAGAGTGAATTCCGGGGTCCCAAATTTTGCTTTTGCACCCGTCTTCTTGTTGAGCAATACTGTTCCAGCCGAGTGGCAAACAGTCTGAATTCTCACTGAAGCAGCCAGACAACTTCCTAGACCCATTCAGTTGAGCTCTACACCAACCTTTGCGTTTAAATGTTGAACACACAACCATGTTGAACCTCGCAGGATAAATCTTATCTCCGACCATCTTCTTCTTACTCTTAATGCCACAGAGAGCTCTAAGTTGACCATCCATCTCCAGTAGCCCATATTCAAGTGGAATTAGAAAGCTAAGGGATATGAATTTTACCCACTTGAATGTTGTGAAGGATGATGGCAACTTAGGGGGAGGTATTTTTAATGAAATTGCAAGCTCCACTCCCTTGTGCTCTTCTCTGATAATTGCCACCTCTTTGCAAGCTTCTTCAATTTCAACCTCTTCCTCTTGGTAGCTTTCTTCCAATTCAATCTTTTCTTTATTGCTCACCAAGGGCATGGGAGGTTGTGCTTCTTCTTCTTGAATCTCCATCTCTTGATCAACCTCTTCCAAGTCTTCAACTGTGATATGCCTTGGAGGTTGTACACCCTCCTCAACATCAAATGCAACCGTCTTGAAAGGAGGTTCTATGTCTTGACTTTTCCATGGAGGTTCAGCATCTCCTAAGTCTTCAACCACTGCCTCCTCTTCCTCTTCAATAATCCCGGCTTCCTCCACTTGTTCCCATACTAAATCGTGCTGCTCATTATCCACTGGAGTGCCCAATTTCTCGTTCATGCTACGTTCTTCAGTAGATTTCCCACATGAAACCATGGAGGGTCTTTGAATGTCCGAACGTCGGAAGGGTAATTGATTTCTTTCTTGATCCAGGTATTTATGTATGAGATCGTATTCATCCTCGATGATTTTTCTTTCAACTATTTCTTCACCTTTAAGCACAAAATCCTCCTTGTTGTCTTCTTTCACTAGTTCTTCAACCGCGCTGTCAACTTCAAGGGTGTCTACTACCTTCACCCTTAGTGCCTCCTCTAGCTCCTTATGAAGTATGGATTCGCGAAGATGATCCCTTCTCTCTTGTTCTATGTCAATAGTATCAGTGGGATCATGTTGCTCTTGGATTGATGGATGTTGGTGCTCTTCCATGGAGAGTAGTGATGGGGTGGAGAGATCATTCTGTGGTTGAAAAGGAAGTGCACTAGAGCTTGAGGGTTGATTGTTGAGGGGATATGGTAATCCAATTTGGGCGGCGAGAGCTTGTATAGTAGAGTTTAGATCGGCCAATGCTTTCTCCACGGAGGTTTGGGGTGGATAGGGTGGTTCATTTATTGGGAAAAAGGGTTCATGGTAGGAAGGTAGTTCATCTTGATAATGATAAGGAGATTGTATATATTGAGATGGTGGTTCTATATATGGTTCTATATATGGTTCATATGGCTCATAAGGTGGTTGGTATGGTGGTTGAGGGTTAGGGTCATATGGAGGTGAATGGCGGAAAGGGGCTTGTGAGTGTGGTGGGTTGAGGTTGTGTTGAAAGGATGATCTCTGAGCATAGGGTGGGGCTTGTTGGTAGCTACAAGGTGGTCCACCATATCTATCAGCTTGGGATGCATTGTAGCCTGGTCTTTGTCCATGATATCTAGGATGGTGTTGTTGCCTAAAGGGTTGATTAGATCCTCTTGGCTCCATCCATCCTTGATTGGTCTGACCTTGATGCATATTCCTGCTGTGGTTTCTATTTCCTTCAACAAAGTTAGAACAAACTCAAAGCGAGAGGGATGAGAATTCATAGTAGTTATTAGAAACAAGGGGGAAAAAGGAGAAACAAATAAACAAGTAAAAGAAAAATATTTTTTTTTAGAAAAATATTTACAATAACCAATAATAAGGCACACGCTTGCAATTTCCCGGCAACGGTGCCATTTTGACGTTGAGATTTTTGCCAGTAAAGAATTTCATAAAAACAGTCGCGTTGTAGATATAGTTTCTAAACCAACAGAAATCCCTTCGTGCAAACGTTTTGGTTGTCACAAGTAACAAACCCCTAAATAAATTGATAACCGAGTATTTAAACCTCGGGTCGTCTTCTCAAGTTGCAGGGAGGTATGTTCTTATTATTGGCTATGAGTTTGTAAAATTGGGGTTTTTGGAATTTGGGCAATGGGCACAAGCATATTTAAATGACAAGTAAAATAAATAAATGACAGTAAAATAAACTCTTGGCAAGGTGTAAAGACTGGAAATCTTATCCTGGTTATCCTTATCAATTATGAAGAGAATTGGATTCTTCTCCCACTTTGTTAACCTCTAACTATGAAGTGGATGAATTAATTCGAATCCTAAAGTCCTAGTCTTTCCTTTGGAAAGGCTAGAGTTATTGGAATATGAATTAATGAAATGAAGAAATCCAATTTTCAATCAATACTGAGTTTGATAACTCTAGTGTCACCAATTTATTTAACCAAAGCCAAAAGGGAAACAGGAAAATTCAAATTATTTATATAAATAAAAGACAGCAATCATCAATCTGAAATATCTCAAATAACATTAATTTAAAAGAGTAATTTATAACATGGAAGAGTTCATAAATTAAATTGGGATAAATAAAAATAAAGAACCTGGGATTGAGAGTCACTCCTAAAACTAAGAGAAGTCCTAAATCCTAAATCCTAATCCTAAAGAAAGAGAGGAGAGAACCTCTCTCAAAACTAGATCTAAATCATGGAAAGTGAATTATAAGTGCATTATCTGAATGGATGCAATCCCTCTACTTTATAGCCTCTAATCTGAGTTTTCTGGGCCGAAAACTGGGTCGAAAACAGCCCAGAAATCGCTGGAGAAGAAATCTGCCATGCTGCACTACAAGAAAAACACCCATTCAGCCACACTTTTTTTAAACTACATTTGAAAAGCGTAGCCTATTCTAGGAATAGGCTACGCTTTTCTCCGTGTTTCCTTTTTGTAGGAAAATAGGAATCACATTTGTGGCATCACTTGAAAAGTGATGCCTTAGATATTATAAAGATCACTTATAAAGCGTAGCCTTAACTTAAGAGTTATGACTTCACTTTTTACACCAAAGAGAGCACTTTTAAAGTGTAGCCTATTTGTCATGTTTCAGGTGCATTTTAAAAGTGTTGCCTAATGTATTTCAAGTAAAATGTCCACTAACTAACACTTAGTAATTTTTTTTCATCTTTCACCAAATGATACATTCACGCGTACAGACACTTATTAGGCAAAAAAAATAACTTGGCCACTGAAAACATAACACTCGCGCGCGATCCCTATCTAGCTACGATTCCCTTCATCATCACCCTGCCCCAAATCAGAGAAGACCACCCACAGCGTCACTGCTCACGACGTCACCGCTCACGGCATCACCGCTCACGGCGTCACCATCTCCACCACTCACCTTCATCACTCACCACTCACCACTTACCACGCCGCCACTCATCTTCAACGCCGGTTCTCTTCGCTGGGCGTTGACATCAGGAAGACTCTTCACTCGACTGAAAGCCTGTCTTTATTCGCTCACCATCGTCAAGGAGGTATGTATTCACCTTCTTTTAGTTTCTAAAATCTGAGAGGGTAGGGTTCCGATTTTAGGGTTGCAATTTGGGGTTTTGATATACTGTGAATTTGTGAATTGATGAACATGCATGATAATGTTGCGGCGCAGGAGAACTTATAATTTGCGGGTTTCATTCCGTTATTGTTTAGGCGCAGCAGAACTCGTGAATTTGGGATTGTTGTGGCGCAGGAGAACTCGTGAATTTGGTATTGGGGTTTCTCCGTTTACGCAGGTGAGTGATGTATAGTTCGTAAGCCAACTTTCATTTTAATTTCTTGTTGATATACATTATCTTTCAATATAACATAAGAACAACTTCACATTGTTATTACGATTTTAGTTCCTAAGTTCCCACCTGAATCTACTTTATAATAATTGTTATGATCCAGAAGAACAATACCATTAATAATTGCTAAAACAATGCATATTTGTTCAACTTACATCTTATCTTATAATGAATAATTTTAAAATATATGGATGCCTGGATTTGGGTGGATATATTATGTTTACACTAATTGCTCCATAAATATCTAATTAAAAGAATTATGTAACCAGTTTCATAGATACCAATACACAAATGGTTACTCTAAATTGATATGGGAATTAGGTAGTGAAAGCTGTTAAAACATTATGGTGGATTTGAATTCTTTTTCTGTGGTACCAACAATAACCACTTTAGAGATGAGTGTAAAATGGTGGCTTTTGGTCCTCTTATTTTGACTTTAGTCAATGGATGGAAGATGGATTTTTGGTAATAATAACAAGGGTGTAGAATTTGGGGATTTCATATGAGTGCAAAAGAGGAGTTAAAATCAAGAGTTTTTAGTTTAATTATAGCAGAGGTGCAGTGGTGAAATTTTTGGATGCAATTGTAATAATGCCCCTTGTGACTTGACTTTATTTCCTAAATTATAATTATTTCATGAATTCACAAATCATAATATAATATTGTGTCTCTGTCTGTCTCCCTTATGGACTTGGTACTAATTTATAGTTTCTTTTTCTTTCAATTCTATCCTTTCAAGATTCATACATATGTATATATAGATAGCAAATTCATTTGTTGGAACTGTATATATATATGAAATTTGTCAACCACTGTAATAACCAATTCATCACAATATGCATGTTGTAACTATATCACTTACACGGTTACATCAATATTGCACCTTTTGCTGACCAGTCCAAAACCGCATTGGTTGTTAACTGTAGCTACTAGCTAGTAACATTTTGCCGTATTAGTCATGTCAACCATGTTTAAAAAACATTAAAATCCACTATTTAAATTAATTATTAATATAAAAATATATATTAAAAAATTAAATAATATATATATATATACAAATATATAATAATTAATTTTAATATATAAATAATATTTTTGTAATCATGCATTTACTAATTAATGCCAAGTATACTTAAAATTAACTTGTATACTATATTTTGTGAGAGTTGGAATTAAACCGTGCTTGTTTAGGCAAAGTGAGGAATGTTTAACCCAAAAAAGAATTATTTTATAAGTTTAGCAGCATAATCATACTTGGTTATGAGGAGCGGACAAATACTAAAAATTTTAAAATAAGAAAACAAATAAAATAGAATGGTGGCAACCAGCTGAGTCACTTTGTCTCTCTCAATAAATTGAGTGCACACACTCATTACTTACTCATTTTAATTTGTCAACTACTGTAATAACCAATTGCAATATATATTAGCTTGTTATATTATTTTATTTTATTTTATTTATGGTAACAACAACAGGTTGCTCTACCATTTTTTACTATTTAATTTTTTTCCCTTACATTTAAAATATACCAGTTTAGAATTTATAAAAATAAATCAAGACTAAATATGATTATACTCTAATATCTTAGAATTTTATTTGGTAACAAACAGATTGAAGTTTTTGGTTAAAGCTCCCAAGTGGATTTTGTCAAAACGTTGATCGTGTCATGGCAAGGTACAATACATACTTTTTCTTTTCACTTTATGATTATACTATTAATTCATGTGTAGCTCCACCTCGATTGTTTTGTTAATTTTGAAGTTGTAATTTAACTTAATATTTATGCACAATAAATTCTTTGTTTTCCTTTATTTGTTTTACTTCAATGAGTTTCCAGTAAAATGTTTAGAGAATTACTTATAAGATTAGGAACTATTTCCCAACCTAACTACAAGGCTATCAAAGTCCTTTTCATTACCCATTCCCCTTATATTTCATAACACCCTTCCTCCTCTATTCTTGTTATCTTCACTTTACGACCCCTTATAAATTTTCCTCCTGAAAAATTTATAAATTATCGGTTAGGTTTTGTGATATGCCGAAGGATTGGATGGATCTACCGAGGTATAGTGAAGAGTATATCAATGGTGTTATTAGTTTCTTAGACTTTGCATACTCTGAGGGAGAATCAGAAGGACAACAAATTCAATGTCCTTATAAGAGGTGTTGTAACATTGAGTGGTGTAGAAGAGATGTGGTATTTGACCATTTAGTCGCTGACGGATTTGTTAAGGGATATAGAACATGGATTAATCACGGGGAATGGACAATCCCAATGGTGGTTGATGATGACACGGATGATGAAGAAGGTGCATGCGATGACATCGAAGGACTGCTTAATGATGCATTTGGAGATGTGCCTCACGCTGATGGTGTTACTGTAGGCCAAAATGAGGAGGCTAAAAAGTTTTACAATTTAATAGATGGGGCAAGTCAAGAGTTATACCCGGGTTCCAAGAAATTTTCTACATTATCTTTTATCATCCGTCTGTACTTATTAAAGTGTTTGCACGGTTGGAGCAATGCATCCTTCACTTCCCTTCTTGAGCTATTGAAAGAGGCAATGCCTGACATTAACATACCTTCATCTTTCCATAAGACAAAGGATATGATAAGAGATTTAGGTCTAGATTATAAAAAAATCATTGCTTGTCCAAATGATTGCCTCCTGTATAGGAAAGAACTAAAGGATGAAAAACAATGTCGTGTGTGTGGAACTTCTCGATATACCGAAAATTCTAGTGATAATAGCGAGAACCAACCTCACAAGAAAGGTCGTCCTATTCCTGCAAAGACTTTAAGATACTTTCCTATAATTCCAAGACTTCAAAGATTATTTATGTGCTCAAAGACGGCAGCTAGTCTGAGGTGGCATGATGAGGAGCGCGTTAAAGATGGGACGTTAAAGCATCCTACTGATGGCCTGGCATGGAAGAACTTTGATGAAATGGATGAAGACTTTGTAAAAGAATCACGCAATATTAGACTAGGCTTGTCAAGTGATGGGTTCAACCCATTTCGTAGCATGAACATTTCATGGAGCACGTGGCCTGTGATGTTAATGGTATACAACTTGCCTCCGTGGATGTGCATGAAACCTGAATATTGTATGCTTTCTTTGCTTATTCCTGGGCCACAATCACCTGGTAAAGATATTGATGTGTATCTACAACCATTGATAGAAGACTTGAAGTTGTTGTGGGAAATAGGGGTAGAAACTTATGATGCATCAAAGAATGAGACCTTTCAAATGCGGGCAGCTCTTTTGTGGACAATCAACGATTTTCCTGCATATGCTATGTTGTCCGGGTGGAGTACAAAGGAAAAATTGGCTTGCCCTTGTTGCAACAAAAATACCTCTTATCTACAACTAAAACATAGTCGGAAGAGAGTTTATATGGACCATCGTGTCTTTTTACCCATGGATCATCCATGGAGAACCAATACAAGGTCTTTTAATGGGAAACAGGAATTAAGACCCCCTCCACCTGTTATTGAAGGAACGGAAAATTTTGAGATGCTACAAAATGTTGAGAATGTTTTTGGGAAGAAGCAAACTACATCAAATAGTTTCCTATGGAATTGGAAAAAAAGATCAATTTTCTTTGAATTGCCTTACTGGCACAAGAACCCACTGCGTAACAACTTAGATGTCATTGATGAGCGGATAATTTGTACGCTTTTTGGCATTGTTTTCAGTATGTTTTTAGTATCTTTTAGTTAGTTTTTAGTATATTTCTATTAGTTTTTAATTAAAATTCACTTTTCTGGACTTTACTATGAGTTTGTGTGTTTTTCTGTGATTTCAGGTATTTTCTGACTGAAATTGAGGGTCCTGAGCAAAAATCTGATCCAGAGACTGAAAAGGACTGCAGATGCTGTTGGATTCTGACCTCCCTGCACTCGAAGTGGATTTTCTGGAGCTACAGAAGCTCAATTGGCGCGCTCTCAACGGCATTGGAAAGTAGACATCCTGGGCTTTCCAACAATATATAATAGTCCATACTTTGCCCAAGATTTGATGGCCCAAACCGGCGCTCAAAGTCACCTACAGAATTTCCAGCGTTAAACGCCGGAACTGGCATAAAATTTGGAGTTAAACGCCCAAACTGGCATGGAAGCTGGCGTTTAACTCCAGAAAAGGTCTCTACACGAAATTCCTTCATTGCTCAGCCCAAGCACACACCAAGTGGGCCCGGAAGTGGATTTTTCTGTCATTTACTCATTTCTGTAAACCTTAGGACACTAGTTTACTATTTATAGGATCTTTTGACATTGTATCCGTACCTAATGACCTCATAACATTTTGTACACATTTCTTTCCACAGTATGAGTCTCTAAACCCCATGGTTGGGGGTGAGGAGCTCTGCTGTGTCTTGATGGATTAATGCAATTACTACTGTTTCTTATTCAATCATGCTTGCTTCCATTCTAAGATAACACTTGTTCTTAATCCGGATGAATGTGATGATCCGTGACAATCATCATCATTCTCAACTATGAACATGTGCCTGACAACCACCTCTGTTCTATCTTAGATTGAGTAGTTATCTCTTGGGTTCTTTAATCGGAATCTTCGTGGTATAGGCTGGACCTGATGGCAGCATTCAAGAGAATCCGGAAGGTCTAAACCTTGTCTGTGGTATTCTGAGTAGGATTCAATGATTGAATGACTGTGACGTGCTTCAAACCTGTAACCTACTGGGCGTCAGTGACAGACGCAAAAGAGGGATTCTATTCCGGTAGGGGAGGGAACCAAACCGGTGATTGGCAGTACTGTGACAGAGTGCGTGCATTAGCTTTCACTGCGCGGATGGGAGGTAGCCATTGACAACGGTGAGACCCTACACGAGCTTGCCATGGAAGGAGACTTGCGTGTTTGATGAAGAAGACAGTGGGAAAGCAGAGATTCAGAAGACGGAGCATCTCCAAAACCTCAACCTATTCTCCATTACTGCAATACAAGTAATCATTTCATGTTCTTTTGCTTTTCACAATCAATCCTGATAATTTCTGATCTCCTGACTAAGATTTACAAGATAACCATAGCTTGCTTCAAGCCGACAATCTCCGTGGGATCGACCCTTGCTCACGCAAGGTATTACTTGGACGACCCAGTGCACTTGCTGGTTAGTTGTGCGGAGTTGCAAAAGTGTTATTGCAATTTCGTGCACCAAGTTTTGGCGCCGTTGCCGGGGATTGTTCGAGTTTGGACAACTGACGGCTTATCTGTTGCTTAGATTAGGACTGTTTTCTTTTTGTTGGTTTAGAGTCTTTTAGTTGAGTCTAGTTTTTATTCTAAGTTTGGTGTCAATTGCATGCTTTTGTTTTTCTTTTAAAATTTTTTTTGCATAGTCTTAGTTTTTGTCCCTCTTTTGATTTTCAAAAATCCTAAGTTGGTGTCCTCTTTGTGTTTTTCTCTTAAAATTTTCGAAAAAATTAGTGTTTCTAAATTCAGTTCTCAATTTGCTTTGATCTTATTTTATTTTTAATTTTCGAATTTTATTTTATTTTCCTTTTTTTGTTTTATTATATTTTATTTTTTTCGGTTATTTCAAAAAAAAAAATAAAGATAAACAAAATTTATCTCTTTGCAATCATTCTCATTTCCCTTTTGTCCATTATGGACTCAAGTGGAATTAATCAGTCCAAGAGGACTCTGGGGTCTTATGCTAACCCCTTACAGCTGCATATGGGAGTAGCATCTGTATACCCCCATCAAAGCAAGCAGCTTTGAGCTAAACCCTCAACTCATTATCATAGTGCAGCAAAATTGCCAGTATTCCGGTCTTCCACAGGAAGAACCTACTGAGTTTCTTGCACAGTTCTTACAAATTGCTGACACAGTGCATGATAAAGAGGTAGATCAGGATGTCTACAGACTATTACTGTTTCCATTTGCTGTAAAAGATCAAGCTAAAAGGTGGTTAAATAACCAACCTACAGCAAGCATAAAGACATGGAAACAGTTATCAGACAAATTCCTGAATCATTTTTACCCTCCAAAAAGGATGACACAGCTAAGGCTGGACATCCAAGGCTTTAAACAAGAGGATAATGAATCCCTTTATAATGCCTGGGAGAGGTATAGAGGCATGCTAAGAAAATGTCCCTCTGAAATGTTTTCAGAGTGGGTACAGTTAGACATTTTCTACTATGGGCTTTGATGAGCGGATATTTTGTACGCTTTTTGGGGGTAATTTCATGTAGATTTTAGCATGTTTCAGTTAGTTTTTAGTAAAATAATATTAGTTTTTAGGCAAAAATCATATTTCTGGACTTTACTATGAGTTTGTGTGTTTTTCTGTGATTTCAGGTATTTTCTGGCTGAAATTGAGGGAGCTGAGCAAAAATCTGACTTAGGCTGAAAAAGGACTGCTGATGCTGTTGGATCCTGACCTCCCTGCACTCGAAATGGATTTTCTGGAGCTACAGGAGTCCAATTGGCGCGCTCTCAACGGCGTTGGAAAGTAGACATCCAGGGCTTTCTAGCAATATATAGTCCATACTTTGCGCAAGGATAGACGACGTAACTTGGCGTTGAACGCCAAGTACATGCTGCTGTCTGGAGTTAACGCCAGAAAACGTCATGATTCGGAGTTGAACGCCCAAAACACGTCATAACCTGGAGTTTGACGCCAGGAAAGCCTTTACACGTGGAAAGCTTAGTCTCAGCCCCAGCACACACCAAGTGGGCCCCAGAAGTGGATTTCTGCACCAATTATCTTAGTTTTATTCAATTTCTGTAAACCTAGGTTACTAATTTACTATTTAAACAACTTTTACAGACTTATCTTGTACCTCATGACATTTTTCAGATCTGAATTACATACTTTGTGACGGCATGAGTCTCTAAACTCCATTGTTGGGGGTGAGGAGCTCTGCAGCGTCTCGATGATTTAATACAATTCCTTTGTTTTCCATTCAAACACGCTTGTTCTTATCTAAGATGTTTATTCGCGCTTAACTGTGGAGAAGGTGATGATCCGTGACACTCATCACCTTCCTCAACCCATGAACGTGTGCCTGACAACCACCTCCGTTCTACATCAGATTGAATGAATATCTCTTAGATTCCCCAACAGAATCTTCGTGGTATAAGCCGGATCGATGGCGGCATTCATGAGAATCCGGAAAGTCTAAACCTTGTCTGTGGTATTCCGAGTAGGATTCCGGGATTGAATGACTGTGACGTGCTTCAAACTTTAACCTGCTGGGCGTTAGTGACAGACGCAAAAGAGTGATTCTATTCCAGTAGGAGCGGGAACTAACCGGTGATTAGCCGTACTGTGACAGAGTGCGTGAGCATAGTTTTCACTGCGAGGATGGGAAGTAGCACTGACAACGGTGACACCCTACAAAGCTTGCCATGGAAGGAACCTGCGTGTGAGAAGAGGATTTCAAGGAAGAGTTTGAAGTCAAAGGACAAAGCATCTCCAACTCCAACATATTCTCCATTACTGCACACAAGTAACGCTATTATTCCCCTTTATTATTCCAACGTATTCCATAATCCTTTATAAACAAATAACTCTATTGTTCAAGTAGCCCAAACAATTTTCTTTGACATCCTGACTAAGATTAATAAAATAAATATTGATTGCTTCAAACCAATAATCTCTGTGGATTCGACCCTTACTCACGTAAGGTATTACTTGGACGACCCAGTACACTTGCTGGTTAGTTGAACGGAGTTGTGTTCATTAGTGCCAATTTCAAAAATCCAATTACAAGGAAAAAGATACAAGACCAAAAAGTCAAATCAAATAATAGTGATCACAATTTCGTCCACCAAGTTTTTGGCGCCGTTGCCGGGGATTATTGAGTTTGAACAATTGAAGGCTTATTTTATTTCTAGATTAGGATATAGTATGATGCTACAGAGTCATTAATTTGAGTCTTTTATTCCCTTTTCAAAAATATTTTTCGAAAATATTACTTTTCCTTATTAACTGTTAGTTTTTCGTGGAGTCTAGTGTCTTGTTCTAAGTTTGGTGTCAATTGCATCTTTTTTTTTCTTTAAATTTTCGGTTATTGTTCTTTGTTTTTCCTTAATCTTCAAGTTGTTCTTGTCTATTTTTCTTGTTTGATCTTTAATTTTTCTTGTTTGTGCTTTCTCGTTTTTCTTATACTAATCCAAAGTATTAGTCTTCTAAGAGAATATACCCATTCATAACAATTTGTTACCCTTTTTGACCATTTGGCTAGAATAGAAGGGTCATATTCTTGATAAGGAGCACCAATACTTTTGAAAATCTTTTTTCAAAAAAAAAAAAATTTCTGATTTAATCTTGTGCCAAACTCTAAGTTGGTGTTTTCTTGTTAATCTTTTTACAATTTCGAAATTTTATTAAGTTTCTAAAAATTTTAAGTTTGGTGTTCTTCCTTTTGTTCTTGGTGTTCTTGTGAATCTTCAAAGTGTTCTTGAGTTTTTCTTGTGTCTTGATCTTAAAATTTTAAGTTTGGTGTCCTTGGTGTTTTCCCTCCAAAAATTTTCGAAAATTAAGGAGCATTAGATCTAAAAATTTTAAGTCTGTGTGTCTTTTGTGTGTTTTTCTCTTTCATCATAAATTTCAAATCAAAAAATTTTTGTTTTTCTAACTAATTTGAACTATTTCTTCGAAAATCATTTATAAAAATTCAATTTTCAATTTTAAATATTTCCACTTTCTTTTATTTATTTCGTTTTTATTTTATTTTTTTAAAAAAAAATAATTAAAAAAAATATATATATATGGAAGTAAGTTTGAATGGACAGTCCAAGAGGACTCTGGGGTCATATGCCAACCCCACTACTGCTTCATATGGGAGTAGTATCTGTATACCCTCTATTGGAGTTAGTAGCTTTGAGCTGAATCCTCATTATCATGGTGCAGCAAAACTGCCAGTATTCTGGTCTTCCACATGAAGAACCTACGGAGTTTCTGGCACAATTTCTGCAAATTGCTGATACAGTACATGATAAGGAAGTGGATCAGGATGTCTACAGATTACTACTGTTTCCATTTGCTGTAAAAGATCAAGCTAAGAGGTGGTTAAATAACCAGCCTAAGAACAGCATAAAAACATGGAAACAGCTGTCAGAAAAATTCCTGAATCACTATTTCCCTCCCAAACGGATGACACAGCTAAGGCTAAACATCCAAGGCTTCAAACAAGGAGATAATGAATCCCTTTATGATGCTTGGGAGAGATACAGAGATGCTAAGAAAATGCCCCTCTGAAATGTTTTCAGAATGGGTGCAATTAGACATCTTCTACTATGGGCTTACAGAAAAAGCTCAGATTTCTCTAGACCACTCAGCTGGTGGATCTATACATGAGAAAAACAATTGAAGAAGCTCAAGAGCTTATTGATACAGTTGCCAGAAATCAGCATCTGTACCTAAGCAGTGAATCCTCTATGAAAGAAGAAGCTAAAACAGTAACTGCAGAACTCAGTCCAGTGGATCAGGCTAATGAATTCAATCAGCAATTAGATTTTCTAACTCAGCAGCTAGCCGAATTCAAGGAAATATTACAGGAAACAAGAATGGCCAACAGGAACATGGAAGCACAATTAAGGCAGACAGAAAAGCAACTGTCAAAACAAATAACAGAAGAATGCCAAGCAGTTCAATTAAGAAGTGGGAAAACATTAAATACCTCACTTCAAAGCAGCAGGAAACCAAGAAATGAACAAGAGGATACTCAAAACCCCTCTGAGGACAATCAGAGCCCAGAGAGGAACAGAGCTGGCGCTGAACGCCCAGACCATGCTCATTCCTGGCGTTCAACGCCAGAAACAAGCATGGATCTGGCGTTGAACGCCCAAAGGAACATGGTTCTGGCGTTCAACGCCAGTAACAAGCAAGGAAGTGGCGTTTAACGCCACCCCAGCTTCCACCCCTGGTATTCAAACGCCAGTGGGTGATCAGTCACATACAAGTGCTGATAACAATCTTTCTAAAAAGGCTTCCCAACCCACTTCTGTAAGTAATAAACCTGCAGCAACTAAGGTTGAGGAATACAAAGCCAAAATGCCTTATCCTCAAAAACTCCGCCAAGCGGAACAGGATAAGCAATTTGCTCGCTTTGCAGACTATCTCAGGACTCTTGAAATAAGATCCCGTTTGCAGAAGCACTTGAGCAAACCCTCTTATGCTAAGTTCATGAAAGAAATCTTAAGTCATAAGAAGGATTGGAGGGAAACTGAAAAAGTCTACCTCACTGAAGAATGCAGTGCAGTCATTCTGAAAAGCTTACCTGAGAAGCTTAAAGATCCTGGGAGCTTTATGACCATGCACATTAGAGGGTAATTGTACCAAGCAAGCTTTATGCGATCTTGGGGCAAGTATCAACCTAATACCTGCATCTACTATCAGAAAGCTTGGTTTAACTGAAGAAATTAAACCAACCAGGATATGTCTTCAACTTGCTGATGGCTCCATTAAGTACCCATCAGGCGTGATTGAAGATATGATTGTCAAGGTTGGGCCATTCGCCTTCCTACTGACTTTGTGGTGCTGGAAATGGAGGAGCACAAGAGTGCAACTCTCATTCTAGGAAGACCTTTCCTAGCAACTGGCCGAACCCTCATTGATGTCCAAAAAGGGAAGTAACCTTGAGAGTCAATGAGGAGGAATTCAAGTTGAACGTTCAAAGCAATGCAACATCCAGACACCCAAAATGACTGCATGAGTGTTGATATTATTGATTCTCTGGTAAGAGGTCAATATGGCTGAGAGTTTGGAATCAGAGCTAGAGGACATCTTTAAAGATGTTCAGCCTGATTTGGAGGAGTCAGAGAAGATAATAGAACCTCTGAAAATCCCTCAAGAAAAGGAAAACCTCCAAAACCCGAACTCAAACCATTACCACCATCCTTGAAATATGCATTTCTAGGAGAAGGTGATACCTTTCCTGTAATTATCTCTACTTTAGAGCCACAGGAAGAGGAAGCACTAATTCAAGTGCTAAGGACACACAAGACAGCTCTTGGGTGGTCCATCAGTGATCTTAAGGCATTAGCCCAGCCAGATGCATGCACAAAATCTTGCTGGAGGATGACGCCAAGCCAGTGGTTCAACCACAAAGGCGGCTGAATCCAGCCATGAAAGAAGTGGTGCAGAAAGAGGTCACTAATTACTAGAGGCTGGGATTATTATCCTATTTCTGACAGCCCCTGGGTGAGCCCTGTCCAAGTTGTCCCAAAGAAGGAGGCATGACAGTGGTTCAATGAAAAAATGAACTGGTTCCTACAAGGACAGTTACAGGGTGGCGTATGTGCATTGATTAGAAGGCTCAATACAGCCCACCAAAGGATCATTTTCCTTTACCATTCATAGACCAAATGCTAGAAAGACTAGCAGGCCATGAATACTACTGCTTCCTGGATGGATATTCAGGTTATAATCAAATTGCAGTAGATCCCCAGGATCAGGAAAAACGGCGTTCACATGCCATCTGGAGTATTTGCATACAGAAGGATGCCATTTGGCCTGTGCAATGCACCTGCAACCTTTCAGAGGTGCATGCTCTCCATTTTCTCTGATATGGTGGAAAAATTTCTGGAAGTCTTCATGGATGACTTTTCAGTATTGGGAGACTCATTCAGCTCCTGCCTTACCATTTAGCACTGTTCTGAAAAGATGCCAAGAGACTAACCTGGTTTTAAACTGGGAAAAATGTCACTTTATGGTGACTGAAGGAATTGTCCTTGGGCATAAAATTTCGAACAAGGGAATAGAGTGGACCAAGCTAAGGTAGAAGTAATTGAAAAATTGCCACCACCTGCTAATGTTAAGCAATCAGAAGCTTTCTGGGGCATGCAGATTCTATAGGAGGTTTTATAAGGATTTTTCAAAAATCGCCAAACCTCTGAGCAACCTGCTAGCTGCTGACACGCCATTTATCTTTGATAAGAGTGTCTGCAGGCATTTGAGACCCTGAAAGCTAAATTGGTCTCAGCACCAATCATCTCTGCACCAGATTGGACATTACCATTGAACTGATGTGTGATGCCAGTGACCATGCCATTGGTGCAGGTTGGGACAAAGGCATGACAAGCTTCTGCATGTCATTTACTATGCCAGCCGTGTCTTAAATGACGCACAAAGAATTACCACCACAGAAAAGAGCTACTTGCAGTGGTTTACGCCATTGACAATTCAGGTCCTACTTAGTAGGATCAAAAGTGATTGTGTACACTGATCATGCTGCTTAAATATCTACTCACAAAGCAGGATTCAAAACCCAGACTCATCAGATGGGTGCTGCTTCTGCAAGAGTTTGATATAGAAATAAGAGACAGAAAAGGGACAGAAAATCAAGTAGCAGATCACCTGTCCAGAATAGAACCAGTGGAAGGGGCGTCCCTCCCTCTCACTGAAATTTTTGAAACCTTTCCGGATGAGCAACTGCTGGCCGTCCAGGAAGTGCCATGGTTTGCAGACATTGCAAACTACAAGGCAGTGAGATTCATACCCAAAGAGTACAGTAGGGTGCAATCAAAGAAATTAATCACAGATGCAAAGTACTATCTTTGGGATGAACCATATCTCTTCAAGAGATGTGCAGACGGAGTAATCCGTAGGTGTGTGCCTAAAGAGGAAGCACAGAAGATCCTTTGGCATTGCCATGGATCACAGTATGGAGGACATTTTGGAAGTGAGCGAACAGCCACAAGAGTCCTCCAAAGTGGCTTCTACTGGCCTACTCTCTATAAAGATTCCCGAGCATTTGTGCTTAATTGTGACAGTTGCCAAAGATCAGGCAACCTACCTCACAGTTATGCCATGCCTCAACAAGGAATCTTGGAGATTGAGTTGTTTGATGTATGGGGCATTGACTTCATGGGACCTTTCCCACCATCATACTCAAACACTTATATTCTGGTGGCAGTGGATTATGTATCCAAATGGGTGGAGGCTATTGCAACACCCACTAATGACACTAAAACAGTGTTGAAATTCCTCCAGAAACAATCTTCAGCAGATTTGGTGTCCCTAGAGTGCTAATCAGTGATGGGGGCACTCATTTCTGTAATAACAGCTTTATGCTGCTCTGGTACGTTATGGAGTCAACCACAGGGTAGCTACTCCATATCATCCACAAACTAATGGGCAGCTGAAGTCTCAAATAGAGAACTCAAAGAATCCTGGAACGGACTGTAATTAACCGTAGAAAGGATTGGGCAAGAAGCTTGGATGATGCTCTGTGGGCATACAGAACAGCATTTAAGACCCCTATAGGGACCTCTCCATACCAGCTTGTGTATGGAAAGGCGTGTCACTTGCCAGTGGAACTGGAACACAAGGCCTACTGGGCAACCAATTCCTGAACCTTGATGCCAAGTTAGCTGGAGAAAGACGATTGCTCCAGTTAAATGAGCTAGAGGAATTTAGACTCAATGCTTTCGAAAATGCAAAAATTTACAAAGAGAAAGCAAAAAGATGGCATGATAAGAAATTGTCATCCAGAGTCTTTGAGCCAGGACAGAAAGTTCTGTTATTTAATTCAAGGCTCAAATTATTCCCTGGGAAATTAAAATCCCGGTGGAGAGGTCCATATGTAATTACAAGTGTATCACCATATGGATACATAGAACTTCAGGATAGTGACTCTAACAAAAAGTTCATTGTTAATGGACAAAGAGTCAAACATTATCTTGAAGGCAATTTTGAGCAAGAATGCTCAAAACTGAGACTTGATTAAAACAGTAATAGTCCAGCTATTGACATTAAAGAAGCGCTTGCTGGGAGGCAACCCAGCCAATCACAAAATTTAATTTTATTCGTATTCATTAATTAATTAATTTTGTTTCAGGTATATGTCAAGTATCTTCAAAGGTGAAATAGTAATTGATTGAAGTCACAGAGTTACAGGGAAATTTGGAAGCTCACTGGCATGAAAAAGCCAGAGAAATACTTTGGGCGTTAAACGCCCAAAAAGCTCCCATGGGCGTTTAACGCCAGTAAGGGTAGCCATCTGGGCGTTAACGCCAGAAAGGAGCATCTTCTGGGCGTTAAACGCCAGAAAGATGCACCTTCTGGGCGTTTAACGCCAGTTTGCTAGCATCCTGGGCGTTTAACGCCAGGATGGTGGGGAGGAGGTAAAATCCGTTTTTCTTTACAATTTTTCTAAATTTTTAAGTTTCAATTCATGATTTCTGCATAAACATGTTTCAAATATCATCCTTCAAATTCAAATTAGTGTTCTAAAATTCAAATTTCCAAAATCCCTTTTTCAAAAATATCAAATGTATCTTAATTCATAAACACTAATCTTTTTCCAATCCAAATCTTTTTCAAATATTTTTAATTTCTTCTCATATCTTTTTCAACTCATCTTATCTTTTTTTTTTTTTCGACAATGTCTTTCCTTCTACTCCTCTCCTTTCCTTTCTTTTGCTTGAGGACAAGCAAACCTCTAAGTTTGGGTGTGATTTGCCATGATCACTGAGCTAAACTCATTAAGATCATGGCACCTAAGAGAACAGGAAGAGCAAGGATGTGAACTTAAGGGAGCTGAAGCGTCAGAAATTAATCCTTGAAGGCACCCCACAGACTAGAGGAACATCCACTTCCCAAAATACAGGTTGTTAAGTTCTAATTCCAGCTTTAACTCTGTGATAGTATTATTATAGGATTTTACCTTAGAAGTTATATTTAGCAGTAGTAGTAATTAGTATGTCTATTTTGATTTTATTTCCAATTAAGCTATAATTATTTTTCTATCATCATCAGGCAAATAAAGTAGATGAATTTTAAAAAAAAAATTTACAATCAAAAGGAATAAAAGCCAAGCAGCCCTTAAAACCAAAAGGCAAGGGTAAAGAGGATCCAAGGCTTTGAGCATCAATGGATAGGAGGGCCCAAGGAAATAAAATCCAGGCCTAAGCGGCTAAACCAAGCTGTCCCTAACCATGTGCTTGTGGCATGCAGGTCCAAGTTACAAGCTTGAGACTGAGTGGTTAAAGTCGTGATCCAAAGCAAAAGAGTGTGCTTAAGAGCTCTGGACACCACTGACTGGGGACTCTAGCAAAGCTGAGTCATAATCTGAAAAGGTTCACCCAGTTATGTGTCTGTGGCATTTATGTATCCGGTGGTAATACTGGAAGACAAAGTGCTTAGGGCCACGGCCAAGACTCATAAAATAACTGTGTTCAAGAATCAACATACTACACTAGGAGAGTCAATAATACTATCTGAATTCTGAGTTCCTAAGGATGCCAATCATTCTGAAAATTTAAAGATACAGGGAGATGCCAAAACTGTTCAGAGGCAAAAGCTACAAGCCCCGCTCATCTAATAAGAATCTGAGCTTCATTTAAACTCGAGAATATTATTACTTCTTTATTTCTGTTAAAACCTATTTTATTTATCTAGTTGCTTGAGGACAAGCAACAGTTTAAGTTTGGTGTTGTGATGAGCGGATATTTGTACGCTTTTTGGGGGTAATTTCATGTAGATTTTAGCATGTTTCAGTTAGTTTTTAGTAAAATATATTAGTTTTTAGGCAAAAATCATATTTCTGGACTTTACTATGAGTTTGTGTGTTTTTCTGTGATTTCAGGTATTTTCTGGCTGAAATTGAGGGAGCTGAGCAAAATCTGACTTAGGCTGAAAAGGACTGCTGATGCTGTTGGATCCTGACCTCCCTGCACTCGAAATGGATTTTCTGGAGCTACAGGAGTCCAATTGGCGCGCTCTCACGGCGTTGGAAAGTAGACATCCAGGGCTTTCTAGCAATATATAATAGTCCATACTTTGCGCAAGGATAGAGACGTAACTGGCGTTGAACGCCAAGTACATGCTGCTGTCTGAGTTAAACGCCAGAAAAACGTCATGATTCGGAGTTGAACGCCCAAAACACGTCATAACCTGGAGTTTGACGCCAGGAAAGGCCTTTACACGTGGAAAGCTTTAGTCTCAGCCCCAGCACACACCAAGTGGGCCCCAGAAGTGGATTTCTGCACCAATTATCTTAGTTTATTCAATTTCTGTAAACCTAGGTTACTAATTTACTATTTAAACAACTTTTACAGACTTATCTTGTACCTCATGACATTTTTCAGATCTGAATTACATACTTTGTGACGGCATGAGTCTCTAAACTCCATTGTTGGGGGTGAGGAGCTCTGCAGCGTCTCGATGATTTAATACAATTCCTTTGTTTTCCATTCAAACACGCTTGTTCTTATCTAAGATGTTTATTCGCGCTTAACTGTGGAGAAGGTGATGATCCGTGACACTCATCACCTTCCTCAACCCATGAACGTGTGCCTGACAACCACCTCCGTTCTACATCAGATTGAATGAATATCTCTTAGATTCCCCAACAGAATCTTCGTGGTATAAGCCGGATCGATGGCGGCATTCATGAGAATCCGGAAAGTCTAAACCTTGTCTGTGGTATTCCGAGTAGGATTCCGGGATTGAATGACTGTGACGTGCTTCAAACTTTAACCTGCTGGGCATTAGTGACAGACGCAAAAGAGTGATTCTATTCCAGTAGGAGCGGGAACTAACCGGTGATTAGCCGTACTGTGACAGAGTGCGTGAGCATAGTTTTCACTGCGAGGATGGGAAGTAGCCACTGACAACGGTGACACCCTACAAAGAGCTTGCCATGGAAGGAACCTGCGTGTGAGAAGAGGATTTCAAGGAAGAGTTGAAGTCAAAGGACAAAGCATCTCCAAAACTCCAACATATTCTCCATTACTGCACAACAAGTAACGCTATTATTCCCCTTTATTATTCCAACGTATTCCATAATCCTTTATAAACAAATAACTCTATTGTTCAAGTAGCCCAAACAATTTTCTTTGACATCCTGACTAAGATTAATAAAATAAATATTGATTGCTTCAAACCAATAATATCTGTGGATTCGACCCTTACTCACGTAAGGTATTACTTGGACGACCCAGTACACTTGCTGGTTAGTTGAACGGAGTTGTGTTCATTAGTGCCAATTTCAAAAATCCAATTACAAGGAAAAAGATACAAGACCAAAAAGTCAAATCAAATAATAGTGATCACAATTTCGTCCACCAGGCTTACAGAAAAAGCTCAGATGTCTTTAGACCACTCAGCTGGTGGATCTATACACATGAGGAAAACAATTGAAGAAGCTCAAGAGCTTATAGACACTGTTGCTAGAAACCAGTATCTGTACTCTAGCAATGAGTTCGTTCCAAAGGAGGAGGTCATGGCATTAGTCACTAATCCTAATCCTCAAGAACAGATGAATGAGCTTAATCAACAGTTGCTCCTGATAACAGAACAGTTAGCAGAATTTAAAGAAATGCTCCATGGTACTAAGGTTGCTAATAAGAGCATAGAACTGCAGTTGAATCAAGCAAAACAGCAATTATCTAAACAGATAACAGAGGAGTGCCAAGCAGTTCAATTGAGGAGTGGAAAGACCCTGAATAACACTGTTCAAAAGAGCAAAAAGCCAAATAAGGAACAAATGACAGAGGACAACCAACCCACTGTTCAAAATCCCTCTGAGGACAGTAAGAGCCCAGAGAGGAATATTGGCGTTCAAACGCCAGAAAGGGAAGGAAAGCTGGCGTTAAACGCCCATTCCCTGCCCAGTCCTGGCGTTCAAACGCCAGAAAAGGGAGAAAAGTTGGCGTTAAACGCCCATTTTCCACCCAATTCTGGCGTCCAAACGCCAAGGGAGGATCAGACACCTGAGAGTGCTGACAGTAATCCCCTAACAAGGCTTCTTCAACCACTTCTGTACGAAATAGACCTGCAGCATCTAAGGTTGAAGAATATCAAGCCAAGATGCCTTATCCTCAGAAACTCCGCAAAGCGGAACAGGATAAGCAATTTGCCCGCTTTGCAGACTATTTAAGGACTCTTGAAATAAAGATTCCTTTTGCAGAGGCACTTGAGCAAATACCTTCTTATGCTAAGTTCATGAAAGAGATCTTAAGTCATAAGAAGGACTGGAGAGAGACTGAAAAAGTGTTTCTCACTGAAGAATGCAGTGCAGTCATTCTAAAAAGCTTACCAGAAAAGCTTCAAGATCCTGGAAGCTTTCTGATACCATGCACATTGGAAGGCACTTACACCAAGATAGCCTTATGTGATCTTGGAGCAAGTATCAATTAATACCTGCATCCACTATCAGAAAGCTTGGGTTGATTGGAGAAGTCAAACCAACCAGGATATGCCTCCAACTTGCTGATGGCTCCATTAAACACCCATCAGGCATAATAGAGGACATGATTGTCAAGGTTGGGCCATTTGCCTTTCCAACTGACTTTGTGGTGCTGGAAATAGAGGAGCACAAAAGTGCAACTCTCATTCTAGGAAGACCTTTCCTAGCAACTGGACGAACTCTCATTGATGTACAAAAGGGGGAAGTAACCTTGAGAGTCAATGAGGATGAGTTCAAGTTGAATGCTGTAAAAGCTATGCAGCATCCAGACACACCAGAGGACTGCATGGACGCTGACATTATTGACTCTCTGGTAGAAGAGATCAATATGGCTGAAAGCCTAGAATCAGAGCTTGAGGACATCTTCAAAGATGCTCAAACTGATCAGGAAGAGCCAGAGGAGGCAAAGGAATTTTCGAAAACTCCTCAGGAGGAGGATAAGCCTCCTAAGCCTGAACTCAAACCACTACCATCATCCCTGAAATATGCATTTCTGGGAGAGGGTGACACTTTTCCAGTGATTATAAGCTCTGCTTTAAATCCACAGGAAGAGGAAGCACTGATTAAAGTGCTGAGGACACACAAGACAGCTCTTGGGTGGTCCATAAGTGATCTCAAGGGCATTAGCCCAGCTAGATGCATGCACAAGATCCTATTGGAGGATAATGCCAAACCAGTGGTTCAACCACAGAGGAGGCTAAATCCTGCCATGAAGGAGGTGGTGCAGAAAGAGGTCACTAAATTACTAGAGGCTGGGATTATTTATCCTATTTCTGATAGCCCCTGGGTGAGCCCTGTCCAAGTTGTTCCCAAAAAGGGAGGCATGACAGTGGTTCATAATGAAAAAAATGAACTGATTCCTACAAGAACAGTCACAGGGTGGCGCATGTGTATTGACTACAGAAGGCTCAATACAGCCACCAGAAAGGATCATTTTCCTTTACCATTCATAGACCAAATGCTAGAAAGACTAGCTGGTCATGATTACTACTGCTTTTTGGATGGCTATTCAGGCTACAACCAAATTGCAGTAGATCCTCAGGACCAAGAGAAAACAGCATTCACATGCCCTTCTGGCGTGTTTGCCTACAGGAGGATGCCTTTTGGTCTGTGCAATGCACCTGCAACCTTTCAGAGGTGCATGCTCTCTATCTTCTCAGATATGGTAGAGAAATTCCTGGAGGTCTTCATGGACGACTTCTCAGTATATGGAGACTCATTCAGCTCCTGTCTTAACCACCTATCACTTGTCCTGAAAAGATGCCAAGAGACTAACCTAGTTTTAAACTGGGAGAAATGTCACTTTATGGTGACTGAAGGAATTGTCCTTGGGCACAAAATTTCAAGCAGGGGAATAGAGGTGGATAAGGAAAAGGTAGAGGTAATTGAAAAATTACCACCACCTGCCAATGTTAAGGCAATCAGAAGCTTTCTGGGGCATGCAGGATTCTACAGAAGGTTTATCAAGGATTTTTCGAAAATTGCTAAACCTCTGAGTAACCTGTTAGCTGCTGACACACCATTTGTGTTTGACACACAGTGTCTGCAGGCATTTGAGACCCTGAAAGCTAAGCTGGTCACAGCACCAGTCATCTCTGCACCAGATTGGACATTACCATTTGAATTAATGTGTGATGCCAGTGATCATGCCATTGGTGCAGTGTTGGGACAGAGGCATAACAAACTTCTGCATGTCATTTATTATGCTAGCCGTGTTCTAAATGATGCACAGAAGAATTACACAACCACAGAAAAAGAATTACTTGCAGTGGTCTATGCCATTGACAAGTTTAGATCCTACTTGGTGGGATCAAAGGTGATTGTGTACACTGACCATGCTGCTCTTAAATACTTACTCACAAAGCAGGATTCAAAACCCAGGCTTATCAGATAGGTATTGCTTCTGCAAGAGTTTGATATAGAAATAAGAGACAGAAAAGGGACAGAGAACCAAGTGGCTGATCATCTGTCCCGGATAGAACCAGTAGCTGGGGCGTCCCTCCCTTCTACTGAGATCTCTGAGACTTTCCCAGATGAGCAACTCTTTGCCATTCAGGAAGCTCCATGGTTTGCAGACATTGCAAATTATAAAGCTGTAAGGTTCATACCCAAGGAGTACAGCAGTGTGCAGAGAAAGAAACTAATTTCAGATGCCAAGTACTACCTTTGGGATGAACCATATCTCTTTAAGAGATGTGCTGATGGAGTGATCCGCAGGTGTGTACCCAGAGAAGAAGCACAAAAGATCTTATGGCACTGCCATGGATCACATTATGGAGGACATTTTGGAAGTGAGCGAACAGCCACTAAAGTTCTCCAGTGCGGCTTCTACTGGCCTACTCTCTATAAAGATTCCCGAGAGTTTGTGCGTAACTGTGACAGTTGCCAAAGAGCTGGTAACCTGCCTCACGGATATGCCATGCCTCAACAAGGAATATTAGAGATAGAATTGTTTGATGTATGGGGAATTGATTTCATGGGACCATTCCCACCATCATACTCAAACACTTACATTCTGGTGGCAGTGGACTATGTATCTAAATGGGTAGAAGCAATTGCTACACCCACTAATGATACCAAGACTGTGCTTAAATTCCTCCAGAAAAACATTTTCAGCAGGTTTGGCGTCCCCAGAGTGCTAATCAGTGATGGGGGCACTCATTTCTGCAATAAACAGCTGTACTCTGCTATGGTTAGATATGGAATCAGCCATAAAGTGGCAACTCCGTATCATCCACAGACTAATGGGCAAGCTGAAGTCTCTAACAGAGAGCTAAAAAGAATCCTGGAACGGACTGTGATGGCCCGAAGAAAGGATTGGGCAAAGAGCTTGGATGATGCTCTGTGGGCATACAGAACAGCATTCAAGACTCCTATAGGCACCTCTCCATACCAACTGGTGTATGGGAAGGCCTGTCATTTGCCTGTGGAACTGGAACACAAAGCTTACTGGGCAACCAGATTCCTAAACATGGATGCACAGTTAGCTGGTGAGAAAAGACTGCTCCAGCTAAATGAGCTAGAGGAGTTCAGACTCAATTCCTTTGAAAATGTAAAAATTTATAAGGAAAAGGCAAAGAAGTGGCATGACAAGAGATTGTCAACCAGAGTCTTTGAGCCAGGACAAAAAGTTCTGCTCTTCAACTCCAGGCTCAAACTGTTTCCAGGAAAACTCAAATCCCGGTGGAGGGGTCCGTATGTGATTACAGGAGTATCACCATATGGATATGTTGAGCTTCAGGATATTGATTCTGACAAGAAGTTCATTGTTAATGGACAGAGAATCAAGCACTATCTTGAAGGAAATTTTGAGCAGGAATGCTCAAAACTGAGACTTGAGTGATTCTCAGTGAAAGTCCAGCTAAAGACAGTAAAGAAGCGCTTGCTGGGAGGCAACCCAGTCATTAGAAAGTTGTATAAGTTGTTCTTACAGAGGCAAGTATCAAAAATGAAGGAATTCACAGAGTTACAGAAGGATTCAGCTCAAAAAGCAGAGAAAATGAGCTTACTGGCGAAAAAACGCCAGTAAGGGGCATTTTGGGCGTTAAACGCCAGAATGGGCACCATTCTGGGCGTTTAACGCCAGTAATGGTACCATTTTGGGCGTTAAACGCCAGAATGGGCACCATTCTGGGCGTTTAACGCCAGGTGTGCAGCATCCTGGGCGTTTTAGAAAAACGCCCAGTGAGGAAGAATTTCTGGCGTTTAACGCCAGCCAGGGTACCTGGCTGGGTGTTAAACGCCCAAGTGGGGCAACAGATGGGCGTTAAACGCCAGAATGAGTGCCATTCTGGGCGTTTAACGCCAGCTTGGTGGGGGGACCACAATTTTGTTTTCAAATCAGATTTTTTTTCAAACTTTCCTTTTCTCACCCATACTTTTCTACAAAATCACACTTCAATCATTCATCATTCACTTTCAAATCTTCAAAAATCAAAACTTTTTTTTTCAAATTTGTTTCAAATCAATTACAAACATTGTTCAAAAATTTCACCCTTTTCTCAATTTCTTCTCATATCTTCTCAAATCTCCTTTCAAATTCTTCTTTTTTTTCGAAAACTCCCCTCCCCACCTTATAAATACACGTTTGTTCCCCTCTTCCACCACACCATTTGAATTTTCTCTTCCTCCCCCTCTCTTCTCTCTTCTCTTTTGCTTGAGGACAAGCAAACCTCTAAGTTTGGTGTGCTTTTCCGTGATCACTAAGCCAAGATTCATCAATATCATGGCTCCTAAGGGAAAACAAACCAATTTAAGAGGCAAGAAAGAGAATAATCCAAAGAATCTTTGGAATGAAGAGAAGTTCTTAACCAAAGAACATGAAGACCATTATCATAAAATAATGGGTCTGAGGTCAGTGATCCCGGAAGTTAAATTTGATCTGAAAGAAGATGAATATCCGGGGATCCAAGAGCAAATTCGAAACAGAGGATGGGAAGTTCTAACCAATCCTGAAACAAAGGTTGGAAGGAACATGGTTCAGGAATTCTACTCAAATCTGTGGCTAACAGATAAGCAGAGAATGACTGGAACTGCTTACCATACCTACAGAACCATGGTCAGAGGGAAAGTTATATACTTTCATCTGGACAAAATAAGAGAAATCTTCAAGTTACCTCAACTGCAAGATGATCCTGATTCCTTTAATAGGAGGATGGTGAGAGTAGATAAGGGGTTGGATCAAGTTCTAGAGGACATATGCCTCCCTGGAACTAAGTGGATAACCAATTCTAAGGGTGTCCCAAACCAACTCAAGAGGGGAGACCTCAAGCCAATTGCAAGAGGTTGGCTAGACTTCATTGGGCGTTCCATATTGCCCACTAGCAATTGTTCTGAGGTCACCATCAAGAGGGCAGTGATGATTCATTGCATTATGCTTGGAAAAGAAGTGGAAGTGCATCATGTGATTGCTTGTGAGATCTACACAATTGCAAATAAGAATTCCACTGAAGCCAAATTGGCTTATCCAAGCTTGATTTCCTTGCTCTGTAAAGAGGCTGGGGTGAAGATGGGAGTAGATGAGTTCATACCTATTGAACACCCAATCACCAAGAAGTCAATGGAAGGACAAGTGCATGACAACTCCATCAAAAGGAGGGCGCAGGAATTCCTCCCTGAATTTCCAAGAATTGACTACTGGTCCAGCCTAGAAGCATCTATTAACAAGTTGCAAGAGACTATGGAGCAACTGAAGGAAGAACAGCAGAATCAGAACTGCATGCTCTGCAAATTGCTGAAGGAACAAGAGAAGCAGGGGCGTGAAATTCAAGAGATGAACGCCAAAAGCTCTCCTCTCAAGCTGAGGGAGCATCCACTTCTCAAAATCAAGGTTGTTGAGTCCTAACTCTGTGAACACCTCTATCATTAGAAGCCTATGTTTGCGTTTTTTTGTTTTGTTTTCTATTTTATTTTTAGTTTCATCTTATATCTATATTTGAGTTTTGTTCTTAGTTTATAATTAATAAAATTTAAGTTTATGCCTTAAAGCTATGAATGTCCTATGAATCCATCACCTCTCTTAATTGAAAAATGCTTTAATCACAAAAGAACAAGAAGTACAGGGTTTCGAAATTTATCTCTGAAACTAGTTGAATTAGTTTGATGTGGTGACAATACTTTTTGTTTTCTGAATGAATGCTTGAACAGTGCATATGTCTTTTGAATTTGTTGTTTTTAAGAATGTTAAAATTTGTTGGCTCTTGAAAGAATGAGGAGAAAGAGAACTGTTATTGAGGATCTGAAAAATCACCAAATTGATTCTTGAAGCAAGAAAAAGCAGTGAAAAAAAAATTTCGAAAAAAAAAAGAAAGAAAAAAAAAAGAAAAGAAAAAAAAAAAGAGAAGGAAATAAAGTTGTGATCCAAGGCAACAAGAGTGTGCTTAAGAACCCTGGAAACCTCTAATTGGGGACTTTAGCAAAGCTGAGTCACAATCTAAGAAGGTTCACCCAATTATGTGTCTGTGGCATGTATGTATCCGGTGGTAATACTGGAAGACAGAGTGCTTTGGGCCACAGCCAAGACTCATACACTGACTATGTTCAAGAATCAATATACTTAACTAGGAGAATCAATAACACTATCTTAGTTCTGAGTTCTTATAGATGCTAATCATTCTGAACTTCAAAGGATAGAGTGAGATGCCAAAACTGTTCGGAGGCAAAAAGCTACTAGTCCCGCTCATCTAATTGGAGCTATGTTTCTTTGATATTTTGGAGTCTATAGTATATTCTTCTTTTTATCCTATTTTGATTTTCAGTTGCTTGGGGACAAGCAACAATTTAAGTTTGGTGTTGTGATGAGCGGATAATTTGTACGCTTTTTGGCATTGTTTTCAGTATATTTTTAGTATCTTTTAGTTAGTTTTTAGTATATTTCTATTAGTTTTTAATTAAAATTCACTTTTCTGGACTTTACTATGAGTTTGTGTGTTTTTCTGTGATTTCAGGTATTTTCTGACTGAAATTGAGGGTCCTGAGCAAAAATCTGATCCAGAGACTGAAAAGGACTGCAGATGCTGTTGGATTCTGACCTCCCTGCACTCGAAGTGGATTTTCTGGAGCTACAGAAGCCCCATTGGCGCGCTCTCAACGGCATTGGAAAGTAGACATCCTGGGCTTTCCAGCAATATATAATAGTCCATACTTTGCCCAAGATTTGATGGCCCAAACCGGCGCTCAAAGTCACCTACAGAATTTCCAGCGTTAAACGCCGGAACTGGCATAAAATTTGGAGTTAAACGCCCAAACTGGCATGGAAGCTGGCGTTTAACTCCAGAAAAGGTCTCTACACGAAATTCCTTCATTGCTCAGCCCAAGCACACACCAAGTGGGCCCGGAAGTGGATTTTTCTGTCATTTACTCATTTCTGTAAACCTTAGGACACTAGTTTACTATTTATAGGATCTTTTGACATTGTATCCGTACCTAATGACCTCATAACATTTTGTACACGTTTCTTTCCACAGTATGAGTCTCTAAACCCCATGGTTAGGGGTGAGGAGCTCTGCTGTGTCTTGATGGATTAATGCAATTACTACTGTTTCTTATTCAATCATGCTTGCTTCCATTCTAAGATAACACTTGTTCTTAATCCGGATGAATGTGATGATCCGTGACAATCATCATCATTCTCAACTATGAACATGTGCCTGACAACCACCTCTGTTCTATCTTAGATTGAGTAGTTATCTCTTGGGTTCTTTAATCGGAATCTTCGTGGTATAGGCTGGACCTGATGGCAGCATTCAAGAGAATCCGGAAGGTCTAAACCTTGTCTGTGGTATTCTGAGTAGGATTCAATGATTGAATGACTGTGACGTGCTTCAAACCTGTAACCTACTGGGCGTCAGTGACAGACGCAAAAGAGGGATTCTATTCCGGTAGGGGAGGGAACCAAACCGGTGATTGGCAGTACTGTGACAGAGTGCGTGCATTAGCTTTCACTGCGCGGATGGGAGGTAGCCATTGACAACGGTGAGACCCTACACGAGCTTGCCATGGAAGGAGACTTGCGTGTTTGATGAAGAAGACAGTGGGAAAGCAGAGATTCAGAAGACGGAGCATCTCCAAAACCTCAACCTATTCTCCATTACTGCAATACAAGTAATCATTTCATGTTCTTTTGCTTTTCACAATCAATCCTGATAATTTCTGATCTCCTGACTAAGATTTACAAGATAACCATAGCTTGCTTCAAGCCGACAATCTCCGTGGGATCGACCCTTGCTCACGCAAGGTATTACTTGGACGACCCAGTGCACTTGCTGGTTAGTTGTGCGGAGTTGCAAAAGTGTTATTGCAATTTTGTGCACCAGTCATGCACATAGAGAAGAACTTACTTGATAGTGTAATTGGAACTCTCTTGGATATCCCAGGCAAGACAAAGGACCATTTGAATGCTCGATATGACTTAAAAGATTTGGGGATCTGGAAAAATCTTCAACCAAAGGAGGTGAATAATGGCAAGAGAACAAAGTTGGCAAAGGGATGCTTTTCTATGATTACTACTGAGAAGTCAATTTTTTGTGGCGTTTTGAAGACAACAAAGCTACCTGATGGTAGTGCTTCTAATATATCACGGTGTGTACATCTAGGAGAAAGAAAAGTTTCTGGGTATAAGACCCATGATGCTCATTTTTTGCAACACTATTTACTACCAATACCGATTAAAAGCATCCTTCCGGATCATGTGGCCATTCCGTTGATTCCGCTAAGTTCTTTTTTTCGTCGCTTATGCAAAAAGTTCATCACACTGGAAGAGATAGATCGACTGGAGTTAGAGATTGTGGAAACGTTATGCCACCTTGAGAGGATCTTTCCCCTAGTTTTTTTGACATAATGGTTCATCTTCCAATTCATTTAGCAAATGAGGTAAGATTGGGTGGTCCAGTGCAGTTTCGTTGGATGTATCCTCCAGAAAGGTACATGTGTACATTAAAATCGTATGTACGCAACAAAAGTCGCCCCGAAGGTTCTATTGCGGAGGCATATCTGGCTGAAGAGTGCTTAACTTTCTGCTCAAGATACTTGCATGAAGGTGTGCGAACAAGACTTAATAAGCGACCTCGGAATGATGATGATCTTAATGACGACGAAGTTGTGCCATCAAAGTTGTTTTCTAACAAAAGCCGTTCGTTAGGCGTGGGAAATGGAGAACCAATTAATCTCGATGACATTTCAAGTGCTCAAGCCCATGTGTATGTATTACACAATTGTGAAGAAGTCACAGATTATGTTAGGTAACTTAATACAACTTATGTTTATTCACTAAATCAAGTGCATTTAGATTTTTGTCGATCAAACATAACTATTTTTAATTACAGAGAGCATGAGGATGAGGTTAACAATCAGCGAGGAACGAAATGAAGAAAAGCAAAAGTTCACAGTAAAACCTTCTCGCAGTGGTTTGAAACTCGGGCAAGGGATCTAGATGTGCCTGTTTGGCTAAAAGAATTATCACAAGGTCCAAGCTCTGTTGCAAGAAAATTTTCTGGATATATAATTAATGGATACAGGTTTCACACTGTGGAGCGTGACGTAAGGAGAAAAACACAAAATAGTGGTGTCACATTAACTGCTTTAACTTCAAGCTTTGCAAGTGCTAAAGATAAAAGTCCAATTCAAGACACTGTAGCTTATTATGGCAGACTGTTTGAGATAGTAGAATTAGACTATTTTGGGCATTTTAAGGTAGTATTATTTCGGTGTGAGTGGTATGATGCTGGGAGAGATAAATATGGTCTTACATTTTTTCACTTCAATAAGAAATGCTACTAGAATGAACCCTTCATACTAGCATCTCAAGCACATCAATGTTTTTATGTGAAAGATCCATATGAACATAACAAACATTATGTTATGGAAACTGTCCCAAGAGACTTATTCAAAACAAGTGACGAATCTGAGTCTGAGGCCCGTCAAACCTTCTATAATGAACAAAACGAGCATATAACAAGCCCTGCCATACCAGCTGATGATGGTGAACTTATTCTGGAGAGGATTGATCTACGACCTACAGTTATTGAAACGGTTCCCCAGGTGACTTCTGCCCAAGACTATGAGGCAGATTTCATTGGAGATTCTGATTCTGATGGGTCATCCTAAGCAATTTATTGCTTAATATGTACATATGTATAACTAAGTTTTCTTCACCTTTTTATTTGTAAGTCATATTTTTGTTTTAATTTCTGAGGTTGTTAGTGTTTTTTATAGGATATATCACTTTATTGCTTATATTAACTCGAGTTAACTAATTTGTTTGTGTAGGAATAAAGAATTTATTGATCTTAAAGCAACATCAAGTAAGAATTTGCTTCGTCAATTTGAAGCCAAGAGACAAAAGATTGTAAATGAACGCAAGCAATATGAGATGCAAGGTGCAGCACCTAATGATAAGGAAGAAACTATGCCAAGGTTGGATGTAGTCAAAAGTCAAAAAGAGTTTAGTGCAACCAAAGGAGTGAAGACTTCTACGTCAAAGAAGCTGGATTTTACTCATTTACAAAGCACACTCGATACAATAAGAAAAAGGACTGATTTCAAGCCTAAAACCTTGGAAGTACAGCCGAGCCTTCCTGCGCAACAGCCAGAAAATAAAAAAAGAAAGCATCACTTGACTGTGACTATGGCTGAGAAAAAAAAGCATGAAGTGCAACGTGAACCGTCAACACAAGGCTTGAATAATTCTAAGCTTATAAAGGTGGGTGCAGATGAACTTAAAAGGAAGCTCGATGCAATTCGTAGTATGAATAATAGTGTGCCAACAAGTGTAAGCCAACAACAGAGTTGGGCAAATTCTACTCAGCCTACAGTCAACCAAGGGCAGCAGCAGATCATTCAATTCACACATGATAGGACTCAAAAAAAGACAAGATGACACTACTTTGCCTAGTTCAAACACTACCCCACAAGCTGAGGATTTAATGTCGGAGCAAGATGGATCAAGAAAGGAAAAGAGCAAGCCAAGGGTAAGGGCTACAACTATTGATGAATTCTTAAAAGAAAATGGGATAGTTGTAGAAATTGACGGACTAAGCTCTGAACTAAGTGATGATGTGGGAGATAACTTACCACTTGATGAAAATTATTATTCACATGTGATGGAGGACATTGATGATGACGAAGGTAAGAAATTTCTATCAAATTTTTTATATTCTTTTGCAAATCATAATGCTTAATTTTTCAATTGGCATCACTAATTACTCCCTAATTTTTTCCCTAATGCATGAAACTAGGAGAGCCAAAGAAGAAGAAAACCCGGGGAAAAACAACTTACAAAGAGATTTATGCAAGAACTATGGAACAGCGAGAAGAAGTTATTTTTGATATTGGACAGCCAGTAGGATCCACCGATCAAAGTGTGTCTAATTTAACTAGTTTCGTTGGCACAATTGGTAGAAATAAAAGATTTGTTAGTCTATTATACACTAGCTGGCATGCTGTAACTCCTAAAGCTAAGAAATTTATGTGGAACTACGTTAACGTAAGACTTTTCTATTATTATTGAATGTCGATTTTTTTTTAAATATAGGAAGGTGCATATAACAATGTTGATATCATGCAGACCAAGTTTATCCTCCCAGATAGTGGAGAAAAGTGGGTGATCCAAGCAATTCGGGATGCTTGGAAGCGGTTCAAGGGAAAGATTAAGCAGAAGCACTTTGTTCCCTTTGATACTATTGAAGATATGGTGAAAAATCGACTGACACAAGTACCAGAAGGTCATTTCATAAAATTGATCTATTATTGGAGTCATCCTACAATCCAGGTAAAATAGTTGGTAATATAATTGCAAATATATTACTGTTTGTTAAGACATAAGAAAAATAATGAAAATTGGATTGATAATGTGGGAATCTGTCCTCTCTCATCCTGTACAAACACATATTCTACCCTAAAGCTTTAGACTGCTATTCTATTTTTGCTAAATTAAATTTATTTTGGACTTGGAAGCAGCAGGTAATTAAGTTGGGCGTAATTAGACTGCTATTTTATTTTTGCTGTGATTCTGATTTGCTGCAATTCTATTTTCTGTTTTGTTTTGTGCAATTTTATTTTCTGGAATTTTATTTTGTGCAATTATATCTACTGCTATTCTGTATGGTGTAATTTTGTTTATTGAAGCAAAATTTAATTATATTGTTCTTTGTTTCTATGTGCTAACTTTTTATTCAATTATAGTCAATGAGTGAAAAGAATAAGAAACACAAAGAACACCAAAAGTTTCCACATCGCTTGGGGCCAATTAATTTTGGAAGAGTACGAGTGGCTCTGGTATGCTTATTTAATATTAGTGCTGGCATTTGTTTAGTTAATTTTAGTTATGTTGTTATAGTCTTACTTATTTAAGGCTTTATTTTGTAGCGCGCGACAAAGGAAACAAGTGACGAACCAAAAAGGTTTGAAATGTTTATTGCTACTCGAACAAGTCGGAAAAGGAAGGAAGTTGATCAGGAAACACAAGATGCAATTGTATGAGAGTTCATTTAATTATTAATGATTATAAATCAAATTTGGGATATAGTAACTAATTCTATTTTAAATGTTTCTTCTAATCAGGAAGACTTCCAAAACCGGCAAGCTGCTGGTGAAACAGATAAGGAAGCTTTTGAGTCTTTATTTGGAAAAGACCTACCAGGTCGGTTAGGTGCTATGGAAGATCTATTACACGAAGTGATTTAAAAAAGCATGCAGAAATTTCTGAACTCAAGCAACAGCACCAAGAGCAAGTCACATCTTTGAAAGCTGAACTTGGAGACATGAAGGCCAAACAGCAGCACCAAGATGCCAAATAGCAACACCAAGAGGCTGAGCTTCATGGATTGCGAAACATGATTAAGTTACTAGTTCAGCGATCTGAACCTGGAATGAGGCCGGAAGAAATTGAGGCTTTGTTACAAAACGCCTAACACTCTCCAATTGATGCGAATAGCGCTCATGGATCAACTCATATTCCAAACATAGATATGGTATGAGCAGTTCTTTCTTATTCCATAATATTTGTTTATATATTGTTAATTGATAATTAGGATTCTGAATATCTGCTGTTGAGTTTAAAATTTGTATTTGTTAGAACTTAGGAGGCTGCCAAATCTTTTTAATTTGATTTTAAATTTAAGGAGCTGTGATTTGGTTTCTCCGGTTTTGTTTTTTCATTATGTTATTTTATTATTATTGTTATTAGAGTGGACCAATATTTGTGGCTTCTGTTGTGCTTTTGTGTTGCTCCGAGATCATTGTTGTGTTAATATACTATTGGATACCCTGTTTTGGTGCCTCCGGGACAAAGTTTGAGCTTCTTATAATGTTAAAACCAAAAAGGAAGAAAAATGTTATTGCTTGTCACTTGCACAATGCATTTGAGTTTCTGATTTTACTTCTCATTTAGTATGAAGTTGTGTTATGATTCGATTTTTTATGTCCTTTATGATGACTTATAGTATCCCCTTGAATGTGATTGTTGTTTTAAGCAAAAGGGTATACAGTTTTTAGTTTTTAGTTTCTATGTTCCAATAATTTGAAAATTTTTAGTCTTTAATATGTTAATTATTTTTTTTCTTGTACTTTTTCAAAACATAATTATTTTTCTATATAATTATGCAGGCAAATTCTGAAGATGTGAGTGAAGATTGAGATGCCTATCATGATGGTTTATTAGCAAAGATGGAGCTAGTGTTGGAAATTGAAAGATGTATGGTTGATGATGATGTCTTTTATTAGAAGATACATTTGAATGATATAATATTTTGGTTTTTTCTAGTTTATTAGTAGTAAACTCTAAGTGTGCGGTTTCATACATATTTTGATTTATATGAGTATACTTATTCTAGTGTGAGATGTATGAATACTTCAAATTACAATCATCTCAATATTATATATTCATTATATAAATATATTTTGTTTCAGGATAATTTTTATTACAATAAAGATTATTGTATGCACAGTATATATATTGTTCATACCCTGACCGAGCTCTCCTAAACTCGGCCACCCCACCAAAGGTCCGACCTCGTCCTAAAGGCCCACACCTAAGGTCGGACCTCGGACCAAATAGAGGGAAAAGGCCCATCAAGAGGAGCGAAGCCCAAAACCTAAAGGCCGAAAAGGCCTAGGAAAGGCGGTTCCACAGAGATAAAGATAAAACTCCCAAAAGATAAGATAAGATAAGAATATCTTATCCAGGGATGATCACAGCCAACTACTATAAATACACTGGAGCACCCAGGTATAACTCATACTCTAATTCTACTTGATATCTGCTTGGACCCATGCTAACTTAAGCATCGGAGTGTCATTGCAGGTACAACCCCGCCGTTCAGCACACCAAGCTCGGGTCACAGGACCCCACCTCGGGCCTTGCCAGACGACCGAGCTGCACGTTTCAGGTAACCCTCGGAACATTGGCGCCGTTGCCGGGGAACCTGGAAGTCATCCATGGCGGACGACCCTCCCAACAATAACCACGCTACATCAGAACAAGAAGAGGAAGTTGACACCGGAGAACGGCCGGACAGCCCTCTATCACCACGCACTCCAGGGGGAAATAAACAGAATCGCCCAAAGACATCACTCCTAGACAAAGATCCACAAAATCCCGAAAAAGAAAAGAGTTCGGAGATTCTGGAAACAGTTCGGGCACAACAAGACCGGCTGAAACGACTCGAAGAGGACATAAAAAAGCAGAAGGAAACTGAACAAGATCTGAGAAGGGAGGCTCGCAAGCGCAGAGAATTAGAAGAAAAACTGCGGAGAATAGAAGCCAACCTGAAAGACCGGACGGAACGAGGCACCACCCCCGAAAACAATCATGACCCCTTCACACAAGAGATCATGAAGGAGAAAGTACCGCGAAACTTCAAACCACCAGATATGGACCTCTACGACGGCACCACCGATCCAAGTCACCACCTCAGCAACTTTAGAAGCAGAATGTACCTCGTCGACGCCTCCGACGCAATTCGGTGCAAAGCCTTCCCCACCACCCTCACCAAGTCAGCCATGAAGTGGTTCGACAACCTACCACCAGGGTCAATCTCCAGCTTTGAGGACCTGACCAAAAAATTCTTAACAAGGTTCTCTATTCAAAAAGATAAGGCAAAACATGCCCCAGTCTACTCGGGATCAAACAAGGCAACCAAGAACCCTCCGAGAATACATGGAGCGATTCAACAAAGCCTGCCTGGACATACAACACTTGCCCACTGAAGCAGCCATCATGGGACTAGCAAACGGCCTAAAAGAAGGACCGTTTAGCCAATCCCTATCCAAACGATACCCGACCTCCTTATACGAGGTGCAAGAGCGAGCAGAAAAATATATCAACATGGAGGAAACTTCCCAGCTAAGAGACTCTTCCAAGAAGGAGTCAACCCATTCATTCCGAGATCGAGATCGGGAACAGAAAAAGAAAGAAGAATCCAGTTCGGACAGGCCACGGAAGTACCACAGCTACACCCCCCTCCGAGTCGCCCTGGTAGACGTCTACAGAGAGGTGTGCCACACCGAAAGAATCCCACCACCCCGACCTCTAAAGCACAAGAGAGCAGGGAGAGATCGGTCCGAGTACTGCGAATATCACAGACTCTACGGCCATCCTACTAACGACTGCCACGACCTAAAGAATGTTATAGAAAAGTTAGCCAGAGAAGGAAAACTCGACAGATACATAGCAGAGAAAGGAGAAGAGACCAAGAAGAGGAGACGAGGAGATAACGAAGATCGGGCCGAACCGACCCCACGAACCCCTGAAAGGCACGTACACATGATAAACGGAGGTTTCGCAGGCGGAGGAACATCCAGATCCTCACGAAAGAGACACCTCAAGGAAATATATCACGTCCGAGAAGACAGTCCCCTGCCCGAGTTACCCACCATCTCATTCACCCGAGAAGATGCCCAAGGGATAATACCCGGGCACGACGATCCAATGGTGATCACCATTATTCTAGCAAACGCCAACCTACATCGAACCCTGATCGACCAGGGGAGCTCAGCAGACATCCTGTTCAAAACAGCCTTCGACAAGCTCGGACTTGAAGAAAAAGAGCTAAAAGCCTATCCCACCGACCTGTTTGGACTAGGAGATACCCCGATCCGTCCCTTGGGATACATCTCGTTACACACTACCTTTGGAAAGGGCGAACAAACCAAAACATTAAATATCGACTACATTGTAGTCGACGTCACTTCGGCATACAACGCCCTCATCGGACGACCAACCTTAAACAGACTAGCAGCTATAGTCTCGACCCCACACCTCTGTATGAAGTTCCCTACCGCAAAGGGGATCGCTACCCTAAAAGGCGACCAAAAACTAGCACGACGATGCTACAACGAAAGTCTGAGCCTAAAAGGGAAAGAGGTCAACACAATAGAACTCGGGCGAGTCCAGGCCCGAGAAGATCTTCGGCCACAACCAGAAGGAGAAACCGAAAAGATCCAAATCGGGAACACACCCGAGAAAGTAACAAACGTAGGGGCAAACCTCGAAGCAGGCCTAAAGGAGGAACTCACAACCCTCTTAAGGGAGAATTCCGACCTCTTCGCCTGGAAAGCCTCCGATATGCCAGGCATAAGCCCCGACCTAATGTGCCATAAGCTATCAGTATACCCGGGATCCCGACCTGTCCAACAAAGACGCAGGAAGCTCGGGCCCGAACGCATGCAAGCAATAGAAGAACAAGTACAAGCACTACTAGATGCAGGGTTCATTAGGGAAGTAAAATACCCCCTATGGCTCGCAAATGTGGTCCTAGTAAAGAAGCCCAATGGAAAATGGAGGATGTGCGTCGACTACACGGATCTCAACAAAGCCTGCCCCAAAGATCCATATCCACTACCAAACATCGACGCCTTAGTCGATGCAGCTTCGGGCTACAGATACCTCTCCTTCATGGATGCATACTCGGGATACAATCAAATCCCGATGTATGGACCCGACCAAGAAAAGACCTCGTTCATAACCCCAAAGGCAAACTACTGCTACGTAGTAATGCCCTTCGGGCTGAAGAACGCAGGGGCAACCTACCAGAGGCTAATGAACAAAGTATTCTCAGAACACATCGGGCTACAGCTAGAGGTGTACGTCGACGACATGCTGGTAAAGACACAAGAAGACAAAAACTTGGTGGCCGACCTCAGCAGTATCTTCGACACCCTCAGGAAACACAACATGAGACTTAACCCGACAAAGTGCACCTTTGCCGCGGAAGCCGGAAAATTCTTAGGCTTCATGCTGACTCAAAGAGGCATCGAAGCAAACCCGGACAAATGCCAAGCAATACTCAATATGAAAAGCCCGACGTGTGTCAAAGAAGTACAACAACTGAATGGAAGGCTAGCCGCCCTATCAAGATTCTTGGCAGGATCAGCGATAAGATCACTACCTCTCTACTCACTCCTAAAGAAAGGGAAACCCTTCTCATGGACCCCGGAGTGCGAAAAGGCCTTCCAAGAATTCAAGGAATTCCTCGGGCAGCCACCAATCCTAACCCGACCTCTAAAAGGGGAAGAGCTCGTGCTATACCTCTCGGTCGGACATCGGGCAGTCGCCTCGGCGCTAATACGAGAAAATGAACAGGGGCAACACCCCATATACTTCGTAAGCAAAGCGCTACAAGGGGCCGAATTAAACTATCAGAAAATAGAGAAATTCGCCTATGCACTAGTATTCGCAGCTCGAAGACTCCGCCCCTACTTTCAAGCCCACACCATCAAAGTCCGGACAAACCAACCCATGAGACACATCCTACAGAAGACAGACATGGCAGGACGAATCCTACGATGGGCGGTGGAACTGTCCGAGTTCGACCTCCACTATGAAGCCCGGACTGCTGTAAGATCTCAATATCTAGCCGACTTCGTCGCGGAATACACTGAGACCCCAGGAACCCCACTCTCATGGAATCTGTATGTCGACGGGTCCTCAAACAAAACAGGAAGCGGAGCCGGTGTTATACTCGAAAGCGATCAAGGAACACGGATAGAGCTATCCCTAAAATTCGAGTTCCAGGCCTCAAACAACCAAGCTGAATACGAGGCCCTACTAGCAGGACTAAAGCTAGCCGAAGAGGTCGGAGCCAAGAGAATCACGATCTTCAGTGACTCCCAGGTCGTTACCTCACAAGTAAATGGAAGCTACCAGGCCAAAGACCCTACTATGAAAAAATACCTGGACCAAACACAGGCGCAATTACGACACTTCCCGGAAATACAAATCCAGCACATACCTCGGGAGCAAAATGCTCGGGCAGACGCCCTCTCAAAACTTGCTAGCACCAAGCCCGGAGGGAACAACAGAAGTCTCCTCCAAGAAACTCTACAATCTCCGTCCGTGTTAAGGGAAGAAGAAATACTAAACATATCCGACCAACAACAAGGATGGATGACCCCCATACTCAGCTACCTGAAGTCGGGAACTCTCCCCGCCGAAAGAAGAGAAGCTAAAAGGCTTACAAAGGACGCCCAGAATTATACACTAATCCACGACGTATTATACAGAAGAGGATTCTCAAACCCCCTCCTGAGGTGCGTCCCGACCTCAGAAACAAAGAGCGTCCTCGAAGAAGTCCACGAAGGCATGTGTGGGAACCATCTCGGAGCTCGGGCCCTATCCAAGAAAATAGTCAGAGCCGGACTCTACTGGCCGACCTTGCAAAGAGACGCAGCGGAGTTTGTGAAAATATGCCCCCCTGCCAAAAGCATGCCAATTTTCACAAAGCACCACCCGAAGACCTCATAAGCATCACTGCACCATGGCCCTTCGCAAAGTGGGGACTCGACCTACTCGGCCCGTTCCCACAAGGACCGGGGCAAGTCAAATACCTCATAGTAGGGGTCGACTACTTCACAAAGTGGATCGAAGCTGAACCCTTAGCCACTATTACGGCTCAGAAAAGCCGTAAATTCCTATACAAAAACATTGTCACGAGGTTCGGAGTCCCCTACTCCATCACAACGGACAATGGAACACAGTTCACAGACACAAGTTTTCAGAACTTAGTGGCCGAGCTAAAAATCAAACAGCAGTTCACGTCGGTCGAACACCCACAAGCCAATGGACAAGCAGAGGCTGCAAATAAAGTCATCTTGGCCGGATTAAAACGAAGACTCCAAGAGGCCAAAGGGGCATGGGCCGACAAACTCCCCCAGGTATTATGGGCATATCGGACAACCCCACACTCTACAACGGGAGAATCCCCATTCCGACTAGCTTACGGAATGGAAGCAATGATTCCCGTCGAAATAGACGAAGGATCACCCAGAGCCATCTTCTACAACGAAGAAGGCAACACTCAGGCACAAAGGGAAGAACTCGACCTCCTCCCCGAAGTCCGAGAAAGAACCCGAATCAGAGAAGAAGCCTTAAAACGGCGAACGGCCCTCAGATACAACCAAAAGGTAATAAAGCGAAGCTTCTCCACTCACGACCTAATTTTAATCCGAAATGACATCGGAACACAAAAGTCGGGAGAAGGAAAACTAGCCGCAAATTGGAAGGGGCCCTACAAGGTAACAGAAGTCTTAGGGACAGGCTACTACAAGATCTCCGACCTAGAAGGCAATGAGCTGCCCAGAGCCTGGCACGCCTGTAACCTAAGACGGTACTACAGCTAGAAAAACTTAACCCGAGGTGTACTCTTTTTCCCTACGAGGGTTTTTTAACGAGACACCCGGTTAAGTAGGACACCCGACCTAGTTAAAGGGGTAAACACTTTGTAAATACTCTTCTTTTTTAAATACTAATCAAATTTCTTTATTTTCTCTTCTTCGTGATGAAGCATATCCTAGAAAAGTACCCCACCAAGGCGCATTAATTTATGCTCGGCAAAACGCAAAAAATCATTTGCCAAAGGCCATACAAGGTCGGCAAAGATAAAGCGACGAGGTTCAAATTAATGTGAGAAGTTATAAAAGTAACTCTGAAATGGCTCGAAAAGCCGAATAGAAAAGAAGTTACAAAAATAACTTAAAAAGGCCGACCAAACGACGAAGTCGGACCTGACTAAAGGAGGTACTCAAGGATCCCGATGTCCGAGAACAAACTCGGACCCAAGAAAGAAGCCTTAAAACGGCAAAAGAACTAGGACTTCGAGAAAACGCTAGCTAAAAAGTTGTTACCCAAAAACAACTAAAAAGCAAAAAAGCGAAAACGAGAAGTCACAACGCTAGCTAAAAAGTTGTTACCCAAAAACAACTAAAAAGCAAAAAAGCGAAGACAAGAAGTCACAACGCTAGCTAAAAAGTTGTTACCCAAAAACAACTAAAAAGCAAAAAAGCGAAGACAAGAAGTCACAACGCTAGCTAAAAAGTTGTTACCCAAAAACAACTAAAAAGCAAAAAAGCGAAGACAAAAAGTCACAACGCTAGCTAAAAAGTTGTTACCCAAAAACAACTAAAAAGCAAAAAAGCGAAGACAAGAAGTCACAACGCTAGCTAAAAAGTTGTTACCCAAAAACAACTAAAAAGCAAAAAAGCGAAGACAAAAAGTCACAACGCTAGCTAAAAAAGTTGTTACCCAAAAACAACTAAAAAGCAAAAAAGCGAAGACAAGAAGTCACAACGCTAGCTAAAAAGTTGTTACCCAAAAACAACTAAAAAGCAAAAAAGCGAAGACAAGAAGTCACAACGCTAGCTAAAAAGTTGTTACCCAAAAAACAACTAAAAAGCAAAAAAAAAAGCGAAAACGAGAAGTCAAAACGCTAGCTAAAAAGTTGTTACCCGAAAAACAACTAAAAAGCACAAAAGCTAAAACGCGAACAAGGCTAAAAGTTTCAAGACGCTAGCTAAAAAAGTTGTTACCCAAAGACAACCCAGGCATAAGAAACAGAAGCACATGTGCACAACGAAAATAAAGAACAAAAAACCAACCTGGAAGAAAGGAAGAAGACGACGAACTCCAACGCAAAGAGAGCAAGAACGACGACAGCGAGAACGGCGGCGCAAAAGAAAAACTTCGAAAAAAGCACACGGAAAGAAACCGGAGAAGACGAACAGAGAAGGAAAGGAGCTCGAAAGGAAGGGAAAGGAATAAAACGAAGAAAAAGGAAAGGGGCAAATAAATAAAGCCTTCACAGAGCCCGCGCGGAAATCGAGGAAGAAACGGTAACAAGCAATAAATGCCGAAACGACCGTTTTCAAATTTTGAAAACTACTAATGCCCGAGCTCGACCTCTCAAAAGGACGAACTCGGGCAGGGGCACTGTTCATACCCTGACCGAGCTCTCCTAAACTCGGCCACCCCACCAAAGGTCCGACCTCGTCCTAAAGGCCCACACCTAAGGTCGGACCTCGGACCAAATAGAGGGAAAAGGCCCATCAAGAGGAGCGAAGCCCAAAACCTAAAGGCCGAAAAGGCCTAGGAAAGGCGGTTCCACAGAGATAAAGATAAAACTCCCAAAAGATAAGATAAGATAAGAATATCTTATCCAGGGATGATCACAGCCAACTACTATAAATACACTGGAGCACCCAGGTATAACTCATACTCTAATTCTACTTGATATCTGCTTGGACCCATGCTAACTTAAGCATCGGAGTGTCATTGCAGGTACAACCCCCCGCCGTTCAGCACACCAAGCTCGGGTCACAGACCCCCACCTCGGGCCTTGCCAGACGACCGAGCTGCACGTTTCAGGTAACCCTCGGAACATATATATATATATATATATATATATATATATATATATATATATATATATATATATATATATATATTATTATATATAAACAGAAATTTAAAAAAAATGAGGGACAAAAGGCTACACTTATATAGAGTAGCTATAGGTATACTACTTGTTACGTTTATAAAGTGACGCAGTAGTCCTGAAAAGTGTAGCCTATTCTTTTGAACTCTGGTAACCACTAGTGCTGAAAAGCGTAGCCTTTGGTCCTAAACAGCATCACTTAAAAAGCGTACCCTATTCTCAAAGGCCAGAAGCGTAGCCTTTGATACAGAAAAGTGTAGCCTTTGAAAAGGCAATACTGGTATAGGCATCCCCTACAAAAGCGTCTCTGAAGCCTAAAAAGCGTAGCCTTTGCCTAAGGCATCACTTTTTTACATTTTTTACTACACTTTTCAAGTGTACCTAAATGGGTATTTTTCTTGTAGTGCTGGTTTTTCGTCACTGCGACGCGGCCGCATGGAGCACGCGGTCGCATCGCCTAGCTTCAGGGCCACTATGGCATATTATATATCAAATCGAAGCCCCGGAGGTTAGCTTTCCAACGCAACTGAAGCCGCATCATTTGGACCTCTGTAGCTCAAGTTATGGTTGTTTTAGTGCGGGAGGGTCAGGCTGACAGCTTTGCAGTTTCTCCAACTTCTTGTATTCCTTCCACTTTTGCATGCTTCCTTTCCATTCTCCAAGCCATTCCTGCCCTATAATATCTGAAAACACTTAACACACATATCAAGGCATCTAATGGTAATAAGAGAGGATTAAACATAGGGAACTTAAGGCCAAAGAAGCATGTTTTCAATCAAAGCACGTAATTAGGAAGGCAAATGTAAAACCATGCAAATAGTATGAATAAGTGGGTAAAGAGTTGATAAAAACTACTCAATTGAGCACAAGATAAACCATGAAATATGGGTTTATCAGAGCCTATTTTAAATTCCCTTTTGTTCTTTAATTTAGCACATCACTTCCCCTAAGTGAAGAACAATAAATGTCCTTAATTTGGATCTTTGATTAGCTTAGGCCAGTGAGAGTGTGCGTCATCTAAGTGTGGAAAAGTTTAGGAACATTGGTAGAGACAAAAGTGTATGTTTTTATTTTTATTGAAGATTTTGGGAAATGGGTACACACTCATGTATTAATTATGTAAACCATATGCATTGACACTCTTATATATACTTTAGTATGAAAAAGAAGAAAAAAATGAAAAAACAATAAAAAAATGAAAAATGAAAGAAGAAAAAAAATAATAAGAATAAAAGAAAAGAAAAAGAGAAAAAGAAAGCAATAAAAAGGGGGACAAAATGCCCCAATATGAAGTTCAATAATAATAAATGCATATGTGTCATGAATAAAAAAAAAAAAGAGAATGCATGAGCGTGTGAAAAAGTGAAACATGGGTAGTTAGGTTTGTATTTGAATTGTATAGGCTATTATTTGTGTTAGGTGAGAGCTTAGGTTAATCAAGGATTCAAATTTCAAGCTTACTTGGCCATATATGCATCCTTACCTTTTTCCTAGCCCCATTACAACCTAAAGATAAGTCCTCATGATAAATCTATGCGTACATTGAATAATTGTTGATTGTTAGATGCAAAACAAATCTTGAAAAGTATGAGTAGAAGAGAATTGAGTGAATTAACCCTATATACTTGAGTGACTAGAGCAGATACACTTCCGGTGAGGGTTCGATGCTCAATTCCTTGTTCCCTGCTTTCACGAGCTTTCTTAAGTATGGAGAGGTTTGATAAACCCCAATTTTAGGGTTTATCTTGTGTAGAATTTGGTGGGTTTTATCAATATTTTTCATACTTATTCATATAAATTTCATGTTTTTGCAATTCCTTCCTAATTATTTTCCATAGTTTAAAACATGCTTCTTTAACCCTAAAATTGCTAAATCTTAGTCCTCTCTTGATACCATTTGATGCCGTGATACGTTTGTTAAGTGATTTTAGAGTATATAGGGCAGGAATGGTTTGGAAGATGGAAAAGAGGCATGCTAAAGTAGAAGGAACTCAAGGAATAGAGCATTGGAGAAGTTGGTACCGACGCACACACATGACTGGCGCCTACGCATGGCCTAGTGCAGCAGTGACCGACACGCACGCGTGCTTGATGTGTACGCATGGCTTGTGGAGTTCATCTGATGCGCACACGTGACCGACGTGCATGCATGATGTCCAGCACGTAACTCATTAATGGAAAATGTGGCTGGCAATTTCTGAAAGGCTGCAGGCCCAAATCCAACTTGATTCTGAATGGAAAAAGGCCAGGAATTGATGGGGGAAAGGGGGTGATAAACCACTATTTTATGGTTTTTCTTATGCTCAATTGAGTAGTTTTTATCAACTCTTTACTCACTTATTCATACAATTCGTATGTTTTATATTTTCCTTCCTGATTTTGTGCTATGATAGAAAACATACTTCTTTGATCTTATATTTGCTTATTACTAATCCTCTCTTATTATCATTAGATGCCTTGATATGCGTGTTAAGTGTTTTCAGATATTATAGGGTAGGAATGGCTTGGATGATGAAAAGGAAGCATGCAAAAGTGGAAGGAATACAAGAAGTTGGAGAAACTGCAAAGCTGTCAGCCTGACCCTCTCGCACTAAAACAACCATAACTTGAGCTACAGAGGTCCAAATAACGCGGTTCCACCTGCAATAGAAAGCTAACATCCGGGGCTTCGATTTGATATATAATTTGCCATAGTGGCCGTACAGATAGGCGACGCGAACGCATCATCCACGCAGACGCGTTGCATCTGCGAAAATCAGCGTGGCAGATTTCGCAAACAGCGAATCCTGAGCTATTTCCGGCCCAGTTTCAAGCCCGAAAAACACAGATTAAAGGCTGCAAAGTGGAGGAATGAATGACACTTCAGATCATGCTCTCATAATTCACTTTTCATAGTTTAGATGTATTTTTTAGAGAGAGACTCTCTCCTCTCTCTTAGAATTAAGGATTAGGATTTTTAGAAATTAGGAATTTATCTCATTTTCACATCAGGTTCAATATTTCTTTATTTTGACTTCTCTTCTACTTTAAGATATTTTAATGCATTTATTTGTATTTGATTTATGTTATCCAATTGGCTTATGAGCTTTTCCATGTTAGATTTCGTTGCTTCGAATGTATGTTATTTGAGGTATTCCAGATATTTATGATTTTAATTTAGCTTTCTACATTCTTGGCTTTAGTTGATTAATTGGTGACTCTTGGATTATCAAACTCATTGTTGATTGAAAATTGGAATTCTACAAGAATTGATTTGAGATCCAATAACTCTAACTTTTTCCAAGGAAAGACTGGGACTTGAGGATTCGAATTAATTCATCTACTTAACTTACCTTCATAGTTAGAGGTTAACAAAGTAGGAGAAAACTCCAATTCTCATCACAATTGATAAGGATAACTAGGATAGGACTTCTAGTTCTCATACTTTGCCAAGAGTTTATTTTACAGTTATTATTATTTTATTTTACTTGTCATTCAACTAACCTTTTACCTTAATCCAAAACCCCAAAACATACCTTTGCATAACCAATAATAAGAACATACTTCCCTGCAGTTCCTTGAGAAGACAACCCGAGGTTTAAATACTCGGTTATCAATTTTAAAGGGGTTTGTTACTTGTGACAACCAAAACGTTTGCACGAAGGGATTTCTGTTGGTTTAGAATCTATATCTACAACGCGACTATTTTTATAAAATTCTTTACTAGCAAAAATCCTAACGTCAGGGGGAAATCAATCATACACAACATACACATAATTTGAGCTAGTTTTTTTCTTGTTTCTCTAGAGAGAGAAAATTTTACTTCTCTCTAGATTTAGTTTGTTTTGATCATCTTGTATTAAATTTCTGAATTGGGTCTTGTTGAATTGAGCTTTATTTGTTTAATCTTAATTTCTCTAGTTGTAATTTTCTTGGATCTTGTGTTAGAATTTTGTCTTCTCTTTATTTTCCCTTCTTTATATCATTTTATGAATCTTGTTGATTTTGAATTTTTGTTAGTGCATTGATGTTTTCTATGATTTATAGTGTTACTTAAGTTGTTTTCTATTGATAATTGTTAGTGGGTAACTTTAATTTCTAGTTAATTTTGCAATTTAGCTATGTCTTTAGTTAGTGCCTACCATGTGTTTGATGAAATATTTTCATTGATCATGGAGTAGTTTTCTATACTCTTGGCCTAGGCTAAGGGAATTGGGTGACCTTGAGTCATTGGGTTTAATTGAATTAGTAATTTGAGAACCCTTGTTGGTTAAATTGATACCCATTGACACTAATCTATTACTAAGTCAATTAGTAGTTAGATTGGAACTTATGAGTTGAAGTTGACCAAGCCTATTTGACATACTTCAATTGTAGAAGTAGACTTGATGGGCTTGGTTCCTCATAATTGTCAATATATGATTGTTAGACAAGGATAGTGATCCCAATTCCTATGCCTTAACCAAGAGTTTTTTTGCATCTCATTTTTGAAAACCCAAAATTCTAATTCCTTAGTTCTTGCCTTAGTTAATTTTAGTTTCTTAGCTAGCTCTAGAATATAATTAAATTATATAGTGTCCTATTAGATTGCCATTTACCTAGTTCTTGCTTTAATTGTTTTGATTTAAATTCCTTGCAATTTAAGCTTCTTACATGTTGAGTTTGCTAGTTTAAATTCTCGTTTATGACTCTCAACCCTGGAATTCTAACCAATCTTGATTCATACACTTGCCCATTCTCTTGAGGACGACCCGAGAGTAATACTCTCGGTTAAAATTATTTGGGTTGAACTTGTGGCAACCATATTAAACTCTGATTGAGTGGTTATTTGTCAGTTTAGGACTATACTATGACATGATCCTTATTGATAAAATCTAAACCAGTGATAATCCCTCCATCACCATACCTTGGCTGATTTTTCCCCAAGCTCAAAACCATCCTCTTCACAAGCTTTCAAGCCAACTCAACAAGTTTTCAGCCGCCAGAGTTTAGTTTTGAGCACACCACTTCACCAATTTGACTTCAATTCACATACATTCAATCTAATTTCATACAATTTCATACACAATCCCAATTTCAATATCTAAACTTCATAAAATTGAAGAATTCAAAGGAGATAAGAGTTTTTTACCTTTACCCACTGAGTACTTGGATGAAACCCAGCTATATCTCACACTAGAATACCCCTAAACCATCAAAATTACAAAATTTCCCAATATCCGAAAATCAAAATGCAAAATTGGAGGTAAGGCTGGATAAGAAATTTTGAGTTTCTTACCACTTTGTTCAAATGAATTTGAGGAGCTCGGCGAGGCAATCGCGTAGCCGTAAACTGTACGGCGATCGAAACTCTAGATTGAAAGTTAGGAGGAATTGAAATTGGAGGTGAAAAGGGATTATGGTTCTTAGCTCACCTTCTCTTCTTCAGCGTGAATGCAGAAATGAAAGGGGAGGAGTGGCTCATTTCATCTTATATGTTTGGGACTTGGGCCCAATATGGGTCTGTTAACTGGTTCAGCCCGTTGGTCCAATTTTGGACCAAAATCTTTAAAATTAGTGTTTTAATTCATATTTTAAATATTTTTATTTCTTCAAGTTATAAAATTTAATTTTTTAATGGCTTTGTCTCATAATTAATTTATAGGGTTTTACAAATAGCAAGTCAGGTTCATTTTTCACAGGACAAAAACATTGGTAGCTTTGAGCGGCAAGAGAGTAATAAGGGCTACTAGATATCTAACGTCTTCAAGGGATATCACAGGTTAGCACATCAGAATCTACTCTTTTTTTGTGGTACTCTTAACTAATTTGCTACAGGCCTACAGCTTTAGGTCTGAGGCTTTTTTCTCCAAACAACACCTTGATCTATTTGTAGATGCTTTCGGGATATAATACATTAATACAAACTTTTAAAACCGAGTTTAAAGATTGTGGTTTTACCTTTTTTGTGAGTAGTGTAGTGTACTCGAATGCATAGCTAATTGAGTTGGCCATTTTTTTTAATTGGTATTTTTTAACTGGTATTTTGACATATTTCTCTACTACAACAAAACTGTGATATTACCTATAGCTGCATTTAACTAATTATATTTTGTTGTAGGTTGCTCATGAGCGTGACTAGCAGAAAAAGACATATAGCAAGATGTGTCAATAAGCATTTTCGTTAAGCTAAGCAAGGTAACACTTTCAAAAAACTTTTGGAGATATGAATTACCTTCAACCTTAAAAATAATTTAATTTAATGATATTCAATTTGCATGTTACGTACTCTTCAAAAGTAATTCATGTGAACCAATAAGATCTATTTGGTTTCTCTTTTTTTTTCAGTACTTTAGGATAGAATTGGTATTTTGTTTCATTTTCTATCTTCCATTATTGATTTTATATTTTATTCTTATTCAGTAATTTATTTTCTAAAGAATAGTATATGAAAAAAGTGAAAGCAAATATAACAATAGAAAATAGAAAATCTTTTGTTGACTTTACCTTAAAAATAGAGAATTGGTTTTTGTGAAGGAAAGATTGAAATATATTCTTAGTTTTGTTTTTCATTTTTACTATTTATAAAACAAAATTGAGAACAAAACCAAACAAATGCACGAATTTTTCAGTTTTGAGTAATTAAGTTCAATTCAGTTTGTGCTAATAAATCATTTGGTTCAAATTAGTTTTCAAATAGCTTTCCTTGACTAATATTTGTGTCTCTTTCTTTCAGCCTCATCTTTGTAAGTGGAAAGCTGCACGGAATGCAAAGATGATATCTTGATCCGATCGTTATTAGAAGTACCAGAAATTAAATTGAGGACTAACAAGTAGATTATGAATTGTTATTATTTCGTGATAAAATTTTTTGCTAACAACTTCATCTTGGTGATTCTATTTTTTGAAAAGCTTTCAAACTTAATGGATCATCAAAATTTCTTTGTTTGGTGTTTGTGCACTTTTCATTTTAATAGGATCACTAAGTTACTTAAAGATCAGATTAAGAATTTGGTCCTTCAAAAATATACTTGACATGAGCTTAAAAAGATTTGTGATATTGTCACTCTTGACCCACAATTTTAAATTCTTCTTTAGATTAATATTTTGGATTTTCTTCTTGCTTTTTATATTGAGTACGAGACTCAAGCTACAAATTGAAATATAAATTTCCACCATTTCATTAAGTTTGTCTATTTATTTATTTATTTAAATTTTATGATTTTAAATTTTTTTATAACTAATATTGTATATGCTCTGCTTTCAGGTTTGATCTTCTTTGACATTATAAATTCACTGTTTGTAGTGAAATGTTGTTGCTGCTATATCATAGGATCCAAAGAGTCATCCTTCAAGAGGTCTTTTAACTTGTGAGGTATTTAATTGGACCTTAGTTTTTTTCATTGCAAGAGGTCATTTAACTCCTTCAAACTCCTTGTATTTAGGAGTAAAGATGGAAACATGGTAACTAACTTCATTCATTCTAATTAATATCTTTCATCAGTGAATCTTCAATTGTTCTTTATTTGTTTATATTGTCTGTTAAAGCTTTGCTAGCTAATTGGTTTATGGAAACTCTATTAAATTATTCTTTTAAAAAATTGTGCTGCATATATTATTAATTGGAGCTATATTTGTTTTTTTTTTCCGAAGAGTGACAACTTCAAGTTCCATTGTTTCATGATAGGTGGTCAATTAAAGCTCTCGCCATCTTTTTTTTTAATATTTTTATTAAAATAATTATTTTATCTTTGTAATTTTTAATGAGTTCAGTTAAGTATTTGGATCAGAATTTATACATTCACGAATTAGAATTTAAAGTTTTCATATGAAAGTTACTATTATGACAAGTTTAAGAAACATATTTACAAAAATCACCATTATGAAAAATTGGATCCTCTCCAATATAATAAAAACTGGCCAAAGTCCAATGTTAAATCTTGACCATTCATACTCATTAAATTAAATCAATTGTTCAAGATTTTATGAATTAAAAAATCTTTCTTGAGTTTTTCTTCTTTTTTCTTCTTCTTTTCATTCCTTTTCGAGTTAAACTATGGTTCAAAATACAATAAATTCTAAAATTCTTTCTTCTGCCTCTCATTACCTCTATTCCAAATGATGTAACATCTTTTTAGTTCCATAATTTTTTCTCATGTGGCGGTGACCCATAGACCTTCATTCCAAGCTTTAATGTTTTATTGTTATTATTATTTGCTAACAATGATGATTATTTCTTCATCTTTTTGGATGATTAGTGCGTATTTAGCTCTAATAAGGTTGCTGTTATTGTGAGTATATTAGAGTTGGACATGAAAGATTAAATCTTTCTATTATCCTTAATCTAGTATTGGTGTGTGACTCTATGATAGATTTAGAGGACAATTAGATCAAATTATAATACATTTCAAATTTTAATGTTTTTTGTGGGTTTATAGTTAATATTAGTTATATGTATAATCACTACAAGAAAAAGCGTATTTATCAACGCAAAAAATCGACGGCTATCTCTCCAGTCAATTTTTTTCGACGGAAAGCCATCGATATTTTAAAAAAAATAATTAAAAAAATAATAAAATTGACAGCCTGGTTGTCGATTTTTTGATGATGCATTAAATCTCTTTTAACTATCGTCATATTGTCGGCGAAGCGAGGGTTGAAAATACTTTTATATTAAAATCGACAAACATGGCGTCTATTTTTATATTTAAAATATCGACAACGTTTTCATCGATAAATTTGAACGGTCCTTGTTGCTTTTTAAAATTAAGTAAATGGTGTGGATTCAATGTATAAAATAGACGCTAAAGAGGTTACTTTTTTTCAAAATAAAATCAACATACAGACCGTCGATTTTTATTACCAAAAACACCAACCCGCGCCCACTTCCCACTCCAAGTTTAGAAACACAATTTTATCCTTTTCTTTTCTTTTCTGCATTCAGAAACACAATTTCAGCCCACTTTACGGTTGCGCCGCCGTCACTCTGTTTGCTCGCGCCGCCACTGTCGCTCCTCTTGCTCGCGCCGCCTGTCGCTCCATTGCTGCCGTGCCGCCATTGCTCCTTCTCTCTGTTGCCGCCATCGCTCCTCCTACTTTGGTCCTTTTCCGCTCTCTCTCAATCGAGCTCACAAGAACTAGGTATCATTTTCTGACTGTTACTGAACTCTTTTCAAAGCCAACTTCAGTTACTTTTGAAAATCCCCTATTTCAGGTGTAAACTATGACCTAATTGTAATATCCTGTTTTTTAAATCGAGAAATTTTGGTCAAGTTTATTCTAGTCATAATTTGCTGCTTCATGAATTCTTAATATATTATTTCTTTGCTAATATTCTTTCTCTGCTTAATTGAAATGATTTTGGTACTTATTTTATACTCTCCTTCTGTACTGATTTTTTGTTAGGGATTTTGCTTTTGTTCTGATTTGGATTTTGCTTTTGTTCTGATTTGGATTGTTGTTTGTCTTAAATAAATAATTTAAGAAAAACTTCTTTTCATCATAAGTGCATTATGAATTTTTTTTTTTTAAAAAAAATCTTTTGAAGAACATTGTTTTGTTACTTGTGATCTATTTTTATGCATCAATTCTCATCCACTGTAGTTAGTTAACGAATGAAATGATGGCTCTGTTATTTCTTGATTGAGTAAGAAGAAGGAGTGAATAAGAAAAACCCCGCCTGAGCATGAGACTGAACCATTTTTAAGTACTCCTTGAATCCGGGTACAACTTTGTTGTTGGACCATTTTGCTTCTTGTAGAAACTATTTACACAAATCACACCACTGATATCATAGTATAGACATATCAATCAATTTATAAATCCTCATAATAATTGTGTAGATAATAGTGAAAACATTAATTTAGGAATCTAATTAAGAGTTAATAAGACTTTATTAAACTTAGGAAAAGTATAGTACATACAGCTTTTTTGTGATTGGGAAGGCACTTGACTGCATGATCTTTGAAGATATCAAAAGCCATTTCATTGATAGTGTTACAAAGCACTAGGAAGCACAATATCATGTAGTCTGGAAGATTGTTAATGGTATTTACATTCCATCTGATATAAAAGCATGCATATAATAATAATTAAATTTTGCCGCATTAAGTTATTGTTATAAATATATACTAAATAATATAATAAAGCAACCTCTTAACAGCATCCATGAAGAGAACATCAATTATCTTTTTAAAGTGGCTTGATTTTCTTTTTTATTTTTCTGCATTTGTTATTTTTCATTGGGTTTTTGCTAATAATCTTAATGAGTGGTCACCGTTTTCATTTTACAATTTGGAGTGCTGAATTTAATTAATCATTTTGAATAGAAATTACAGTGAAATTATAAGACATTACTATTGAGTAGATGTGCTTGCTTACTTAAAGAAATATTTTAATGGTTCTTGTTTCTATAAATGTAATATATTTCCCCTCATCAATTTGATAGAAAAATAGGTAGGGAATCATCCTGAAGGGGTTCCATACTATGGTCCACAAAGTGATTTTTTTGGCACCGAAATAAGAAACAGATTAGTGGGAAACAAGAGAAGTAATTTTGATTCTACTTTTATGGGTTTTAAAAAGAATTAGGCATAATGCAGTTATTTTTGAATCAAATGTAGTAGATGATTCAGTATAGAATAAGTTGAGCAAGTTTCCTAAATCTACAAATTGTATTCACTTATTGATGGTATTTTCTCATTTACTATTGATGGCAGCTAAGAAGTTTGGGGTTAATGAATTTGAACCCAAAAGATCATAACAAACCTATACAAGAGGTTGTTTCATTCTAAGTTTTTCTGCATAATTATTTATATTTTCAGGAAAGAAAGACTAAGATGTTAATATTGCTCAACAGATAATTCCTGAAATAACCAATGGAGGAGTGGATCGTTCTGTTGAATGTACTGACAGCATGTAGGCTATGATCTCAACATTTCTAGTTCTGTTCTAATCCACCACTTTCATTTTCTGGATTCCATTCGCAAGGTTGATTCAGTCCTTCCCTTTCTTTCTTTTTCTTTCGTTTCATCTGTTATTGTTGTTATTGTTTTCTGAAGTGATTTTGAATTTTTGATATACTTTCTGCTTTGGTTTCGAAAAAAACCGTGGCTATTTTGAGGAGTACTTTTTTGCATCTGAAATTAAGTTAGCCCTTTTCATTATATGCTTCAATCAACTATCTAATAATAAGTGTTATACTCCTCATATGTTTCTTGTGATTTCATACTAGTTTATTTTATTTTATTTATATAAAAAATAAAAAACTACCTGAATGAATTAGAATAAGCATTGTCCAGTTAAAAGAAACAAGAGACATGTCTTTTTTGTACAAGAATAATTATGTGCTGATTGCAAAACGATCTTTTAGTCTAAATAGAGCAAAAATTATTTTGTTTTTGTTTAAATGTGATGTTGTGTCTTTTTTTTCTTTAGGATGAGTTAAGACAATTCAACTAACTCTCACTCTATGGCTCTTTGAACACATTCATCACTATTCAACTTGACTACCGTTTTTCTAAGTTTAGGGCAATCAATCTTTATTCTAGTATAGTCTAGTCTTTATCATTTAAATTTTATGAATAGCATATTTTATTTTTACTAAGTAATATGTCTTTATCATTTTTTTGGTTTTTGATGTAGTTGGCACCCACCTAAGCCTGGCTTGAAGCATATTTCTCAGGTTTTTAAAGAAAACTACAACAAGTCTTGGCTGAATTTTGATGAGGCAGATGATGATACTCAAAAAATATGGTGAACAGAGTGGAGGATAAATTTTATCTATCTTGTTTTACGTACTTTACAATGTTATGTATCATAGTATGTTATATAATAACAAGATGTTATTTCTTTTTTTAAAATAGAAATGCTTTGACATTTTTGAAACGGAAGAGGATGATATCTATCAAACTTGGAGGTTTAGGGCTGCCAAGCGTTTTTGAGGTATGCTCCATGCCATTCGCAAAAAAAGGTGCCCGTCCATATTGGATCCCACCAGAAGTTCTTGGTGAATTGATGAGATGTTGGGACACTGATGCCTACAAAAAATTACAGGTGAGAAATACAACTACCAAGAAATTGACTCGAGGTACCTCCCTTCACACTGCAGGAAGCACCACCTTTCCAGAAGCGAGGTTACGCTTGGTAAGTTGCTTATAGAACTCTTTTTTTACTTTATACTATCAGGTGCCATCATAATTTATACAATCATTTATAGAAATACAAATAACTGAATAAGACATCACACACTAAGAGTTGATTTGATATTAGTTTATTACCAATCATGACTAATTGTGATGGTGATTGAACATTAAGGGGGAAGTTTGAGCTGTGTTTTTATAATCTAAATATTGTGTTAATGTGTGTGAACAGTCACATTTCAGCCTAACAAATGTGCATAAAAAACTTGATAGTAATCATCTTTCTTCCCCCTTATCCATGAATGATTTCAACTAGCTTTACTTCTTGGACTTAATAATTTTTATATTCTTATATAGTATATACCATGCCTGACGTAGTACTGCCTCTGCTCTGCTTGTGCATTGCAGCGTGTTTAATTACTCCACCACTTTTACCCAAAGTTTTGACCCATTTATCCAGTCTATAAGCAATGCATGCCATTATGCTATAGTTACTTTTTTCACTTTGCACATAGCTCAAATTGAAATTGAATGCATGCTTGCAGTCAATGGTCGATTCAATGCTTTTTCTATTTTTGATGTTGTCAGTTTGGTAGTTTGCTTTGAATTTTGCTGTGAGATTTGGTCATATGGTGTAAGTGTTCTTTGAATTATGAGATTGGGTTCTTAATTTTCTCATTATCATCCCTTTTCTAGGAATATCCGCTATTTATTAACCATCAATAATTGATATATTTTTATTATGTTGGCTTGCAATTTCTTTCAACTAGTGATGTATTGAGTGAGTATAAAGTCAAGCAATTTTTGGAGATGATTGAACCTAAGTTTATGTACACTCATATTTGTTAATAATTTGATTACATTATGTAGAATCATTCACTTGGAAGATCATCACGTATGGATAAGTTTTTTGAGCACACTCATACTCGCAAAGAGGATAGGATTCAATGGGTTGATGTTGATGAACACTCTCGTAAGACAAAGGTAACTTACCTTCGTTGTAATGTTGGACTTATATTTTTCACATATCACCTTAACTTTTGCATTATTGATACTTATAGTAGTTTATCAATCATTTCTCCTCATTGTAGGATATATTTCAAGAGCGTATGTTTCAGGCTGAGAAAGAGTGGCAGGCTGCTATAGAGGCTGGTGTAATTGATCCACCAACTGTCTCTGAAGAAAGCATATGGATTGAGACAGTGGGTGAAAAACGAAAAGGTAGGGTATATGGCATGGGTGAGGTAAGAGACTCTTCCATGGTGCGACCTCGAGTTGATGGGCCAACCACAACCACCAGCACTGATGTTTTGGATCCTAGAGAACGAATCACAATAATCAATAGGAAAGTTAAACAGCATGCCGCTAAATATGGAGAGCTTGAAGACCGCTACCAAAGGGAGAAAAGTGAGTAGCAACAGACTGTTGAATCCTTGCGTGAGGATCTCAACACCTGTAACTCATAGATGGATCAGTTTAGTCATCAATTGAGCAGCTTGACTGAGTATGTGAGAGTTATGGGTCCTAATAGTTCTGGATCACGTGTTCCCCCACTTCCTCCTTTTACTTTTTCAAGCTCTCAGAAAAGCACAGCTCCAGCCCCAGCCATAGGCCCAGGTAGAAAACTCCTACCTATTCTGCAGCGACTAGGACAACCACAAAGTTCTTAAAGGGAGGATGATTCTGACGATCTTGATGACTCGGATGATTATTTAGACGAGTATGAGTAGGTTATTTAATTATTTTACTTTGAATATTTTGTATTATTAGTGGATTGCAATTTAATCGAATATAATTCTAAGTTTAGTTATTTATCTTATCTTGAGTCTTTGTATTAGAGGATTATTTATTATTTTGATAATTTTGTAAACTCATTATCTAATATTTAGTATAAATTTTATTTTTATATTTAAAATTGTATTTGTCTTGTTATCTAATATTCTGTATAAATTTTATTTATATATTTAAAAGTTTATTTGTATTAATTGTTTACTATTTTTCAAGTAAAAAAAATAATTAAAACATATAGCTATTAAAATCGTCGGAAAAGTTGTCGTTTTTTAAATTTAAAATAGATGAAAAAACAAAGAATAGACAAAGAATTTGTCGGTATCTAAATTAATAAATCGACGGCAACTATGTCGATTTTATTGAATCAAATATCGATCGCAATGTTGTCGATTTTATTAAGCATATTGTAGACGAAATTTTTGTCGATTTAATTGAATCAAATATCGACAAAAATAACGTCGATTTTATATAATAATATCGACGGCAACGTTGTCGATTTTAGTAAGAATGTAGAATTTTCAAACTCATATTATAGACAAAAACGCTGTCAATTTTATTACATTATTATCGACGGCAAGGCAAGCCGTCGATTTTATTAGAATTTTGAAAAATCGACAAGTTTAATAGCAATCATTTCCGTCGTCTATTTTGCGTTGAAATTTAATTTTATAGCCGTCAATTTTAACGATGTTTCATGTAATGAATTAGAATATAAACCATTTTTATTAAAATTTTAATTTATTTGAATTTATAATAGTATCAATATAATAATATTTATTTAAACATATATACATAATAACTTTTATATTTAAGTAAAATTCATTAATATAGGCTAAAAAAATAATAAAATTGTTTTAATCTCTATAACTAAAAAATACAATAATATTATATTCTGTACAATAAATTTTTATTACGAAAACCTTTTCAAGTTAAAAATAATAACTATTAATAAGCATGTAACAACAAATTTTTTTACTCAAACAAATATTTGATCGGAAAGTAGTTCGAATTTTACACTAGTTATTTGTTAAAATGCATAACAGTATTGTTGTGATCCAAACCCCAAAAAAAAAAAAAGAAAAAAAAAGTGACCTAGTAACATTTTAGCTGAACCTGCATGTCGTCTTGGTAAACAAGCTACTGTATCTAAGCTAACAGACGTTGACCTACCTACAAATAATAATAATACGATTTCAGGTGTGACGTCACAACCGCATAACCAATTTCTTCGGGCTTACAGTGGATTGGCTTCAGGAGAGGGCTCAATCCTGCCCATCATATACATGGCGGGCTTTGCAAACCCATCATCTTCATCATGATACGCATAAGCAAACCCACCGTGCCTCGTCAAATCCATACCCGCCGTCTCATCTTCCCTCGATATCCTCAACAGGCTCATCTTTTGAAGCCCGTAAAACAGCGGCAGCATCGTTACCGTCACCCACCCGCTAACTACTAGAATTTCGATCACCTGCGCAGCCAGCAGCTTCCCTCCGCCGCCCATCAACAGCCCGTAAGGCCTCTCCGATCCGTACACCTCTGCCACGTATTTCTTAGTTGCAAATAACCCCGTGAATAGCACTCCCCATGCACCACACCCTCCGTGGAGCTGCGTCGCCTCCAATGGATCATCAAACTTCACCTATGTTGTCCAGTTACAAATATAAGCACTATCTATAGTAGAACGTTGTATATATACATTATTCGTGTGTGTATTTTTTTTTTTATCAGAATGTTAAGTTGTCATTATTTTTAGTATAAAAATATATTGTTAAACCAACTATCTAAAGTTATCTTATTCAATTTAATATCTATAATAATAGGGATATAGAAATAATATAATTTTTATCTAATAGTTAGTCAATAATATTTAAAAATATTAATTAAAATTATGATTTATAGACTAAAAGTATGAGTGGACTACTAATTAAAAATGTTAGCTAGTATAAACTAAAATTGTTGATGCTTAATTTTTTTATTTTTGATTTTATATATGTAATATCTTTATTACATATTTACTATATCTAAATTTACTCATTTATTTCAGTAATAATTAAAGATTATAAAATAAAAAATATTCTCTTTGAATTTATTTTTATATTCTGCCTAATATTTTTTAAATATAAAGTTGATTCGTATTAATTTTAACGTAAGATTAAAATAAAAAATTAACTGAAAGAGTGACTTAGACGTTAACAATGTTATTGTCGAGTAATATCTTTTTTGTGTTAGAAAAACATAATCAAAATTTTTTTGTAACACTTTTCTCAATCTTTTCTATATAAAAAAATTAAAAAATATCCAAACCAAAAAAAAAAATTATTTACGTATCAAATGTTATTAATTCTTTAATATTCTTTGTCTATTTTTATGAGGAACAAAGTGATTTTTGTCTAAAAAAAGGGACACTTCGATTCTCAACCTTTTTATTTTGAGACAATATAATCTCTTTGTTAAAAAAATTTATTTAAATAATAATAAAAATTGGTTCTGTGGGAGTTTTATTTGTATTTTGTGGAGATTTTAAACCTCCACAAACTATTAATAAGTTTATTTTTGAAAAATTTCTTTACCAATGATAGTTAAGTGAAGAAAAACTATCAATAAAAATGATGCCACAAAAAAATAGTAATTGTAGTACAACTACTTTTTAAAAGAAAAAAATAACATCGAATAAGAAATAAAAAAAGAGAACTTTAATGTTGATAATATTGGTATTAGTGATTATGACGGTAGAGGAGATAATGATGATGATAAATCAATAAAAATAATAGAAGTAGGAGCCATAATAATGAGGATGAAGAAGGTAGTGATAATAGTGGTAGTAATTAGCTATATTATTGAAAATAATTTTGTGAAGGTTTAAAATCCTCACAAAATACAAATAAACCCTACCCACAAAACTAATTTTCATTATTATTTAAATAATTTTTTTAACAAAGGGATCGTATTGTCCCAAAATAAAAAAATTGATGATCAAAGTGTCCTTTTTTTGGACAGGGATCACTTTGTCCTTTGTAAAAATAGACAAGGATCAAATTGGTGTTTACTCAATTATTTATGTCAAATTTAATGATGAAAATGAGATAATAATAAATTCATTTCAAATGTTTTTAGGCTAAAATAAGATTAAAATAAGACATGTAAAATTTTTTAAAATTGAAATAAAATGTATAAAACGTTAGACACTAATAAATTAAAAATTGGGGTAAACATTAATACCAAGATAATATTTTACCCGATTTTATCAGAATATTAACTTTTGATAACATATAGTTCACGAGTATAGTAATAAATAAACTAAACATTAAGACTGGTAAAAAAGAGAAATTTAAAAGATAGTGAAAAACAAATCATTTTTGTTTTCAGCAACAACCATATAAAATAATTAAACACGTCTTTTTAACAAAAGCTCGCCAATAATTACTTGGCTAATATTATATATGTATTTAATTGCAAAGTTTTTTTTTAATATAGCTTTCTAAAATTATTTTTTTCATCTTAAATTTTAAATTATATTTTTTAAAGTAAAAACATATAATTTATTTTTATTATGTAAAGTTGATAGGTTAATTTTACATGAAAACAACTTTATATTAAACAAAATAAAAAATTTATTTTTAAAAATATTAAATATTATCTATTAAAAAATTAATTATTTGTACTTATACAAGTATAAGGTAGAACGCTCTACCTTTGCCGCCAACATGTTGAGCCCAATGAGTACCCACGCCGCAACAAAGCCGCACACAATCGCCGCCCATGGCTCAACGACAGAGCACCCGGACGTTATGGCAGCGAAACCAGCAAGCAAACCGTTACACACATCGATGACGTTCCAGTGTCCAACCAATAACCGTTTACTGAACAAAGTAGTTAGGGCCGCAGTGCAACCAGCCAATGTAGTAGTGACAGCTGTCCTCCCTATCGCACTCCATTGTCCATAATACACGCTACTTTTACCGTAGCTTTTCGCAATGGTTAGAAAGGAGCCTGGATTGAAACCGTACCAACCGAACCATAACATAAACGAACCTAGCACAACTAGGGAAGCGCTGTGGCCTCGAAGGGCCACCGAACGGCCACTTCTGTCAAAGCGACCTATGCGTGGTCCTTCAATCAAGGCTCCCCATAGTCCGGCAACTCCGCCGACCATGTGGACGACTCCAGATCCGGCAAAATCAATTACGCCAGATCCAAAGAGGAGGCTTCCATTGGTTCTGGTCGGGCTGGCCCACCCATCAGACGACCAAAACCAATGAGAGACGATAGGGTAGACGAAGCCGGTTAGGAACGAGGAGTATATAAGGTAAGCCACGAATTGCGTTCTCTCGGCGATGGAGCCGCTAGTTATGCCGGCTGCGGCGATGGCGAAGGCCCACTGGTAGAGAAAGAAGCTGTAGTCGGCTGAGGGAGAGGGGAAGTCGCTGAGACCGAAGGAGTGGCGACCGATGAAGCCGTTGGAGGGGCCCCCGAAGGCAAAGGCATAGCCGAAGAGGTAGTAGGAGAGGCCGCCGGCGGCTGCGTCAAGAACATTGGTAAGCATGATGTTCATGGTGTTTTTGGCGCGGACGGAGCCGGCGCAGAGCATGGCGAAGCCGAGCTGCATGGCGAAGACTAGGTACGCAGAGAAGAGGAGGTAGGTGTTGTCGACGGCGTAGGTGGTGTCGGTGAGCTTCTGGTTAATAGCGTCCAGCTGGCCGCAGATGAAGTTTGCGGCCGTTGTGTTGACGTTGGCCAAACCGCCTAAGAGAGCGGCTGCGCAAGACTGAGAGGCCATTATTTTGTAAGTGTTTTTTTATTATTTTTTGAGTAATATGAATTTCAGATAAGGAGTTGAAGGTGCGTATTTATATATGAGGTTTGAGGTTTGAGGGAAGGGTGAGTGTAGAGTGGACCAGTACGAATTCGGGGTTGTTTTTTTTCATTTATATTATCTCTCGGTTTGTGCTGAGGTTCAACCATTTAGTCGGTGGTTGTGATTGCAGCACATGGAATCTATTGGTATTGTAATGAATATGTGAAGCGGATTATTAGAGAAATAATAATCATTTTAAATAATATAAACAATCAAATAAAAATACATTATATTTTTAAATTAATTATTAAATTTTAATATTAAAATAATTATTTATATATTTAATAAAATAAATATTTAATATATCTATTATTAATATTATTTAATATTTTTATTGTCTATTTATACTTTTTCATACATAAATCTTTTATTTTAGGATTCAAATTCATTGGCTGTTACGTCACATGCATTTCTTGTCCCCGTGTATGCTCTCGTATCACTTTCTTAATTTTGTGGACTAATTTTTATAGAAATGGATGGAAATTATGTGTTATTCAAGACAATAGTTAGTTTGTGTGTTTTTTATTATGTGTTGTAATTTTTTTAAATTATAATTAATAAATTAGACCATTTAATTTGTGTAATAATAAAATTTGTAAAAGAATTGGATGATCAGATTTTATGAAGGCTGAATTTTAAAATTTGAGAAGTTATAAATCGAAAGATGTGATTTTATAAAATATAATTTATAATTTTTTTATTTATAAATATGAGAATCTAATTTAAATTTTTAATTTTTTTTCATTATTAATAATAGATATTTGTTTTATATGTGACTAAACAATCTGATAGTCCGATTTGTTTACACCACAAGTGGGTGAAACACACCCAGTTTCCATGACTTTGAACAACATACCTCCCTTCCCAATATATTAATTAATGTGTAATTTTGTGACTTACTCAACTACTATTTGATTTGTATATAAAAGAGTAAAATACATCATACATGTAAGACTAATTCGAGTGTAATGTTGATTGTTTTAGCCAAGATTTTTTCTGTTTGAATACTAATGTAATGTCTGTATAAAGTATATTGTTTCGATTCTATAAGGCAAGGTTCAAGGTTTGAATTTGTAATATTTGTATTTTCTATGATCTAATTATCACAGAATTCAGGCTGATTGTAGATATATGTTTACCTCAAACTTCTCAAAATCGGATTGGTCTTTAAACCGTTTTAGTTATTGATTTATTAGTTTATTGGTCCAATTGATTTAATTAATGGTTTAACCGAAAAAATTATTTTAGAATAAAATAATAAAAAAATTATAAATAAATAATCTAAAATATCATTATAGTCTAATATAAATTTTAAAATATTTTCAAAATTTAAAATATTACATAAAATATCATAAACTAAATCCATATAATTTTTATCGGAATATAAGAAGAAACCTGATATAAGACACGCCACTAAAAGTGATAGATTGCATATAAAAATGAAGTTGCAAGTTTAATATACTGCTTTTGAGGCTTACACGATAGGCTTTCGGCATCATCATCAATCTCTGCAGTAGCAGGCTTTTGATATTTCCTCTTAAATACCACTTTTCCATAATTTTTAAACAATTCATCATACATCTAATCTATATCTTCACCTACGTCCAGCAAAATTTGTCTTTCATGTTACCTGCATCAACATTCATTCATTTTCAAGGCACAAAAATTTACAAATTCTCCAGATTTAGACATAGAACCAAATCTAAAACATGAATTATAGTGAAAAAATGAATGAGAGAAGGATTTTCTTAAGAAATTAGAGTGGCCATTAAATTAGTGTTGATTTAACTAAAGTTACAACCCCCTTATATTTTGGAGTCATCAGCAACTAGCAATTACAAAATAGAGCCATCAGTAAATTTGAACAAAAATTTCAAAGCCATCAGCAACTAATAATTACAAAACAGCAGTATAACAAATAATCACTCCTAAATTAATTCAAAATAGCGGCATAACAAAATCACTAATCACAAATCACAAATAACTTATCACAAATTCTAAATTCAAAACACTCGATTCCATAACAAAACACCAGCTTAACAAGTCACTAATCAGTAATCACAAATTCCAAACTCAAATCAACAGCATTACAAAAGACCCAAGAAATCACAAATCACAAATTCGACCTCAAATCCTTGAAACAGAGTAATAGACTCAACTTTCCACTAACCTCAAATAAGTAAATCACAGTTTCACTAACTTTCCACTGATAGTAGGAAGACGACGGCGGGACGACAGCAACACCACAGCGCACCAGCTGAAGGCCTCGAGCAGCGATTTCACCTGTGAATGGAGGACGTGCCGAGCTAGAAAGGGGAGATGCCGCGGAGGAGAAGGAAGAGGCCACGGAGACGTCGACACAGACGAACGACGACGGCGGTTCTGTCCAGGAAGCTGGACTTTTGGGTTGGGAAGGAGCTAGGGCTTGCTCTTACTGTGTGTTCTGTGTTCTCTTTCAAAGGACGAGGTGTTTTAGTGGGGTGAGGGGAGTAACTCGCATGGGGTGGGTGGATTTTATTTTTTTGTTTTTTTCCTTAACAAAATCAAAATGACGGCGTTTTATACGAACCGGTCGGTTTTCGGTCCGGTCCAACTGGCAAGTTACCAGCCGGTTCAGCGGTTTCCTAACAGCTTTGTCATCAGCGGTTTTAGTAGGAGGACCGGACCGTTTTCTACACCGGTTCCCAGTTGAATTATTTCAATCGGTTGGTCCGGTCCAATTTTCAGAACAGCATGTCCTCATGCTAAGCTCAAGGGAACCAAAAGACTGAAGGAAAAATGGTAGGACTTATGCAATGTAACCTATCTATATGAATGCAACTACATGCAAAATGTTTCTACCTACTTGGTTAAAAGTAAATCAATCTCCAAGAACAGCTATGAACTAAATTCCACTAATTCAATCTCAAAATAAAGTACAAATAGACTTGCAAGAAGAAAGCTCATGAAATCCAGGAACATGGATTGAGCATCGAACCCTCACCGGAAGTGTATGCACTCTAATCACTCTAGTGTTTGATGGTCGATTCTCTCAGTTCTCTACTAATCCTGCTTTCTAAGGATTACTCTTCTTCTACCAATCAACAAAAATTTAATGCATTAATGCACATATCAAGAGGTCTTTTCATGGGTTGTAATGGGGTTAGGGTCAAGGTAGGATTGTATTTGGTCAAGTGGACTAAAATCTGAATCCTTGATTAACCTAAACTTCCCACCTAGTCTAAGACAATCTATATAATCAAAATGCAAACCTAACTACCCATTGACTATCTTTTGCCACATATTCATGCATCGCCATTTTGAGTACAATATATATGCATTGCTACCACTATTTACTTTGGGGCATTTTGCCCCCCTTTTATTGCTTTCTTTTTCTCTCTCTTTTTTTTTCTTTTTTTCTTTTTATTCTTTTTATATATGTAGTGAATAATATATATGCATCAGAAATTAATGCATATGATTAAAGTATTAAATGCACGAACATGTGCTCAACTATCTTTTTCACATTTTTACCAAAAGTATAACATACCCAATTCTGAAACCAAATGTTCCCATACCCAATTTTTTCACACTTAAATCATGCATTCTCTTACTAATCTAAGCTAATCAAGGATTCAAATTAAGGACATTTATTATTTTTCGCTTAGATTTAGTGATGTGCCAAAATAAAGAACAAATTGGGTAAAATAAGCTCAACATTAGTTTGCAAAGGATGATGAAATGGTAAGGTCATATGGGTATGTGAGCTTAGTGAAACATAGGCCTCAATCACATAAATGCATTTATACATCAAACAATGAAAATATAGAATCAAGCAAGACAAAGATCACAATTTTAGAGAGAACAACACACACCAAAACAAAATATTAGTTGATAAGATACAACCAATTAATTAGGCTCAAAATCTCATTAGGTTTGTGTGTTCTTGCTCTAAAACCATGTTTCAAAATAAATTTCTTCAAGCAAGTTCAAACATTTTAATTCAAATTAGTGAAATGTCCTAAAATAGTTTCTTGAAAAAAAAATATCACTTCAACCAAGTAGTGGTAAAATATGCACAAACTCTAGCTATAATGCAATCTACCATGCAATGCAACAACTAACTGACAAAGAAGGTTGAGAATTGGTGTTGGTGAAAGGAGTAGTTACCCATGGAAGTCGGTCCTTGACCTCCCCACACTTAAATATTTCACCGTCCTCAGTGCATGCAAAGATGAGCAAGGTGGATTAGGGTTGCTATAACCGATGAGCTTCCTCAAGGGACTGTGCAGAGGGACTCGTTGTGCGCCCATTTAGAAGCTTTTCCTTTTTCTTCTTGGTGGCCAGCCTGGAAGGGAAGAAAAGACGGAAGATTAACTCCAAAAATAAAACAAATAGAATATAGGTGGGGGCTAATGCCAAATAAGAGTGTGGTTCTCAACTACATGGTAGCTACAACATGTAAGTGAGAAAGCAATATAAGAAAAGGGCATGTCAACTAAATATCAAACAAGTCAAGAAGCACCAAAATGATTCAAGAATGATCAACAGTTGCGTAGGAAAATTAAACACCAATAGTAAAATAGTAAACTTAAGAAGGAAATAAGAAGAAGCACAAAGTTAAAATGTAATGAATGAAAGTATGCAAATGCAATAGACAAAAGAAAATGAAAGAGGATAAAAATGAGAAGTTGAAGGAATGGAGAAGAAGAAAGGTAGAAAGAAAGAAGAAGGAAAGAAGAAAGAAAAAAGAAATGGGAGAAGAGAAGCGACGCGGATGCGTCGTCCACGTGCACGCATGGAAAGCAGAAAGAGGAGGCGACGCGTACACGTGAGAAGCAGAAAAGAGAAGGTGCGCTGAAGAACTGAAGATTGATGGTTTAGAGGTTATAGTAAACTCTCGTTGTAAGTATAGTTACTAAACCAAGCAATCAACCTTTCTTACAAATGTTTTGGTTGTCACAAGTAACAAACCCCTAAATAAATTAATAATCGAAGTATTTAAACCTCGGGTCGTCTTCTCAAGGAATTGCAGGGAGGTATATTCTTATTATTGGTTATGAGTTTGTAAATTGGGGTTTCAAGAATGAGGAACAAGGAATTTAATAGCGAGTAAATTAAATGGCAATTAAATAAATAAATAACTGTAAAGCAAACTTTTGGCAAGGTATGAGAAATTAGAAGTCCTATCCCAGTTATCCTTATCAATTGTGATGAGAATTGAATTTTTCTCCCATTATGTTAACCTCTAACTATGAAGGTAAGTTAAGTGGATGAATTAATTCGAATCCTCAAATTCCAGTCTTTCCTTGGGAAAAGTTAGAATTATTGGATCTCGAATTAATCCTTGAAGAATTCCAATTTTTAGTCAACAATGAGTTTGACAACTCAAGAGTTACCAATTAATCAACCAAAGCCAAAAGGGAATAAAATCTACTTGAATGAAAATAAGTTGGATAAAGCCAAAGCATCCATAACATATAAATCTGAAATACCTCAAATTATATTAAATAAAAATGTCAATTCTAACATGGACAATATCATCAGCCAATTGGGCAACATCAATCAAACACAAATAAAAATATCAGAGTAAATAAAAGTAGAAGAGAAACATAAATTATTGAACCTGATGAAGATAAAATAATCCTGAATTGAAAAAAAATCCTAATCCTAAAACCTAATAGAGAGGAGAGAACCTCCCTCACTAAAAACTACATCTAAAACCTAAAATTGTGAGTTATGAAAACCTAATGAGTCTCTGCATGTTCCCTAACTTTAATATGTGTTTCTGGGCCAAAAACTGGGTTAAAATCCGGCCCAGAATCTCTGCCAGCAACTTTTGTAATTCTGTAGATCGCGCACATCACGCGGATGCGTCGTCCACGCGTTCGCGTCACTCAGTGATGAGCGGATATTTTATACGCTTTTTGGGGTAATTTCATGTAGATTTTAGTATGTTTTAATTAGTTTTTAATAGAATTTTATTAGTTTTTAAGCAAAAATCATATTTCTGGACTTTACTATGAGTTTGTGTATTTTTCTGTGATTTCAAGTAATTTTTGGCTGAAATTGAGGGAGCTGAGCAAAAATCTGGTTTAGGCTGAAAAAGGACTGCTGATGCTGTTGGATTCTGACCTCTCTGTACTCGAAATGGATTTTCTAGAGCGACAGGAGTCCAATTGGCGCGCTCTCAATGGCGTTGGAAAGTAGACATCCAGGGCTTTCCAGCAATATATAATAGTCCATACTTTGCGCGAAGATAGATGACGTAAACTGGCGTTTAACGCCAGTATCATGCTGCTGTCTGGCGTCCAGCGCCAGAAACAGGTTACAAGTTGGAGTTCAACGCCCAAAATACGTCACAACCTGGCGTTCAACTCCAGAAACAGCCCAAGCACGTGAGAAGCTTTAGTCTCAGTCCCAGCACACACCAAGTGGGCCCCAGAAGTGGATTTATGCACCAGTTATCTTAGTTCACTTAACTTCTGTAAACCTAGGTTACTAGTTTACTATTTAAACAATTTTTAGAGGATTACCTTGTACCTCATGACATTTTCAGATCTGAATTATACACTCTTTGGCAGCATGAGTCTCTAAACTCCATTGTTGGGGGTGAGGAGCTCTGCAGCGTCTCGATGAATTAATGCAATTACTTTTGTTTTCCATTCAAACACGCTTGTTCTTATTTAAGATGTTCATTCGCGCTTAATTATGGAGAAGGTGATGATCCGTGACACTCACCACCTTCCTCAATCCATGAACGTGTGCCTGACAACCACCTCCGTTCTACATCAGATTGAATGAGTATCTCTTAGATTCCTTAATCAGAATCTTCGTGGTATAAGCCGGATTGATGGCGGCATTCATGAGGATCCGGAAAGTCTAAACTTTGTCTGTGGTATTCCGAGTAGGATTCTGGGATTGAATGACTGTGACGAGCTTCAAACTCCTGAAGGCTGGGCGTTAGTGACAGACGCAAAAGAATCAATGGATTCTATTCCAACCTGATTGAGAACCGACAGATGATTAGCCGTGCTGTGACAGAGCATTTGGACCATTTTCACTGAGAGGATGGGAAGTAGCCATTGACAACGGTGACACCCTACATAGAGCTTGCCATGGAAGGAACCTTGCGTGTGGGAAAAGGATTTCAAGGAAAAGTTGAAATTCAGAGGACAAAGCATCTCCAAAACTCCAACATATTCTCCACTATTAAAGTAACAACTATTTATTTTATGCCCTTTTTACTTTATACGAGGCTAAAGAACCCTATTGGTATCCTGACTAAGATTAATAAAATAAACATAGCTTGCTTCAATCCAACAATCTCCGTGGGATTCGACCCTTACTCACGTAAGGTATTACTTGGACGACCCAGTGCACTTGCTGGTTAGTTGTGCGGATTGCAAAAGTGTGATTGCAATTTCGTGCACCAAGTTTTTGGCGCCGTTGCCGGGGATTGTTCGAGTTTGAACAACTAAAGGTTTATTTTATTTCTTAGATTAGGAATAGTTTATTTTTGTTGTTATAGAGTCATTAAATTCTGATAGGATAATTTCTTTTTAAAAATTTTTCAAAAATATTATTTTTCTTTACCAATTTTAATCTTTTTCGTGAGTTTAGTGTCTTGTTCTAAGTTTGGTGTCAATTGCATATTTTATATTTTTTCTTTAAATTTTCGAATTTGTGTTTTTTTTGTTCTCCATTGATCTTTAAGTTATTCTTGTTTATTTTTCTTGTTTGATCTTGAGTTTTTCTTGTTCTGTGTCTTTTCTTGTTTTTCTTGTACTAATCCAAAGCATTAGTCTTCCAAAAGAAATATACCTATTCAGAACAATTGTTACCTTTTCTGCCCAATTGGCTAGAGCGTTGGTCTATGTTCTTGGTAATTGGGTATCTTCTTTTTAAAATCTTTTTCAAAAATAATTTTTCTTGATTTAATCTTGTGCCAAACTTTAATTTTGGTGTTTTCTTGTTAATTTTAATATAATTTTCGAAAATTTTTTAAAGTTTTCTAAAAATTTTAAGTTTGGTGTTCTTTCTTTTGTTCTTGGTGTTCTTGTAAATCTTCAAGGTGTTCTTGAGTCTTTCTTGTGTTTTGATCTTAAAATTTTTAAGTTTGGTGTTCCTTGGTGTTTTTCCTCCAAAATTTTTGAAAATAAGGAGCATTAGATCTAAAAATTTTAAGTCTTGTGTCTTTTATGTGTTTTTCTCTTTCATCATAAAATTCAAAATTAAAAAAAAATATCTTTTCTAACTATTTTTAAGCCATATTTTTGAATTTTTTTTATTTTATAAATATTCAGATTTCAATTTCAAAATTTTTCAAATCTTATCCTTAAAAAAAAATAAAAAAATAAAATTTTCATTTTCCTTCTTAAAATCTTTTCAACTCACAATATCTTTTTCAAAACAAATTTATCTTTTTCAAATACCTTTTATATCTTTTCAATCTTCAATTACATCTGTTTCCTATCATTTTTATCTTTTACAAATCATATCTTCTATCTTATCTTTTCTCAAAATTTTCGAAAATATCCTAACCAATTTCTCTCTCCTCATTTTTTTTCAAAAATCTTCATAAAATATTTTCAAATTTTTATTTTTATTTTTATTTTCATTTTTATTTCATTTTTTTATTTTATTTTATTTTATTATTTCAAAAATATAAAAAAAAAATTTTTAATAAAATAAATAATATCAACATACATATCATCTCCCTTGTTCCATCATGGAATTAAGTGGAAAGGAACAGTCTAGAAGGACTCTGTGGTCATATGCTAACCCCACTACTGCTTCATATGGGAGTAGTATATGTATACCCTCCATTGGAGTTAGTAGTTTTGAGTTGAATCCTCAACTCATTATCATGGTGCAGCAAAGTTGCCAGTATTTCGGTCTTCCACAGGAAGAACCTACAGAGTTTCTGGCACAATTTTTACAAATTGCTGACACAGTACATGATAAAGAAGTGGATCAGGATGTCTACAGATTATTACTGTTTTCATTTGCTGTAAAAGATCAAGCTAAGAGGTGGTTAAATAACCAACCTAAGAACAGCATAAAAACATGGAAACAGCTGTCAGAAAAATTCCTGAATCACTATTTTCCTCCAAAACGGATGACACAGCTAAGGCTAAGCATCCAAGGCTTCAAACAAGGAGATAATGAATCCCTTTATGATGCCTGGGAGAGATACAGAGAGATGCTAAGAAAATGCCCATCTGAGATGTTTTCAGATGGGTGCAATTAGACATCTTCTACTATGGGCTTACAGAAAAAGCTCAGATTTCTCTAGATCACTCAGCTGGTGGATCTATACATATGAGAAAAACAATTGAAGAAGCTCAAGAGCTTATTGATACAGTTGCCAGAAATCAGCATCTGTACCTAAGCAGTGAATCTTCCATGAAAGAAGAAGCTAAAATAGTAACTGCTGAACTCAGTCCTGTAGATCAGGCTAATGAATTCAATCAGCAATTAGACTTTCTAACTCAGCAGCTAGCCAAATTCAAGGAAATACTACATGAAACAAGAATGGCTAACAGGAATATGGAAGTACAGTTAAAGCAAATAGAAAAGCAACTGTCAAAACAAATAACAGAAGAATGCCAAGCAGTTCAATTAAGAAGTGGGAAAACATTAAAAACCTCACTTCAAAGCAGCAGGAAGCCAAGAAATGAACAAATGGCTACTCAAAATCCCTCTAAGGACAATCAGAGCCCAGAGAGGAATAAGGCTGGCGCTGAACGCCCAGACCATGCTTATTCCTGGCGTTCAACGCCAGAAACAAGCATGAATCCGGCGATGAACGGCCAAGGAAAGCACAGTTCTGGCGTTCAGACGCCAGTAACAGATAAGGAGTTGGCGTCTAACGCCACTCCAGCTTCCACCCCTAGCATCAAACGCCAATGGGGGATCAGTCACATACAAGTGCTGATAACAACCCTTCTAAAAAGGCTTCCCAACCCACTTCTGTAGGTAATAAACCTGCAGCAACTAAGGTTGAGGAATATAAAGCCAAAATGCCTTATCCTCAAAAACTTTGCCAAGCGAAACAGGATTAGCAATTTTCCCGCTTTGCAGACTATCTCAGGACTCTTGAAATAAAGATTCCGTTTGCAGAAGCACTTGAGCAAATACCCTCTTATGCCAAGTTCATGAAAGAGATCTTAAGTCATAAGAAGGATTGGAGGGAAACTGAAAAAGTTTACCTCACTGAGGAATGCAGTGCAGTTATCTTGGAAAGCTTACCTGAGAAGCTTAAGGATCCCGGAAGCTTTATGATACCATGCACATTAGAGGGTACTTGTACCAAGCATGCTCTATGTGATCTTGGGGCAAGTATCAGCTTAATACTTGCATCTATTATCACAAAGCTTGGTTTGACTGAAGAAGTCAAACCAACCCGGATATGTCTTCAACTTGCTGATGGCTCCATTAAATACCCATCAGGCGTGATTGAAGACATGATTGTCAAGGTTGGGCCATTTGCCTTTCCTACTGACTTTGTGGTGTTGGAAATGGAAGAGCACAAGAGTGCAACTCTCATTCTAGGAAGACCTTTCCTAGCAACTGGCCGAACCCTCATTGACGTCCAAAAAGGGGAAGTAACCCTGAGAGTCAATAAGGAGGAGTTCAAGTTGAATGTTGCCAAAGCCATGCAACATCCAGACACCCCAGATGACTGCATGAGTGTTGATATCATTGACTCTCTGGTAAGAGAGGTCAATATGGCTGAGAGTCTCGAATCAGAGCTAGAGGACATCTTTAAAGATGTTCAGCCTGATTTGGAGGAATCAGAGAGAATAATAGAACCTCTGAAAATCCCTCAGGAAGAGGAGAAACCTCCCAAACCCGAGCTCAAACCATTACCACTATCCCTGAAATATGCATTTCTGGGAGAAGGTGATACCTTTCCTGTAATCATAAGCACTACCTTAGAGCCACAGGAAGAGGAAGCACTAATTCAAGTGCTAAGGACACACAAGACAACTCTTGGGTGGTCCATCAGTGATCTTAAGGGCATTAGCCCAGCCAGATGCATGCACAAGATCCTATTGGAGGGTGACGCCAAGCCAGTGGTCCAACCACAAAGGCGGCTGAATCCAGCCATGAAGGAAGTTGTGCAGAAGGAGGTCACTAAATTACTAGAGGCTGGGATTATTTATCCTATTTCTGACAGCCCCTGGGTAAGCCCTGTCCAAGTCGTCCCTAAGAAGGGAGGCATGACAGTGGTTCATAATGAAAAAAATAAACTAGTTCCTACAAGAACAGTTATAGGGTGGCGTATGTGTATTGATTATAGAAGGCTCAATATAGCCACCAGAAAGGATCATTTTCCTTTACCATTCATAGACCAGATGCTAGAAAGACTAGCAGGTCATGAATACTACTGCTTCCTGGATGGATATTCAGGTTATAATCAAATTGCAGTAGATCCTCAGGATCAAGAGAAAACGGCATTCACATGCCCATCTGGAGTATTTGCATACAGAAGGATGCCATTTGGCTTGTGCAATGCACCTGCAACCTTTCAAAGGTGCATGCTCTCTATCTTCTTTGATTTGGTAGAGAAGTTTCTGGAAGTCTTCATGGATGACTTTTCAGTATTTGGAGACTCATTCAGCTCCTGCCTTAACTATTTAGCACTTGTTCTGAAAAGATGCCAAGAGACCAACCTAGTTTTAAACTAGGAAAAATGTCACTTTATGGTGACTGAAGGGATTGTCCTTGGGCATAAAATTTCAAACAAGGGAATAGAGGTGGATCAAGCTAAAGTTAAAGTAATTGAAAAATTACCACCACCTGCCAATGTTAAGGCAATCAGAAGCTTTCTGGGGCATGCAGGATTCTATAGGAGGTTTATAAAAGATTTTTCAAAAATTGCAAAACCTCTGAGCAATCTGCTAGCTGCTGACACGCCATTTGTGTTTGACATAAAGTGTCTGCAGGCGTTTGAGACCCTGAAAGCTAAGCTGATCACAGCACCAGTTATTTCTGCACCAGACTGGACATTACCCTTTGAGCTAATGTGTGATGCCAGTGACCATACCATTGGTGCAGTATTGGGACAGAGGCATAACAAGCTTCTGCATGTCATTTATTATGCTAGCAGTGTTTTAAATGATGCCCAGAAAAATTACACAACCACAGAAAAAGAATTACTTGCAGTGGTTTATGCCATTGACAAGTTTAGATCCTACTTAGTAGGATCAAAAGTGATTGTGTACACTGACCATGCTGCTCTTAAATATCTACTCACAAAGCAGAATTCAAAGCCCAGGCTCATAAGATGGGTGTTGCTTCTGCAAGAGTTTGATATAGAAATAAGAGACAGAAAAGGAACAGAGAATCAAGTAGCTGATCACCTGTCCCGGATAGAACCAGTAGCAGGAACATCCCTCCCTCCTACTGAGATCTCTGAAACCTTTCCAGATGAGCAATTGTTTGCTGTTCAGGAAGCTCTGTGGTTTGCAGACATTGCAAACTATAAGACACAAGGTTCTCCTTTTGTAACCATGGAAAGGAAGCATGAAAAGCTTCTCTCACTGCAGAGTCAACCAAAGCCCCCACAGTCCAACTCTAAGTTTGGTGTTGGGAGGCCACAACCAAACTCTAAGTTTGGTGTTGAACCCCCACATTCAAACTCTAAGTTTGATGTTGGGAGGTCCCAACCTTGCTCTGATTATCTGTGAGACTCCATGAGAGCTCATTGTCCAGCTAAGGACAATAAAGAAGCGCTTGCTGGGAGGCAACCCAGCCATTCACAAAATTTAATTTTATTTGTTTTTGCTAATTAATTTTTATAGGTATATGTCAAAGTATCTTCAAAAGGTAAAATAGCAATTGATTGGATTCACAGAGTTACAAGGAAATTTGGAAGCTCACTGGCGTGAAAAAGCCAGTAAGAAACATTTTGGGCGTTGAACGCCCAAAAGAAGCACCCATTGGGCGTTCAACGCCAGTAAGGGTAGCCATCTGGGCGTTAAACGCCAGAAAGGTGCATCTTCTGAGCGTTGAACGCCAGAAAGAAGCACCTTCTGGGCGTTTAACGCCAGATTGACAGCGTCCTGGGCGTTCAGAAAAACGCCAAGTGACAAAGGACTTCCTGGCGTTCAACACCAGAAAGAAGCAACAGCTGGGCGTTGAACGCCCAGGAGAAGCAGCAATTGGGCGTTAAACGCCCAAAACATGCCGCATTTGGGCGTTTAACGCCAGGATGGTGGGGAGGAGGTAAATTCGTTTTTCTTCACAAAGTTTCTAAATTTTTATGTTTCAATTCATGATTTCTTGCATAAACATGTTTCAAAATGTCATCCTTTAAAAAAAAAAATTTTTAATCCTAATTTCTAAAATCCCTTTTTCAAAAATATCAAATATATCTTAATCCATAAACACAAATCTTTTTCCAATCTAACTCTTTTTCAAATCTTTTTTCAAACTCATCATATCTTTTGAATTTCGAAATTGCCTCTCCCTCTATTCCTCCCCTATCCTTTCTTTTGCTTGAGGACAAGTAAACCTCTAAGTTTGGTGTGATTTTCCATGATCACTGAGCTAAAACTCATCAAGATCATGGCACCTAAGGGAACAAGAAGAGCAAGGGTGTGACTTGAAGGAACTGAAGCGTCAGAAATTCTATCTTGAAGGACCAAGCACCCCACAGACTAGAGGAACATCCACTTCCCAAAATAAAGGTCGTTGAGTTCTAATCTTTGCCTTAACTCTGTGATAACTGTTCTTATTAGAAATTTACCTTAGAAGTTATATATTAGTAGTAGTAATTAGTATCTCTACTTTGATTTTAATTCCAATTAAGTTATAATTTATTTTTCTCATCATCATCAAACATGAATAAAATAGTAGATTTTTAGAATAAAGAGGCAATATTTTTTTTTGAGTTCTTAATAAGAAAAATTCTACTTATTTATATGTGGTGGCAATACTTTTTGTCTTCTGAATGAATGCTTGAACAGTGCATATTTCTGATCTTGTTGTTTATGAATGTTAAAATTGTTGGCTCTTAAAAGAATGATGAAAAAGAGAAATGTTATTGATGATCTGAAAAATCAAAAGAAATTGATTCTTGAAGCAAGAAAAAGCAGTGAAGAAAAAAAGAGAGAGAGAAAGAAAAAGCAAGCAGAAAAAGCCAATAGCCCTTAAAACCAAAAGGCAAGGGTAAAAAGGATCCAAGGCTTTGAGCATTAATGGATAGGAGGGCCCAAGGAAATAAATCCAGGCCTAAGCGGCTAAATCAAGCTGTCGTTAACCATGTGCTTGTGGCATGCAGGTCCAAGTGAAAAGCTTGAGACTGAGTGGTTAAAGTCGTGATCCAAAGCAAAAAGAGTGTGCTTAAGAACTCTGGACACCTCTAATTGGGGACTTTAGCAAAGCTAAGCCACAATCTGAAAAGGTTCACCCAGTTATGTGTCTGTGGCATTTATGTATCCGGTGGTAATACTGGAAAACAAAATGCTTAGGGCCACGACCAAGACTCAATAAGTAGCTGTGTTCAAGAATCAACATACTAAACTAGGAGAGTCAATAATACTATCTGAATTCTGAGTTCCTATGGATACCAACCATTCTGAATTTCAAAGGATAAAGTGAGATGCCAAAACTGTTCAGAAGCTAAAAGCTACAAGCCCCGCTCATCTAATAAGAATCTGAGCTTCACTCAAAACTCTGAGATATTATTGCTTCTTAATTTCTTTTCATCCTATTTTATTTATCTAGTTGCTTAAGGACAAGCAACATTTTAAGTTTGGTGTTGTGATGAGTGGATATTTTATACGCTTTTTGGGGGTAATTTCATGTAGATTTTAGTATGTTTTAATTAGTTTTTAATAGAATTTTATTAGTTTTTAAGCAAAAATCATATTTCTGGACTTTACTATGAGTTTGTGTATTTTTCTGTGATTTCAGGTAATTTATGGCTGAAATTGAGGGAGCTGAGCAAAAATCTGGTTTACGCTGAAAAAGGACTGCTGATGCTGTTGGATTCTGACCTCCCTGCACTCGAAATGGATTTTATAGAGCTACAAGAGTTCAATTGGCGCGCTCTCAATGGCGTTGGAAAGTAGACATCGAGGGCTTTCCAGAAATATATAATAGTTCATACTTTGCGCGAAGATAGACGACGTAAATTGGCGTTTAACGCCAGTATCATGCTGCTGTCTGGCGTCCAGCGCCAGAAACAGGTTACAAGTTGGAGTTCAACGCCCAAAACACGTCACAACCTGGCGTTCAACTCCAGAAACAGCCCAAGCACGTGAGAAGCTTTAGTCTCAGCCTCAGCACACACCAAGTGGGCCCCAGAAGTGGATTTATGCACCAGTTATCTTAGTTCACTTAATTTCTGTAAACCTAGGTTACTAGTTTACTATTTAAACAACTTTTAGAGGATTACCTTGTACCTCATGACATTTTCAGATCTGAATTATACACTCTTTGGCAGCATGAGTCTCTAAACTCCATTGTTGGGGGTGAGGAGCTCTGCAGCGTCTCGATGAATTAATGCAATTACTTTTGTTTTCCATTCAAACACGCTTGTTCTTATCTAAGATGTTCATTCGCGCTTAATTATGGAGAAGGTGATGATCCGTGACACTCATCACCTTCCTCAATCCATGAACGTATGTCTGACAACCACCTCCGTTCTACATCAGATTGAATGAGTATCTCTTAGATTCCTTAATCAGAATCTTCGTGGTATAAGCCGGATTGATGGCGGCATTCATGAGGATCCGGAAAGTCTAAACCTTGTCTGTGGTATTCCGAGTAGGATTCTGGGATTGAATGACTGTGACGAGCTTCAAACTCCTGAAGGCTGGGCGTTAGTGACTGATGAGCGGATAATTTGTATACTTTTTGGCATTGTTTTTAATATGTTTTTGTTATGATTTAGTTAGTTTTTATTATATTTTTATTAGTTTTTAATTAAATTTCACTTTTCTGGACTTTACTATGAGTTTGTGTGTTTTTCTGTGATTTCAGGTATTTTCTGGCTGAAATTGAGGGACCTGAGCAAAAATCTGATCCAGAGACTCAAAAGGACTGCAGATGCTGTTGGATTCTGACCTCCCTGCACTCGAAGTAAATTTTCTGGAGCTACAGAAGCCCAATTGGCGCGCTCTCAACGGCGTTGGAAAGTAGACATCCTGGGCTTTCCAGCAATATATAATAGTCCATACTTTGCCCAAGATTTGATGGCCCAAACCGGCGTTGAAAGTCACCTCAAGAAATTCCAGCGTTAAACGCCCAAACTGGCACTAAAGCTGGCGTTTAACTCCAAGGAGAGTCTCTACACGAAAAAGCTTCATTGCTCAGCCCAAGCACACACCAAGTGGGCCCGGAAGTGGATTTTTATGTCATTTACTCATCTATGTACTAGTTTTCTATAAGTAGGACCTTTTACTATTGTATTAGGGAGACTTTTTGGTAGCCATCTTTGTTATATGCTATCTTAGACCTTTGGGAGGCTGGCCATTCGGCCATGCCTAGACCTTGTTCTTATGTATTTTCAACGGTGGAGTTTCTACACACCATAGATTAAGGTGTGGAGCTCTGCTGTACCTCGAGTATTAATGCAATTACTATTGTTCTTCCATTCAATTCCGCTTGTTCTTTATCCAAGATATCACTTGTTCTTCAACATGATGAAGGTGATGATTGACGCCCATCACCATTCTCACTCATGAACAAGGTGACTGACAACCATTCTTGTTCTACAAGCATCTGAGGCTTAGTGAATATCTCTTGGATTCCTGATTGCACGATGCATGGTTGATCGCCTGACAACCGAGTGCTCGCCTGACAAACGAGCCAACCATTCCGTGAGATTAGAGTCTTCGTGGTATAGGCAAGAACTGATGGCAGTATTTAAGAGAATCCGGAAGGTCTAACCTTGTCTGTGGTATTCTGAGTAGGATTCAATGACTGAATGACTGTGACGTGCTTCAAACTCCTAGCAGGCTAGGGCGTTAGTGACAGACGCAAAAGTATCAATGGATATTATTCCGGCCTGACCGAGAACCGACAGCTGAATTCCGCTATGCCGTGACAGGACATATGCAATCGCTTTCACTGAGAGGATGGGAGGTAGCTGCTGACAACAGTGAAACCCTACACAAGCTTGCCATGGAAAGGAGTAAGAAGGATTGGATGAAGGCAGTAGGAAAGCAGAGAGACGGAAGGGAAGGCATCTTCATACACTTGTCTGAGGCTCTTACACCAATGATATGCATAAGTATCTCTATCTTTATCTTTATATTATTTTCGTTCGTCATCATATACATTTGAGTTTGCCTGACTAAGATTTACAAGATGACCATAGCTTGCTTCAATGCTAACAATCTCCGTGGGATCGACCCTTACTCACGTAAGGTATTACTTGGACGACCCAGTGCACTTGCTGGTTAGTTGTGCGAAGTTGTGTAATGCCATGGTATTGAGCTACCACATTTTTGGAGCCATTACCGGGGATTATGAGAGTTGTGAAAAGTATTGTTCACAATTTCGTGCACCAAGTTTTTGGCGCCGTTGCCGGGGATTGTTCAAGTTTTGAGCAAGCTTTTGGTAACAATGCCGGGGATTGTTCTAGTTTGGACAACTGACGGTTCATCTTGTTGCTTAGATTAGGTATTTATTTTTTTCGAAATTCTTGAAGATGAATTCTAGAGTTTCATGATGATTTGTTGAAATCTGGCTGGGTGAGAAGCCATGTCTAATCTGATTGGACCGAGGTTTCAACTTATCACCACAAGAGCTTGTTGATTTTCATCAATTTTGCTTTTGGAGCAGTGATCCGCTAAGGCTTGGCTGACCTTTGGTCATGTCTAGTGTTTTGGACCGAAGCTTTCTTTGAAAGCTTGGCTGGCTGTGAAGCCATGTCTAATTCCTGGACCGGAGTCTTAGACTAGCATTGCACTGATTCCTGGAATTCTCATTAAGAATTTTGATACCTTTTTCCACTTAATTTTCGAAAAAAAAAACACAAAAAAATTACAAAATCATAAAAACCAAAAAAATTATTTGCTGTTTCTTGCTTGAGTCTAGAGTCTCATCTTAAGTTTGGTGTCAATGCATGTTTTTGTTACATTTTTCGAATCCATGCATATATTTCTTTGTTTTGATCTTTGAATTCTTTTGGCTTGAGTATTTATGTGTCTCATATAGTGTCAGTAGTACACAAACTGCTAAGTTTGGTGTCTTGCATGCATTGTTATTTGATTCTTGTTGCATTTTGATTACTAAAAAATCCAAAAATATTTTTAATTTGTGTCTTTTCAAGTCAATAATACAAAGAATTGAAGATTCAGAACATACTGCAGAGGAATTATACAGAAAAAGCTGAGCATTCAAAAATGCCCAGTGAAGAAGGCAGACTGGCGTTTAAACGCCAGCCAGGGTACCTGGTTGGGCGTTTAACGCCCAAAAAGGTAGCATTTTGGGCGTTAAACGCCAGAATGTATACCATTCTGGGCGTTTAACGCCAGGATGGTGCTAGGGGGAAGATTTTGTTTTCAAATCAATTTTTTTTTCAAATTTTCAAAGTTTTTCAAAATCAAATCTTTTTCAAATCATATCTTTTCAATCAAATGTTTTCAAAATTAATTTCTTTCCTTTTTCAAAGATACTTACTAACAATTAATGATTTGATTGAACATTTTTTGCCTTTTCTGTTGAGGAAGGTTTTATGTTTGAATCATATCTTTTCTTGTTAGGCAAGTCATTAACTTTCAAAATCAAATCTTTTTAAAATGTTTTTCAAATCATATCTTTTTTTTTTAAATTGTTTTCAAATCATATCTTCTCAATCACATTTTTCTAAAACCAATCATATCTTCTTAACCACATCTTTTTCAAAATAGTTTTCAATCAAATTTTTTTTTATTTCTAATTTAAAAATCTTTTTCAAAAATCACTTGATTTCTTTTCCACTTTTATTTTCGAAAATCAATTAATGTTTTTCAAAAATGTTTTCAAAATATTTTAATTAATTTTCGAAAAATTACTTCCCTCCTTCTCACATCCTTCTATTTATGGAGTACCACTCCTTCTAAATGCACAATTCGAACCTTATCTAATTAAAGTTCGAATTCTTCTTCTCCTTCTTCTTACTATTTCTCTTTTCCTCTGACACTTCAAGGAATCTCTATACTGTGACATAGAGGATTCCACATTTTCTTTTTCTCTCCTCTTTCATATGAGCAGGAGCAGAGACAAAGACATTCTTGTTGAAGCTGATCCTGAACCTGAAAGAACCTTGAAGAGAAAGCTAAGAGAAGCTAAAGCACAACTCTCTTTAGAGGACCTGACCGAATTCTTCAAGGAAGAAGAACACATGGCAGCCGAAAACAACAACAATGCCAACAATGCAAGGAAGGTGCTGGGTGACTTCACTGCACCTACTCCTGATTTTTATGGGAGAAGCATCTCTATCCCTGCCATTGGAGCAAACAACTTTGAGCTTAAGCCTCAATTAGTTTCTCTAATGCAACAGAATTGCAAGTTCCATGGACTTCCAATGGAAGATCCTCATCAGTTCTTAGCTGAATTCTTGCAAATCTGTGACACAGTCAAGACTAATGGGGTTAACCCTGAGGTCTACAGACTGATGCTATTCCCTTTTGCTGTAAGAGACAGAGCTAGAATATGGTTGGATTCTCAACCTAAAGAAAGCCTGGACTCTTGGGAGAAGCTAGTCAATGCCTTCTTGGCAAAGTTCTTTCCACCACAAAGATGGAGTAAGCTTAGAGTGGAAGTCCAAACCTTCAGACAGAAGGATGGAGAATCCCTCTATGAAGCTTGGGAAAGATACAAACAATTAATCAGAAGATGTCCCTCAGACATGCTTTCTGAATGGAGCATCATAGGTATTTTCTATGATGGTCTCTCTGAACTATCCAAGATGTCTTTGGATAGCTCTGCTGGAGGATCTCTTCATCTGAAGAAGACGCCTGCAGAAGCTCAAGAATTGATTGAAATGGTTGCAAATAACCAATTCATGTACACTTCTGAAAGGAATCCTGTGAACAATGGGACTAGTCAGAAGAAAGAAGTTCTTGAGATTGACACTCTGAATGCCATATTGGCTCAGAACAAGATATTGACTCAACAAGTCAATTTGATTTCTCAAAGTCTGTCTGGAATGCAAAATGCACCAAACAGTACTAAGGATGCTTCATCTGAGGAAGAAGCTTATGATCCTGAGAACCCTTCCATGGAAGAGGTGAATTACCTAGGAGAACCCTATGGAAACACCTATAATCTTCATGGAGAAATCACCCAAATCTCTCATGGAAGAATCAAGAGAGACCTCAACAAGGTTTCAATAACAATAATGGTGGAAGAAACAGGTTTAGCAATAGCAAGCCTTTTCCATCATCTTCTCAGCAACAGACAGAGAGTTCTAAGCAGAATACTTCTGACTTAGCAACAACGGTCTCTGATCTAATAAAGACCACTCAAAGTTTCATGAATGAAACAAGGTCCTCCATCAGAAATTTGGAAGGACAAGTGGGTCAGCTGAGCAAGAAAGTTACTGAACTCCCTCCTAGTACTCTCCCAAGTAATACAGAAGAAAATCCAAAGGAGAGTGCAAAGCCATAACCATGGCCGAATGTGGAGAGGAAAGAGAGGAGGAGGACGCCACTGAGGAAGACCTCAGTGGGCGTGTACCAATCTCCTCTGAGTTCCAATGGGAATCTGAGGCTCAAAATGAGACCATAGAGATTCCATTGGACTTACTTCTGCCATTCATGAGCTCTGATGAGTATTCTTCCTCTGAAGAGGATGAGTATGTCACTGAAGAGCAAGTTGCTAAATACCTTGGAGCAATCATGAAGCTAAATGACAAGTTATTTGGAAATGAGACTTGGGAGGATGAACCTCCCTTGCTCACCAAAGAACTGGATGACTTGTCTAGGCAGAAACTGCCTCAAAAGAGGCAGGATCCTGGGAAGTTTTCTATACCTTGTACCATAGGCACCATGACCTTCAAGAAGGCCTTGTGTGACTTAGGGTCAAGTGTAAACCTCATGCCCCTCTCTGTAATGGAGAAATTAGGGATCCTTGAGGTGCAAGCTGCAAGAATCTCATTAGAGATGGCAGACAATTCGAGAAAACAAGCTCATGGACTTGTAGAGAATGTTTTGGTGAAGATTGAAGACCATTACATCCCTACTGATTTCATAGTCCTAGAGACTGGGAAGTGCATGGATGAATCCATCATCCTTGGCAGACCCTTCCTAGCCACAGCAAAGGCTGTGATTGATGTTGATAGAGGAGAGTTGATCATTCAAGTGAATGAAGAATCCTTGGTGTTTAAGGCCCAAGGACATCCCTCTATCATCATGGAGAGGAAGCATGAAGAGCTTCTCTCAAAACAGAGCCAAGCAGAGCCCCCACAGTCAAACTCTAAGTTTGGTGTTGGGAGGCCACAACCAAACTCTAAGTTTGGTGTTGAACCCCCACATTCAAACTCTAAGTTTGGTGTTGGGAGGTTCCAACACGGTTTTGAGCATTTCTGAGGCTCCATGAGAGTCCTCTGTCAAGCTAATGACATTAAAGAAGCGCTTGTTGGGATGCAACCCAATGTTTTATAGTTAACTATTTTCTTTTGTTATTTTATCTTTTTTGTAGGTTGATGATCATAAGAAGTCACAAAAACAATGAAAAAAGCAAAAACAGAATGAAAAACAGGAAGAAAAACAGCACACCCTGGAGGAGAAGAAGCTGGCGTTCAAACGCCAGTAATGCTAGCTGTTGGGCGTTTAACGCCCAGTCTGGCACCATTCTGGGCGTTTAACGCCAGAAAGGGGCACCAGACTGGCGTTAAACGCCAGTAAAGGGCAACAACCTGGCGTTAAACGCCAGGAATGGGCACCAGCCCGGCGTTTAACGCCAGAAATGGCTCAAAACGTGATTTTGAGCAACATTTGGTGCAGGGATGACTTTTCCTTGACACCAAAGGATCTGTGGACCCCACAGGACCCCACCATCACTTTCTCTCTTCTTCCCCCATTCACCAATCACCTCAATACCTCTTCTCCAAAAACCCTTCACCTATCAAATCCCATCTTTCTCTTCACCACTCACATCCATCCTTCATAAATCCCCACCAACCTCACCCTTCAAATTCAAACCACTTTCCCTCCCAAACCCACCCATCATGGCCGAACCATTACCCCCCTCTCCCTATATACCCTTCTTCAACCCTTCATTTTCACACAACCTAAACACCCCTTCTTTCCCTTCTTGGCCGAACACACCACCTTCCCCCTCTTCCTCATTTCTTCTTCTTCTACTCTCTTCTTTCTTCTTTTGCTCGAGGACGAGCAAACATTTTAAGTTTGGTGTGGTAAAAGCGTTGCTTTTTCGTTTTTCCATAACCATTTATGGCATCCAAGGCCGGAGAAACCTCTAGAAAGAGGAAAGGGAAGGCAAAGGCTTCCACCTCCGAGTCATGCGAGATGGATAGATTCCTCTCAAGGGTGCATCAAGTCCACTTCTATGAAGTTGTGGCCTTGAAGAAGGTGATCCCCGAGGTCCCCTTTTCACTCAAAAAGGGTGAATATCCGGAGATCCGCCATGAGATCCGAAGAAGAGGTTGGGAAGTACTTACCAACCCCATTCAACAAGTCGGAATCTTGATGATTCAAGAGTTCTATGCCAATGCATGGATCACCAAGAACCATGACCAAAGTGTGAACCCGAATCCAAAGAATTATCTCACTATGGTTCGGGGGAAATACTTGGATTTTAGTCCGGAGAGTGTGAGGGTGGCGTTCAACTTGCCTATGATGCAAGGAGATGAGCATCCTTACACTAGAAGGGTCAACTTTGATCAAAGGTTGGACCAAGTCCTCACAACCATATGTGAAGAGGGCGCACAATGGAAGCAAGATTCAAGAGGCAAGCCGGTTCAATTAAGAAGGCATGACCTCAAGCCCGTGGCTAGAGGATGGTTAGAGTTCATACAACGCTCAATCATTCCCACTAGCAACCGGTCCGAAGTTACCATAGACCAGGCCATCATGATCCATAGCATCATGATTGGAGAAGAAATAGAAGTTCATGAGGTTATAGCCCAAGAACTCTACAAGGTGGCGGACAAGACCTCCAATTTGGCAAGGTTAGCCTTTCCTCATCTCATCTGTCACCTCTGTTATTCAGTTGGAGTTGACATAGAGGGAGATACCCCCATTAATGAGGACAAGCCCATCACCAAGAAATAGATGGAGTACACAAGAGACCCCTCTCACCAAGAGATCCCTGAGATTCCTCAAGGGATGCACTTTCCTCCACAAAACTATTGGGAGCAACTAAACACCTCCCTAGGAGAATTGAGTTCCAACATGGGACAACTAAGGGTGGAGCATCAAGAACACTCCATTCTCCTCCATGAAATTAGAGAAGACCAAAGAATCATGAGGGAGGAGCAACAAAGACAACGAAGAGACATTGAGGAGCTCAAGCACTCCATAGGATCTTCAAGAGCAAGAAAGAGCCGCCATCACTAAGGTGGACCCGTTCCTTGATTTCCTTGTTCTTTATTCTTCTGTTTTTCGATTTTTATGCTTTATGTTATCCATGTTTGTGTCTTGTGATCATTAGTGTCTTAGTGTCTATGCCTTAAAGTTATGAATGTCCTATGAATCCATCACCTTTCTTGAATAAAAATTGTTCTTAATTGAAAAGGAGAAGAATTGCATGAATTCTAAATTTTATAATAGTTTAATTATTTTGATGTGGTGGCAACCCTTTTGTTCTCTGAATGTATGCTTGAACAGTGCATATGTCTTTTGAACTTGTGGTTCATGAATGTTGGCTCTTGAAAGAATGATGAAAAAGGAGACATGTTACTGAGGATCTGAAAAATCATTAAAAATGATTCTTGAAGCAAGAAAAAGCAGTGAATACAAAAAAAAAAAAGAGAAAAAGCAAACGAAAAAAAAAAAAATCGAAAAAAAAAGAAAGAAAAAGAAAGAAATAAAGTTGTGATCCAAGGCAATAAGAGTGTGCTTAAGAACCCTGGACACCTCTAATTGGGGACTTTAGCAAAGTTGAGTCACAATCTGAAAAGGTTCACCCAATTATGTGTCTGTGGCATGTATGTATCCGGTGGTAATACTGGAAGACAGAGTGCTTTGGGCCATAGCCAAGACTCAATAAATAGCTATGTTCAAGAATCATCATACTTTACTAAGAGAATCATTAACACTATCTGGATTCTAAGTTCCTAAGGAAGCCAATCATTCTGAATTACAAGGGATAGAGTGAGATGCCAAAACTATTCAGAAGCAAAAAGATAAAAGCCCCGCTCATCTAATTAATACTGATCTTCATAGATGTTTTTGGAGTTCATTGTATATTCTCTTCTTTTTATCTTATTTGATCTTCAGTTGCTTGGGGACAAGCAACAATTTAAGTTTGGTGTTGTGATGAGCGGATAATTTGTATACTTTTTGGCATTGTTTTTAGTATGTTTTTGTTATGATTTAGTTAGTTTTTATTATATTTTTATTATTTTTAATTAAATTTCACTTTTCTGAACTTTACTATGAGTTTGTGTGTTTTTCTGTGATTTCAGGTATTTTCTGGCTGAAATTGAGGGACCTGAGCAAAAATCTGATCCAGAGACTCAAAAGGACTGCAGATGCTGTTAGATTCTGACCTCCCTACACTCGAAGTGGATTTTCTGGAGCTACAGAAGCCCAATTGGCGCGCTCTCAACGGCGTTGGAAAGTAGACATCCTGGGCTTTCCAGCAATATATAATAGTCCATACTTTGCCCAAGATTTGATGGCCCAAACCGGCGTTCAAAGTCACCTCAAGAAATTCCAGCGTTAAACGCCGGAACTGGCACCTAATTGGGAGTTAAACGCCCAAACTGGCACTAAAGCTGGCGTTTAACTCCAAGGAGAGTCTCTACACGAAAAAAGCTTCATTGCTCAGCCCAAGCACACACCAAGTGGGCCCGGAAGTGGATTTTTATGTCATTTACTCATCTATGTACTAGTTTTCTATAAGTAGGACCTTTTACTATTGTATTAGGGAGACTTTTGGGGTAGCTATCTTTGTTTTATGCTATCTTAGACCTTTGGGAGGCTGGCCATTCGGCCATGCCTAGACCTTGTTCTTATGTATTTTCAACGGTGGAGTTTCTACACACCATAGATTAAGGTGTGGAGCTCTGCTGTACCTCGAGTATTAATGCAATTACTATTGTTCTTCCATTCAATTCCGCTTGTTCTTTATCCAAGATATCACTTGTTCTTCAACATGATGAAGGTGATGATTGACGCCCATCACCATTCTCACTCATGAACAAGGTGACTGACAACCATTCTTGTTCTACAAGCATCTGAGGCTTAGTGAATATCTCTTGGATTCCTGATTGCACGATGCATGGTTGATCGCCTGACAACCGAGTGCTCGCCTGACAAACGAGCCAACCATTCCGTGAGATCAGAGTCTTCGTGGTATAGGCAAGAACTGATGGCAGCATTCAAGAGAATCCGGAAGGTCTAACCTTGTCTGTGGTATTCTGAGTAGGATTCAATGACTGAATGACTGTGACGTGCTTCAAACTCCTAGCAGGCTAGGGCGTTAGTGACAGACGCAAAAGTATCAATGGATATTATTCCGGCCTGACCGAGAACCGACAGCTGAATTCCGCTATGCCGTGACAGGACATATGCAATCGCTTTCACTGAGAGGATGGGAGGTAGCTGCTGACAACAGTGAAACCCTACACAAGCTTGCCATGGAAAGGAGTAAGAAGGATTGGATGAAGGCAGTAGGAAAGCAGAGAGACGGAAGGGAAGGCATCTTCATACACTTGTCTGAAGCTCTTACACCAATGATATGCATAAGTATCTCTATCTTTATCTTTATATTATTTTCGTTCGTCATCATATACATTTGAGTTTGCCTGACTAAGATTTACAAGATGACCATAGCTTGCTTCAATGCTAACAATCTCCGTGGGATCGACCCTTACTCACGTAAGGTATTACTTGGACGACCCAGTGCACTTGCTGGTTAGTTGTGCGAAGTTGTGTAATGCCATGGTATTGAGCTACCACGTTTTTGGAGCCATTACCGGGGATTATGAGAGTTGTGAAAAGTATTGTTCACAATTTCGCGCACCAGTGACAGACGCAAAAGAATCAATGGATTCTTTCCAACCTGATTGAGAACCGACAGATGATTAGCCGTGTTGTGACAGAGCATTTGGACCATTTTCACTGAGAGGATGGGAAGTAGCCATTGACAACGGTGACACCCTACATAGAGCTTGCCATGGAAGGAACCTTGCGTGTGGGAAAAGGATTTCAAGGAAAAGTTGAAATTCAGAGGACAAAGCATCTCCAAAACTCCAACATATTCTCCACTATTAAAGTAACAACTATTTATTTTATGCCCTTTTTACTTTATACGAGGCTAAAGAACCCTATTGGTATCCTGACTAAGATTAATAAAATAAACATAGCTTACTTCAATCCAACAATCTCCGTGGGATTCGACCCTTACTCACGTAAGGTATTACTTGGACGACCCAGTGCACTTGCTGGTTAGTTGTGCGGATTGCAAAAGTGTGATTGCAATTTCGTGCACCACTTAGCATTTCTCGTACCATGCGTGCGCGTCGTCCACGCTTTCGCGTCGTTCGTGCAACTTCCAATCTGCGCGGTCGCGTCAGGCACGCGAACGCATCACTCTGATTTCTTCCATTTTGCGCGGTCGCGTGAGCCATGCGACCGCGTGACTTCTCGCTGGTCATCTCCTCAATTCCTTGTGTTCCTTCCATTTTTGCACGCTTCCTCTTTATTCTCTAAGCCATTCCTGCCCTATGAAGCCTGAAACACTTAACACATAGATCAAGGCATCGAATGGTAATAAGAGAGGATTAAGATTAGCTAAATTAAGACCAAAGAAGCATGTTTTCAATCATGTAATAATTTTAGGAAGGAAATATAAATGCATGCTAATTATATGAATAAGTGGGTAAAGACCATGATAAAACCACACAATTAAACACATTGTAAACCATAAAATAATGGTTTATCATGCGCATACGCGTCAGTCACGCGTACGCGTGGAGACTTTTCGTTCTCCTCGCACAACACTCGCACGGTTCCATCACAACTCTCTGTTTTTCATACCATGGAATGGCAGTATGAAAAATTTGGCCAACGACGTGCACGCGTCGGTCATGCGTACGTGTGACAGCCCTTTTTTTTGTCAAAACCTTATTGAGAAACTAACAAGCTACCAAAGCAATGCCAAATATTACTAAACAAGCTAAATCACAACTTAAACTAAATGAACCCAACTAAGAATGAAAATTCATTGTATTGCCGATATAAACAAAAGGAAAAATGGGAAGAATATACCATGGTGGGGTGTCTCCCACCTAGCACTTTTATTTATTGTCCTTAGGTTAGACTTATGGAGAGCTCTAATCAAGGAGGCTTGTGCTTGAATTCATCCTCAAACTTTCACCAATGCTTAGACTTCAAATGATTACTAGAGTTTCCATTTAAGTGCACCAAACCTTGGTGAAGTTCTCCACAAGCTCAGAGCTCCCAAAATTGATCTTCATCACATATGTTGGCATCCCAAACTTTGTTTCTACACCCGTCTTCAAGTTGATCATCCTACTTCCCTCCGTGTGTCAAGCACGTAAAATTCTCATATGAGCACCAAGACATCTTCCTAGACCTAATCAATGGAGAACTATACCAACCTTTGCATCTAATCCTTAAAGTCTCAGCCTTGATGAGCCTTGATTTGCAACACCAACCACTAAACATCCTTCTCTTACGCTTCATTCCACAAAGCCACCTAAGTTGACCATCTGTTTCAAGCATACCATACTCAAGTGGGACAATAAAACTAAGAGAGATAAGTTTTACCCACTCAAATGAAGGAGTAGGGTGACCTAGGTAGAGAAGTCTCCAATGATGTTGATAAAACAAATTTCATTCTTGTCCATCCTTTTTGAAGGACTCCCACCTCTTGAATTAAAGCTTCAATTTCAATCATTTTCTCACTAAGTTTCCCTAACTCTTCTCCATCACTCAAATCATTAACCAGAGGTTGAGAGATATCTACCTCAACGTTACTTTCAAATTCAACGGAAGAAGGTTCTTCAAACTCAAGGAGTTCACTTGCGGATGCAAATTCATCACTAGAAGGACTTGATTGATGATCATCATCTCTAAGGGAACTTGCTTCTTGCTCTATTCCGTCCAATTCTCCATAGGGAACATGCCTTGGAGGTTGTACATTATCCTCCTCAACATCAATTTCAAGTTTCTTGGAGGAATACTCGACAACTCTAGATCCCCATCGAGGTTCAGCATCTTCTAAGTCTTCAACCACTTCTTCCTCTTCAATAATTACGGCTTCCTCCAATTGTTCCAATACAATGTCACATTCCTCACTTTCCACTGGAGTCTCTAATCTCTCCTTCATGCTACGCTCCTCATTAGATTCTCCACATGCAGCCATGCTTTGGGTGTTCAAGCATTGGGAGGCTAGAGTATTTACTACCTCGATCAAGGTAGCCATGAATTCTAGTGCCGTCCTTTGCATCTCTCTTTGCCCTTGAAGAACAAGACCAAGAGTGTCATCCATTGGAGATTGGAGTGAATATGAGGGTTCATTGCTTGAGAGGAAGGGCTCTTGATAGGAAGGTGGTTCATCTTGATAAGGGTATTAAGGTGGTATATGTGAGAATGGTGGTTCTTGAGAGTAATTGTGTTGGGATTGTTGTGGCTCTAAGTATGGCTCATATGGTTCATATGGTGATTAATACGGTGGATATGGACTAGGGTCATATAGAGGTGTTTGGTAGGATGAGGCTTGTGAGTATGGTGGTTGAGGGCTATGTTGAGGATAAGGCTCATAGGGATATGGTGGTTGTGATTGATAATCACAAGAAGGTCCACCATAGCCATTAGATGGGTATGCGTCTTGGAACAGCTCTTGCTCGTAGTACATTGATGGAGGTTGTTGCCATGAAATTTGTCCATAAGCTTGAGATTCTTCCCACCTTTGATTGTTCTATCCTTGATGCAGGCCTTCATTGTAGTTCTCATTTCCTACAACATAGTTATAACTACACTCATAGCCAAAAGGGTGAAAATTCATAATAGCAACAGAAAATAAAAACAAAAGCTAACAAAAATAACTAAACAAAGTCCTAAAACTAACAAAAACTAGAAAAGGAGCAAAAGGTAAACATATTCACAATATATACAATAACCAATAATAAGGCACACATTTGCAATTCTCCGGCAACGGCGCCAAAATCTTGATGGAGGATAAATGTCGGTAAACAATTTTTCAATAAAATCACGTTGCAAGTATAGTTCTAAACTAAAAAATTATCCTCGGTCAACCTTTAATTTATTTTTCATAATACAAACAAATAAAATAACCGAAGTATTTAAACATTGGGTCGTCTTTCAAAGGAATTACAGGGAAGTGTACTTATTATTGGTTTTCGGAAAGTATATTTTTGGGGTTTTTAAATGATGAACAAGGAATGTAAATAACAAGAAAATAAACTAACAACTAAGAAAAGTCCTAGCAAGGGTTGAGAATTAGAATTCCTATCCTCATTGTCATCGTCAATTGTGATGGTAATTGCCTTTTGCTCTCACTTAGTTAACCTCTAACAATTGAAGGAAAATCCAGTGAGCAAACTCAAATTAAGTTAACAACTCCTAATCAAAGACTAGATTTAGTGAAACTCAAGCCAACTAGCAACTTTCAATCACCGATTAACAAGAGCCTTTGACAATTCAAGAGTCTCCAAATTACTCAATCCAGGCCAAGAACAAAAAAATCTATTTTAAAATCCAACCAAGCATTTTATCAAACACTTGGAAGGCACAAAATGAAAACATAGAAAACTAGCAAGAAATAGTAAAATCTAAGACTAACAATTGTAAGAAAACAATAACAACAAAATAAAGAAGATAACAATAAACATAAAATACTTTAACGTGCATTAAAAGGAAATTAGAATCAACAATGAGTCATGACCAATAAAGTAACAAAGTAAAGGAAACAACATATAAAGCTAAGAAAGCAAAGAGGTAATAATAATAAACTAAAAGAGGAACTTGAATCAAAAAAAGAAGTAAAACCTAAACTTAGATGAAACTGAAAATAAAAGAAGAAACCCTAAAATCTAGAGAGAGGAAAGAGCCTCTCTCTAGAACTCTACATCTATCTAAAACTAATGTGTGTGAATGAATGAATGGATCTGACGTTGGGATTTTTGCCAGTAAAGAATTTCATAAAAATAGTCGCGTTGTAGATATAGTCTCTAAACCGACAGAAATCCCTTCATACAAATGTTTTGGTTGTCACAAGTAACAAACCCCTAAATAAATTGATAACCGAGTATTTAAACCTCGGGTCGTCTTCTTAAGGAATTGCAGGGAGGTATGTTCTTATTATTGGTTATGAGTTGTAAATTGGGGTTTAGGAGGTAAGGGGGCAGTATGTTGCACAAAAAAAATAATAAGAAAAATAAATAAATAACTATAAAATAAACTCTTGGCAAGGTATGGGAACTGGAGGTCCTATCCTGGTTATCCTTATCAATTGTAATGAGAATTGGATTTTTCTCCCACTTTGTTAACCTCTAACTATGAAGGTAAGTTAAGTGGATGAATTAATTTTGATTCCTCAGGTCCTAGTCTTTCCTTGGGAAAGACTAGAGTTATTGGAACTTGAATTAATGAAACGAAGAAATCCAATTTTCAATCAACAATGAGTTTGATAACTCTAGAGTCACCAATTATTTAACCAAAGCCAAGAATGTAAAAAGCTAAATTAAAATCATAAATATCTGGAATACCTTCAATTCATTCAAAGCAGTAAAATCTAAAACTAACAATATTCATAAGCCAATTGGGCAATAGGAAAATCCAAATTATTTATATAAATAAAAGACAGCAATCATCAATCTGAATTATCTCAAATAACATTAATTTAAAAGAGTAATCTGTAACATGGAAGAATTCATAAATTAAATTGGGATAAATAAAAATAAAGAACCTGGGATTGAGAGTCACTCCTAAAACTAAGAGAAGTCCTAAATCCTAATCCTAAGAGAGAGGAGAGAACCTCTCTCTCTCTCTCTAAAAACTACATCTAAAACATGAAAAGTGAATTATGAGTGAATAATTATGAATACATGCATTCCCCAACTTTAGAGCCTCTAATCTGTGTGTTCTGGGCTGAAAACTGGGTCAAAAGCAGCCCAGAAGTCACTTCCAGCGCTTTCTGGTCCGTACAGGTCGCGGAAAAGTGACGTGGCCGCATGGCTCACGTGGCCACGCGGGTTGCGTTCCTGCCAGGTCACGCGTCCGCGTGACTCACGCGTTCGCGTCGCCTGGCGTCGGGGCAGCTATAGCAAATTATATATCAAATAGAAGCCCCGGACGTTAGCTTTCCAATGCAACTGAAACCGCATCGTTTGGACCTCTGTAGCTAAAGTTATAGCCGTTTGAGTGTGAAGAGGTCAGGCTGGACAGCTTAGCAGTTTCTCCAACTTCTTGTATTCCTTCCACTTTTGCATGCTTCCTTTCCATCCTCTGAGCCATTCCTGCCCTGTAATCTCTGAAAACACTTAACACACATATCAAGGCATCTAATGGTGATAAGAGATGATTAATATTAGAAATTATAAGTCCAAAGAAGCATGTTTTCAATCAAAGCACATAATTAGGAAGGCAAATGTAAAACCATGCAAATAGTATGAATAAGTGGGTAAAGAGTTGATAAAAACCACTCAATTGAGTACAAGATAAACCATAAAATAGTGGTTTATCAACCTCCCCACACTTAAACAATAGCATGTCCTCATGTTAAGCTCAAGAGAAGCTATAAAGATGAAGAGGAATGGTAGAATGTATGAAATGCAACCTATCTATATAAATGCAACTACATGCAAAATGTTTCTACCTACTTTGATTAAAAATAAACAAATCTTTCAAGAACAAATATGAACTGGATTTCACTAATTCAAATCATAAAAATGAAGTACAAATAGACTTGTAAGAAGAAAATAGCTTATGAAAGCAGGGAACAAGGAATTGAGCATCGAACCCTTACTGGTAGTGTATACACTCTAATCACTCAGGTGTTTTAGGTTCGATTCTCTCAATTCTCTACTAACCTTACTTTCTAAGGCTTGCTCTTCATCTAACAATCAACATAAATTTAATGCATAAATACACATATCAAGAGGTCTTTTAAGGGTTGTAATGTGGTTAGGGTCAAGGTAGGATTGTATTTGGTCAAGTGGACTAAAATCTGAATCCTTAATTAACTTAAACTTTTCACCTAACTTTAGACAATCCATGTAATCACAATACAAACCTAACTGTCCATTAACTATGTTTTCCACATATTCATACATTCTAATTTCAAGTACAAATCATATGCATTGCTTTCACCACTTACTTTGGGGCATTTTGTCCCCTTTTATTATTTGCTCTTTTTCTTTTCTTTTTCTCCTTTATTTTTCTTTTTTTTTCAATGCATATGATTAAAGTATTGAATGCATGAACATATTCTCAACATTCTTTCACATTTTCAGAAAATTCTAACATACTCAATTCTCAAACCAATTGTTTCCAAACCCACTTTTTCCACACTTAATTTATGAGCACTCTCACTAGTCTAAGCTAACTAAGGATTCAAATTAAGGACATTATTGTTTTCTGCTTAGAGTTAATGATGTGATAAAATAAATAACAAAGGGGTAAAATAGGCTCAAATTGGTTTGCAAAGGATAATGAAAGGTAAGGCCATGTGGGTATGTAAGCTAAGTGAAACAAAGGCCTCAATCATATAAGTGCATGCATACATCAAATTATGGAAATATAGAATTAAGCAAGACAAAGAACACAATTTTAGAGAGAAAAATACACATTAAAACAAAATTTTTGGTTGATAAAATGCAACCAATTCAAATAGGCTCAAAAATCTCACAGGTTTTGTGTGTTCGAGTTCTAAACCATGTTCCAGTATAATATCTCTTCAAACAAGTGTAACATTAAATTTTATTCAAATTAGTGAAATTTTCTAAAAGGTTTCTTGAAAAAGAAAATATTACTTTAACCAAGTGGTAAAATATGCACAAAAATCAAACAAACATGCAAATGCAACAATGAACAAACAAATAAAATAAAATATTGGTGTTGAGTTAAGAAGTAACTAACCCATGGAGATCGGTATCGACCTCCCCACACTTAAAGATTGCACCGTCCTCGGTGCATGCTGAGATGTGCAGGTGGACGGGTTGCTCCAACTGACGCTTGTAGATGGAGGCACCTTAGTTGGAGATCTCTTGGTTTCTTTCCTTGCTGGTGTCTTGTCAGTGGCCTTCTCTTTTCCTTTCTTGGTACCCATGCCTAAGGAAGAAGAAAAAGGAAGAGTGTGAAATATAGAAAACTAAGACCAGAAGGGGGGAAATTCCAAGTGATAAAGAATGCCAAAGGAAAGATGATAGTCCATCTACATGGTAGCTACAACATGTAGGGAAGACAACAATAAAGAGCAATTCAAAATAATTAGATGCAAGAGGGTAAAAACATGCAAATAATAGGCATGAGAGGCATAGCTCAAGCATCAAGTAATAAATGTGCCAAATTAAAGAGCATGTGTAATGATGACAATTGTGAATGATAATCCCAAATACATTGGGTGTGCAAGTTAAAATAGGGATGAAAATAATGTAATCCAGATGTATATGAGAGCCATAAGTAAATGACAATTGTCAAATCTCTTCTCCGAGTAGCCACGTGCTCAAATATAATAAGGCACGCTTATCCAAATAAAACTCCAACACCAATGAGAATAATGCAATGAATGAATATGCAAATAAATGAAGTAAAATAAAATGAGAGGAAAAAAGGATGAGAAGAAAAAAGAAAGTGAGAAAGGAGAGAGAAGGAAGAAATTAGGATTAGAAAAGAGAAGATAAGAAAATTGGCACTAATCTGGATAGGTTGTGCGTCGCTGGCGACGCGGTCGCGTGGGTGACGCGGTCGCGTGGTGCGCGATAAGGTTAGGTGACGCGGACGCGTGAGGCACGCGATCGCGTGACTCGATTTGTGCTAGTGGCGCGAGTGCAGCCTCGCGGTCGCACAACTCTCTGTTCGAAACTTGGTATTGCCAAAATCCAGGGTGACGCGGTCGCGTGGTCGATGCGATCGCGCGGGTGGCCTTATTTCCAATATGATGCGGACGCGTAGGTGACGCGTTCGCGTGGCAGGGCTTGTGCTGCTAGCACGGGTCCAGCCCAATTCCAGCTCAACTTTCGGCCATACACCCTTTTTACGCCGATTTCAGGTCACGCGGCCGCGTGGGTGACGCGGTCGCGTGGGAGGCTATTTTTCCAAATGACGCGGACGCGTCATCGATGCGTTCGCGTGGAGTCAATTTGTGCTAATAGCGCGCCTCCAGCCCTGCTCCTGCGTAACTCTCTGTTCAATTTATTATTCTCTCATCTCCTTGCGACGCGGACGCGTCACTGATGCGGTCGCGTCGCGTGCTCGCTTTTTTTTTTTAATCTGAAAAGATGCAGAATGCAGTGTTAATATGAATGTGATGCAAAACTCCAGGTTCAATATAATAAAATAAAATAAAACTCAAAAGCAAATAAAACTAAATAAAAATGAAAAATGAACGATCATACCATGGTGGGTTATCTCCTACCTAGCACTTTTAGTTAAAGTCCTTAAGTTGGACATTTGATGAGCTCCTTGTTATGGTGGCTTGTGCTTGAACTCATCCAAGAATCTCCACCAATGTTTGTATCTCCAGTAACCTCCGGGTCCCAAACTAGGCGCAGAAAGCCTTCAAGTAAGTTAAAGCAAGTTACAAGGCCCCAAGAGTGTTGATTGTTGGAATGAATTCCGGGGTCCCAAACCTTGCTTTTGTACCCGTCTTCAAGTTGATTATCATGATTCCATCCAGGTGGTTCAGTTTTAGAATTCTCACTGAAATGTCCAAACATCTTCCTAGACCCATTCAGTTGAGCTTTATACCAACCTTTATGTTTAAGCTTAAAGCTTCCAACCATGATGAACCTTGTAGGACAATTCTTACCACTGACCATCTTCCTTTTACTCTTAATGCCACAAAGAGCTCTAAGTTGACCATCCGTCTCCAGTAGCCCATATTCAAGTGGGATTAGAAAGCTATGGGATATGAATTTTACCCACTTGAATGTTGTGAAGGATGATGGCGACTTAGGGGGAGGTATCTTTAATGAAATTGCAAGCTCCACTCCCTTGTGCTATTCTCTGATAATTACCACCTCTTTGCAAACTTCTTCAATTTCAACCTCTTCCTCTTGGTAGCTCTCTTTCAATTCAATCTCCTTTTTATTGCTTTCCAAGGGCATGGGAGGTTGTGCTTCTTCTTCTTGAATCTCCATCTCTTGATCAACCTCTTCCAAGTCTTCAACTATGATATGCTTTGGAGGTTGTACACCCTCTTCAGCATCAATTTCAACCGTCTTGGAAGGAGGCTCTATGTCTTGTCTTTCCCATGGAGGTTCTGCGTCTCCTACTTGTTCTAGTATGAATTCATGCTCTGTCTTGTCCACTGGAGTTTCTGGTATCTCCTTTATGCTATGCTCTTCACTAGACTGTCCACATGGGGCTGTGGCTGATCCTTGTGTATTTAAGCGTCTAGAAGCCCATTGAATTAATACTTGCCCCAGTTGTTGAGTGGTTGCCTGAAATCGATCCATTGTTTCCTTGAGACGATCCTTTGCCTCTTGATAAACTCGGTTTTCATAAGTAGGATCATAATGCTCTTGGATTGATGGATATGGAGATGGTGAATATTGAAGTGGTGGTTCTTGTGAGTAATTGGGTTGGAATTGGGGTGGTTCTATATATGGTTCATATGGCTCATAAGGTGGTTGGTATGGTGGTTGAGGGTTAGGGTCATATGGAGGTGAATGGCAGAAAGGGGCTTGTGAGTGTGGTGGTCCAAAGTTATGTTGAGGAAAGGGTTCATAGGCATATGGTGGTGGTTGTTGATAGTCCATTGGAGGTGGTTGTTGCCATGAGCGTTGATCAAATCCTTGTGGCTCCTCCCATCTTTGATTGTTGATGAGCGGATAATTTGTATGCTTTTTGGCATTGTTTTTAGTAGATTTTTAGTATGATCTAGTTAGTTTTTATTATATTTTTATTAGTTTTTAGTTAAAATTCACTTTTCTGGACTTTACTATGAGTTTGTGTGTTTTTCTGTGATTTCAGGTATTTTCTGGCTGAAATTGAGAGACCTGAGCAAAAATCTGATCCAGAGACTCAAAAGGACTGCAGATGCTGTTGGATTCTGACCTCCCTGCACTCGAAGTGGATTTTCTGGAGCTACAGAAGCCCAATTGGCGCGCTCTCAACGGCGTTGGAAAGTAGACATCCTGGGCTTTCCAGCAATATATAATAGTCCATACTTTGCCCAAGATTTGATGGCCCAAACCGGCGTTCAAAGTCACCTCAAGAAATTCCAGCGTTAAACGCCGGAACTGGCACCTAATTGGGAGTTAAACGCCCAAACTGGCACTAAAGCTGGCGTTTAACTCCAAGGAGAGTCTCTACACGAAATTGCTTCATTGCTCAGCCCAAGCACACACCAAGTAGGCCCGGAAGTGGATTTTTATGTCATTTACTCATCTATGTACTAGTTTTCTATAAGTAGGACCTTTTACTATTGTATTAGGGAGAGCCTTTTGATCATGTTTTTATGATTGAACCCTCTTTGGGAGGCTGGCCATTCGGCCATGCCTAGACCTTGTTCTTATGTATTTTTAACGGTGGAGTTTCTACACACCATAGATTAAGGTGTGGAGCTCTGCTGTACCTCGAGTATTAATGCAATTACTATTGTTCTTCCATTCAATTCCGCTTGTTCTTTTACCAAGATATCACTTGTTCTTCAACATGATGAAGGTGATGATTGACGCCCATCACCATTCTCACCCCATGAACAAGGTGACTGACAACCATTCTTGTTCTACAAGCATCTGAGGCTTAGTGAATATCTCTTGGATTCCTGATTGCACGATGCATGGTTGATCGCCTGACAACCGAGTGCTCGCCTGACAAACGAGCCAGCCATTCCGTGAGATCAGAGTCTTCGTGGTATAGGCAAGAACTGATGGCGGCATTCAAGAGAATCCGGAAGGTCTAACCTTGTCTGTGGTATTCTGAGTAGGATTCAATGACTGAATGACTGTGACGTGCTTCAAACCTGTAACCTACTGGGCGTTAGTGACAGACGCAAAAGAGTGATTCTATTCCGGTAGGGGAGGGAACCAAACCGGTGATTGGCAGTACTGTGACAGAGTGCGTGCATTAGCTTTCACTGCGCGGATGGGAGGTAGCTGCTGACAACAGTGAAACCCTATACGAGCTTGCCATGGAAAGGAGTAAGAAGGATTGGATGAAGGCAGTAGGAAAGCAGAGAGACGGAAGGGAAGGCATCTTCATACACTTGTCTGAAGCTCTTACACCAATGATATACATAAGTATCACTATCCTTATCTTCTATGTTATTTTCGTTCATCATCATATACATTTGAGTTTGCCTGACTAAGATTTACAAGATGACCATAGCTTGCTTCAATGCTAACAATCTCCGTGGGATCGACCCTTACTCACGTAAGGTATTACTTGGACGACCCAGTGCACTTGCTGGTTAGTTGTGTGAAGTTGTAGTGATCACAATTTCGCGCACCAAGTTTTTGGCGCCGTTGCCGGGGATTGTTCAAGTTTTGAGCAAGCTTTTGGTAACAATTCCTGGGATTGTTCTAGTTTGGACAACTGACGGTTCATCTTGTTGCTTAGATTAGGTATTTTTTTCAAAATTCTTGAAGATGAATTCTAGAGTTTCATGATGATTTGTTGAAATCTGGCTGGCTGAGAAGCCATGTCTAATCTGATTGGACCGAGGTTTCAACTTATCACCACAAGAGCTTGTTGATTTTAATCAATCTTGCTTTTGGAGCAGTGATCTGCTAAGGCTTGGCTGACCTTTGGTCATGTCTAGTGTTTTGGACCGAAGCTTTCTTTGAAAGCTTGGCTGGCTGTGAAGCCATGTCTAATTCCTGGACCGGAGTCTTAGACTAGCATTGCACTGATTCCTGGAATTCTCATTAAGAATTTTGATACCTTTTCCCACTTAATTTTCGAAAAATACAAAAAAATTTGCAAAACCATAAAATCCAAAATATTTCTTGTTTGAGTCTAGAGTCTCATCTTAAGTTTGGTGTCAAATGCATGTTTTTGTTATATTTTTCGAATCCATGCATATTTCTTGTTTTGATCTTTAAAATCTATTGACTTGAGTGTTCATGTGTCTCATATAGTGTCAGTAGCACACAAACTGCTAAGATTGGTGTCTTGCATGCATTGTTAATTGATTCGTGTTGCATTTTGATTATTAAAAATCCAAAAATATTTTTAATTTGTGTCTTTTCAAGTCAATGATAAAGAATTGAAGATTCAGAACATACTGCAGAGGAATTATACAGAAAAAGCTGAGCATTCAAAAATGCCCAGTGAAGAAGGCAGACTGGCGTTTAAACGCCAGCCAGGGTACCTGGTTGGGCGTTTAACGCCCAAAGAGGTAGCATTTTGGGCGTTAAACGCCAGAATGTATACCATTCTGGGCGTTTAACGCCAGGATGGTGCTAGGGGGAAGATTTTGTTTTCAAAATCAATTTTTTTTCAAGTTTTCAAAGTTTTTCAAAACCAAATCTTTTTCAAATCATATCTTTTCAATCAAATGTTTTCAAAATCAATTTCTTTCCTTTTTCAAAGATACTTACTAACAATTAATGATTTGATTGAACATTTTTTGCCTTTTCTATTAAGAAAGGTTTTATGTTTGAATCATATCTTTTCTTGTTAGGCAAGTCATTAATTTTCAAATCATATCTTTTCAAATTGTTTTCAAATCATATCTTTTAAAATTGTTTTCAAATCATATCTTCTCAATCACATCTTTTTAAAACCATAACTTTTCAATCAAATCTTTTTAACGTCATCTTTTTCAAAATAGTTTTCAATCAAATATTTTTGATTTCTAATTTCAAAATCTTTTTCAAAAATCAATTGATTTCTTCTTCACTTTGAATTTTCGAAAATTTTCAATCAAATTTTCAAAATGTTTTCAAAATCTTTTGATTGAATTTTCGAAAATTCTCTTCCCTCCTTCCCACATCCTACTATTTATGGAGTACCACTCCTTCTAAATGCACAATTCGAACCTTATCTAATTAAAGTTCGAATTCTTCTTCTCCTTCTTCTTTCTATTTCTCTTTTCCTCTGACACTTCAAGGAATCTCTATACTGTGACATAGAGGATTCCACATTTTCTTTTTCTCTTCTCTTTCATATGAGCAGGAGCAGAGACAAAGGCATTCTTGTTGAAGCTGATCCTGAACCTGAAAGGACCCTGAAGAGAAAGCTAAGAGAAGCCAAAGCACAACTCTCTTTAGAGGACCAGACCGAATTCTTCAAGGAAGAAGAACCCATGGCAGCCGAAAACAACAACAATGCCAACAATGCAAGGAAGGTGCTGGGTGACTTCACTGCACCTACTCCTAATTTCTATGGGAGAAGCATCTCTATCCCTGCCGTTGGAGCAAACAACTTTGAGCTTAAGCCTCGATTAGTTTCTCTAATGCAACAGAATTGCAAGTTCCATGGACTTCCAATGGAAGATCCTCATCAGTTCTTAGCTGAATTCTTGCAAATCTGTGACACAGTCAAGACTAATGGGGTTAACCCTGAGGTCTACAGACTGATGCTATTCCCTTTTGCTGTAAGAGACAGAGCTAGAATATGGTTGGATTCTCAACCTAAAGAAAGCCTGGACTCTTGGGAAAAGCTAGTCAATGCCTTCTTGGCAAAGTTCTTTCCACCACAAAGATGGAGTAAGCTTAGAGTGGAAGTCCAGACCTTCAGACAGAAGGATGGAGAATCCCTCTATGAAGCTTGGGAAAGATACAAACAATTAATCAGAAGATGTCCTTCAGACATGCTTTCTGAATGGAGCATCATAGGTATTTTCTATGATGGTCTCTCTGAACTATCCAAGATGTCTTTGGATAGCTCTGCTGGAGGATCTCTTCATCTGAAGAAGACGCCTGCAGAAGCTCAAGAATTGATTGAAATGGTTGCAAATAACCAATTCATGTACACTTCTGAAAGGAATCCTGTGAACAATGGGACTAGTCAGAAGAAAGGAGTTCTTGAGATTGATACTCTGAATGCCATATTGGCTCAGAACAAGATATTGACTCAACAAGTCAATTTGATTTCTCAAAGTCTGTCTGGAATGCAAAATGCACCAAGCAGTATTAAGGAAGCTTCATCTGAGGAAGAAGCCTATGATCCTGAGAACCCTTCTATGGAAGAGGTGAATTACCTAGGAGAACCCTATGGAAACACCTACAATTCTTCATGGAGAAATCACCCCAATTTCTCATGGAAGAATCAAGAGAGACCTCAACAAGGTCTCAATAACAATAATGGTGGAAGAAACAGGCCTAGCAATAGCAAGCCTTTTCCATCATCTTCTCAGCAGCAGACAGAGAGTTCTAAGCAGAATACTTCTGACTTAGCAACAATGGTCTCTGATCTAATAAAGACCACTCAAAGTTTCATGAATGAAACAAGGTCCTCCACCAGAAATTTGGAAGGACAAGTGGGTCAGCTGAGCAAGAAAGTCACTGAACTCCCTTCTAGCACTCTCCCAAGTAATACAGAAGAAAATCCAAAAGGAGAGTGCAAAGCCATAGATATGGCCGAATATGGAGAGGAAAGAGAAGAGGAGGACGCCACTGAGGAAGACCTCAGTGAGCGTGTACCAATCTCCTCTGAGTTCCAATGGGAATCTGAGGCTCAAAATGAGACCATAGAGATTCCATTGGACTTACTTCTGCCATTCATGAGCTCTGATGAGTATTCTTCCTCTGAAGAGGATGAGTATGTCACTGAAGAGCAAGTTGCTAAATACCTTGGAGCAATCATGAAGCTAAATGACAAGTTAGTTGGAAATGAGACTTGGGAGGATGAACCTCCCTTGCTCACCAAAGAACTGGATGACTTGTCTAGGCAGAAACTGCCTCAAAAGAGGCAGGATCCTGGGAAGTTTTCTATACCTTGTACCATAGGCACCATGACCTTCAAGAAGGCCTTGTGTGACTTAGGGTCAAGTGTAAACCTCATGCCCCTCTCTGTAATGGAGAAATTAGGGATCCTTGAGGTGCAAGCTGCAAGAATCTCATTAGAGATGGCAGACAATTCGAGAAAACAAGCTCATGGACTTGTAGAGAATGTTTTGGTGAAGATTGAAGACCATTACATTCCTACTGATTTCATAGTCCTAGAGACTGGGAAGTGCATGGATGAATCCATCATCCTTGGCAGACCCTTCCTAGCCACAGCAAAAGCTGTGATTGATGTTGATAGAGGAGAGTTGATCATTCAAGTGAATGAAGAATCCTTGGTGTTTAAGGCCCAAGGACATCCCTCTATCATCATGGAGAGGAAGCATGAAGAGCTTCTCTCAAAACAGAGCCAAGCAGAGCCCCCACAGTCAAACTCTAAGTTTGGTGTTGGGAGGCTACAACCAAACTCTAAGTTTGGTGTTGAACCCCCACATTCAAACTCTAAGTTTGGTGTTGGGAGGTTCCAACACGGTTCTGAGCACTTCTGAGGCTCCATGAGAGTCCTCTGTCAAGCTAATGACATTAAAGAAGCGCTTGTTGGGAGGCAACCCAATGTTTTATAGCTAACTATTTCCTTTTGTTATTTTATCTTTTTTGTAGGTTGATGATCATAAGAAGTCACAAAAACAATAAAAAAAGCAAAAACAGAATGAAAAACAGGAAGAAAAACAGCACACCCTGGAGGAGAAGAAGCTGGCGTTCAAACGCCAGTAATGCTAGCTGTTGGGCGTTTAACGCCCAGTCTGGCACCATTCTGGGCGTTTAACGCCAGAAAGGGGCACCAGACTGGCGTTAAACGCCAGGAATGGGCACCAGCCCGGCGTTTAACGCCAGAAATAGCTCAAAACGTTATTTTGAGCAACATTTGGTGCAGGGATGACTTTTCCTTGACACCACAGGATCTGTGGACCCCACAGGACCCCACCATCACTCTCTCTCTTCTTCCCCCACTCACCAATCACCTCAATACCTCTTCCCCAAAAACCCTTCACCTATCAAATCCCATCTTTCTCTTCACCACTCACATCCATCCTTCATAAATCCCCACCAACCTCACCCTTCAAATTCAAACCACTTTCCCTACCAAACCCACCCTCCATGGCCGAACCATTACACCCCTCTCTCCTATATATACCCTTCTTCAACCCTTCATTTTCACACAACCTAAACACCCTTTCTTTCCCTTATTGGCCGAACACACAAACCTTCCCCCTCTTCCTCATTTCTTCTTCTTCTACTCTATTCTTTCTTCTTTTGCTCGAGGACGAGCAAACATTCTAAGTTTGGTGTGGTAAAAGCGTTGCTTTTTCATAACCGTTTATGGCATCCAAGGCCGGAGAAACCTCTAGAAAGAGGAAAGGGAAGGCAAAAGCTTCCACCTCCGAGTCATGGGAGATGGATAGATTCCTCTCAAGGGTGCATCAAGTCCACTTCTATGAAGTTGTGGCCTTGAAGAAGGTGATCCCCGAAGTCCCCTTTTCACTCAAAAAGGGTGAATATCCGGAGATCCGCCATGAGATCCGAAGAAGAGGTTGGGAAGTACTCACCAACCCCATTCAACAAGTCGGAATCTTGATGGTTCAAGAGTTCTATGCCAATGCATGGATCACCAAGAACCATGACCAAAGTGTGAACCCGAATCCCAAGAATTATCTCACTATGGTTCGGGGGAAATACTTGGATTTTAGTCCGGAGAGTGTGAGGGTGGCGTTCAACTTGCCTATGATGCAAGGAGATGAGCATCCTTACACTAGAAGGGTCAACTTTGATCAAAGGTTGGACCAAGTCCTCACAACCATATGTGAAGAGGGCGCACAATGGAAGCAAGATTCAAGAGGAAAGCCGGTTCAATTGAGAAGGCATGACCTCAAGCCCGTGGCTAGAGGATGGTTAGAGTTCATACAACGCTCAATCATTCCCACTAGCAACCGGTCCGAAGTTACCATAGACCGGGCCATCATGATTCATAGCATCATGATTGGAGAAGAAATAGAGGTTCATAAGGTTATAGCCCAAGAACTCTATAAGGTGGCGGACAAGACCTCCACCTTGGCAAGGTTAGCCTTTCCTCATCTCATCTGTCACCTCTGTTATTCAGTTGGAGTTGACATAGAGGGAGATACCCCCATTGATGAGGACAAGCCCATCACCAAGAAAAGGATGGAGTACACAAGAGACCCCTCTCATCAAGAGATCCCTGAGATTCCTCAAGGGATGCACTTTCCTCCACAAAATTATTGGGAGCAATTAAACACCTCCCTAGGAGAATTGAGTTCCAACATGGGACAACTAAGGGTGGAGCATCAAGAACACTCCATTCTCCTCCATGAAATTAGAGAAGACCAAAGAATCATGAAGGAGGAGCAACAAAGACAAGGAAGAGACATTGAGGAGCTCAAGCACTCCATAGGATCTTCAAGAGCAAGAAAGAGCCGCCATCACTAAGGTGGACCCGTTCCTTGATTTCCTTGTTCTTTATTCTTCTGTTTTTCGATTTTTATGCCTTATGTTTATCCATGTTTGTGTCTTGTGATCATTAGTGTCTTTGTGTCTATGCCTTAAAGTTATGAATGTCCTATGAATCCATCACCTCTCTTAATAAAAACGTGCTTAATTGAAAAGAAAAGAATTGCATGAATTCTGAATTTTATAATAGTTTAATTATTTTGATGTGGTGGCAACACTTTTGTTCTCTGAATGTATGCTTGAATAGTGCATATGTCTTTTGAACTTGTGGTTCATGAATGTTGGCTCTTGAAAGAATGATGAAAAAGGAGACATGTTACTGAGGATCTGAAAAATCATTAAAAATGATTCTTGAAGCAAGAAAAAGCAAAAAAAAAAAAGAGAAAAAGCAAACGAAAAAAAAAAAAACCGAAAAAAAAAAGAAGAAAGAAAAAGAAAGAAATAAAGTTGTGATCCAAGGCAAATAAGAGTGTGCTTAAGAACCCTGGACACCTCTAATTGGGGACTTTAGCAAAGCTGAGTCACAATTTGAAAAGGTTCACCCAATTATGTGTCTGTGGCATGTATGTATCCGGTGGTAATACTGGAAGACAGAGTGCTTTGGGCCACAGCCAAGACTCAATAAGTAGCTGTGTTCAAGAATCATCATACTTAACTAGGAGAATCAATAACACTATCTGGATTCTAAGTTCCTAAGGAAGCCAATCATTCTGAATTACAAGGGATAGAGTGAGATGCCAAAACTATTCAGAGGCAAAAAGATACAAGCCCCGCTCATCTAATTAATACTGATCTTCATAGATGTTTTTGGAGTTCATTGCATATTCTCTTCTTTTTATCTTATTTGATCTTCAGTTGCTTGGGGACAAGCAACAATTTAAGTTTGGTGTTGTGATGAGCGGATAATTTGTATGCTTTTTGGCATTGTTTTTAGTAGATTTTTAGTATGATCTAGTTAGTTTTTATTATATTTTTATTAGTTTTTAGTTAAAATTCACTTTTCTGGACTTTACTATGAGTTTGTGTGTTTTTCTGTGATTTCAGGTATTTTCTGGCTGAAATTGAGGGACCTGAGTAAAAATCTGATCCAGAGACTCAAAAGGACTGCAGATGCTGTTGGATTCTGACCTCCCTGCACTCGAAGTGGATTTTCTGGAGCTACAGAAGCCCAATTGGCGCGCTCTCAACGGCGTTGGAAAGTAGACATCCTGGGCTTTCCAGCAATATATAATAGTCCATACTTTGCCCAAGATTTGATGGCCCAAACCAGCGTTCAAAGTCACCTCAAGAAATTCCAGCGTTAAACGCCGGAACTGGCACCTAATTGGGAGTTAAACGCCCAAACTGGCACTAAAGCTGGCGTTTAACTCCAAGGAGAGTCTCTACACGAAATTGCTTCATTGCTCAGCCCAAGCACACACCAAGTGGGCCCGGAAGTGGATTTTTATGTCATTTACTCATCTATGTACTAGTTTTCTATAAGTAGGACCTTTTACTATTGTATTAGGGAGAGCCTTTTGATCATGTTTTATGATTGAACCCTCTTTGGGAGGCTGGCCATTCGGCCATGCCTAGACCTTGTTCTTATGTATTTTCAACGGTGGAGTTTCTACACACCATAGATTAAGGTGTGGAGCTCTGCTGTACCTCGAGTATTAATGCAATTACTATTGTTCTTCCATTCAATTCCGCTTGTTCTTTTACCAAGATATCACTTGTTCTTCAACATGATGAAGGTGATGATTGACGCCCATCACCATTCTCACCCCATGAACAAGGTGACTGACAACCATTCTTGTTCTACAAGCATCTGAGGCTTAGTGAATATCTCTTGGATTCCTGATTGCACGATGCATGGTTGATCGCCTGACAACCGAGTGCTCGCCTGACAAACGAGCCAGCCATTCCGTGAGATCAGAGTCTTCGTGGTATAGGCAAGAACTGATGGCGGCATTCAAGAGAATCCGGAAGGTCTAACCTTGTCTGTGGTATTCTGAGTAGGATTCAATTACTGAATGACTGTGACGTGCTTCAAACCTGTAACCTACTGGGCGTTAGTGACAGACGCAAAAGAGTGATTCTATTCCGGTAGGGGAGGGAACCAAACCGGTGATTGGCAGTACTGTGACAGAGTGCGTGCATTAGCTTTCACTGCGCGGATGGGAGGTAGCTGCTGACAACAGTGAAACCCTATACGAGCTTGCCATGGAAAGGAGTAAGAAGGATTGGATGAAGGCAGTAGGAAAGCAGAGAGACGGAAGGGAAGGCATCTTCATACACTTGTCTGAAGCTCTTACACCAATGATATACATAAGTATCACTATCCTTATCTTCTATGTTATTTTCGTTCATCATCATATACATTTGAGTTTGCCTGACTAAGATTTACAAGATGACCATAGCTTGCTTCAATGCTAACAATCTCCGTGGGATCGACCCTTACTCACGTAAGGTATTACTTGGACGACCCAGTGCACTTGCTGGTTAGTTGTGTGAAGTTGTAGTGATCACAATTTCGCGCACCAATTGTTCCAACCTTGATGCCTGTTCTCATTGTAATTTCCTCTTCCTGTAACATAATTGTAACCAGACTCATATCCAAAGGGGTGAGAGTTCATGGTAGTAAGAGAAAATAAAAACAAAAATTAAGAAAATATTTTGAAAAAGATATAGTTTTTGAAAAAGATATGAAAATATTTTTGAAAAAGATATGATTTTTGAAAAAGATAAGACAAGATAAAAAAAATTTAAAATAAAAATCTGAAATTTTTTTTTTAAAAATATTTACAATAACCAATAATAAGGCACATGTTTGCAATTCCCCGGCAACGGCGCCATTTTGACGTTGGGATTTTTGCCAGTAAAGAATTTCATAAAAACAGTCACGTTGTAGATATAGTCTCTAAACCGACAGAAATCCCTTCGTACAAACGTTTTGGTTGTCACAAGTAACAAACCCCTAAATAAATTGATAACCGAGTATTTAAACCTCAGGTCGTCTTCTCAAGGAATTGCAGGGAGGTATGTTCTTATTATTGGTTATGAGTTGTAAATTGGGGTTTAGGAAGTAAGGGGGCAGTATGTTGCACCAAAAAAATAATAAGAAAAATAAATAAATAACTATAAAATAAACTCTTGGCAAGGTATGGGAACTGGAGGTCCTATCCTGGTTATCCTTATCAATTGTAATGAGAATTGGATTTTTCTCCCACTTTGTTAACCTCTAACTATGAAGGTAAATTAAGTGGATGAATTAATTTTGATTCCTCAGGTCCTAGTCTTTCCTTGGGAAAGACTAGAGTTATTGGAACTTGAATTAATGAAACGAAGAAATCCAATTTTCAATCAACAATGAGTTTGATAACTCTAGAGTCACCAATTATTTAACCAAAACCAAGAATGTAAAAAGCTAAATTAAAATCATAAATATCTGGAATACCTTCAATTCATTCAAAGCAGTAAAATCTAAAACTAACAATATTCACAAGCCAATTGGGCAATAGGAAAATCCAAATTATTTATATAAATAAAAGACATACAGCAATCATCAATCTGAATTATCTCAAATAACATTAATTTAAAAGAGTAATCTGTAACATGGAAGAATTCATAAATTAAATTGGGATAAATAAAAATAAAGAACCTGGGATTGAGAGTCACTCCTAAAACTAAGAGAAGTCCTACATCCTAATCCTAAGAGAGAGGAGAGAACCTCTCTCTCTCTAAAAACTACATCTAAAACATGAAAAGTGAATTATGAGTGAATAATTATGAATACATGCATTCCCCCACTTTATAGCCTCTAATCTGTGTGTTCTGGGCTGAAAACTGGGTCAAAAGCAGCCCAGAAGTGACGCAGAAAAGTGACGCGGCCACATGGCTCACGCGGCCGCGCGGGTTGCGTTCCTGCCAGGTCACGCGTCTGCGTGACTCACGCGTTCGCGTCGCCTGGCGTCGGGGCAGCTATCGCAAATTATATATCAAATCGAAGCCCCGGACGTTAGCTTTCCAACGCAGATGGAAACGCGTCGTTTGGACCTCTATAGCTAAAGTTATAGCCATTTGAGTGCGAAGAGGTCAGGCTGGACAGCTTAGCAGTTTCTCCAACTTCTTGTATTCCTTCCACTTTTGCATGCTTCCTTTCCATCCTCTGAGCCATTCCTACCCTGTAATCTCTGAAAACACTTAACACACATATCAAGGCATCTAATGGTGATAAGAGAGGATTAATATTAGAAATTATAAGTCCAAAGAAGCATGTTTTCAATCAAAGCACATAATTAGGAAGGCAAATGTAAAACCATGCAAATAGTATGAATAAGTGGGTAAAGAGTTGATAAAAACCACTCAATTGAGTACAAGAAAAATCATAAAATAGTGGTTTATCAGGATCCTATCTCCAACTTCACTCCCCAGCCTCTTGTCTTCATTTTCGGACTTGAAATTGGGCCAAAAGCAGCTCAGAAATCGCCCCCAATATTTTTCTTTTACTAAGTGATAAACCCCATTTTGAGGGTTTATCTTGTATTGATTTCAGGGGTTTTATCAATGATTCCACACGCTTTTCATATGAAAATACAAGACTTTGTGATCCTTTCCTAATTTTTGCCTCATGGATGAAAACATGCTTATTTTGCACTAAACTAGATACATTTCTAATCTTCTCTTGGTGCCATTCGATGCCGTGACCTATGTGTTAAGTGGTTTCAGAATATAGGGCAGGAATGAACCGGAAGAGAGAAGGAGAATGGGTGCAAAGGAAGGGAGCATGAGAAATTGAGCCTTGGGAACTTCAGCAAGGGTGCGTGCGCGTACTTGGCGCACCTGCGTGGATTGCGCAGCTAGAAGCCAAAGTCAAAAGCCAAGCTACGAGCCGGCACGTGTAGCGGCTAAGCCATGATTCCCATGGGCGCGCACGCGTACGTTACGCTTCCGCTCGCATTGCAAGGTGCCCCAGTGGCGCGCACGCGTGCTTTGCGCGTGCGCGCTGATGCTCGAATATGATTTTTTTAAAGAGTCACGTGACCTGGGCGTGGAGGCAGTTGGAGATCCCATCTTGGGGAAGTGCCTTGGCGGGAAGAGCTTAAGAAGACCAGGGGTTGAAGGGTTAAGGGACTTTTGGTTCATTTTAGATGGTTCTAGATATTTTTTTGCTATTGGTAGTTACACTCTTGGGTGGAGAGAGAGAGATTCCAAGCTCTCATTAGGGTTCATCTTCTTCCATTTCTGAATTCTCAATCACTCTTTGGTGAGATCCATTGTAATTCTCAATTTACTTTGTTCATGTTATAGATCTTCTTCTCTAATCTCAATTGGTGCTTGTAATTGCTCAATTCTCATAGATCCTAGATCCAACTTTGTAGTTTTGGATTTTATCAATTTCTTGAGAAGTTCATTTCTATTGTTGTTCTTTGTTGATTGTTGTTAATTTCTTGTGTTGAAGCACTTTTAATTCTAATTTCTTCTCATTCTTACTATGCCTTTCATCCTTGCTCATCAATTGTTTGATAAAATGCCAACACTAGTTATGGAGTAAAAGTTTCTTACTTGGCATAGGGTTTGGGCCATTAGAAAGAGTTGAATAGTTTATGTCAATTGTTGATTTGGAATTAGAGATTGCTAGTTGACTTGGAGTGCACTAAAGCTAGATTTCCCTAGGGTAAAACTAGGACTTGTGACTCAAGTTGGTTACTCTCATTTGACTTTCCTCTATACCTAGGGGTTAACTAAATGAAGCAAGCCCTAATTGTTATCATCATTGAAGAAGCTATAATGATAGAATTTCTAATGCCGACCCTAGGCCAAAATCTTCTAAAATTGATTGTTTGTCATCTATTTTGCTAAACCCTCAAAGAATCATAACAAGGCTTCCTAATCATTAAGATGCATTCTCTAGCAATTCCAAGGGAGGACGACTCGGGAGACTAGTACTCTCGGTTATAGATTGTAGGATTGTTTGATGCGAAGTTTGAATGTCGATTAGACTATACTCATGGTTATATCCATTATTGAATTCTATATCGGCATGATAAATTTCGGTTATCAAAATGGCGCCGTTGCCAGGGAATTTGCTTAGTGTGCCATGTTATTGTTTAGAGTAAATATGTGTATATGTACATAGTTGCATTTCATTGTGATTCTTTGTTCAAGTGACTAACCCCTCATCGTTACCATGAGTTTTAATTCTCCTTCATTGCATGACGCGTTCACAACCGAATCTGAGCTTCGTCCCCTTTGATCCGGAAATAGAACGAACTTTGCTTCATATTAGACAAGCTCGGAAGCGGTTAAGTTTTGGAAAAGGTGAAAAGGTTTTCACCACCTCAACCACCTTACTAAAAGTGAACATTGAACCATCACTCAAAGAAGGCAATAACCATTCTCCCATCAATATCACTAACAACTCTTCTTTTGTTTTAGGTACTAACGCCATGGATGCTCCGAGGAGAGTTACTATCAAGGAAGCGGGTGCACCAGATTATGTCCTTCAACCCCTTCATGTAACTCACCCCAACTTGAATGCAAACTTTAAACTCAAGACCGCTTTGATCAACCTCCTACCTAAATTCCATGGGCTTCCCGCACAAGACCCTATTCGACATCTCAAAAACTTTCATCGTATATGCTCAACAACTAGACGGGAAGGATCCGATGAGGTTGCTATATGGTTGTTTGCTTTCCCTTTCTCTCTTGAGGACAAGGCTAAAGAATGGTTCTACACTCTATCTAGTGAAGTCACCTCCGATTGGGACTTGCTTAGAAGAGGATTCTTGGATAAATTCTTGCCCCCGAAGAAGATGGATAGGCTAAGGAAGGAAATGTCATGTATTGTACAAGGTGAAACAGAACCACTATACGAGTATTGGGAACGGTTTCGTAAGCTACTAGACGCATGCCCTAATCACATGCTTGACACTCAAGTGTTGCTTGGATACATATGTCAAGGGATGCGAGAACAAGATAGAACTCTCTTGGACACCTCTAGCAATGGTTCTTTGTCTAAATATAAAACAGCAGAGGAGGCATGGCAACTTATCATTGACTTAGCCGAATCTAATCAACATATAAGACGAAGAGTCAACTGCCCAAAAACCGTGAATGAGGTATCAACTAGTAGCAAAACCACCGCTCTAACCAAATCCTTGAGTGAAATGACATCCATCTTGAGGCAACTCCAATTGAGCCAACAACAACCACAACAACCTCAACCATACCAACAACACCCTCCACCCCCTCAACAATAAAATCAACAATTGGTCCCTCAGAAAGTGTGTGGCATTTGTTCTTGCTATTCCCACTACACGGATGAGTGCCCAAGCCTTCAAGAAGACAACACTTTGGTGGCTACTCACAATTTCTATAACCGCCCAAATCAAGGGTACTACCAAGGCGGTAATCCTAACCAAGGGCACCCTTATCAAGGAGGAAGCTACAATCAAGGGAGTGGAAATCATAATCAAAATTGGAGAGACAATCATCAACAAGGAAATAGGGACAACAACAACAATGGAGAAGGTCAAAGATGGAATAACAACTCACAAAACCGGCCACCATACAACCAACAAAATCCACCATACAACCAACAAAACCAACAAAGAAACTACCAAACATACCAACCACCACATCAAAGACCACCACCCAACCAATCACAAGCTCCTCAACTCACATATCCATCCGCCCCCTCTAACCAAGATGATACACTCCGGACCATCATCCAAGGCCAAAAGGAACTACAAAACACACTTGCTTCCGGTCTCACCGGCCTCACCTCTACACTACAAGCTCTTCTTGCACGCATGGACCCACCATCAAATTCCACTCCTCAACCCCCAATCCAAAGCGTCATTCCCTCTCAACCTCAACCCAATCCTAAGGGAGGCATCAATGCCATCACCCTAAGATCCGGAACACAATTAAAAGAGAAGGGAGCAAAGGATTCAAATCCCATCACAACCGCTCAAGAGGAGGAGAGAATAGATATAGAAGAGGTAGTAGAAGAGGAGACACCACAAGTCATAGTTGAGGATGAAGAAGCTCAACCCACAAAAGAGACTCCCAAGACTAAGAGAACCTTGGAAGAAGAAATTGCTCAACCACTCCCATTTCCAACACTTGCAAAGAAAGCTAGGAAGCGCGTAGAACTCGACCCCAAAATGATAGAAATGTTCAAGAAAGTCGAGGTAACCATCCCCCTCTTTGATGCTATCCATCAAGTTCCTAGATATGCAAAATTCCTTAAAGACCTATGCATGAACAAGGATAGAATTCTTGAATTGGAAACCATCCCATTGGGGAGTTCTATTTCCACTTTAATGGGAGCATTGCCCGAGAAGTGTGATGATCCGGGTATTGAAGTTACCACCACTAAAAAGGTCGACGGCAAGATTTGTCCTAGCGGATAAAAGCATAATAACCGTGACGGGTGTTGTGGAAGATGTATTGGTGAATATCAAAGGGTTGGTGTTTCCGATTGACTTCTATGTCCTTGAAATGCCATCAAGTGAACCCGAGAGAGCATCATCCATCCTACTTGGAAGACCATTTTTGAGGACTTCTAGATTCAAGCTAGATGCCTACTCGGGAACATACTCATTTGAGATAGATGGGAGAGTCGTGAGTTTTAGCCTAGAAGAAGCAATGAAGCACCCACCGGAGAATCACTCTCTATTCCGGTGTGATCCAATTGACAACATTGTTGCCGAAGTGCACCTTGCAAAGTTGGATGAGAAGTACATGATTGAAGAAGCAAATGAAGATCCAAGCAAATTAAACACCACACACCATACAAACCATCCGGAGATTCAAACTTCAAATCATGACAAAAAGATGGAATTGAAGCCACTACCACCCTACCTAAAGTACTCATATCTTGATGAAGCCCACAAGCTCCCCGTGATAATTGCAAAAGAGCTAACCCCTCAACAAGAAGAAAAGTTGCTAGATATCTTGAGGAAAAATAAAAAGGCAATCAGGTGGAGTTTGGCGGATCTAGTGGGAATAAGCCCCCAAGTATGCGAGCACCGCATATTTCTTGAAGAAGGAGCAAGACCGGTCCGACAACCTCAAAGGAGACTTAATCCAACCATTCTTGAGGTTGTGAAAAAGGAGGTCACTCGGCTACTTGAAGCGCACATCATCTATCCCATCTCGGATAGCGAGTGGGTAAGCCCGGTCCAAGTGGTGCCAAAGAAATCCGGGGTGACCACAATCAAAAATGAAAGCGGTGAACTTATAGCAACAAGGGTGCAAAATTCTTGGAGGGTATGTATAGACTACCGAAGATTGAATGCGGCCACAAGAAAAGATCACTTTCCACTACCGTTCATTGATCAAATGCTTGATCGACTAGCCGGTAAATCATATTATTGCTTTCTTGATGGTTACTCCGGATACTTCCAAATACACATTGCTCTAGAGGACCAAGAAAAAACCACATTTACTTGCCCCTTTGGAACGTATGCTTACAAGCGTATGCCATTTGGCCTATGCAACGCACCGGCAACGTTTCAAAGATGCATGATGAGCTTATTTGCGGACTTTTTAGAGCAATGTATGGAAGTTTTCATGGACGACTTTAGTGTGTACGGTGATTCATTTGATCATTGCTTAGGCAACCTTGAAAAAGTCTTAGAGAGATGCACCAAAACAAACCTTGTCTTAAATTTTGAAAAATGTCATTTCATGGTCAAACAAGGCATTGTTTTGGGACACATCATTTCAAAAGAAGGCATCTCCGTAGATCCGGTAAAAATAAATGTCATATCTAGTTTACCTTACCCCTCCTCCGAGAGGGAAGTCCGCTCTTTTCTTGGACATGCAGGATTCTACCGGAGATTCATCAAAGACTTTAGCAAGGTGGCTTTACCTCTCTCTAGACTACTGCAAAAGGACACTGAATTTGAGCTGAGCAAAGAATGCATGGAAGCGTACGACAAGCTTAAAGTGGCATTGACACAAGCTCCTATTGTGCGAGGGCCAAATTGGACTCAACCGTTTGAAATCATGTGCGATACCTCGAACTACGCAATAGGAGCCGCGTTAGCACAACGCGAGGGTAAGATTCCCTATGTCATAGCTTATGCTTTCAAAACACTAGATGGAGCCCAATCCAACTACACCACTACCGAAAAAGAACTCCTAGCTATTGTTTTCGCTTTGGACAAGTTTCGAGCCTATCTTCTTGGTTCCAAGGTAGTAGTGTACTCGGATCACGCGGCATTAAAGTATTTGTTGGCCAAAAAGGAATCAAAACCGAGATTAATTCGATGGGTGCTCTTGTTACAAGAATTTGACTTGGAGATCAAGGATAGGAGTGGTTCCCAAAACTTAGTGGCGGACCATCTAAGTCGCCTCGAACACACAAAAGGTGACACTACTCCTATCAATGACTCCTTTCCTCTAGATAGTTTGCACTCAATCTCGGAAGTAGTTCCTTGGTATGCCCCAATAGCAAACTACTTGGTTTCACGCACCTTCCCTCCCAACCTCAACAAATATCAAAAGGATAAGCTGAAAAGCGAATCCAAATACTATGTGTGGGACGATTCCTATTTGTGGAGGTGTGGAGCGGACCAAATAGTGCGGCGGTGCATACCTCAAACCGAATTCCAAGCAATCTCGGACACTTGCCATTCTTCCAAAGGAGGTGGCCACTACGGCCCCCAAAGAACGGCAAGAAAGGTCCTTGATTGCGGATTTTGGTGGCCAACCCTTCTCAAAGACTCTTCCCTCTATTGCAAATCTTGTCCCCAATGTATTCGGTTTGGAAATATTTCTAAGAAGGACGAAATTCCCCAACAAAATATGCTTTTTTGTGAAATTTTTGATGTATGGGGAATCGACTTCATGGGACCATTTCCAAATTCCAATGGCTTTCTCTACATTTTGTTAGCCGTCGATTATGTGTCAAAATGGATGGAGGCAATCCCCACCCGGACGGATGATGCTCATGTTGTCTATTCTTTTGTGAGGAACAATATCATTTGTCGTTTTGGCTCCCCAAGAGCAATCATAAGTGACCAAGGATCCCATTTTTGCAACAAAAAAATGGACGGCCTTATGAGAAAGTATGGCATCACACACAAAATTGCCACGGCCTACCACCCTCAGACAAACGGCCAAGCTGAGGTTTCTAACCGGGAAATTAAACATGTGTTGGAAAGGATTGTGAAGCCGAATAGGAAGGATTGGAGCGCTAAGCTCTCCGATGCACTTTGGGCATATCGAACGGCTTACAAAACACCCATTGGCATGAGCCCTTTTAGGCTTGTATATGGTAAAGCATGCCATTTACCGGTAGAAATCGAACACAAAGCTTATTGGGCCATAAAGGAATGCAATCTGAGTTTGGGTGGAGCCGGAGTAGAGAGAAAGCTTCAATTGGCGGAATTGGAATGCTTGAGATTAGAAGCCTATGACAATTCTAGACTCTACAAGGAAAAGATGAAAGCCATTCATGACAAGAACATTAGGAGAAGGGAATTTAGACCCGGTGAGCTAGTCCTCCTTTACAATTCAAAGTTGAGATTACTACCCAGAAAGCTGAGATCAAGATGGGATGGACCTTACCAAGTAGAGAAAGTAGAACCTTACGGGGTCTACCACTTGCGCCACCCATCAAGTCTGGACATTTTCAAGGTCAATGGGCACCGTCTCAAATTGTACCATGGTGAGCAAAGAAAGAACTCCAAGGAATTTGAAGTGTTCCTCTTGAGGGATGCATCTCTTGAACAAGAACTTTGAGCTAGTGGAAGTCCAACTTAAGGACGGTAAACAAAAGTGCTAGGTGGGAGACACCCCACCATGGTAAGATCTATCATTTGTACATAGCCATTGAATTCTTCTTTGATTGATACTTGCTCAATACTTGACTTCATGTTTGGTAGTTAGGTATTTGATGAAGTTGTAGCTAGGTTTGATTTCAAGTTTTGTTTCATTTGTCGAGTTTGTTTGGTACTTTATCATGTTAAATCATCCTTCTATAGTGCTTAAATGGCTGTCTGGAGGGTTGGAATGCTTGAAGTGGTGCAAGAACACGAAAACTTTGAAAAAGCACCACTCCGCGCGTGCGCGCACCTGGCGCGTACGCGCCCATGAAGCATTTTCAACCATCCACGCGGGCGCGCGACGTGCGCAGACGCGTGGATTGCAAAAAAATTACCCCTCCATACATTTTCCAGAAAGTTGCACTCACACTACGCCAGCACCATGCTTGAGGCACAGGCCAATCACGTGTGCGTGCATATGGCGCGTACGCACACTTTTGACAGTCCGCGGATCGATGCGCCAGCGCACCTTGCGCGCGCGCGCCGATCGCCCCTGTGCACTCCTGGTACATTTTTCCAGAGAGTTGGGCCACTCTCGCACCTGCTGATGCATTTGCATATTTACTATATTAGCTAGTTAGTTTAGTTGGTTTTAGCTTAATTTCACTCATTTTCTCTAAATAAACAAGTCCTTTTATGAGTTTTATCTTCATGCATGAGAACACCAAGGAACATGTTGATTCTAGCCAAATTCATGCAAATGATTTAAAGAATACATACATGAATGAGTATGAATGAATCTCATGAAATTTATTGCATGAATTGGTAAGACTTTGAAGCTATTTCCTTTGTTGATGATAGGTGATGAAACAAGGAAGCATGGAAGCAAGAATGATGCAAGCTGGGCAAGAAGAAGTTGGCGTTGCCAACTTGGGAAAAGGGGACGTTTTTATGGACAACGCCAGGCAACCAAGAAGCAAAGTTGGCGTTGCCAACTTGAGGAATGTGGTGCGTTGTTGGAGGCAACGCCAGGCAGATTTGGAAGCAAAGTTGGCGTTGCCAACTTGAAGAATAGGCTGCGTTGTTGAAGGTAATGCCAGGCAGCCTTGGAAGAGAAGTTGGCGTTGCCAACTTGGAGAAAGGAGTGAGTTATTCAAGGCAACGCCAAGCAACAAGAATGAAGCCTTGAAGAGGAGCTCGAGGGCGTTGCCAACGCCAAGAACCATAGGCGTTATTCAAGGCAACGCCAAGCAACTTTGGCACCATAGGAAGCAAGCTCGAGCACGTTGCCAACGTGCTACTTCACTGGCGTTATTCAAGGCAACGCCAGAAATGGTTGCTTGGCTAGGCACCAAGTCTTGGGTGCCAGCCAAGTTGCCAACGCCAGGATGTGCACCAGCCGAGTTGCCAACGCCAAGAAGCCTTGCCATGCACGTTGCCAACGCCAAGAAGCCTTGCCATGCACGTTGCCAACGCCAGGATGTGCACCATTCACGTTGCTAACGCTAGGGAGGAGTGCCATTCACGTTGCTAACTTGGGATTGCATGGGCGTGTTCATCAACAACTCCAACAAACCTGGCAGCCTGACCTTGCCCTCTTCCATGGAGTATATCTTGAGTTGTAGACCTTCAAATGATGCACTCTCAACGGCATTGGAAAGTAGACATCCAGAGCTTTCCAACCATATATCATAGTATGGGGTTGACATTCGTTTAAAGCTTCAAAAGCGGGCTTCATTTAGAGCTTCAGAATCTGAAGGCGTTGGCAACTTGGAAATACAAAGGCGTGTTTGCCAAAAACGCCTGCGATTTTAGCAGCCTGACCATGTCTCCTTCAATGGAAGATATCTTGAGCTATAGAGATCCAAATTGAGTGCTTCCAGTTGCGTTGGAAAGCTAACATTCAGAGCTTTCCAACCATATATAATAGTCTATAGTGGAGCACAAAATTGAAGCCAAACCAGAGTCACCTTTAGGCCCTAAAAACAAGAACATGAAGTTGAATTCAAGAAGGCTAGAGATGAGCCTTGGAGGTGGGCACGAGCACGTTGCCAACGTGCTAGCAAGGGTGCGTTTTTGGCAACAACGCCAGCCTCGTTTCCCTGCTTTGGGAGGCTAGGCACGAGCACGTTGCCAACTTGGGAGTGAAGGTGCGTTTTTGGCAACAACTTGGCAACTTAACCTTACCTTCTTTGAGGAAGCATAACTTGAGCTAGGAAAGTCCAAATGAGGTGATTCCAGTGGCATTAGAAAGAAGACATCAAGAGCTTTCCAATGATGTATAATAGTCCATATTGAAGCAGAGGATTGACACTCAAATTCTGGGCTACATTTGGCATGAAAATGGAGCAAAGAAGAGGAATAGCAAGTTGTTAGCAACAACTTGGGCTAGCAACGCCCAAGTCTCAAACTTCACTTCCAGGAAAGGCCATGCACATTGCCAACGTGCATTAAGCCTAGAGTTGTTGCCAATAACGCCCCTCAATGGGCCAGAATTGGTGCCAACTTGCTCTGCCTCCTCTATTCCTTACAAAGGCTAGCAAGTTCTTCCAATTGAGCCAAGAATTCAACAAAGAGGAAGCCCATATTGCTAACCCAATTCAAGATCTATGAAAGAGTTTTAGGACTAGTATAAATAGGATTTGAGTTTGTACTTGTAGGGGACTTTTACCTTTACTTTTTGACACTTAGAATTTTACACTTTTGAACACTTTATTTTGAGAACTCTTTTGGTACTTCCGGGAATATACCCGAGAGCATTTTGGGGGTTCTCCTGGGAACTTCTCTTCTTCATTTTCTAAAGCTTTAAGCATTTCATCATTCTTCTTCTTCTTTCTTTACACTTAGTTTAGTTTTTGTTGATGGCAATTATGGTTGAAATTGGAGCAATGACTCACTAAACCCCACTTTCATTAGGGGGAGGAGCTCTGCTTGTTGGAATGAATTGGTGAATTCATCTTGTCCTCCTCAATTTTAGTGGTTGATCTAAAGAGGGAACTCTTGTTCTTCAAAGATTCAACCACCATCGAGAGAGGGGTTAATCTATATGAATTATGTGGTGAATTTGAGGAATGAGTCACATAATTCAGTTTAGAGTTCATGCTTTCATGATTTCCTTAATCAATACACCTTGGTTAGTATGTGAGATGTAACTCTCCTTGGTTGAGATTATGGGAATTGTGTGGCTGGATTAGATTTGAGCTTCATCTCTTCTCATGAACAAATAGATCACGAGAGTGGCATTTGGTTATGTGGAGAGAAATTGGATCACCAAGAGATTGGGATTCAATTACCCACTTGCCATGGATCTATGCCCATGATTGAGAAGGATTTGACTAACATCAATTCATGAACACTTGCATCTCTGATCCCTAATGATCTTCTCTACCATCAATTCTTATTTCTTTTGCTTCTAGTTGTTTGATTACCCATAACCCAAGTCCCTTCTACATTCTGTCAATTTACTATTCTTGTCATTTACATTTTGTTCCTTTAATTCTTGTTATTTACTCTTATGTTCTTTAAATTTCTGCAACCTTTAATTCCTTGCCATTTATCTTTGATGTCATTTAAGTTTCTTGCACTTTAAGTTTCCGTTATTTACTTTCATTTTATTTCTATATTCCCGTTCTTTAAATTCCTTGCAATTTAAATTCCTGCACTTATGTTCAAAAGTCACAATGCTCATAAAAATCAAAATCATATTTGCTTGACTAAATTTACCATTTAATTAAAGTTGCTTAATCTACCAATCCTCGTGGGATCGACCTCACTCTAAGTGAGTTTTACTACTTGATACGACCCGGTATACTTGCCGGTTGTACGTAAATCTAATTTTTACGTATCAAGTTTTTGGTGCCGTTGCCGGGGATTGGAAAAGATTGACAATAATTATGTGAATGGTAATTTAGATTAAGCATTTTTTTTAGTACTTTTGTTAAGCCCACTAACTGTTTGATACTTTGTTTCACTAACTCTAATTCCACTCTAACTCTAGAGTGTCTCACTTGTGATTTTGGTTCTATTTGTGTATGTCAGGAGCTAGTAGACATAACATTGAGGACGAGAGAACCCTCCGAAGGATAAGGAGAGCAGAAAGAGGAAAGGGAATAGTTGGTGAAGAGGATTCAGAGGGAGAAGATCAAGTCATGGAGGATGAGATGCACAATCCTGGAGGGGTCAACAACAATGATAGACCACCTAGAAGGGTGCTTTCTTCTTACACCATCCCTGATCCAAGACATTGTGGGAGCAGCATTGCCACTCCTCCAGTTCAGGCCAATAATTTTGAGTTAAAACCCCAACTCATCACGTTGGTACAAAACAACTACTCCTATGGAGGGGGACCTCTTGAAGACCCAAATCAACATCTATCTGTTTTTCTGAGGATATGCAATACAGTGAAGACAAATGGAGTGCATCCAGATGTCTACAAGTTGCTGTTATTCCCATTCTCTTTGAGGGATAAAGCCACTCAATGGCTAGAATCATTCCCTAAGGAAAGCCTCAATGATTGGAATGAAGTGATGAGAAGATTTCTAGCAAAGTTCTACCCACCTCAAAAGATCATCAAGTTGAAGACAGAGGTTCAAACCTTTAGGCAAATGGATGGGGAGTCATTATATGAAGCCTGGGAAAGGTACAAGGCACTAATGATAAGATGCCCACCTGACATGTTTAGTGATTGGGTCAAACTCCAAAACTTCTATGAAGGCCTAAGTCCAGAAGCAAGGAAAGGACTAGATTACTCATCAGGAGGATCACTCAACATGATGAAAACTGCTGAGGAGGCTCAAGACCTCATTGAGATTGTGGCAAACAATCAGTATTATTACTCATCAGAGAGGCAGCATAATCCGACCCCAAAGAAAGGTGTAATGGAGCTTGAAGGTGTTGATGCTATCTTGGCACAAAACAAGTTAATGCACCAACAAATCCAACAACAAATGGAGCTGATAACAAAGAGAATGGATGGTTTCCAGCTAGCATTAGTGAACACAACAAATCAACCATCACTTGAATGGGGCCAAGGTGAAGGGACCACTGTTGAACAGCCACAAGAACAAGTTCAATACATGCAAAATACTTCAAATGCTCAGGATGAATTTCATGGTGATACATACAACCCCTCTTGGAAAAATCATCCCAACCTAAGGTGGGGTGAAAACCATTGGCAAAAGAACAACAGCCACAACCATACCCGTAACACAAACAACCAAAATCACCATGCCACCAACACTAACCAATATAGAAAAACACAAAACACATATCAACCACCTCATAATAACTCACAAACTCACCAAAACAACTTTCCTGCACCAACATCCAACGCACAGAATTACCACACTAATCCACCCAACAACTTTCAACAACAATCAACCCCCATCATATCCCCAATTGACCATCATGAGACTAGAATTTCAAGTCTTGAAGCAACCTTGCAAGCACTTGCTCAAACCACTCAAGCCTTAGCTAAGGGACAAAAGGAACATGAGGTCACCATGAAGAATATTGAGAGACAAGTGGGACAATTAGCCAAACAAGCTGAACGGCCAACCAATGTTCTTCCAAGTGATACGATACCCAACCCAAGAGACACAGAAAAAGCCATAAAATGGGAGGAGTGTAAAGCAATCACCCTGAGAAGTGGGAAGAAAGTGGAGATAGAAGCCACTACTCAGGAAGAGCACATCAAAGAAGGCTTAAAAGAAGAGGTGAAGGAACAAAAGCAGGAGCAAGAAACCTATACACAAAGTGATAAATTAGCTAAGAAGGAGGCAGTGAAAGCATACCAACCAATGCTCCCATACCCTCAAAGGTTTAAAGAAGAGAACAAAGAGAAGCAATATTCCAAATTCTTGGAAATATTCAAGACACTACACATCAACATCCCCTTCATTGAAGCACTTGAACAGATGCCCCTATATGCTAAGTTCATGAAGGAATTGTTGACAAAGAAAAGATCCTTGAAAGAGGGACAAACGGTTGTGATGACCAGGGAGTGTAGTGCCATCATCCAGAAAAAGTTGCCAAAGAAGATGAAAGACCCAGGGAGCTTTCACATCCCCTGCACAATAGGCAACATGATGATTGAGAGAGCATTTTGTGATCTTGGTGCAAGCATAAATCTGATGCCTCTATCTTTGATGAGGAAGCTTCAGATTCATGAATTGAAACCTACAAAGATAGCCCTTCAAATGGCGGATAAATCTATTCAGCAAGCACTCGGGGTTGTAGAGAATGTATTAGTAAAGGTGGACAAATTTTTCCTCCCAGTTGACTTTGTCATCCTAGACATAGAGGAAGATGACAACACTCCCATTATTCTAGGGAGGCCCTTTTTAGCTACTGCCAGGGCATTGATAGATGTCGAAAAAGGAGAATTAATGCTAAGAGTGCATGATGAGCATATAGTGTTCCATGTCTTCAAGAATTTGCAAGACTCCACCCAAGAGGAAGAGTGTATGAAGATTGATTCCATAGATCCAAACTTGAAAGAGGCACCTGATGGGGCACTTCCAAGCTCATGCAGGAAAGAAAATGAAGAGGTGGAGGTGCTGCAACAAGCTCAAAGAATAGAGGAGAAGCTGCAATCAAAGTCAGCATTTAAGATTCATAGCAAGGACCGTCCAAAAATTGAGATCCCAAAACCTGAACTATCTCCTGGAAAAGAAGAGAGTCCCAAGAAGAAAATGCCAAGAGGATGGAGAAACAAGAAAATCTCCACTGAAGACTTCTCACCAGGGGATAAAGTGATGCTAACTTACCAACCAATAGAGACATTTCCACACTTTTCTGGATACTACACAGTGAACAAAATCCTCTCACTTGAACATGTGGAAATCATCAAGAATGATACTGGAAGGAAGCTCACGGTGAGAGGGGAAGGATTAAGGCACTATGATCATCATCCGCCCTAAAGAGGGACAACCGTCAAGCTAATGACGATAAAAAAGCGCTTGTTGGGAGGCAACCCAACCAAAGGTAGTCTTCTTTTCTTAGTTAATTCAATAAAAGAGTTAAGTATATTTATCTGCATTGCAAGGAGCTAAGTTTGGTGTTACACACCAACATAATTCAAAGGTGAATGTGAGGTGCTAAGTTTGGTGTTCCACCAAAAAGTTTCATTAAAGACACATTTTAACCCTTTGCATGATTAGTCACTAGCTCCAAACAATCAGAAAAATTACTTAACAATTGCTACTTTTAATTTAGATTTTGTTTCCTTAATAGAAGTACTTGATGTTTCTTACATGTACTCATTCCACTGCATATAAAAGTAAGCAAGGAACTAAGTTTGGTGTCCCCACACCAAATTATGTCTAGAAGATCACAAGCATACATGCATGCTAACCATCTCTCAAGTGCTTGGGGACAAGCAACTTTCAAAATTCATTGTAGGCGATCACTTCAATCTTGAAAAGGATCTAGCATCATCAACCAAAGAGACAAAGAGGGATATAAAGACCAACAATGATGATGATAAGGAGTAAAGCAAATAAACTCAAAAAGGTTGTATTGTTTAGTGATTGTCTTGTATTCAAACTACTATGATTGAAAGTGATATTGTACCTCTGTTTGTCTGCTTAGTATAACTTCTTTTTAGTTCAATAACTAAGATGTTTGATGTGTCATAACACCATACTCTTGAAATTGCTTGCACTCAATACCTATGAAAATGCAAACAGAGAACATTTCTTTGAAAAGAATGATTGAGGAGTCAAAAAAATCTATTTTGAGGCAAGCAAAAGATTAAGAGAAGTGGTGGTTCTAGTTGTATGATTGTGTATTGAGGTTTCATGTTTGTGAAAACTTGCATGGGAGCTCATAGGCAGGAACTAGAGTTCAAAGAAGTATTATGGAGATTCTCAAACACTTATTGATCCAAGAAGCAGCAAAAAAAAGCAAAAAAAAAAAAAGAAAAGAAAAGAAAATACAAAAGCAAAAAGAACATAGCCCAAGGCTCTGAGCATCAATTACTAGGCAGAAAAAGAAGAATGAAACAAAAACTCAAAGAGTTGCTATCCTAGTAAATGCTTGTGGTTGAAGTGTGTCAAGGAAAGAGGCTTGAGCAAGTAAATCCGAGGGGTGCTTTAACACCTAATACCTTAAAACCAACTGGTTTAGGAGTATTGATTGAAAACTTATTTAAAGAGCCGCCTTGAGACATGATACTTAGAGTCGAGGCCAAAGCAAAGAAAAATTATAAGCTGCTTCAAGGTGATTACATATAAAGAGATCTCCATAATACCAATTGGATGAATATCCTAAGACTTACGACTCCCAATATGTGAGGACTAGTGAGCACTGAAGCCCTTGCATGAGCATATGATTTAGAGTTCATCCCACTGTTACTTGATCACTTCACTCACTGTGCTTTACAAGTGTTCCTCAATCCATCTTAATGCAAAGAATCTCTGAGCTCAATTCATTTCTTGCTTGGGGACAAGCAAGCTTTAAGTTTGGTGTTGTGATGCATTTGCATATTTACTATATTAGCTAGTTAGTTTAGTTGGTTTTAGCTTAATTTCACTCATTTTCTCTAAATAAACAAGTCCTTTTATGAGTTTTATCTTCATGCATGAGAACACCAAGGAACATGTTGATTCTAGCCAAATTCATGCAAATGATTTAAAGAATACATATATGAATGAGTATGAATGAATCTCATGAAATTTATTGCATGAATTGGTAAGACTTTGAAGCTATTTCCTTTGTTGATGATAGGTGATGAAACAAGGAAGCATGGAAGCAAGAATGATGCAAGCTGGGCAAGAAGAAGTTGGCGTTGCCAACTTGGGAAAAGGGGGCGTTTTTATGGACAACGCCAGGCAACCAAGAAGCAAAGTTGGCGTTGCCAACTTGAGGAATGTGGTGCGTTGTTGGAGGCAACGCCAGGCAGATTTGGAAGCAAAGTTGGCGTTGCCAACTTGAGGAATAGGCTGCGTTGTTGAAGGTAACGCCAGGCAGCCTTGGAAGAGAAGTTGGCGTTGCCAACTTGGAGAAAGGAGTGAGTTATTCAAGGCAACGCCAAGCAACAAGAATGAAGCCTTGAAGAGGAGCTCGAGGGCGTTGCCAACGCCAAGAACCATAGGCGTTATTCAAGGCAACGCCAAGCAACTTTGGCACCATAGGAAGCAAGCTCGAGCACGTTGCCAACGTGCTACTTCACTGGCGTTATTCAAGGCAACGCCAGAAATGGTTGCTTGGCTAGGCACCAAGTCTTGGGTGCCAGCCAAGTTGCCAACGCCAGGATGTGCACCAGCCGAGTTGCCAACGCCAAGAAGCCTTGCCATGCACGTTGCCAACGCCAAGAAGCCTTGCCATGCACGTTGCCAACGCCAGGATGTGCACCATTCACGTTGCTAACGCTAGGGAGGAGTGCCATTCACGTTGCTAACTTGGGATTGCATGGGCGTGTTCATCAACAACTCCAACAAACCTGGCAGCCTGACCTTGCCCTCTTCCATGGACTATATCTTGAGTTGTAGACCTTCAAATGATGCACTCTCAACGGCATTGGAAAGTAGACATCCAGAGCTTTCCAACCATATATCATAGTATGGGGTTGACATTCGTTTAAAGCTTCAAAAGCGGGCTTCATTTAGAGCTTCAGAATCTGAAGGCGTTGGCAACTTGGAAATACAAAGGCGTGTTTGCCAAAAACGCCTGCGATTTTAGCAGCCTGACCATGTCTCCTTCAATGGAAGATATCTTGAGCTATAGAGATCCAAATTGAGTGCTTCCAGTTGCGTTGGAAAGCTAACATTCAGAGCTTTCCAACCATATATAATAGTCTATAGTGGAGCACAAAATTGAAGCCAAACCAGAGTCACCTTTAGGCCCTAAAAACAAGAACATGAAGTTGAATTCAAGAAGGCTAGAGATGAGCCTTGGAGGTGGGCACGAGCACGTTGCCAACGTGCTAGCAAGGGTGCGTTTTTGGCAACAACGCCAGCCTCATTTCCCTGCTTTGGGAGGCTAGGCACGAGCACGTTGCCAACTTGGGAGTGAAGGTGCGTTTTTGGCAACAACTTGGCAACTTAACCTTACCTTCTTTGAGGAAGCATAACTTGAGCTAGGAAAGTCCAAATGAGGTGATTTCAGTGGCATTAGAAAGAAGACATCAAGAGCTTTCCAATGATGTATAATAGTCCATATTGAAGCAGAGGATTGACACTCAAATTCTGGGCTACATTTGGCATGAAAATGGAGCAAAGAAGAGGAATAGCAAGTTGTTAGCAACAACTTGGGCTAGCAACGCCCAAGTCTCAAACTTCACTTCCAGGAAAGGCCATGCACGTTGCCAACGTGCATTAAGCCTAGAGTTGTTGCCAATAACGCCCCTCAATGGGCCAGAATTGGTGCCAACTTGCTCTGCCTCCTCTATTCCTTACAAAGGCTAGCAAGTTCTTCCAATTGAGCCAAGAATTCAACAAAGAGGAAGCCCATATTGCTAACCCAATTCAAGATCTATGAAAGAGTTTTAGGACTAGTATAAATAGGATTTGAGTTTGTACTTGTAGGGGACTTTTACCTTTACTTTTTGACACTTAAAATTTTACACTTTTGAACACTTTATTTTGAGAACTCTTTTGGTACTTCCGGGAATATACCCGAGAGCATTTTGGGGGGTTCTCCTGGGAACTTCTCTTCTTCATTTTCTAAAGCTTTAAGCATTTCATCATTCTTCTTCTTCTTTCTTTACACTTAGTTTAGTTTTTGTTGATGGCAATTATGGTTGAAATTGGAGCAATAACTCACTAAACCCCACTTTCATTAGGGGGAGGAGCTCTGCTTGTTGGAATGAATTGGTGAATTCATCTTGTCCTCCTCAATTTTAGTGGTTGATCTAAAGAGGGAACTCTTGTTCTTCAAAGATTCAACCACCATCGAGAGAGGGGTTAATCTATATGAATTATGTGGTGAATTTGAGGAATGAGTCACATAATTCAGTTTAGAGTTCATCCTTTCATGATTTCCTTAATCAATACACCTTGGTTAGTATGTGAGATGTAACTCTCCTTGGTTGAGATTATGGGAATTGTGTGGCTGGATTAGATTTGAGCTTCATCTCTTCTCATGAACAAATAGATCACGAGAGTGGCATTTGGTTATGTGGAGAGAAATTGGATCACCAAGAGATTGGGATTCAATTACCCACTTGCCATGGATCTATGCCCATGATTGAGAAGGATTTGACTAACATCAATTCATGAACACTTGCATCTCTGATCCCTAATGATCTTCTCTACCATCAATTCTTATTTCTTTTGCTTCTAGTTGTTTGATTACCCATAACCCAAGTCCCTTCTACATTCTGTCAATTTACTATTCTTGTCATTTACATTTTGTTCCTTTAATTCTTGTTATTTACTCTTATGTTCTTTAAATTTCTGCAACCTTTAATTCCTTGCCATTTATCTTTGATGTCATTTAAGTTTCTTGCACTTTAAGTTTCCGTTATTTACTTTCATTTTATTTCTATATTCCCGTTCTTTAAATTCCTTGCAATTTAAATTCCTGCACTTATGTTCAAAAGTCACAATGCTCATAAAAATCAAAATCATATTTGCTTGACTAAATTTACCATTTAATTAAAGTTGCTTAATCTACCAATCCTCGTGGGATCGACCTCACTCTAAGTGAGTTTTACTACTTGATACGACCCGGTATACTTGCCGGTTGTACGTAAATCTAATTTTTACGTATCACCTGCACTAAGCCCCAGCTCACCACCTCTGCCGCGTGCACACACTAGGCGCCAACGCGTCAATACGCTCGCAACGCAAAGGACGCGCCCGTGCCCATGCCGCGCCCGCGTCCCTCGTCCTGCAGCAACCTCTAGGCCACTCTCCAGAGAGTTGGAGCCAATCCCAGGCTTATCTCATGCCTGAGGCATAACCTCATTGCCGCTTGCGCGCACCTGCCGCGCGCGCGCCAACATTCTACAGCCAACTTCTGGTACCTCTTCCAGAAAGTTGTGCCGCCTCTGAGCCATCCTTGTGCTACCAGCACAAGCACATGGGCGCCTACGCGCATTGTGCGTGCACGCGCCATTGCCCCATCCTGCTTTCCTGCACGGGCGCGCACCGTGCGCGCACGTATGGTTGCCCGACGTGAACATAACAGGGGAGCACACTTGCTCCCTTTATTCTTCTCTTCCCTTTTTTTTCTTCTTGCCTCCTCTACTATCCACTACCATTTTTCTTCCAAATACACACCTCTCACCATTACCTCCGGCGACCACCCACTTCCGGTGGTCCCCACATTGCTCCCTCCATTCTCCATCATTCCACTCTACAACCTCTCCTCTCCCATACCCCCTTTCCATCTCTCTCAAGGTACTATACTATGCTTTCCTCTTGCTCTACTTCTCTCCTTTGCTTCTTAGTCAGTTGATTTCATTCTTTTTTAGGTAGTCTTTTTCTCTTTTTTTTCCTTCCTCTTTTGAGCCCCTCACTTCTTTGGGGTGTTTTTGCTTCTTTTTCAATTAAGTTTTCGTGGGCACTTGGGTCATAACTTCTTTTGCATTGGTAGATGAGATGTGTTGCATGATTTTCTTACAACCATTGTGCATTGTAGTGATTAATATTGGTTTGTGGAATGTTACATTGCTTCCCCCTCATCTATTTGCATAATACAACAAGGATGCACGCCAAGTGTTTGAGGAAAAGCATACATGATTTTTTTGAGCTCATTGTAATTCATTGCTTCTTAACTATGTGCTTTCTCCCAATACCTTAGTCACTTCTGGGTGCACCCTCACATTCGACAATCCACCCACTCACCTTTGTATAAATTGCTTTCCACTTTTAGTATTTGAGGGTGTATGCTTCTCATGCCTTTTACTTGCATGCTTACACTATCCCTATACCACATGCCAATGATTTGCCTTGCTTGTCAAATGTTATCTTAGTTACATGTTGCAGCTGTCATGTAATAAGGATACCCATATTCTTACGGCACAATTTCTCATTTGCATGATCACATTCAATTACGCTTCTTTGGGTTTGATGTTATCTCCTTTCTTTACTATCGCAGGATGGTCATCAAAAAGAGCAAGGGAAAAGCCCCGAAGAAGCCAATCGCCAACAGAGCGCGCCAAGAACCAACAGTCAAGCCCCTCCTCAAGAAGGCTACGGGCCCCGTTGATGCTTTAGAGAAGGACAACCCTCCAAAGGACTCAAACAAGTTCCCTAACCACTACTGCGAACTTGTTTACTCAAGGACGATTGAGCGGAATTATCACCCGGAGCCCCTTCTAGTCCTACCGGCCTACCTCACGCCGATAGTGATGCCACACATTGACCGGAGGCAATGGAGGTTCCTCTTGAGGCAACCAAAGGAGGTCAATTTATCATGGGTGGTGGAGTTATACTCCAACTACCACTCACTCCTTCTCACATCAATCTTTTTGCGCCGAAAGCAAGTGTCAGTAACGGTGGAAGCCATCCAAGGAGTACTTAAGATTGGGCCATTGGCGGATGGATATGACTCCTATCAAGAAGTCTTGTCAGCATGCGACGAACGTGAGTTCGATTGGAGCGCGATCCTTCGCGTAATAGCTTTACCCGAAGCATATTGGATTCGGGGGACCATAAAGCAAAGACCAAAGGGTTTAGATGCACGTTTTCTCACTCAAGAAGCCACCGCATGGGCCCAAATCCTAGCTCACTACGTGCTTCCGAGCACCCATGGGTCATCCATTACCGCCGAGCTTGCCTTATTGGTGTGGTGCATCCTAACCGAGAAATCGGTCGACATTTCGCATACCATTCACCAATCCATGGGGCGTATTCATGTTAAGGGAAACTTACCCTTCCCCGCTATGGTGACCAAATTAGTAGCGGCAGCCGGTGTCCACCGAGAGGCTAAGGATAGGAGGACCTCGATCCCGGTCGAGGGCGATGTTATTCTGACCAAGAGGTGCCTCAAGCCTCCGGAAGTCACCAAGGACCTTGGACTGACCACCCCAACTCGCAACACCACTACCTCATCCGCACCACAAAAATCAGCCACCCAATTCCTTGAAGACCTTCACAAGAAGTTGGACCGTTATGAGAGGCGTAACCAGCGCCGATATGCTCACGTGAAGAAGCTTCTAAGCATTGTCACCCCACCTATGGAGGAACCAGATATCTCCACATCCACCGCAACTTCAAGAGGAAATAGCGATGACAACGGAGATGAAGGACACTCGGGACTCGGCCACCCATTCGCATCACCTATAGCACGGAGGACCGTGCTAAGTTTTAAGTGTGGGGAGGTCGGCTGACCGATCTCCGTAGGTAACACCTGAATAATTTTTTTTTCTCTTTCTTTTGAACTCCTTTGTAGTTAGGATAGGTTGCATGATTAGGTTTTTTGTGACACCATTTGCATGATAAGTTTACTTGGTTGGAACAATGAAACTCTCTCTTAGGAAACTAATACTTTGGGGAAACCTTGACATTACCAATTTTGAATATTTTGATGCTAAACTTGCTTGAAGAATTGTATTTTGGAACATGGATTTTGAGTTAAGAACACAAGCTAGTGAGCTTTGAGCCTTGTTTTGTGGCTACATCTTATAGTCACTTATTCTCCTTCTTGTGTGCAATTGTTTTCTCTCTATAAGTGTGATCCTTGCTTTGTTTGAGTTTATATGTCCATTATTCCTTATATTCATGCATTTATATGATTGAGGCCATCACTTCATTAGCTTACTTACCAAATAGCCTTACCCTTTATCTCCCCTTGTTAGCCAAATTTGAGCCTACGCTTAACCCACTTGTTCTTTAAATTAGCACATTACAAGCCTAAAGCGGAAAACCATAAATGTCCCTCTTTGGATCCTTGATTGGCTTAGGTGAGTGTGTGTGAGTATTATTCAAATGTGGGAATCTTGGGACATTGGATAAATAAAAGGGTAGTTTTATATTCTTATTGAAAATATTGGGAATTGGGTACATGCTCATGTATTGATCAAATGTATAGACCTTATGCATTGACACTCTTGTATAAAGAAATGAAAAAAAAGAAGAAAAAGAAAGGAATAAAAGGGGACAAAATGCCCCAAAGCAAAGTGTAGCTCAATAAAATCAATGCATGAGTGTTGTGAATTGGAAAAGGGATACATGAGTATGTGAAAAGTGAAGAATGGGTAGTTAGGTTAGCTTTGAAATTGTATAGGACGTCATAGGCTAGGTGGGGAGCTCAAGCTTATCAAGGATTCAAAAAATTTCAAGCTCACTTAGCCAAATATGCATCCTACCTTGACCCTAGCCCCATTACAACCTAAAGACAAGACCTCATGATATTTGTACACATGCATAGAATAAATGTTGATTGTTAGATGGAGAATAAATCTTGGAAAGCATGATTAGGAGAAAATTGAGTGAATCAACCCCAAACACTGAGCGACTAGAGAACAAACACTTCCGGTGAGGGTTCGATGCTCAATTCCTTGATTCCCGACTCTCACGAGCGTTCTTCATGCAAAGTTGCGTATATTGCACTTGATGACTGAAAATGGGTAAGTCCCATGTATTGGCCACTATCTTACCCTATATGCTTGCATGTATCTTAGGAAGGTTGATTTGTTCCTAACCAAGTAGATAGTAGCACTAGTCATAGTTGCATTCATGAAAGTAGGTTGCACCTCATGAGTCTTATACCTTTATGATCCTTCGGTCTTTTGCATTTCTCTAAGCATGAGGACATGATAGAATCTAAGTGTGGGGAGGTTGATAAACCCCATTTTGAGGGTTTATCTTGTATTGATTTCAGGGGTTTTATCAATGATTCCACACGCTTTTTATATGAAAATACAAGACTTTGTGTTCCTTTCCTAATTTTTGCCTCATGGATGAAAACATGCTTATTTTGCACTAAACTAGATACATTTCTAATCTTCTCTTGGTGCCATTCGATGCCGTGACCTGTGTGTTAAGTGGTTTCAGAATATAGGGCAGGAATGAACCGGAAGAGAGAAGATGAATGGGTGCAAAGGAAGGGAGCATGAGAAATTGAGCCTTGGGAACTTCAGCAAGGGCATGTGCGCGTACTTGGCGCGTCCGCGTAGATTGCGCAGCTAGAATCCAAAGTCAGAAGCCAAGCTACGAGCCGGCAGGTGTAGCGGATAAGCCATGATCCCCATGGGCGCGCACGCATACGTTACGCTTCCGCTCGCATTGCAAGGTGCCCCAGTGGCGCGCACGCGTGCTTTGCGCGTGCGCGCCGATGCTCGAATATGATTTTTTTAAAGAGTCACGTGACCTGGGCGTGGAGACAGTTGGAGATCCCATCTTGAGGAAGTGCCTTGGCGGGAAGAGCTTAAGAAGACCAGGGGTTGAAGGGTTAAGGGACTTTTGGTTCATTTTAGATGGTTCTAGATATTTTTTTGCTATTGGTAGTTACACTCTTGGGTGGAGAGAGAGAGATTCCAAGCTCTCATTAGGGTTCATCTTCTTCCATTTTTGAATTCTCAATCACTCTTTGGTGAGATCCATTGCAATTCTCAATTTACCTTGTTCATGTTATAGATCTTCTTCTCTAATCTCAATTGGTGCTTGTAATTGCTCAATTCTCATAGATCCTAGATCCAACTTTGTAGTTTTGGATTTTATCAATTTCTTGAGAAGTTCATTTCTATTGTTGTTCTTTGTTGATTGTTGTTAATTTCTTGTGTTGAAGCACTTTTAATTATAATTTCTTCTCATTCTGACTATGCCTTTCATCCTTGCTCATCAATTGTTTGATAAAATGCCAACACTAGTTATGGAGTAAAAGTTTCTTACTTGGCATAGGGTTTGGGCCATTAGAAAGAGTTGAATAGTTTATGTCAATTGTTGATTTGGAATTAGAGATTGCTAGTTGACTTGGAGTGCACTAAAGCTAGATTTCCCTAGGGTAAAACTAGGACTTGTGACTCAAGTTAGTTACTCTCAGTTGACTTTTCTCTATACCTAGGGGTTAACTAAATGAAGCAAGGCCTAATTGTTATCATCATTGAAGAAGCTATAATGATAGAATTTCTAATGCCGATCCTAGGCCAAGTCTTCTAAAATTGATTGTTTGTCATCTATTTTGCTAAACCCTCAAAGAATCATAACAAGGCTTCCTAATCAATAAGATGCATTCTCTAGCAATTCCAAGGGAGGACGACTCGGGAGACTAGTACTCTCGGTTATAGATTGTAAGATTGTTTGATGCGAAGTTTGAATGTCGATTAGACTATACTCACGATTATATCCATTATTGAATTCTATATCGGCATGATAAATTTCGGTTATCACTAAGCCACGTGACGCTCGTCATGCGTATGTGTCAGCCACGCATACGCGTCGTTTGAACTCTGCACTGGCCACGCGTACGCGTCATATGGGCGCTACTCCTGGTCACGCGCACGCTTCAGCCATGCGTACGCGTCGACACCAGCTTCTCAAATCTTTAATTCTTTGTCTTCCTTCCACTTTTGCATGTTTCCTTTCCATCCTCTAAACCATTCCTGTCCTATAAACTCTGAAATCACTTAACAAACACATCACAGCATCGAATGGTAATAAGAGAGGATTAAAAATTAGTAATTTAAAGGCCTAGAAAGCATGTTTTCAGTCATAGCACAAAATTCAGAAGGAAACTTAAAAACATGCAAATTATATGGATAAGTGTGTGTAAAGTTGATAAAATCCACTTAATTTACTACAAAATAAATCATAAAATAGTGGTTTATCAATGGTCTCAACTCGTTAAGTGTCACGAGTGCAGTCTAGGTCTGCAACAAAGGACGGGGAGGCCACCAAACATGCATTAGGCTCAATCACGGGCAGAGATGAAGAGACACCAACATGCCTCGAACTCGACCTTGCGGCATGGCTAAATGCATGGGAATCCAGTTAGAACCTCCTGAGCTAGAGACCACATCCACAAGCTTGGCCAATAGCTCAAGTGTCCTCACCTCCGAAAATTGCCGGTAAAATTTATTTCCAACTAATAATTGTTCTCGGTTACTTTCAAATATAGAAAGAACAAAGAAGGGTGCACACATACCAAAGCATTTGAAATCTGAATTATATATGTGTCTATTTTAAGGTTTGGTTTGGTAAAATTTTTTGAAAAAGTGTTTGTGTTTTTTAAAAGTATAAATACCTTATTATGTTTGGTAAATCAAAAAATTTATTATGTGTTTGTTTTTTTCCGTTTTTAAAAATTAGAAGTATTTTCTAAAAGTATCTAAGAGAGGCTTTTTAAAATTAGTTTGTATTTATCAAAATTAAAAAATCTAATATAACTTTATATATTAATTAATATCTAAATTTTAAAAGCTATTATAATATTTTTAAATTTTAAATTTAAAAACTATTTTAAAAATACCTAATGTCTATTATAATATTTTTAAATTTTAAAAATTATTTTACTAAACATATTTATTGTTACTTATACTTATTAAAATTTATTTTTAATTTAATTTATCAAATACAAATATTACAACTTTAACAAATTAAGGACAAAATATTGGAATAAACCGAAGTGAAGCCAATTTTACCAACATCACCCAAAACAAGAAAGGCTTCATGGATCACCCAAAGAAACCTTCTATATTAATTAAATTAGCATGAGTAGAAATACTATCAACATGTAAATCGAATCAGCCAATCTCGATTTACAACAACCCAAATAAATCGAAATAGGCCAAGCAGATTTATGTTCGCTCCAAGTAAATCGAATTAGATTTACTATTAATTCAGCAACATAATTAAATGGAGGCAGCATAATTCGATTTAGGAGAAAACGAATGTGTATAAATAGCATTGGAATGTGTGTTCTCCATCATAGTGAGCCTCACAATGGCTAGTGGGGAGAGTTTTTTGGTTTTGGTATACTAAAGAGGGTCGATTAAGAAGAAAATACGTTCTGAAATTAAGTTTATGGATAAGAATCCACTTAGTGTTTTCATTAGAGATTCGACGAGATTCACCGAGTTTAAGGATAAGATACTTCGAAAACTGGGTATGTAAGGCGTGAAACAGATGGAAAAGTTATTCTACAGAATTTCAATTTTGGTTTTGCGGGATGATGTGAAGTATGATTCGTTCGTCATAAGCAGTGATGAAGATTTGGAACTGTTCTTCCACTGTCGTCGGCAATTTTCAGAGGTGAGCACTCCTGAGCTGTTGGCCAAGCTTGTGGATGTGGTCTCCAGCTCAGGAGGTTCTAACCGGATTCCCATGCATTCAGCCATGGCCGTCGGGTCGAGTTTGAGGCCTATTGGTGACTCTTCATCTCTGCCCGTGATTGAGCCTAATGCATGTTTGGTGGCCTCGTCGTCCTTCGCTGCAGACCTGGACCATACTCGTGACACTGAACCAGTTGAGACCGTGCTGGTAGTTAATGATGTGGTCCAAGAATTCAGATAGGGTGCAGCCCCAGATGGTGTCAAAGATGTATTTCAGGATGACGATGATGATGATGTGGAGCCCGCCACGATTGTCGATGTTAGCGATCATGAGGACGAGTGGAGTACTCCAACTAGGGGTGGTGTAGCTGGCAGTTCTGGAATACCGCAGTATCCCCCGCACTTTTTAGCTTTGGACTTGGATGCCATGGGATAGGAGGAGGATCCGGCCGTGCCTGTCGGATTCGGTGCCAGAGACACACAAGATACCAGAGGAGTAGTTGAGTTCCAAGTTGGTCAGCAGTTTCAGGATAAAGAGGAGGCCATGTTGAGTGTGAAGACGTACAGCATTCGACGTGAGATTGAGTATAAAGTGATGGAATCAAATTACTGCAAGTACCATGGGAAGTGTAAGTATTTCAACAACGGGTGCACATGGTTGATTCGTATAAGTCTCTAGCAGCGCAGAGGTATTTTGGAGGTAAAATAGTACAATGAACTGCATACATGTCTGGCTACTTCTATATCTAGTGATCACAGAAGGCTCAATTATCATGTGATCTCGGCATTCATACCCCCTATGATCAGGGCCAATGCAGCCATTTCGATAAAGGTACTTCAGAATGCGATAGAGTCCCATTTTGATTTCAGACCGCCTTACAGGAGGGTTTGGATGGCTAAGCAGAAGGTCATGGTTCATATTTACGGCGAGTGGGAGGAGTCATATAATGAGTTTCCACCAACACTCGTTTGGACTTTCCCTCCGTGTATCGAGGCGTTCAGACATTGCAAGTCCCTGGTTAGTATAGATGGGACGCACCTGTACGGGAAGTACGGTGAGACACTGCTAGTCGCCATTGCCCAAGACAGAAACTTTAACATCATTTCTATCGCATTTGTACTTGTGGAGGGTGAGAATGCCGAGTCTTGGCCGTTCTTCTTATCCCACCTTCGACAGCATGTCACGCCTCAACCTGGCATTCTTGTTATTTCGGATTGGCACAACGGGATCAAGGCTGCATTAGAGGCTCCTGATGGTGGTTGGCTTCCATCCAATGCGTACAAGGTATTTTGTATCCGACATGTTGCGACGAACTTCTCCCTAAGTTTTAAGGGCGAGGATGAACGGAGTTTTCTGGTAAATGCTGCTTATGCTGCTTATGTAGAGCTCTTGCCAACTTAACCACATTCTTGTTGACTACACGGCATAGGCACCTATATAACCAAGATAGATCGGTAGATCCCCAACTATAACTGCCCATGTCCTTCAATCTCGCCACGTACGGAAGCCACCTGATATGCATACGAGTACCAGACTTGTCGCCAAAGAGCTGCGTCGATAGTAGCATCATAATTTACGCTCTGGCATACCTCCAGATAGTTTTCTCGTCTGCCCCCTCTGCATCCATGTGCACTTCACGATGAAATTGTCAATCCATTCAGGTGGTGGCATCACACCCAATAGCTCCTGAAACTATGCCCAGGCCGGTCGTTCTCCCACGATATGCGTCTCGTAGTCTGTCAAACAACCACTGACATAGTGACCATCGATCGGGAGCCCTAGCTGGTAGACCACATCCTGTAACATAACTGTGCACTCACCGAATGGCAGATGAAATGTATGAGTCTCCGGACACCATCTCTCCACAAATGCACTTACTAACGGTTCATCCAACTTAAACCAGTGATCATTGAGTCTCGCGAGATAGGCCAGCACAGCCATCTGGACATATGGCATGATCCTATCACCTAACGGCATACCGTGCTACCTCCTCATACTCGATATACAGCAATGGGGCTCTGTGAATGATATGTAAAAATTAAATTTACGTAGTAACTACCGACAAGTATACCGGGTCGTATCAAGTAATAAAACTCACAAGAGTGAGGTCGATCCCACGAGGATTAAAGGATTAAGAAATTAATAGTAAGTTGATTATTCTAGTTAGACAAACATAGTTAAATGATGAGCAACAAGAAATATAAATGACTAGAAATTAAAGGAAAGCAATAAAGTGCAAGGAAAGTAAATGGCAAGAATATAAAGTGCTAGAAAATTAAAGAACAAGAAAGGTAAAGTACGGAAAAGTAAAGTGCAAGAAAGAAAAGTACAAGAAAGTAAATAACTAGAAGGTAAATGTCAAAAATTAAAGATAAAAAATATAAGGGATTGGAGATGTTGATTCCTCTTGAATCAATGGGTCTTACTTCCTTCTCAATCATATGAAGAAGATCTATGACAAATTGTAATTAATTGAATTCTAATCTCTTGGCAACTCAATTTCCCTTAATACAATCAATCGCCAATCTCTTGATCTAATTGTTCATGAGAAGAGGTGAAGCTCAATTTCTAATCCACAAGCCACACAACCCTTAGGATCTCAATTCAAAGAGGTTATATGTCACGTACCAACTAAGAATGTTTTTATCAAAAGAGTTATGAGGGAGAAGCCTTAAAGTTAATCCTATGATCCCTTTCTCAAGGCTCACATAGAGATTCAAGTAGATCTAATCCCCTCTCGGTAGTGATTGGATCTATGAAGCACAAAAGCTTTGCCTTAGCTACAACAAGCGGATTGAGAAGAAGAAGAATTTCATTAATTCATTGGGATCATAACAAAGCTCCTTTCCCATATGAAAATTAAAGATTCATAACTAAAATTTACAATGTGGGTATGGAAGAAAATGAAGGAGAAGAAGTGTGTGAAGGGAGAGTCCGAAGACCCCTCCCAGGATGGTGTGTGCCAGAGGGTGTGTGTGTGTGTGATTCCGGATCCCCCCTCAATCCAGAATGCCTAATTCTATGAAACTAATGCCTGTATAAAGGCTTCTCTTAAATTACAAATTTAAATGAAATTGAAAACAAATTACAATGAAATGATATTAAACTATTCTAGATGCTTCTTGTGGCCTTAATTGTGCGGAATTAGTGGGCCTAGCTTGCTTGAAGTTGAACAAAAAACCATGCTTCAGGGTCCGTTGGTGTGTTGGGCGCTTCCTTAGGCGCTTGAATGAGAGCGTGCTGGCGAGCGTGATGTGCTCCAGGAGAGTGCTATGCCCTTTTGCAAGCGTGCATGATAATATGAGAGTGAGCGCCGGCGTACATGTCGCCCACGCGTACGCATGACCCAAGATTTTGGCGCTCTTCCAACGAGCGCTGCAACGAGCGTGGGCCATTTCTCCTTATCACGCGTACACGTACACGTGACCCTTGGTTTTGGCGCTCCCCAGCGAACTTGAACAAGAGCGTTGCAACGAGCGCTATGTCATGGCACTATTTGGTGAGAGCGATGCAACGAGCATGGTACTGTCAGCCTTGTCACGCGTACACGTCGCCTACGCATACGCGTCGCCCTTATCGAAGGCGCTCCTTGGTGAGCGCTGCAACGAGCACTGAAGGCGAGCGCTGTGAGGTTTGGGCGCTTGTTCGTGAGCTTTGGAGTCAAGCGCTAATGCTTCCTATCACGCGTACGCGTCGCCCACGCGTACGCGTGACCCTTGTTTTTTGCTCTCTTTTGTGAGCGTGAAAGTGAGCGTTGGAAGCGAGCATAGCGACTCTCAGGGCAGCGCCACGTTTCCTTGTGAGCGCCACATTTCGAGCGCCATTTTTGGTCGAGTTGCTTCTTTTAGCTTTCATGCTTATTTTGTTCTTTTTACTTCAATTTTCTGCAACGTAAATTAAATCAAAGAGATGAAAGTAATCTATGATTTAAGCACGAAAACGCTTAATAATTAAGCATGATTACTTGAATTTTAGTATGAAAAAGCATAGAAAAATACAATATGATGCGCAGTCATCTATGAAGTAAAAAAAAATACTATTACAATCACACAATTTCACCCAAAAAAACAAAAAAACAAATTTATCCGAAATAATTTTTCTTTATTGTCTTCTTACTTTGACCATACATCGAAATCGTAATCCCTTATCAAACATCCAATTTTTTAATTTGTATACTCTAACACTCTACCATCCTTCTAGCTAATTCTGTTATCTCTCATCGAGAGTATCAGATCTTATCCATTATAATATTCACCTTCTAATAAGTTTTATTTTACATAAATCACTTCTAACACATTGTGATCACTAACTGAAACTTTTAACTACTGCTACAAGTTTATACCTTCTAATCATGTTAATAAATAAGATCTAACCGATTTAGCTCTACCTAACACATGACATTTTCTTAACACGACATAAAAAGTCATTTTAAGTTTTATTGTAGTAATCTCAGCGTGCACACTACCAGCGATATGTGCGACTCCATCTAAATGGTAGATCAATTCGGGTCGTCTGTCATTATGCTTGGCAACGTCGCTTCTCTAAATTTGGTGGAGCTGTGGTTGGTAAAATGTAATTTGAATGAAGTGAATTCAAATTATATAAAAAGAGGCTGTATGTAAATTAAACTAGACTAGGTAGATTTAATGTGAAGAAAATTTCTTATATAAATTGAATTAGGAAGACTAGATTTATCATGGATTAAATCGAACCCACCTATTTAAATTTACTATATACACAAAATTATGGACTAATTTGAATTACCATGTGTTTTGAAACAGTATGCTAAATTCTCCTAACTTGATTCGAATTATATGTATTTCACCCAAACTTAATAACTTTAAACTACCTAATTCGATTTAGTGCATTTCTAAATCGAAATATGCTAGTTCGATTTATATAAAAAGAGACTTTGGATGATCCACATTATTTTTTATTTTGGGTGGGTGATATAAGTATTTTGCCCTTATTTATAAACAAAAATTAAAACAATACTGAATACAGTGAAGCGAAAAGGTTTGGATGCTTCGTGGAATCATGTGTAGTGTTGGAAAATGCATGGTGCACGCAAAGGTGGTATTTGTAGTTGCTTTACAAGTGTCGTTTTCTTCTTTTAGCGCGTGTCACCAATGTCCACGTAATGAGTAATTCCTTGTAAAATAATCGACCAATTAAGTTTACCATGACTGATTGGTACGGTGTGAAGCAATTAATTAGTTCTCAGCTCTCGCGAGTTTCAAGCTAAAGCTCTCAGTTCAGGTAATTCTTATTTCTTTGAAATTTCATTTTATAAGATATTTCATCTTGTAATTCCTAAGCTGTGATCGACACACATTATGCATAGAGAAAAACCATATTCACAGAGTTAATTTCTAGATATAATAATAATTAGTGCAATTGCATGCTTGGATGATGTTGTTGTTACTAGTTTTCTTTCAAATTTGATGAATTGTATATATTTAGTTCAATTTGTTGTCGAATGATACAACTTAAACTTGCATGTTTGTATATTATGATTATTATTATGTAGGATGGAATTGGAGGAACCAGAAGATGATGAGTGGAATTGGAAAAGTAGTAGTACTAATAATAAATACTACTTTTCTGAAGATGATGATGGCGACGGGAATAACCATAACAGTAACGGTGGAAAGTGGAGTTGGGTTTTGAACCTTGGAAAGAAGGTGTTAGTGGCTGGTTTGGTGGCAACTTCCGCCCCACTTGTTGTTCCACCACTTTTTGTTGCTTCTGCAATTGGCGTTGTTGCTTCTGTGCCGTATGCATTCTTCTTGGCAAGCCGTGTTTGTACCCAGACACTGATGAGTAGGTTGCTTCCTATTCCTTATCATCATGAATATCATGTGCTTCTTGATGAAGATGAGGAACAGCTTGGAAAGGATGGTGTTGAAAATGGGATTAAGAATTATGAGAAATGTGTGATATCATCAAATGGTGGGAATGAACAAGGGGTTGTGAAGGATGATGAGTTGCGTTCACTAGATGCTCGCTGTAATATCTCTAAGGAAGGTGATCAAGAAATAGAAGAGGAGAATTCGGCAGAGAGAATGCTTGATGATGACGAGGTTATAGGAGATGAAATTGACGATGGAATTGTGATGGAAGAAGAGTTGGGTGGGGAAAGTAATGGGGAGCAACCAATGACAGCGGGGCATGGAGTTGTGATAACAATTGAGGGTATTGATGAGAATGAGGTTGATGATAATGATGTTGTTGAAGAATTCAAGGCACCCTTTGATGTTACAAGCATTTTCGTAGAGGAATTCGGGGATAAGGCCATAGAGGGTGACATAGATGAAGAAGAGTTGAGGAGGGAAACTAAGGAGTTGTTGGAAGAAATTAGAAATGAAGGTAGAATGGATGATAATGGAGGAGAATACGTAAATGGAATCCATGGAGGTACTAATGAGAACAAGGAAGAAATTGATTCAGTTGAATATTCTGCAGTAGCACATAACACGCACAGTTGTAATACTATGGAGGAGATTAAAGTAGCTGTAATAGGAAGGGAAGAAGTAGATAAAAGACTCTGTGAGCAAAAGATTCCACCAATAAATACTGAAGACAAGGATAATGTCTACAACTGTGTGGAATCAAATGATCCTATCAGAGATGTGTTAGAAGCCGGAGAGGTCGACAGTGCAAGTGTCTTGCAGAAGCGTTTCCATGAAAATTCTGAACTACTAAGTGGAACTAGTTTCCAACATGAAACTCATCCAGCTGAACCAGTTAGAGATTTGGTGATGGATCAGGATTACAATATTTCACTAGCTGATGAATCGTCCAAGGTTATAGGCAGAAACATTGTTTTGGATTTGAATGATGACGAGGAACCAGACCAAGTGCTAGACGGGTCTACTGTATCTCAAGGGGTGAAATTAGATGACAACATTTCTGCTTCTGTAATTCAAGAACCTCAGTTACATAAGTATGATGAAATTTTGGATTCAACAGATGCAGGTTCTGACGAAGTTTCAGCTGAAAAAGGGTTTGATTCGTCTGATCAGAAAATAATATATCCTGGCGCAGACACATGTACAATTGAATTGCATGAAGGTTAGGCCTTAAATTTGTATGCCACTTCCATTTTGTATACTATTCTTAAGTCCTCACGTAATATCTGAAATTAATTAATTTGTGTTTGCAGAATCTTCAGTTGCTATGGTTAATGGTCACACAGCTCTTATAGAGGTGACTAATTCCTCGGTAGAGAAACAACGAGAAAAAGAGGGTAGGCCATCTGAAATCTTCTCCCGAAAAGATGCGATGCGCCCTTCTGATGAGGTCTGGGCTTTTTATATGTGCACTTTTTATACCTTGGCCATCTTCATCCCTCGTTTATTATATGGTTCATAACTAGTTCAGTTGGATTTATAATGTTCCTTTATAAGTTCTAAAGGCGTTATAATTTGGCTAATGAACCAAAGCTTGTGTTTACATGTTGTTGGGCGTTATTACATTGACTATCATGATTATGTCCCTGGAATTTAAACCATTTATCTGTAAATTGCTTTTAATAATTCACTCTAAAATTTTCTTAGGGTTCTCTATCCCCAGCTACAAAAGAACCTTTCGTCTAATCCACTCTTATGAAACGGTCCTATTTTGAACACGTTCGAACCACCTCAGAAGGCCATTGCCCAATCTAAATGTCCTAATTTGATCTCTTATTTTCTCAATTTCTTGAATATGGTTGTATTTCTTCAACAATGAGGTTAATTTATTCTAGATCATTTTGCAGGTTACGTTCAATGAAGAGAGCATGTGGAAACAAATCAGTGTCATAAGGAAGATAATAGGATATGAAGGTTCAAAACAAAAATCATTCATAGATGAATTAAAGGCTCTCTACATCTTCACTGGAGTTGAATTCCCTGCTTTTCTCAAGGAGAATCCCTATGATCCCGCTGAAATTAATAAAAAACTCCACTTTCTCATGTCCATAGTTGGAATCAAGTCAAATGCAGATTAAAATGTGACCTATGTATTAGTATTAGTGTATGGTTTTCTTCAGTATCTAATGGGTGTACTTTTCCTTTTGTGGACTTGGTTCATGTTATTTTATACTAATGTATAAGTAATATGGTCGTGAGAGTTGTAAAGCATGTTACATAAATATAAAATTTAGCCATAAATGAAGAGTCCTCGTTAATATAATGTTTTCTTAGTATTCCATGTTCTTTATGTGTGCTTTTTCTTCTTTCTCCCATTTTCCGTTTTGGTCATGACTCGAGCATTTTTAAGCAGATTGTAATGTGCCTTAACCATAAGTTTAAGATTTCATGGTTGCAATGGTTCTCTGATTACAGAGCTTAGCCTAAATTGTGAATGCTATATTCAGTGACGGATCCAGCTGACGGATCCAGAAAAATTTAGCTGTGGGGGCAAAAATATAATAAAATTTAGGTATATATATATATATATATATATATATATATATATATATATATTTTTTTTTTTCTTCTTATAGTACCCAACAAGTTAAATTAATCCATCGTAAATTTGAGTTCTATTTAAAAGTCAACAATTGATCGGCAATAAGTTGCTACACATACGAGACAGAATTTGAATTTCAATACTTACTTAAGTTAACGACTTACTTGACCAATCTAAGATATATTTAAAATTTTAAATTAGAACTATCTAAGTATCTATACATATTGATAAGAATTAAAAATATATATACAATCACTAATTATAATATTTAAAATAATAAAAATATAATTTCATACACATAGTATAATATTCAAAATAACAAAAAAAATTAATTTATAATAACTTTCTTTTTATTTTTAACATGACTAAATATTTTTTTTATATATGTTCTTAAACAATTATTTTACTTCTTATTTTTTTATATTTAATTGTCAAATTTACTTATTATAGTCTTTATGATATAAATAAATTGTTTAACCAAAATAATTACACTATATTAACATAATATAGATATTATGTTTTTTATTTTAAATAATTTTTAGAAATTATTAATTTAAGTTGTATTTAATTAAAAAATTAAGTTTTAATTTAATTATCAATTAATTAATTAATATAATAAAATTAATTATCACTAACTTTTGAATTTATTTATTTATTTTTTATGTTAAATCAAATTTAATAATATAATTATTAAGTTTAACAAAATATTTTTTAATATGAAATATAAAAAAATTATTTATATTTTATTTATATAAGTATTAGCTTTTTTGAAAAAATTTTGTGGGGGCTTGAGCGTGGGTCCATCCCTGGCTATATTCATGACATTTTCAAAAGATAACACTGTACAAAAGTGCTTTTAAACCATAATTAGTTAGCATTAGGTTCACTAATCACTATTATATTCACACCGAAATCTTGCAAGGTGGACCGAAACAAATCAGGTTACACGCATGATGTTTTAACTAAAGTGGTTAATTTATTTGTCTATTTAATCATAAGTTAATTTGGGTTTGTTAAATAGTTAATTTATTTGTCTGTTTAAGTAAATATGGGGGTTTGAATTTTACTTTGTGATATAACAACTTATTAGTTAGCAATAAATTTTTAAATAAAATTTTGAACCTATTAGTTAGCAATAAATTTTTAAATAAAATTTTGATTCGCGACGGATTAATTTTTAATGTATCGGATTGGAACAAAAAAAAAATGCATGATGCATCTAATATATGAGTGGGGAAGTCAAAATTCAGTAATTCATAATATCTTCATAAGGTAACGTGGCTCAGGATTTGGTGGTCCCACAATTTTTGGACCACTTAATGGTCCCATTAGAAAACATATTTTTAGAGTTTTTTTAACAATTGCTACATAGTCCTTAAACTAATTTTAATTAGAAATTAACCCCATATATTTTATTTAATTATAAAAACTGTTTTTTATTTTATAAATTATTATTTTATCACTTATCTATTATATTTATTAATAATCAAATACAAAAACTGTTGAGTTAAGAAATTAACTAAATTAATTAATGATGACAAACATTATTTTTGAGCAAAATAAATAATTAGTGTTGATTAATTATATCTACTTATTAACTAATTGTTTATTGTTGCAGGCCAAATGTTAATAGCCCAAATGGAATAAAAGGCATTCATCAAAGAATATTGAGCTGAAAGCAAAATAAAGAGCCCAAGCAAAGGCAAAGGAAGAAACCAAAGAAATTAAATCGGGCCATGCATACTAATACCCGATCCAAGCCCGAACTGGTTTCAGAATTGAAATTCCCTCTCTCTTGTTTAACTAAAAGCAACGTTCTTCTTCCTTCTAATCAAGTCACATCAAGATTTCAGAAAAAGCAAGAAAGAGAAAGAGAAGAAAAGCTTCTTCCATAAGCCATTAACCAAAGAAGCAAGAGAGAGAGAGTTGAAGCTTGTAGCACAGAAGCTAAATCAAGCTTACGAAAGGTAAACCATATCATCTTGCATGCATCAGATCTTCATCCTTTCTTCCCTACTCTCTGCTCTATCCGAAAATGGCTTTGAAGGGAAAGTTGTTCTCTGCCCTATTCTGCTGTGTATCTACGGTCTTAATCAAAACTTGGGGACCAAGTTGGTGTTCAAGGGTTCAGATTTGGTTGACCATTGGAAAACAATTTCGGTTACTCCTTTGTGGCTTTCGGTCAAGTTGGAAAAGTCAGAAGGAACGGTTCTACTTTGATGATTAAGGAGAAAAAGTGAATCTGTGGTTGGTGAAGCTCAAGGCTCAAGATGTTGACCTTGGAGGAAGAACCAAGGAACATGCTAGGAGATAAAAAGAAGCTTGTTGTTCATTCTGAAAAAAGGAGAGATAACCAGTGAACTTGAGGTGTTTGTTCTGAGGGAGCTCTTTGAAGAAGTTCAACTAACTGGACAGTGTAACCAATTCAAGGTGCATTCCGCCAGTATGAAGAACTAAATCAGAGGCTTACTAATCTGGTTTTTCGCATAGCACAGAGGCTGTTGATGAAGTCAATCTCCTTCATGTTTTTCTGATTGTAATGTACTTTTCTAAGCTTATCTTTCTGTAATTTCTTGAGAGAAAAGGCAAAGTGAGAAAGCTTAAGAAAAAGCCATGAGTGGAAAAGGGCTGAGAGATACACTTGAGAGAAAAGCCTAGAGTTATTTTCAGATTTCTTTAGGTTGGTTAAGTGTCTTGTATCTTGAACTTGTTTGGTATCCCTTTCTTAGTTGGGTTAGCACTAAGAGAAAATAGTTAGGTGTTAGCATAGCCAATGTCAAGTTAGGCTAGAACTTGAGTGTGAAATTGGTGTATGTAATACTGTTAACTATAGTGAAATTCTTCCATATTTGTGGAGGAGACTGGATGTAGGTTGCATAGCACAAAGCAACCGAACCAGGATATATGCTGGTGTTAGCTTTTTCTTCTCTGTCATGTTCTGTTTTCTGTTATTCATGAGACAAAAATAAATTGTCTCATAAATTTCCGCTGCTGAGTTCAAACAGAATCAGATTTGCAGCTTTGCATAAAAAGGGTCAAAACAGCAACTTAAAAGGAAGGCATAGATTCAACCCCCCCTTCTCTAAGCCTACCACAACCTTCAATTGGTTTCAGGAGCTAAGGTCTCAAGAATCAAGCTTAACTGCTTGGAGCAAAGATCCAATGGCGAACAACTTGGGTACAACCACAGTTGCCTACACCCTCACTGAAGGTCAGTCAAACAACCGACCACCTTTCTTCAACGGGAAGAACTATTCCTACTGGAAAGAAAGGATAAGGATCTTCATTCAATCCATTGACTACAACCTATGGAAGATCGTTGTGAGCGGCCCAAAGATCCCAACAAAAACAAGTGCTGATGGAGTGGTGACTCCAAAAGAAGAAGCTGAATGGAATGAAGATGACAAGAAGAAGATAGAGCTGAATGCTAAAGCAATCAACCTTCTTCACTGTGCTATCAGCTTTGAAGAATACCGGAAGGTGTCTAGATGCAAGACAGCCAAAGAAATCTGGGAAAAACTCCAGGTTACACACGAAGGCACTAAACAAGTAAAAGAAACGAGGATTGATATGCTGCGAAAAAAGTACGAGATGTTTAGCATGAAGGAAGGAGAAAGCATTGATGAAGCATTTGAGAGATTCTCAATCATAATCAACAACCTTGATGCTATGGGTACAAACTATGCAGAACAAACACTGGTGAGAAAACTCCTTAGAAGCCTCACAAAAGAGTGGGAAAACACTGCCACGGTCCTAATCGAGAGTAACAACATAAGTCCCATAACCTATGATGAGCTGAGAGGAAAACTCCTTGCCTATGAAGCCACACACACAAACACAGACTCAAAGAAAAAGGGAATAGCCCTTAAGTCACAAATAGAACCGAAAGAGAGTGAGTCAAGTGATGGTATTTCAGATAACGAGCTTTTGTTTTTTGCTAGGAGATTTAGAAGGATGTTGAAGAGCAAAGGCAAATACAAGGGCTCAAGTTCAAAGGAACACAAGATAGACTTGAGCAAGGTGACGTGTCATCATTGCAAGGAGGCTGGACACTTCAAGTCAAACTGTTCAAAGCTCAAAAAGGAGGACAAAGGAAAGAAGGAAAGGAAGAGAGTACTCATGGCAGCTTGGGAGGATCTTGAAAATGACTCAAATGAAGAAGAAGAATCAGAAGGAGAAAACAAAGACTGCTTCATGGCTGGAAACAACAATCTTGATGAGGTAAATTATTATGATTTGACCATTGAGGACTTGCATGCTATTATTGATGATCTTACCTTAAACACCTCAAAACTGCTTGACAAATACAATGAATGCAGATCTGAAAGAGATGTGCTAAGAGCTGAAAATAGTTTTTAAAAGAAAAGGTGAAGGAAACTGAATGTGCTTTGGATATCATTGAAGAAAACAGATTTCTAAAATCTGAACTTGAAAAATTAAAAGGAAAGCACATTGTGGATCCTTCTCATGAGTTGATTGCTGAAAATGAAAGATTAAATGATAAAATTAAAAGGCTGAATGGTGACTTAGCAAAATTTGCTCAAAGTTCTAGTAACTTGGACAAATTACTTGCAAATCAAAGACCATTGTTTGAAAAATCTGGTTTAGGCTACACAGCCAAGGAAGATGCAGTTTCTAATATTTCCTCTATAAAGTTTGTGGCTTCTTCATCAAATACCAAAACTATACCAAACAAAGTTGGTGTTGAAAATGCTCCAACATTTGAAGAAAAATTTGATGAAGTATACACAAGTGAAACTGAGCATTCACCAAAAACTGAACCGAGTTCAAACCGGCCAGGTTTGGGTTACATTTTGAAAAATGAGGATGCCTTCAAGAAACCACCTTTTTACAACAAAACCTCATTTTCGAAAGGTAAAAATATTCAAAAAAATTCTGGTGAAAACATTTTTGCAAAGAAGAATAATTATAACAAAAATCAGTTTGTCAAAAGAAATGCATCTCCTCCAAAAACCAGAAAATTCCAATCATTTAATCATTTCAAGCAATATAACTCACCTCAATTTCAACGGCACACATCAAAAAATCATTGTGTTAATTGCAAGAAATTTGGTCACTCATATGCACAATGCTTCATTGAAAAGAGAGTTGTAGGAAACAAAGTTTACAATGTTGTTTGTGATTTCAATGCACTTGGGCAACCAAGATGGATTAACTTCAAAGGATCCAAATTAGTTTGGATACCTAAAGCTACTTGAAACTCTTCATGCAGATTTGCCTAGCATCCAAGAACAAAAAGGACATGTGGTACATGGATAGTGGATGTTCAAGGCACATGACTGGAAGGTCAACTTACTTTATCAAACTAAATAAGTATGATGGAGGTTTTGTGACCTTTGGAGATGATGGTAAAGGTAAAATCATTGCTGTTGGAAAAGTAGGTAATGAGCAAACTACTTTCATTGATGAAGTGCTTTTGGTATGCGGTTTAAAACACAATCTTTTGAGCATAAGTCAGCTGTGTGATTTAGGATATTTAGTTGTTTTCAAAAGGCTTGAATGCTGTGTTGTAAATGAAAAGACAAATGAAGTAATGTTTGTTGCCAAGCGTTTCAATAATATGTATGGACTTACTCTTGATGAACTAAAAGATCAAAATGTAGCGTGTCTCCATTCTAAAGATTCTGAAAAGTGGTTATGGCACAAGAGATTGGGCCATGCAAGTATGTTTCAAATAAACAAACTTGTAAAGAAAGAATTAGTAAGAGGTCTTCCTTTGATAAAGTTTGACAAAGACATCACTTGTGATGCTTGCCAAATGGGAAAACAAACAAAAAGTTCTTTTAAACCAAAGGAAGACATCTCTACTAAAAGACCACTTGAATTGCTACACATTGATTTATTTGGTCCAACAAGAACTCAAAGCCTAGGTGGTAAACATTATGGTTTAGTAATTGTGGATGACTATACTAGGTTTGGTTGGGTTTTGTTTCTTGCACACAAAAATGAAGCCTTTTCGGCCTTTGAACTTTTTTGCAAGAAAATTCAAAATGAAAAGGATTTGAAAATCTCTTCTATAAGAAGCGATCATGTAACTGAATTTGAAAATAATTTGTTTGAATCCTTTTGTGAGGAATTTGGAATATCTCACAACTTCTCTTGTCCAAGGACACCACAACAAAATGGTGTTGTGGAAAGAAGAAATAGAAGCATACAAGAGATGACAAGAGCTATGCTTTGTGAGAGTAATGTTCCAAAATTCCTTTGGGCTGAAGCGGTTAACACGGCTTGCCACATTTTGAATAGAACAATCATAAGAAAATTTTTGAAGAAAACCCCTTATGAACTTTGGAAAGGCTACCCACCAAACTTAGACTACTTGCACATCTTTGGATGCAAATGTTTTGTTTTGAATAACAAAGAAAATTTGGAAAAATTTGATCCAAAGGCTTATGAGTGCTTGTTTGTAGGATATTCCACAACTAGTAAAGCATATAGAGTTTATCATCAAGATGCTAGAATTATTGAAGAATCCATACATGTTACATTTTGTGATACTAACTTGGTGCAAAGCATTTTGGAAGATGGTGATGCAGGAAATCAAGCTCAAAAGGATGATGAAGCTGCTCAGAATCATGGAAAAGAAAATTTTGGACAAGCTGAACCAGAAACAGCAAATGCTGAAAATTCAAGAGACAATTCCATTTTGTCTCATGAATCTGAAGGAAATTCTGCAGACAGCATCATACAGAATCCATTGGTGACCGAATCTGCCTCCAAGTCCACCAGACCTCATGAATAGAGATTCTTGAAGAATTATCCTGAAGAATTTGTAATTGGGGATGTCTCTCATGGAGTGCAAACTAGGTCTTCCACTAGAAAGGCAAATGAAGGTTCAAACATTGCCCTCCTCTCACAAATGGAGCCTCAAAACGTCAAGGAAGCCCTTAGTGACCCCTCTTGGATCAAGGCTATGGAGGATGAGCTTCTTGAGTTTGAAAAGAACCAAGTGTGGACGTTGGTTCCAAGGCCAAGTAGAAAGAAAGTGACCGGCACCAAGTGGATATTCCGGAACAAGTTGGGAGAAGATGGTAGCATTGCAAGAAACAAGGCAAGGCTAGTGGCACAAGGATATGACCAAGAAGAAGGAATAGACTTTGATGAATCCTTTGCCCCTGTTGCACGAATGGAAGCCATAAGACTTCTCCTAGCCTATGCTGCATTTTGTGGTTTTAAATTATACCAAATGATGAAATGTGCATTTTTAAATGGTGTGATAGATAGAGAAGTATATGTGGAGCAGCCTCCTGGTTTTGAAAATAAAGAGCATTCTGATCATGTTTTTAAATTGTCTAAAGCTCTCTATGGTTTAAGACAAGCTCCTAGAGCTTGGTATGAGAGACTTAGCTCTTTTCTTTTGAAAAATGGTTTTCAAAGAGGCACCACTGATACAACTCTATTATCAAGAATTCTAATGATTCTTTTATTTAGTCCAAATATATGTTGATGACATTATTTTTGGATCAGCAAATGAATCCCTTTGTACTGAATTTGGAAAGCTCATGACAAGTGAATTTGACATGAGTATGATGGGTGAACTTAATTTTTTCCTTGGGCTACAGATTAAACAAACTGAAAATGGTATTTTCATTCATCAAGAAAAGTATGCCAAGGAATTAGTTAAGAAATTTGGTCTTGAAAATGCCAAAACCATGGGAACTCCCATGCACCCGAATTCTAATTGGATAAGGAGAAAATGAGAAAGATGTTGATGAGACTAGTATAGAGGGATGATGGTTCTCTTATGTACTTAACCTCCTCTAGACCCATATTGTGCAAGTGTTGGATTGTGTTCTAGGTTCCAATCCAAACCTAAGTTGTCACATCTTTCTGCGGTTAAAAGGATCATTAGATATGTTCATGGCACATCCAACTTTGGTCTTTGGTATCCTAAGACTGATGATTTTTCTGCAGTTGGTTATTGTGATGCAGACTTTGCTGGTGACAAAGTTGATAGAAGGAGCACTTCTGGTTTATGTTGCTTCCTTGGAAAGTCCTTAAATGTTTGGTCAAGTAAGAAGCAACCAACAGTGGCCTTATCCACTGCAGAGGCTGAGTATATAGCTGCTTCTTCTTGTTGTTCTCAGCTTTTGGTTAAAAACACAGCTTGCTGATTACAAATTAAATGCTGAAAATATTCCCTTAATGTGATAATATGAGTGCCATCAATATTTCTAAAAATCCAGTTTTGCACTCTAGGACTAAGCATATTGAAGTGAAATTTCACTCAATAAGAGAACATGTCCAAAAGGGGGATATTTGCATTCAATTTGTTAAATCAGAAGAGCAATTAGCAGATATTTTTACTAAACCATTAGCTGAGGATAGATTCTGCATGCTTAGGACTTGTCTAGGAATTTTGAGTTATAATTCTTTATTTGAAAAGTGCTGATGTGTTTGCTGGAGAATTTTGTCTCATAAACAGGTATGAGACAATTATGGGCAGATGATGAATGTTTCCTTCAAAACAGCGTGTTCTGGGCTTATTGCAAGTGAAAAATCAATCTGGGCCAACATCAATTCAGATCTGGGTAGTCCTATATGTTTCATTAATTCAAACCACATCTGGGCCCAATGTGAATGTTACATTCTTGCTTGTGTGCTTAAGTTTTCATTAAAAGTTTTTTTTTTGGCCGAAAAGTTTTTTTTGGCAACCTTATTTTTTGACTTTGGTCCAAAAGGAGTTTCAATTTAATGCTGATTGTCTTTCTAATTTTAAAATTAATTTTTGAAAATCAAATAAAATCCTTTCTTTTATGAGGTCATGTCTTGTCAAGTCTTTTCAAATGGTGATGCAGTTGCATGGTTTTGGAAATTTGCTTTTGGGTACGGTTACCAACACTCCCTCTCTTCCCTCCATAACTTCTCCTCAACCCTTTGGTTTCTTCCCTCTCACACCACTATCTCTCTTTCATCAAAGGCATCATTTTAACCAAAATGAGGAAGAAAGTCATTGCAAAAAGGGCTCCTCGTGAGAAGATTTACAAACTACCCACAAAGCCTTCCACTCGCTCTCAAGACCGAACCTTTACCCCTTCTCCTTCTCCTCCTACCTCTCCTCTTCGGTGTGACCCCATGGCTCGAACCAAGAACACTCCAAGGTTCCCTGCCTCTGCCAAACCAACTCCACCACCAAAGGCAACGCCTTCCAAACCTACCTCTTCAAAACCTGGCTCTTCAAAGCCACCCTCATCCAAAGGGAAGCGTCCGGCGACGGAGGAACCTGTTCCTGAGCCACAACAACCCAGGGCAAGGTCAGTTCCTGTGCGTTTACAGAGAGGTAACACTCGAGTACCTCTCAAAAATGTTAAAGAACCAGAAATTGGACCATTTGATCACAAAGCCCATTTTATGACCTCTCATTCAAACTATAACCCCTATAGATTCAAATCTGCCATGAATAATGATTTTTATGAGGGAGTCATCCATTATCGAACCCTATGCTCTTCATTTCTCGCTGATCTGCCATCTTTGAAAAGAAAAGGTTTTCCTTTTGTTGACAACTTAATTTTTCTGGACTGGAATCACCTTTTTGACATCAAAAAACCTGTTTATCCATTGTTGGTCAAAGAGTTTTATGCAAACATGACTTATCATGAAGGCACTGCTCATTCGTATGTCAAGGGCCGAGATATCATTTTAAACAATGAAACCATCAGTGAAGCTTTGAAGTATACTGATGTTGGGTCTTGTGCATACACGTCAGTTAAGTGGGATGAAGGAGTTGGTGTTTCATACAATGATGCCTGGTGGACGAAATTGTGATCAATAATATTGGCTCTTTAGTATGTACACAAAAACTATTGTGTCTCTTGTTCATTCACAACTCCGTTCAGCTAACCAGCAAGTGTACTGGGTCGTCCAAGTAATAAACCTTACGTGAGTAAGGGTCGAATCCACAGAGATTGTTGGTATGAAGCAAGCTATGGTCACCTTGTAAATCTCAGTTAGGCAGATTAAAATTGTTTATGGGTTCGAAAATTAATAAAAAGAAGAAATAATAAAAGGGATAGAATACTTATGCAGATTCATTGGTAGGAATTTCAGATAAGCGAATGGAGATGCTGCATGGCTCAAAGACGCCTGCTCTTCTACTGCTTCTACTCAATCCTTCTTACTCCTTTCCATGGCAAGCTGTGTATAGGGGTTCACCATCAGCGGTGGCTACTTTCAATCCTCTCGGGAAAATATCCTATGCGGCTGTCACTCGCACAGCTAATCATCTGGAGGCATCACCCATGGTTGATGGCTACATCCCATCCTCGCAGTGAAAACTAATGCTCACGCACTCTGTCACAGTACGGCTAATCACTGGTTGGTTTCCGTGCCTACTGGAATAGAATCCCTTGATTCTTTTGCGTCTGTCACTAACGCCCAGCACTTGCAAGTTTGAAGCACGTCACAGTCATTCATTACCGGAATCCTACTCGGAATACCACAGACAAGGTTAGACTTTCCGGATTCCCAGGATCCTACTCGGAATACCACAGACAAGGTGAGACTTTCCGGATCCTCATAAATGCCGCCATCTATCTAGCTTATACCACGAAGATTCTGTTGGGGAATCTAAGAGATAAACGTTCAAGCTCGGTTGCATGTAGAACGGAAGTGGTTGTCAATCACGCGCGTTCATAAGTGAGAATGATAATGAGGGTTATCTAACTCATCACATTCATCATGTTCTTGGGTACGAATGAATATCTTGGAATAAGAATAAGAGAGATTTGAATAAAAGAAAATAGAACTTCATTAATACTTGAGGTACAGCAGAGCTCCACACCCTTAATCTATGGTGTGCAGAAACTCCACCGTTGAAAATACATAAGTGAAAGAGGTTCAGGCATGGCCGAATGGCCAGCCCTCTCCATGATCAAGTGACCGAATGAATAAAGAGTTAAAGTGGTCAAAAGATGTCTAATACAATAGATAAATGTCCTATATATACTAGACTAGCTACTAGGGTTTACATGAGTAAGTAATTGATGCATAAATCCACTTCCGGGGCCCACTTGGTGTGTGTTTGGGCTGAGCTTGATCAATCCACGAGCTGAGGCTTCTCTTGGAGTTGAACTTCGAGTCATGATGTGTTTTGGGCGTTCAACTCCGGATCATGACGTTTTTCTGGCGTTTAACTCCAGACAGCAGCATGTACTTGGCGTTCAACGCCAAGTTACGTCGTCATTCTTCGAATAAAGTATGGACTATTATATATTGCTGGAAAGCCCTGGATGTCTACTTTCCAACGCCGTTGAGAGCGCGCCAATTGGAGTTCTGTAGCTCCAGAAAATCTATTTCGAGTGCAGGGAGGTCAGAATCCAACAGCATCAGCAGTCCTTTTGTCAGCCTTTTTCAGAGTTTTGCTCAAATCCCTCAATTTCAGCCAGAATTTACCTGAAATCACAGAAAAACACACAAACTCATAGTAAAGTCCAGAAATGTGAATTTAACAAAACTAAGGAAAATATCCCTAAAAGTAGCTTGAACTTGCTAAAAACTACCTAAAAACAATGCCAAAAAGCGTATAAATTATCCGCTCATCACAACACCAAACTTAAATTGTTGCTTGTCCCCAAGCAACTGAAAATCAAATAGGATAAAAAGAAGAGAATATACTATAAATTCAGAAATATCAATGAATATTAATTATAATTAAATGAGCGGGACTTGTAGCTTTTTGCTTCTGAACAGTTTTGGCATCTCACTTTTTCCTTTGAAGTTTAGAGTGATTGGCGTCTCTGGGGAACTTAGAATTTGGGATAGTGTTATTGACTTTCTTAGTTAAGCATGTTGATTCTTGAACACAGCTACTTATGAGTCTTGGCCGTGGCCCTAAGCACTTTGTTTTCCAGTATTACCACCGGATACATAAATGCCACAGACACATAACTGGGTGAACCTTTTCAGATTGTGACTTAGCTTTGCTAAAGTCCCCAGTTAGTGGTGTCCAGAGCTCTTAAGCACACTCTTTTGACTTGGATCACGACTTTAACCACTTAGTCTCAAGCTCTTTACTTGGACCTTCATGACACAAGCACATGGTTAGGGACAGCTTGATTTAGCCGCTTAGGCCTGGATTTTATTTCCTTGGGCCCTCCTATCCATTGATGCTCAAAGCCTTGGATCCTTTTCACCCTTGCCTTTTGGTTTTAAGGGCTATTGGCTTTTTCCACTGTTCCTTCTTTTTTTTTTTCACTGCTTTTTCTTGCTTCAAGAATCAAATTCATGATTTTTCAGATCATCAATAACATTTCTCTTTGTTCATCATTCTTTCAAGAGCCAACAATTTTAACATTCATAAACAACAAGATCCAAAGACATATGCACTGTTCAAGCATTCATTCAGAAAGCAAAAATATTGTCACCACATCAATATAATTAAGCTAAATTCAAGAGCTATTTTCGAAATTTATGTACTTCTTGTTCTTTTGAATTAAAACATTTTTCATTTAAGAGCGGTGAAGGATTAATGGATTTTATTCATAGCTTTAAGGCATGGTTACATACTAATGATCATGAAATAAAGACACAAAACATAGATAAACATAATACTAAAAACCGAAAACAGAAAGAAATAAAGAATAAGGAATGAATCCACCTGAGTGAGGGTGGCGTCTTCTTGAAGGTGCAATGGTGCTCTTTGAGCTCCTCTATGTCTCTTCCTTGCTTCTGTTGAATGATTCATAGTAATTTTAGTGTTTCTACCCTTAGTTGCTTCCAATGTTTGTGTGGAAGACAACTTATCCCCTGAGGTATCTCAGGGATCTCTTGATTTGCAGCCACATGTTCTACCACTGAGCTATGACGGCTTATATTTTTGTCTTTCCATCTCCCATGACTCAGAGGTGGAAGCTTTTTGTCTTCCCTTTGAGGTTTCTCTGGCTTTAGGTGCCATTAATGGTAATGGTAAAGCAAAAAAGCTATGCTTTTACCACACCAAACTTAAAATATTGCTCGCCCTCTGATGAGCGGATAATTTGTATACTTTTTGGCATTGTTTTTAGTATGTTTTTGTTATGATTTAGTTAGTTTTTATTATATTTTTATTAGTTTTTAATTAAATTTCACTTTTCTGGACTTTACTATGAGTTTGTGTGTTTTTCTGTGATTTCAGGTATTTTCTGGCTGAAATTGAGGGACCTGAGCAAAAATCTGATCCAGAGACTCAAAAGGACTGCAGATGCTGTTGGATTCTGACCTCCCTGCACTCGAAGTGGATTTTCTGGAGCTACAGAAGCCCAATTGGCGCGCTCTCAACGGCGTTGGAAAGTAGACATCTTGGGCTTTCCAGCAATATATAATAGTCCATACTTTGCCCAAGATTTGATGGCCCAAACCGGCGTTCAAAGTCACCTCAAGAAATTCCAGCGTTAAACGCCGGAACTGGCACCTAATTGGGAGTTAAACGCCCAAACTGGCACTAAAGCTGGCGTTTAACTCCAAGGAGAGTCTCTACACGAAAAAAGCTTCATTGCTCAGCCCAAGCACACACCAAGTGGGCCCGGAAGTGGATTTTTATGTCATTTACTCATCTATGTACTAGTTTTCTATAAGTAGGACCTTTTACTATTGTATTAGGGAGACTTTTGGGGTAGCTATCTTTGTTTTATGCTATCTTAGACCTTTGGGAGGCTGGCCATTCGGCCATGCCTAGACCTTGTTCTTATGTATTTTCAACGGTGGAGTTTCTACACACCATAGATTAAGGTGTGGAGCTCTGCTGTACCTCGAGTATTAATGCAATTACTATTGTTCTTCCATTCAATTCCGCTTGTTCTTTATCCAAGATATCACTTGTTCTTCAACATGATGAAGGTGATGATTGACGCCCATCACCATTCTCACTCATGAACAAGGTGACTGACAACCATTCTTGTTCTACAAGCATCTGAGGCTTAGTGAATATCTCTTGGATTCCTGATTGCACGATGCATGGTTGATCGCCTGACAACCGAGTGCTCGCCTGACAAACGAGCCAACTATTCCGTGAGATCAGAGTCTTCGTGGTATAGGCAAGAACTGATGGCAGCATTCAAGAGAATCCGGAAGGTCTAACCTTGTCTGTGGTATTCTGAGTAGGATTCAATGACTGAATGACTGTGACGTGCTTCAAACTCCTAGCAGGCTAGGGCGTTAGTGACAGACGCAAAAGTATCAATGGATATTATTCCGGCCTGACCGAGAACCGACAGCTGAATTCCGCTATGCCGTGACAGGACATATGCAATCGCTTTCACTGAGAGGATGGGAGGTAGCTGCTGACAACAGTGAAACCCTACACAAGCTTGCCATGGAAAGGAGTAAGAAGGATTGGATGAAGGCAGTAGGAAAGCAGAGAGACGGAAGGGAAGGCATCTTCATACACTTGTCTGAAGCTCTTACACCAATGATATGCATAAGTATCTCTATCTTTATCTTTATATTATTTTCGTTCATCATCATATACATTTGAGTTTTCCTGACTAAGATTTACAAGATGACCATAGCTTGCTTCAATGCTAACAATCTCCGTGGGATCGACCCTTACTCACGTAAGGTATTACTTGGACGACCCAGTGCACTTGCTGGTTAGTTGTGCGAAGTTGTGTAATGCCATGGTATTGAGCTACCACGTTTTTGGAGCCATTACCGGGGATTATGAGAGTTGTGAAAAGTATTGTTCACAATTTCGCGCACCAAGTTTTTGGCGCCGTTGCCGGGGATTGTTCAAGTTGTGAGCAAGCTTTTGGTAACAATGCCTGGGATTGTTCTAGTTTGGACAACTGACGGTTCATCTTGTTGCTTAGATTAGGTATTTATTTTTTTTTTCGAAATTCTTGAAGATGAATTCTAGAGTTTCATGATGATTTGTTGAAATCTGGCTGGCTGAGAAGCCATGTCTAATCTGATTGGACCGAGGTTTCAACTTATCACCACAAGAGCTTGTTGATTTTCATCAATTTTGCTTTTGGAGCAGTGATCCGCTAAGGCTTGGCTGACCTTTGGTCATGTCTAGTGTTTTGGACCGAAGCTTTCTTTGAAAGCTTGGCTGGCTGTGAAGCCATGTCTAATTCCTGGACCGGAGTCTTAGACTAGCATTGCACTGATTCTTGGAATTCTCATTAAGAATTTTGATACCTTTTTCCACTTAATTTTCGAAAAAAAAAAACACAAAAAATTACAAAATCATAAAAACCAAAAAAATATTTGCTGTTTCTTGCTTGAGTCTAGAGTCTCATCTTAAGTTTGGTGTCAAATGCATGTTTTTGTTACATTTTTCGAATCCATGCATATATTTCTTTGTTTTGATCTTTGAATTCTTTTGGCTTGAGTATTTATGTGTCTCATATAGTGTCAGTAGTACACAAACTGCTAAGTTTGGTGTCTTGCATGCATTGTTATTTGATTCTTGTTGCATTTTGATTACTAAAAATCCAAAAATATTTTTAATTTGTGTCTTTTCAAGTCAATAATACAAAGAATTGAAGATTCAGAACATACTGCAGAGGAATTATACAGAAAAAGCTGAGCATTCAAAAATGCCCAGTGAAGAAGGCAGACTGGCGTTTAAACGCCAGCCAGGGTACCTGGTTGGGCGTTTAACGCCCAAAAGGGTAGCATTTTGGGCGTTAAACGCCAGAATGTATACCATTCTGGGCGTTTAACGCCAGGATGGTGCTAGGGGGAAGATTTTGTTTTCAAATCAATTTTTTTTTCAAATTTTCAAAGTTTTTCAAAACCAAATCTTTTTCAAAATCATATCTTTTCAATCAAATGTTTTCAAAATCAATTTCTTTCCTTTTCAAAGATACTTACTATCAATTAATGATTTGATTCAACATTTCAAGTATGTTGCCTTTTCTGTTGAGGAAGGTTTTATGTTTGAATCATATCTTTTCTTGTTAGGCAAGTCATCATTTCTTTTTAAATCATATCTTTTCAATTGTTTTCAAAACAAATCTTTTTAAAATGTTTTTCAAATCATATCTTCTCAATTATATCTTTTTAAAACCATAACTTTTCAATCAAATCTTTTTAATCACATTTTTTTTTCAAAATAGTTTTCAAATCAAATCTTTTTAATTTCTAATTTCAAATCTTTTTCAAAAATCACTTGATTTCTTTTTTACTTTTAATTTTCGAAAATTATCAATCAAATTTTCAAAATGTTTTCAAAATCTTTTAATTGAATTTTCGAAAATTCTCTTCCCTCCTTCCCACATCCTTCTATTTATGGAGTACCACTCCTTCTAAATGCACAATTCGAACCTTATCTAATTAAAGTTCGAATTCTTCTTCTCCTTCTTCTTACTATTTCTCTTTTCCTCTGACACTTCAAGGAATCTCTATACTGTGACATAGAGGATTCCACATTTTCTTTTTCTCTCCTCTTTCATATGAGCAGGAGCAGAGACAAAGGCATTCTTGTTGAAGCTGACCCTGAACCCGAAAGAACCTTGAAGAGAAAGCTAAGAGAAGCTAAAGCACAACTCTCTTTAGAGGACCTGACCGAATTCTTCAAGGAAGAAGAACACATGGCAGCCGAAAACAACAACAATGCCAACAATGCAAGGAAGGTGCTGGGTGACTTCACTGCACCTACTCCTTATTTTTATGGGAGAAGCATCTCTATCCCTGCCATTGGAGCAAACAACTTTGAGCTTAAGCCTCAATTAGTTTCTCTAATGCAACAGAATTGCAAGTTCCATGGACTTCCAATGGAAGATCCTCATCAGTTCTTAGCTGAATTCTCGCAAATCTGTGACACAGTCAAGACTAATGGGGTTAACCCTGAGGTCTACAGACTGATGCTATTCCCTTTTGCTGTAAGAGACAGAGCTAGAATATGGTTGGATTCTCAACCTAAAGAAAGCCTGGACTCTTGGGAAAAGCTAGTCAATGCCTTCTTGGCAAGGTTCTTTCCACCACAAAGATGGAGTAAGCTTAGAGTGGAAGTCCAAACCTTCAGACAGAAGGATAGAGAATCCCTCTATGAAGCTTGGGAAAGATACAAACAATTAATCAGAAGATGTCCCTCAGACATGCTTTCTGAATGGAGCATCATAGGTATTTTCTATGATGGTCTCTCTGAACTATCCAAGATGTCTTTGGATAGCTCTGCTGGAGGATCTCTTCATCTGAAGAAGACGCCTGCAGAAGCTCAAGAATTGATTGAAATGGTTGCAAATAACCAATTCATGTACACTTCTGAAAGGAATCCTGTGAACAATGGGACTAGTCAGAAGAAAGGAGTTCTTGAGATTGACACTCTGAATGCCATATTGGCTCAGAACAAGATATTGACTCAACAAGTCAATTTGATTTCTCAAAGTCTGTCTGGAATACAAAATGCACCAAACAGTACTAAGGATGCTTCATCTAAGGAAGAAGCTTATGATCCTGAGAACCCTTCCATGGAAGAGGTGAATTACCTAGGAGAACCCTATGGAAACACCTATAATTCTTCATGGAGAAATCACCCAAATCTCTCATGGAAGAATCAAGAGAGACCTCAACAAGGTTTCAATAACAATAATGGTGGAAGAAACAGGTTTAGCAATAGCAAGCCTTTTCCATCATCTTCTCAGCAACAGACAGAGAGTTCTAAGCAGAATACTTCTGACTTAGCAACAACGGTCTCTGATCTAATAAAGACCACTCAAAGTTTCATGAATGAAACAAGGTCCTCCATCAAAAATTTGGAAGGACAAGTGGGTCAGCTGAGCAAGAAAGTTACTGAACTCCCTCCTAGTACTCTCCCAAGTAATACAGAAGAAAATCCAAAAGGAGAGTGCAAAGCCATAACCATGGCCGAATGTGGAGAGGAAAGAGAGGAGGAGGACGCCACTGAGAAAGACCTCAGTGGGCGTGTACCAATCTCCTCTGAGTTCCAATGGGAATCTGAGGCTCAAAATGAGACCATAGAGATTCCATTGGACTTACTTCTGCCATTCATGAGCTCTGATGAGTATTCTTCCTCTGAAGAGGATGAGTATGTCACTGAAGAGCAAGTTGCTAAATACCTTGGAGCAATCATGAAGCTAAATGACAAGTTATTTGGAAATGAGACTTGGGAGGATGAACCTCCCTTGCTCACCAAAGAACTGGATGACTTGTCTAGGCAGAAACTGCCTCAAAAGAGGCAAGATCCTGGGAAGTTTTCTATACCTTGTACCATAGGTACCATGACCTTCAAGAAGGCCTTGTGTGACTTAGGGTCAAGTGTAAACCTCATGCCCCTCTCTGTAATGGAGAAATTAGGGATCTTTGAGGTGCAAGCTGCAAGAATCTCATTAGAGATGGCAGACAATTCAAGAAAACAAGCTCATGGACTTGTAGAGAATGTTTTGGTGAAGATTGAAGACCATTACATCCCTACTGATTTCATAGTCCTAGAGACTGGAAAGTGCATGGATGAATCCATCATCCTTGGCAGACCCTTCCTAGCCACAGCAAAGGCTGTGATTGATGTTGATAGAGGAGAGTTGATCATTCAAGTGAATGAAGAATCCTTGGTGTTTAAGGCCCAAGGACATCCCTCTATCATCATGGAGAGGAAGCATGAAGAGCTTCTCTCAAAACAGAGCCAAGCAGAGCCCCCACAGTCAAACTCTAAGTTTGGTGTTGGGAGGCCACAACCAAACTCTAAGTTTGGTGTTGAACCCCCACATTCAAACTCTAAGTTTGGTGTTGGGAGGTTCCAACACGGTTCTGAGCATTTCTGAGGCTCCATGAGAGTCCTCTGTCAAGCTAATGACATTAAAGAAGCGCTTGTTGGGAGGCAACCCAATGTTTTATAGTTAACTATTTTCTTTTGTTATTTTATCTTTTTTTGTAGGTTGATGATCATAAGAAGTCACAAAAACAATGAAAAAAAGCAAAAACAGAATGAAAAACAGGAAGAAAAACAGCACACCCTGGAGGAGAAGAAGCTGGCATTCAAACGCCAGTAATGCTAGCTGTTGGGCGTTTAACGCCCAGTCTGGCACCATTCTGGGCGTTTAACGCCAGAAAGGGGTACCAGACTGGCGTTAAACGCCAGTAAAGGGCAACAACCTGGTGTTAAACGCCAGGAATGGGCACCAGCCCGGCGTTTAACGCCAGAAATAGCTCAAAACGTGATTTTGAGCAACATTTGGTGCAGGGATGACTTTTCCTTGACACCACAGGATCTGTAGACCCCACAGGACCCCACCATCACTCTCTCTCTTCTTCCCCCATTCACCAATCACCTCAATACCTCTTCCCCAAAAACCCTTCACCTATCAAATCCCATCTTTCTCTTCACCACTCACATCCATCCTTCATAAATCCCCACCAACCTCACCCTTCAAATTCAAAGAAATTGCAATAACACTTTTGCAAGAACCATGTGCAAAGTCGGAATCTTGATGGTTCAAGAGTTCTATGCCAATGCATGGATCACCAAGAACCATGACCAAAGTGTGAACCCGAATCCAAAGAATTATCTCACTATGGTTCGGGGGAAATACTTGGATTTTAGTCCGGAGAGTGTGAGGGTGGCGTTCAACTTGCCTATGATGCAAGGAGATGAGCACCCTTACACTAGAAGGGTCAACTTTGATCAAAGGTTGGACCAAGTCCTCACAACCATATGTGAAGAGGGCGCACAATGGAAGCAAGATTCAAGAGGCAAGCCGGTTCAATTAAGAAGGCATGACCTCAAGCCCGTGGCTAGAGGATGGTTAGAGTTCATACAACGCTCAATCATTCCCACTAGCAACCGGTCCGAAGTTACCATAGACCGGGCCATCATGATCCATAGCATCATGATTGGAGAAGAAATAGAAGTTCATGAGGTTATAGCCCAAGAACTCTACAAGGTGGCGGACAAGACCTCCACTTTGGCAAGGTTAGCCTTTCCTCATCTCATCTGTCACCTCTGTTATTCAGTTGGAGTTGACATAGAGGGAGATACCCCCATTAATGAGGACAAGCCCATCACCAAGAAAAAGATGGAGTACACAAGAGACCCCTCTCACCAAGAGATCCCTGAGATTCCTCAAGGGATGCACTTTCCTCCACAAAACTATTGGGAGCAATTAAACACCTCCCTAGGAGAATTGAGTTCCAACATGGGACAACTAAGGGTGGAGCATCAAGAACACTCCATTCTCCTCCATGAAATTAGAGAAGACCAAAGAATCATGAGGGAGGAGCAACAAAGACAAGGAAGAGACATTGAGGAGCTCAAGCACTCCATAGGATCTTCAAGAGCAAGAAAGAGCCGCCATCACTAAGGTGGACCCGTTCCTTGATTTCCTTGTTCTTTATTCTTCTGTTTTTCGATTTTTATGCTTTATGTTATCCATGTTTGTGTCTTGTGATCATTAGTGTCTTAGTGTCTATGCCTTAAAGTTATGAATGTCCTATGAATCTGTTCATACCCTGACCGAGCTCTCCAAACTCGGCAAGCTGATCGAGAGTCCGACCTCGCCTCAAGGCTCAAGCCCGAGGTCGGACCTCGGACAAATAGGCCAAAGAAGGCCCATCAGAAGGAACTAAGCCCAAAACCTAAAGGCCGAAAGGGCCTGGGAAAGGCGGTTCCACAAAGATAAAGATAAGACTCCCAGAAGATAAGATAAGATAAGAATATCTTATCCAGGGAAGATCACAGCCAACTACTATAAATACACTGGAGCACCCAGGTATAACTCATACTCTAATTCTACTCGATATCTGCTTGGACCCATGCTAACTTAGGCATCGGAGTGTCTTTGCAGGTACACCCCCCGCCGTTCAACACATCAAGCTCGGGTCTCAGACCCCCCACCTCGGGCCTTGTCAGACGACCGAGCTACAGTTTCAGGTAACCCTCGGAACATTGGCGCCGTTGCCGGGGACCTGGAAGTCATCCCTTTACCATGGCGGACGACTCTCCCAACCATGACCATCCTACATCAGAACAAGAAGAGGAAGTTGACACCGGAGAACGACCAGACCGCCCTCTATCACCACACACTCCAGGGGGAAACAAACAGAATCATCCAAAAGGTACACTCCCTAACAAGGATCCACAAAATCCTGGAAGGGAAAAGAGTTCAGAGATTCTGGAGACAGTCCGGGCACAACAAAGCCGGCTGAGACAACTCGAAGAGGACATAAAAAAGCAGAAAGAGACTGAACAGGATCTAAGAAGGGAGGCTCGCAAACGCAGAGAATTAGAAGAAAAACTACGAAAGATAGAAGCCAATCTGAAAGATCGGACAACACGCGGCACCACTCCCGAAAGTAATCATGATCCCTTCACACAAGAGATCATGAAGGAGAAGGTACCGCGAAACTTCAAGCCACCAGATATGGACCTCTACGACGGCACCACCGATCCAAGTCACCACCTCAGCAACTTCAGGAGCAGAATGTACTTAGTCGACGCATCCGACGCGATTCGGTGCAAAGCCTTCCCCACCACTCTCACCAAGTCAGCCATGAAGTGGTTCGACAGCTTACCGCCAGGATCAATCTCCAGCTTTGAAGACCTGACCAAAAAATTCCTAACAAGGTTCTCCATTCAAAAGGACAAGGCAAAACACGCCCCCAGCCTACTCGGGATCAAACAAAGCAACCAAGAAACTCTCAGAGAGTACATGGAGCGATTCAACAAAGCCTGCCTGGACATACAACACTTGTCCACAGAAGCAGCCATCATGGGACTAGCAAACGGCCTAAGAGAAGGACCGTTTAGCCAATCCCTATCCAAAAGATACCCGACCTCCTTGTACGAAGTGCAGGAGCGAGCGGAAAAATATATCAACATGGAAGAAACCTCACGACTGAGAGAACCTTCCAGGAAGGAGTCAACCTACCCGCCCCGAGATCGAGATCGGGATCAGAAAAAGAAGGAAGAGTCCAGCTCGGACAAGCCAAGGAAATACCACAGCTACACCCCCCTCCGAGTCTCTCTGGTAGACGTCTACAGAGAAGTGTGCCACACCGAAAAGATCCCACCACCCAAACCTCTGAAGCACAAAAGAGCGGGAAGGGATCGGTCCGAATACTGTGAATATCATAGACTCTACGGTCATTCTACTAACGACTGCCACGACCTGAAGAATGTTATAGAAAAGCTAGCTAGAGAAGGAAAACTCGACAGATACATAGCTGAGAAAGGTGAAGAAACCAGAAAGAGAAGGCGGAGAGACAACGAAGATCGGACCGAACCAACCCCACGAACCCCTGAAAGGCACATACACATGATAAACGGAGGTTTTGTAGGTGGAGGGACATCCAGATCCTCACGAAAGAGACACCTCAAAGAAGTCTACCATGCCCGAGAAGACAACCCCTTGCCCGAGTTACCTACTATCTCGTTTACCCGAGAAGATGCTCTTGGTATAATACCCGGACACGACGACCCTATGGTGATCACCATCATCCTAGCCAACGCCAACTTACATCGAACCCTGATCGACCAAGGAAGCTCGGCAGATATCCTGTTCAAAGAGGCCTTCGACAAGCTCGGACTCGAAGAAAAAGAGCTAAAAGCCTATCCCACCGACCTATTTGGACTAGGAGATACCCCAATTCGACCCTGGGATACATCTCGTTACACACCACCTTTGGAAAAGGCGAGCAAACCAAAACATTAAACATCGACTACATTGTGGTCGACGTCACTTCAGCATACAATGCCCTCATCGGACGACCAACCCTCAACAGACTAGCGGCTATAGTCTCGACCCCACACCTCTGCATGAAGTTTCCTACCGCAAAGGGAATCGCTACCCTAAAAGGCGACCAAAAGCTAGCACGGCGATGCTACAACGAAAGTCTGAGCCTAAAAGGGAAAGAGGTCAACACCATAGAACTCGGGCGAGTCCAAACCCGAGAAGATCTTCGGCCACAGCCAGAAGGGAAACCGAGAAGGTCCAAATCGGGAACACACCCGAGAAAGTAACAAACATAGGGGCAAACCTCGAGGCAGGCCTAAAAAAGGAGCTCACAAACCTCTTAAGGGAGAATTCCGATCTCTTCGCCTGGAAAGCCTCCGATATGCCAGGCATAAGCCCCGACCTAATGTGCCACAAACTATCAGTGTATCAGGGATCCCGACCTGTCCAACAAAGGCGAAGGAAACTCGGGCCCGAACGCATGCAGGCAATAGAGGAACAGGTACAAGCACTACTAGATGCAGGGTTTATTAGGGAGGTAAAGTACCCCCTATGGCTCGCAAACGTAGTTCTGGTAAAAAGCCCAATGGAAAGTGGAGGATGTGCGTCGACTACACAGACCTCAACAAAGCTTGTCCTAAAGACCCATATCCACTACCAAACATCGACGCTTTAGTCGACGCAGCTTCGGGCTACAGATACCTCTCCTTCATGGATGCGTACTCAGGATATAATCAAATCCCGATGTATGAACCCGACCAAGAAAAGACCTCGTTCATAACCCCAAAGGCAAACTACTGCTACATAGTAATGCCCTTCGGGCTGAAGAACGCAGGGGCAACATACCAGAGACTAATGAACAAAGTGTTCTCAGAACACATCGGGCTACAGCTAGAGGTATACGTCGACGACATGCTAGTAAGACACAAGAAGACAAAAACTTGGTGGCCGACCTCAGTAGTATCTTCGGTACCCTCAGAAAACACAATATGAGGCTTAATCCGACAAAGTGCACCTTCGCCGCAGAAGCCGGAAAGTTCTTAGGCTTCATGCTGACTCAAAGAGGCATCGAAGCAAACCCGGACAAATGCCAAGCGATACTCAATATGAAGAGCCCGACGTGTGTCAAAGAGGTACAACAACTGAACGGAAGATTAGCCGCCCTATCAAGATTCTTGGCAGGATCAGCAATAAGGTCACTACCTCTCTACTCACTCCTAAAGAAAGGGAAACCCTTCTCGTGGACCCCGGAGTGCGAAAAGGCCTTCCAAGAATTCAAAGAATTCCTCGGGCAGCCACCAATCCTAACCCGACCTCTAAAAGGAGAAGAACTCGTACTATACCTCTCGGTCGGACATCGGGCAGTCGCTTCGGCACTAATACGAGAAAACGACCAGGGGCAACACCCCGTATATTTCGTAAGCAAGGCGCTGCAAGGAGCTGAATTAAACTATCAGAAAATAGAGAAATTCGCCTACGCGCTAGTCTTCACAGCTCGAAGGCTCCGTCCCTACTTTCAAGCCCACACCATCAAAGTCCGGACAAACCAACCGATGAGACACATCCTACAAAAGACAGACATGGCAGGACGAATCCTACAATGGGCGGTGGAGCTGTCTGAGTTCGACCTCCACTACGAAGCCCGAACTGCCATAAAGTCCCAGTATCTAGCCGACTTCGTAGCAGAATACACCGAGACCCCAGGGACCCCACTCTCATGGAATTTATATGTCGACGGGTCCTCAAATAAGGCAGGGAGCGGAGCCGGTGTCATACTCGAAAGCGATCAAGGAACACGGATAGAGCTATCCCTAAAATTCGAGTTCCAGGCCTCAAATAACCAAGCCGAGTACGAGGCCCTACTAGCAGGACTAAAGCTAGCCCAAGAGGTCGGAGCAGAGAGGATCACAATTTTCAGCGACTCCCAGGTCGTCACATCACAAGTAAATGGAAGTTACCAGGCCAAAGATCCTACTATGAAAAAATACCTGGACCAAACACAGGCACAATTGCAGCACTTCCCGGAAATACGAATCCAGCACATATCCCGGGAGCAAAATGCCCGAGCCGACGCCCTCTCAAAACTTGCTAGCACCAAGCCCGGAGGAAACAATAGAAGTCTCCTCCAAGAAACTCTACAATCTCCGTCCGTACTAAGAGAGGAAGAAATACTGAACATATCCGACCAACAACAAGGATGGATGACCCCCATACTCAACTACCTAAAGTCGGGAACTCTCCCCGCTGAAAAAAGAGAAGCTAAAAGGCTTACAAAGGACGCCCAGAATTACACGCTAATCCACGACGTGTTATACAGAAGAGGATTCGCAAATCCCCTCCTAAGGTGCGTCCCGACCTCAGAAACAAAAAGCGTCCTCGAAGAAGTCCACAAAGGAATGTGTGGGAACCACCTCGGAGCTCGGGCCCTATCCAAGAAAATAGTCAGAGCCGGGTTCTACTGGCCAACCATACAAAGAGACGCGGCGGACTTTGTGAAAATATGTCCCCCCTGCCAAAAACACGCCAATTTTCACAAAGCACCGCCCGAAGACCTCATAAGCATCACAGCACCATGGCCCTTCGCGAAATGGGGACTCGACCTACTCGGCCCGTTTCCACAAGGCCCGGGGCAGGTCAAATACCTCATAGTAGGGGTCGACTACTTTACAAAGTGGATCGAAGCCGAACCCTTAGCCACCATTACGGCTCAGAAAAGCCGTAAATTCCTATACAAAAACATTGTCACGAGGTTCGGAGTCCCCTATTCCATCACAACAGACAATGGAACACAGTTCACAGACACAAGTTTTCAGAACTTGGTGTCCGAGCTGAAAATCAAACAGCAGTTCACATCGGTCGAGCACCCACAAGCCAATGGACAAGCAGAGGCTGCAAATAAAGTCATCTTGGCTGGATTGAAACGAAGACTCCAAGAAGCCAGAGGGGCATGGGCCGACGAACTCCCCCAGGTATTATGGGCATATCGGACAACCCCGCACTCTACAACGGAGAATCCCCATTCCGACTAGCCTACGGAATGGAGGCAATGATTCCCGTCGAAATAGATGAGGGATCACCCAGAACCATCTTCTACAACGAAGAAAACAATCCTCGGGCACAAAAGGAAGAGCTCGACCTCCTACCCGAGGTCCGAGAAAGAGCCCGGATCAAAGAAGAAGCCTTAAAACGACGAACGGCCCTCAGATACAACCAAAAGGTGATAAAACGAAGCTTCTCCACTCACGACCTGATTCTAATCCGAAACGACATCGGAACACAAAAATCGGGAGAAGGAAAGCTAGCTGCGAATTGGAAGGGGCCATACAAGGTAACAGAAGTCTTAGGGACAGGCTACTACAAGATCTCCGACCTAGAAGGCAAGGAGCTGCCCAGAGCCTGGCACGCCTGTAACCTAAGACGGTACTACAGCTAGAGTAAACTTAACCCGAGGTGTACTCTTTTTCCCCACGAGGGTTTTTTAATGAGCCACCCGGTTAAGTAGGACACCCGACCTAGTAAAAAAGGGTAAAAACTTTGTACATATTTTCCTTTAATACTAACCAAATTTCTTTATTTTCTCTTTCTCGTTATGAAGCATATCCTAAAAAGTACCCCACCAAGGCGCATTAATTTATGCTCGACAAAACGCAAAAATCATTTGCCAAAGGCCATACAAGGCCGGCAAAGATGAAGCGACGAGGTTCAAATTAATGTGAGAAGTTATAAAAGTAACTCTAAAACGGCTGGAAAAGCCGAACAAAAAGACGTTACAAAAATAACTTAAAAAGGCCGACCAAACCACAAAGTCGGACCTAATTAAAGGAGGTACTAAAGGATCCCGAGGTCCGAGAACAAACTCGGACCCAAGAAAGAAAGCCCTGAAACGGCACAGAACTAAGACCTCGAGAAAACGCTAGCTAAAAGTTGTTGACCAAAAAACAACTAAAAAGCAAAAAAGCGGGAACGAGAAGCAAAATCGCTAGCTAAAAAGTTGTTACCCGAGAACAACTAAAAAGCAAAAAAGCGAGTACCAGAAATCGCTAGCTAAAAGTTGTTACCCGAGAACAACTAAAAAGCAAAAAAGCGAGTACAAGAAGTCAAAATCGCTAGCTAAAAGTTGTTACCCGAGAACAACTAAAAAGCAAAAAAGCGAGTACCAGAAATCGCTAGCTAAAAGTTGTTACCCGAGAACAACTAAAAAGCAAAAAAAGCGAAGTACGAGACATCAAACCGCTAGCTAAAAGTTGTTATCCAAAAACAACTAAAAAGCAAAAAAGCGAGTACGAGACATCAAACCGCTAGCTAAAAGTTGTTATCCAAAAACAACTAAAAAGCAAAAAAGCGAGTACAAGACATCAAACCGCTAGCTAAAAGTTGTTATCCAAAAACAACTAAAAAGCAAAAAAGCGAGTACAAGACATCAAACCGCTAGCTAAAAGTTGTTATCCAAAAACAACTAAAAAGCAAAAAAGCGAGTACGAGACATCAAACCGCTAAGCTAAAAGTTGTTATCCAAAAACAACTAAAAAGCAAAAAGCGAGTACGAGACATCAAACCGCTAAGCTAAAAGTTGTTATCCAAAAACAACTAAAAAGCAAAAAGCGAGTACGAGACATCAAAATCGCTAGCTAAAAGTTGTTATCCAAAAACAACTAAAAAGCACGAAAGCGAATACGAGAAAGCAAAAAACACAAAACATGGCATAATAAAGGACCAAGGGTATACTTGCCGGTCTCCGCATCAAAAACAGAAACGGGGACTGCATCAACAGCACCGTCATCCCGACTTGAAACCTCCACACCCGACCTATCCACAGCCAAAGGTGAAGGCGGGTTCTCAACCAGCACCTCGGGATCCGACACTGGGGCCTGGGGATCGGACGTCGGGACCTCATCCTCGGTAGGAGCAGGAACAATCTTGCCCTCCACAACTATGTTATCAGTGCTGAATAGGGTCAAATCCAGGTCGGGAGCAAGAACTCGGACCTGATCCCTTAAGTTTGCAAACATAGCATCCATACCCTTGGCCACATTATCCTCCAGCTCATAGTAATCGTCCCGAGCCGACTGCAACTTCTCCTTCGTCTCCTGAAGCTCAGCATGCAGCTTAGAATAATTCTCCGTCGCCACCCTCGCCGTCTCCTCAGACGTCTTCGCCGCCGCCACAGCCGCGGTAGCCTTAGTCTTTTCATCCTCCAAAGACTCCTCCAGCTCGGCAATCCTGGCATCCTTCAGCTGACTAATCTTGTCAAGCTCGGACCGGGCCTTCTCAAGTCGGGAACTGGTCTCCCCAAGAGGAGCCTTCTTGAACTCCCGAGCAATAGCGGCGTGAAGGCTAGCCATCCGAACACAACTCCGCGCCATGTACTGAAAGTGATGCTCCATAGACGCATCATCAGTAGAAATGTAAGACTGGGGAGAATGCACTGCTCAACCCAACCGAGAGCATCAAAATCCTTGTCGTTGAAACCAGCAGGCTCTCGAGAAATCTTCTGTTTCTTGGGGGAGGACCCGAGGTCGAGGACGGGGAGAGCTGACCGGGTCCGGAGGTCGGAGGATCCTGAGTTATAGCTCGGAACTTAGGGGTCGGAATGGTCTTCGACCGAGTCTGAACACCAACGGTAGTCTTCTGCGGGGAAGATCGGGCAGAAACCTCAGCCTCAATATTCCGAGCTACGGCGGACTTTTTCGCCCGACGAAGAAACTTCATCGACTCAGCCTGAGAAGACATCTCTGCAGAAACACAAAGAAAGAAACTATCACAAACAAGAAAAACCAAAATAAAGCCAAAAGTACAACAATGAAATCTCAAAAAGAGGTCGGGAACTACCTAACTCGGAACGGAGAAGGCTCGGATCTCCCAACATCTTCTTCGTATCCAAGTGAGGTGCCCGACCCCATAGACTGTTCAGCACACCGACAAAAGCTTGTTCCACTTCGTCTAAACTCTCAAAAGTGTACTTGACCGACACTACACTCTCTTGCCAACTAAGAGGGAAAGAAGGCTCCCCACTCTCATCTAAAAAGAAAGGTCGGACATCTCCCACAGCCCGGACTTTGAAATAGTAATTCTTGAAATCGTGGAAAGACTCATCATACAAGGTACAGAACTTCTTTCCGGCGTTTGCCCTAAAGGAGACCCAAGACACCTTCCCCCCACCCGACCCTGGTTTCGTCAGAACAAACAGATACGAAAAAGAGAAACAGAAGGAGAGACACCCAAAATCTGACACAAAAGTTGGAATAACTTCAAAAACGCCCACGAGTTTGGATGGAGCTGTGTAGGGGCAAGGTTACAGGACCAAAGAACCTCAGACTCCAACTCGGAAAATGGAAGTCGGACACCTAGCTTTGAGAAGAAACAGTCGTAGGCGTAGAAGATAGCTTCTCGGAGCTCTCTAAAGGCGGAAAACACCCTCTCTTCGGACTCCGGGGCTACCAACTCGTAATCACGCTCAGACTCCCTATTCTCACAAATACTACACTCCCTACGGAACCTATTCAGATATTCAGAATCTACAACAGACGGAACCTTTAAAGGGGCAGGATCTACCCAACCTAGACCACTCGGAATCTTGGTCGACATTGCTTGAAACACCTTTCGAGACATAAAAAAATCTTGCCTACAAAAGAAAAATACAGACAGCAAGCCAACAAATCACATGACATGCAGACAAAAGCAAATTCAGCAGAAGCAAGAAAAAGAAGTTCTTTTTAAAGCGGCAACCCGAAAAACGAAAATAAAAGAAAGAGCCCCCCCATGCAAGCAAAACAAATGGCGGCGCCTCTTTCCGGGGCAACCCAGGCATAGAAGAAAAAAGAGAAAAGGAGCACAATAAAAGTAAAAGGCGAAAAGCAAAACCTGGAAGATAAGGAGAAAGCGACGAGCTCCGATGAGACGACAGCAAGAACAGCGGCGCAAAAGAAAAAGCTTCGAAGCTGAACACACACAAAGAAACCGAAAAAGACGAACAGAAAGAGAGAAGGAAAGATGCTCGAAGAAGAAGGAGATGAAAAAACCAGAAAAGGAATAGAATAAACGAAGAAAAAACAAAGAAAGGGGCAAATAAATAAAGCCTCCACAGAACGCCGCACGGAAATCGAGGAAGAAACGGTAACAAGCAATAAATGCTGAAACGACCGTTTTCAAAATTCAAAAAGCTACTAAATGCCCGAGCTCGACCTCTCCAAAAGACGAACTCAGGCAGGGGCACTGTTCATACCCTGACCGAGCTCTCCAAACTCGGCAAGCTGATCGAGAGTCCGACCTCGCCTCAAGGCTCAAGCCCGAGGTCGGACCTCGGACAAATAGGCCAAAGAAGGCCCATCAGAAGGAACTAAGCCCAAAACCTAAAGGCCGAAAGGGCCTGGGAAAGGCGGTTCCACAAAGATAAAGATAAGACTCCCAGAAGATAAGATAAGATAAGAATATCTTATCCAGGGAAGATCACAGCCAACTACTATAAATACACTGGAGCACCCAGGTATAACTCATACTCTAATTCTACTCGATATCTGCTTGGACCCATGCTAACTTAGGCATCGGAGTGTCTTTGCAGGTACACCCCCCGCCGTTCAACACATCAAGCTCGGGTCTCAGACCCCCCACCTCGGGCCTTGTCAGACGACCGAGCTACAGTTTCAGGTAACCCTCGGAACAGAATCCATCACCTTTCTTGAATAAAAATTGTTCTTAATTGAAAAGGAGAAGAATTGCATGAATTCTGAATTTTATAATAGTTTAATTATTTTGATGTGGTGGCAACCCTTTTGTTCTAAGAATGTATGCTTGAACAGTGCATATGTCTTTTGAACTTGTGGTTCATGAATGTTGGCTCTTGAAAGAATGATGAAAAAGGAGACATGTTACTGAGGATCTGAAAAATCATTAAAAATGATTCTTGAAGCAAGAAAAAGCAGTGAATACAAAAAAAAAAAAAAAAAGAGAAAAAGCAAACGAACAAAAAAAAAAATCGAAAAAAAAAGAAAGAAAAAGAAAGAAATAAAGTTGTGATCCAAGGCAATAAGAGTGTGCTTAAGAACCCTGGACACCTCTAATTGGGGACTTTAGCAAAGCTGAGTCACAATCTGAAAAGGTTCACCCAATTATGTGTCTGTGGCATGTATGTATCCGGTGGTAATACTGGAAGACAGAGTGCTTTGGGCCACAGCCAAGACTCAATAAATAGCTATGTTCAAGAATCATCATACTTTACTAGGAGAATCATTAACACTATCTGGATTCTAAGTTCCTAAGGAAGCCAATCATTCTGAATTACAAGGGATAGAGTGAGATGCCAAAACTATTCAGAAGCAAAAAGATAAAAGCCCCGCTCATCTAATTAATACTGATCTTCATAGATGTTTTTGGAGTTCATTGCATATTCTCTTCTTTTTATCTTATTTGATCTTCAGTTGCTTGGGGACAAGCAACAATTTAAGTTTGGTGTTGTGATGAGCGGATAATTTGTATACTTTTTGGCATTGTTTTTAGTATGTTTTTGTTATGATTTAGTTAGTTTTTATTATATTTTTATTAGTTTTTAATTAAATTTCACTTTTCTGGACTTTACTATGAGTTTGTGTGTTTTTCTGTGATTTCAGGTATTTTCTGGCTGAAATTGAGGGACCTGAGCAAAAATCTGATCCAGAGACTCAAAAGGACTGCAGATGTTGTTGGATTCTGACCTCCCTGCACTCGAAGTGGATTTTCTGGAGCTACAGAAGCCCAATTGGCGCGCTCTCAACGGCGTTGGAAAGTAGACATCCTGGGCTTTCCAGCAATATATAATAGTCCATACTTTGCCCAAGATTTGATGGCCCAAACCGGCGTTCAAAGTCACCTCAAGAAATTCCAGCGTTAAACGCTAGAACTGGCACCTAATTGGGAGTTAAACGCCCAAACTGGCACTAAAGCTGGCGTTTAACTCCAAGGAGAGTCTCTACACGAAAAAAGCTTCATTGCTCAGCCCAAGCACACACCAAGTGGGCCCGGAAGTGGATTTTTATGTCATTTACTCATCTATGTACTAGTTTTCTATAAGTAGGACCTTTTACTATTGTATTAGGGAGACTTTTGGGGTAGCTATCTTTGTTTTATGCTATCTTAGACCTTTGGGAGGCTGGCCATTCGGCCATGCCTAGACCTTGTTCTTATGTATTTTCAACGTGGAGTTTCTACACACCATAGATTAAGGTGTGGAGCTCTGCTGTACCTCGAGTATTAATGCAATTACTATTGTTCTTCCATTCAATTCCGCTTGTTCTTTATCCAAGATATCACTTGTTCTTCAACATGATGAAGGTGATGATTGACGCCCATCACCATTCTCACTCATGAACAAGGTGACTGACAACCATTCTTGTTCTACAAGCATCTGAGGCTTAGTGAATATCTCTTGGATTCCTGATTGCACGATGCATGGTTGATCGCCTGACAACCGAGTGCTCGCCTGACAAACGAGCCAACCATTCCGTGAGATCAGAGTCTTCGTGGTATAGGCAAGAACTGATGGCAGCATTCAAGAGAATCCGGAAGGTCTAACCTTGTCTGTGGTATTCTGAGTAGGATTCAATGACTGAATGACTGTGACGTGCTTCAAACTCCTAGCAGGCTAGGGCGTTAGTGACAGACGCAAAAGTATCAATGGATATTATTCCGGCCTGACCGAGAACCGACAGCTGAATTCCGCTATGCCGTGACAGGACATATGCAATCGCTTTCACTGAGAGGATGGGAGGTAGCTGCTGACAACAGTGAAACCCTACACAAGCTTGCCATGGAAAGGAGTAAGAAGGATTGGATGAAGGCAGTAGGAAAGCAGAGAGACGGAAGGGAAGGCATCTTCATACACTTGTCTGAAGCTCTTACACCAATGATATGCATAAGTATCTCTATCTTTATCTTTATATTATTTTCGTTCATCATCATATACATTTGAGTTTGCCTGACTAAGATTTACAAGATGACCATAGCTTGCTTCAATGCTAACAATCTCCGTGGGATCGACCCTTACTCACGTAAGGTATTACTTGGACGACCCAGTGCACTTGCTGGTTAGTTGTGCGAAGTTGTGTAATGCCATGGTATTGAGCTACCACGTTTTTGGAGCCATTACCGGGGATTATGAGAGTTGTGAAAAGTATTGTTCACATTTCGCGCACCACCCTCGAGCAAGAAAAGAAAGAAGAGAAGAAGAAGAAGAAGAAAATAGAGGAGAGTGAGGGGAGATGGATTCGGCTATATGGGTGGGATTGGGTGGGAAAGAGAAGTTGAATTGTAAAGGTAGGTGGGATGTATGGGGAAGAGTGGGTAGATGTAGGTGGTGAAGAATGTTGGGAATTGTGACATGGGGAATAGTCATCACAAAAACTAGGATTAGGAGGTAAGGTGGGAATATGGTAGTTGGGGATCCTGTGGGGTCCATAGATCCTGAGGTGTCAAGGAATTCCATCCCTTCACCAAATAGGCATGTAAAATGCCTTCATGCATCATTCTGGCGTTCAAACGCCCATTGGTGCATGTTCTGGGCGTTCAACGCCCATGTAATGCATGTTTCTAGCGTTGAACGCCAGTTTCATGCTTGTTCCTGGCGTTCAGCGCCAGTTTGTCCTCTCTGTGCACCATTCTGGCGTTTAACGCCAGGTTGTTGCTTGTTTTGGGCGTTCAGCGCCAGAATGGTGCTCTGTTCTGGCGTTGAACGCCGGCCAGATGCACCTTACTGGCGTTGAACGCCAGTCTGTGCTGCCTCCAGGGTGAAAATTTTTTTCTTCTGTTTTTGACTCTGTTTTTAATTTTTTTGATTTTTTTCGTGACTCCTCATGATCATGTACCTAATAAAACACAAAAATAACAAGGAAACAAAATAAAATAAAATTAGATAAATAAAATTGGGTTGCCTCCCAACAAGCGCTTCTTTAATGTCAATAGCTTGACAGTGGCTCTCATGGAGCCACATGGTGATCAGGTCAATTTAGTGTGGTCCCAACACCAAACTTAGAGTTTGGATATGGGGTTTGAACACCAAACTTAGAGTTTGGTTGTGGCCTCACAACACCAAACTTAGAGTTTAACTGTGTGGGCTCTTCTTGACTCTGAGCTGAGAGAAGCTCTTCATGCTTACTCTCTTTTGTCACAGAGGGATGGCCATGTGCCTGAAACACAAGGTAGTCCCCATTCAATTGAAGGACTAATTCACCTCTGTTGACATCTATCACAGCTCCTGCTGTGGCTAGGAAAGGTCTTCCTAGGATGATGCATTCATCATCTTCCTTCCTAGTGTCTAGGATTATGAAATCAGTAGGGATGTAAAGGCCTTCAACCTTTACTAGCACGTCCTCTACTATTCCATAAGCTTGTCTTATGGACTTGTCTGCCAATTGTAATGAGAACAAGGCAGGTTGTACCTCAATGATCCCCAGCTTCTCCATTACAGAGAGTGGCATAAGATTTATCCCTGACCCCAGGTCACACAGAGCTTTTTCAAAGATCATGGTGCCTATGGTACAAGGTATTAAGAACTTGCCAGGATCTTGTTTCTTTTGAGGTAGAGTTTTCTGAATCCAAGTATCCAGTTCATTAATGAGCAAGGGAGGTTCACTTTCCCAAGTCTCATTACCAAACAGCTTGGCATTCAGCTTCATGATAGCTCCTAAGTATTGAGCAACTTGCTCTCCAGTCACATCTTCATTCTCTTCAGAGGATGAATATTCTTTAGAGCTCATGAATGGCAGAAGGAGATTTAAAGGAATCTATATGGTCTCTAGATGAGCCTCAGATTCCTCAGGATCCTTAATAGGAAACTCCTTCTTGCTTGAGGAACGTCCCAGGAGGTCTTCCTCACTAGGATTTTCGTCCTCCTCCTCCCTTGTGCATTCGGCCATATTGACTATGTCAATGGCCTTGCACTCTCCTTTTGGATTCTCTTCTGTATTGCTTGGGAGAATACTGGGAGGAGTTTCAATGACTTTCTTACTCAGCTGGCCCACTTGTGCCTCCAGATTTCTAATGGAGGATCTTGTTTCATTCATGAAACTGAAAGTGGCTTTTGACAGATCGGAGATTATATTGGCTAAATTAGAATTGTTTTGTTCAGAGTTCTCTGTCTGTTGCTGAGAAGATGATGGATATGGCTTACTATTGTTCAGCCTATTGCGTCCACCATTGTTAAAGCCTTGTTGAGGCTTTTGTTGATCCTTCCATGAGAAATTTGGATGATTTCTCCATGATGAGTTATAGGTGTTTCCATAAGGTTCACCCATGTAATTAACCTCTGCCATGGCAGGGTTCTCAGGATCATAAGCTTCTTCAGAAGCTGCCTCTCTAGTACTGTTGGATGCGTGTTGCAATCCATTCAGATTTTGAGAGATCATGTTGACCTGTTGAGTCAACACTTTGTTCTGAGCCAATATGGCATTCAGAGCATCAATTTCAAGAACTCTTTTCTTCTGAGGTACCCCATTGTTCACAGAATTCCTCTCAGAAGTGTACATGAACTGGTTATTTGCAACCATGTCAATGAGTTCTTGAGCCTCTTCAGGCGTTTTCTTCAGGTGAATAGATCCACCTGCAGAATGGTCCAATGACATTTTCGAAAATTCAGAGAGACCATAATAGAATATATCTAAAATGGTCCATTCTGAAAACATGTCAGATGGACATCTTTTGGTCAGCTGCTTGTATCTTTCCCAAGCTTCATAGAGGGATTCACCATCTTTTTGTTTGAAGGTTTGAACATCCACTCTCAGCTTGCTCAGCTTTTGAGGAGGAAAGAATTTATCCAAAAAGGCAGTGACCAGCTTATCCCATGAGTCCAGGCTATCCTTGGGTTGTGAATCCAACCATACTCTAGCTCTGTCTCTTACAGCAAAAGAGAAAAGCATGAGTCTGTAGACCTCAGGATCAACTCCATTCGTCTTCACAGTCTCACAGATCTGCAAGAATTTAGTTAAAAACTGATAAGGATCTTCAGATGGAAGTCCATAAAACTTGCAGTTTTGTTGCATTAATGCAACTAGCTGAGGTTTCAGCTCAAAGTTATTGGCTCCAATGGCAGGAATGGAGATGCTTCTTTCATCAAACTTGGACGTTGGCTTTGTGAAGTCACCAAGCATTCTCCTTGCATTATTATTATTTTCGGCCATCTCCTTCTCTTGTTCTAATGTTTCTGAAAGGTTACCTTTAGAATAATTTAATTTAGCTTCTCTTAATTTTCTCTTTAGAGTCCTTTCAGGTTCTGGATCAATTTCAACAAGAGTGCCTTTATCCTTGTTCCTGCTCATATGAAAAAGAAGAAAACAGGAAAAGAAAAAGGAATCCTCTATGTCACAGTATAGAGATTCCTCTATGTTAGTAGAAAAAGAAAGGGGTATAAGAAAGAAGAAGGATGGATTCAGATTTTTGGATGAAGAGAGGTGAAGAGAAGTGTTAGTAATTAAATAATTAAATAGAAGAAGAAAAGAGGAATAGAATTTTCGAAAACAATTTTGAAAAAGAAGTTAGTAATTTTTGAAAATTAAAGATAAATGTAATTAAAATTAAAACATGAAACAATTAGTTAATTAAAAAGAATTTTTGGAAAAGGGATGAGATATTTTCGAGAATTAGAGAGGGAAAAGTAGTTAAGTGGTTTTGAAAAAGATAAGAAACAAACAAAAAGTTAGTTAGTTGATTGAAAAAGATTTGAAATCAAAATTTGAAAAGATAAGAAGATAAGAGGTTAGATAAGATATTTTGAAATCAAATTTTGAAAAAGATAAAATTTTTGAAAAAGATAAATTAAAAGATAAAAAGATTTAATTCAAAAAATTTAAAATTATTTACTTCACTAACAAGAAACTACAAGATAAGATTCTAGAACTTAAAGATTGAACCTTTCTTAACAAGAAAGTAACAAACTTCAAATTTTTGAACCAATCAAATTAATTATTAGTGAATTTTCGAAAATTACATGTAAAGATAAGAAAAAGATTTTGAAAATAATTTAAAAAAGATTTTTGAAATTTTCGAAAAATAAAAAAAATGGAAAAGATATGATTTTTGAAAAAGATTTTGAAAAGATAAGAGATTTTTTTTTAAATTTTGAAATTTTGACTTGACTAGTAAGAGATAACTAATTTTGAAAATTTTTGACCAAGTCAACCCAAAATTTCGAAAATTTGGAGGGAAATAAGGAAAAGATATTTTTTTTTATTTTTGAATTTTTAAAGATGAGAGAGAAAAACAACAAAAATACTCAATGCATGAAATTTTTTAGATCAAAACAATGAATGCATGCAAGAATGCTATGAATGTCAAGATGAACACCAAGAACACTTTGAAGATCATGATGAACATCAAGAACATATTTTTGAAAAATTTTTGATGCAAAGAAAACATGCAAGACACCAAACTTAGAAATCTTTAATGCATGGAAAATATGAATGCAAAAATGCACATGAAAAACAACAAACAACACAAAACAAGAAAACATCAAGATCAAACAAGAGGACTTATCAAGAATAACTTGAAGATCATGAAGAACACTATGAATGCATGGGATTTTCGAAAAAATGCAAGAAAAAATTTTAAAGCATGCAATTGACATCAAACTTAAAAATTGACTCAATACTCAAACAAGAAACACAAAATATTTTTTATTTTTATGAATTTCTAATTTTTTTGGATTTTTATTAATATTTTCGACAATAATGTTAGGAAAAACGAAAAATAAAAGAAAAAAATTTTGAAAAAGTTTTTGAAAAGAAAATTTACCTAATCTGAGCAACAAGATGAACCGTCAGTTGTCCATACTCGAACAATCCCCGGCAACGGCGCCAAAAACTTGGTGGACGAAATTGTGATCAATAATATTGGCTCTTTAGTATGTACACAAAAACTATTGTGTCTCTTGTTCATTCACAACTCCGTTCAGCTAACCAGCAAGTGTACTGGGTCGTCCAAGTAATAAACCTTACGTGAGTAAGGGTCGAATCCACAGAGATTGTTGGTATGAAGCAAGCTATGGTCACCTTGTAAATCTCAGTTAGGCAGATTAAAATTGTTTATGGGTTCGAAAATTAATAAAAAGAAGAAATAATAAAAGGGATAGAATACTTATGCAGATTCATTGGTAGGAATTTCAGATAAGCGAATGGAGATGCTGCATGGCTCAAAGACGCCTGCTTTTCTACTGCTTCTACTCAATCCTTCTTACTCCTTTCCATGGCAAGCTGTGTATAGGGGTTCACCATCAGCGGTGGCTACTTTCAATCCTCTCGGGAAAATATCCTATGCGGCTGTCACTCGCACAGCTAATCATCTGGAGGCATCACCCATGGTTGATGGCTACATCCCATCCTCGCAGTGAAAACTAATGCTCACGCACTCTGTCACAGTACGGCTAATCACTGGTTGGTTCCCGCGCCTACTGGAATAGAATCCCTTGATTCTTTTGCATCTGTCACTAACGCCCAGCACTTGCAAGTTTGAAGCACGTCACAGTCATTCATTACCGGAATCCTACTCGGAATACCACAAACAAAGTTAGACTTTCCGGATTCCCAGGATCCTACTCGGAATACCACAGACAAGGTGAGACTTTCCGGATCCTCATAAATGCCGCCATCTATCTAGCTTATACCACGAAGATTCTGTTGGGGAATCTAAGAGATAAACGTTCAAGCTCGGTTGCATGTAGAACGGAAGTGGTTGTCAATCACGCGCGTTCATAAGTGAGAATGATAATGAGGGTTATCTAACTCATCACATTCATCATGTTCTTGGGTACGAATGAATATCTTGGAATAAGAATAAGAGAGATTTGAATAAAAGAAAATAGAACTTCATTAATACTTGAGGTACAGCAGAGCTCCACACCCTTAATCTATGGTGTGCAGAAACTCCACCGTTGAAAATACATAAGTGAAAGAGGTTCAGGCATGGCCGAATGGCCAGCCCTCTCCATGATCAAGTGATCGAATGAATAAAGAGTTAAAGTGGTCAAAAGATGTCTAATACAATAGATAAATGTCCTATATATACTAGACTAGCTACTAGGGTTTACATGAGTAAGTAATTGATGCATGAATCCACTTCCGGGGCCCACTTGGTGTGTGTTTGGGCTGAGCTTGATCAATCCACGAGCTGAGGTTTCTCTTGGAGTTGAACTTCGAGTCATGATGTGTTTTGGGCGTTCAACTCCGGATCATGACGTTTTTCTGGCGTTTAACTCCAGACAGCAGCATGTACTTGGCGTTCAACGCCAAGTTACGTCGTCATTCTTCGAATAAAGTATGGACTATTATATATTGCTGGAAAGCTCTGGATGTCTACTTTCCAACGCCGTTGAGAACGCGCCAATTGGAGTTCTGTAGCTCCAGAAAATCCATTTCGAGTGCAGGAAGGTCAGAATCCAACAGCATCAGCAGTCCTTTTGTCAGCCTTTTTCAGAGTTTTGCTCAAATCCCTCAATTTCAGCCAGAATTTACCTGAAATCACAGAAAAACACACAAACTCATAGTAAATTCCAGAAATGTGAATTTAACATAAAAACTAAGGAAAACATCCCTAAAAGTAGCTTGAACTTGCTAAAAACTACCTAAAAACAATGCCAAAAAGCGTATAAATTATCCGCTCATCAATGCCCTGGCTAGTATTTGTGAACATGTTTCCTTAATAGATGGCATTACACCCACACACAAAGCCCTAGGATATGAACGTGCTCAGTTGCACCGAATGGTCAACCACATTATACTTCCTCAAAATGGTTCATATCAAAGGGTTTCATACACTGACACTCTGGTTTTATATGCCATTCTCACCAAAACTGAAATTTCATTTGCATATTTGATGGTTAGATACATGTTTGATTCTGTTAGAAGTGAAAAGGACAAAGCTCTTCCTTATGGCATGTTTCTAACTTGTATTTTTGAGTATTTTGGGGTTGACTTGACCAATGAGAAATATGAGAACAGACATTCATACCTAAAAGGGGGTGGTTCAGTAAAACAGAACAAAGGACCCACTCGATCTGAACGAGTCGTCCTAGATGATGAAGATGAGGATTTTGTCCCTGAGGATTCTACTGCTCCTTCCACTGAGGGTATTTCCATTTCCACTGGGAAGAAATCCACTCTGCTGAATGTGGTCAGGGATGTTGCTCAAGAGTTTGTCTCCCAATCGAACCACTTGATTGAATTGAGCAAAGAGAAAAGGAAGCTGGCTAGCAAGCATGAGAACTTCCTGAAGAAATCAAGGGATAGGGTGGCTGTACTGATGACCTTCATTGATAACCTTCAAAATGATGAAGATGTTGCCATTGATGTTGAAGAGGATGCTGTTTCGGAGGGGAATGGTTCTGATGCCTAGGATTTGTCTCATAAAAACTGTTGCTGCTCTCTTTTTGTCTCATGATTTCTGCTTCTTTTGCTACTTTTGAACTATTTCATTTTGGATGACTGTAATAACTCTTAATATTGGTGCACTTTAGACAGCTTAATTAGTACTTTGGTCTGTGCTCTAACTCTTTTCTGCAGGATACAAGACTTTGTTTTTGTTGCTCTTATCCGCCCTTGATGACAAAAGGGGGAGTAAGATTAGCAATAGGATAGGATAGGATAGTAGATCCTAGTACCTCTTACTTACTCTTGCTGCATTAATACTTGTTTTCACGTGCTGAATTTGTTTGCTGATAATAGCTTGATGTTGGGCTGATTATGTGATGTTGCTCATTTGATATCCCTTGTACAAGATATATTGTACATAACTCTTTATCGTGCTTTCTTTAAGAACAATGTGAAACAGGGATAAAGAGGAAAGCATAGATTCAGGGGGAGCTACTGTTGAAAAGGATAGGGGGAGCAACATAAAATCAAAGGGAGTTTTTTAAACCTAACTCAAACTTATTTCCTTTTGATTATTGCTTAAATCATGTTTGTCATCAAGGGGGAGATTGTTGAGTTAAGAAATTAACTAAATTAATTAATGATGACAAACATTATTTTTGAGCAAAATAAATAATTAGTGTTGATTAATTATATCTACTTATTAACTAATTGTTTATTGTTGCAGGCCAAATGTTAATAGCCCAAATGGAATAAAAGGCATTCCGCAAAGAATATTGGGCTGAAAGCAAAATAAAGAGCCCAAGCAAAAGCAAAGGAAGAAACCAAAGAAATTAAATCGGGCCATGCATACTAATACCCGATCCAAGCCCGAACTGGTTTCAGAATTGAAATTCCCTCTCTCTTGTTTAACTAAAAGCAACGTTCTTCTTCCTTCTAATCAAGTCACATCAAGATTTCAGAAAAAGCAAGAAAGAGAAAGAGAAGAAAAGCTTCTTCCATAAGCCATTAACCAAAGAAGCAAGAGAGAGAGAGTTGAAGCTTGTAGCACAGAAGCTAAATCAAGCTTAAGAAAGGTAAACCATATCATCTTGCATGCATCAGATCTTCATCCTTTCTTCCCTACTCTCTGCTCAATCCGAAAATGGCTTTGAAGGAAAAGTTGTTCTCTGCCCTATTCTGCTGTGTATCTACGGTCTTAATCAAAACTTGGGGACCAAGTTGGTGTTCAAGGGTTCAGATTTGGTTGACCATTGGAAAACAATTTCGGTTACTCCTTTGTGGCTTTCGGTCAAGTTGAAAAAGTCAGAAGGAATGGTTCTACTTTGATGATTAAGGAGAAAAAGTGAATCTGTGGTTGGTGAAGCTCAAGGCTCAAGATGTTAACCTTGGAGGAAGAACCAAGGAACATGCTAGGAGATAAAAAGAAGCTTGTTGTTCATTCTAAAAAAAGGAGAGATAACCAGTGAACTTGAGGTGTTTGTTCTGAGAGAGCTCTTTGAAAAAGTTCAACTAACTGGACAGTGTAACCAATTCAAGGTGCATTCCGCCAGTATGAAGAACTAAATCAGAGGCTTACTAATCTGGTTTTTCGCATAGCACAGAGGCTGTTGATGAAGTCAATCTCCTTCATGTTTTTCTGATTGTAATGTACTTTTCTAAGCTTATCTTTCTGTAATTTCTTGAGAGAAAAGGCAAAGTGAGAAAGCTTAAGAAAAAGCCATGAGTGGAAAAGGGCTGAGAGATACACTTGAGAGAAAAGCCTAGAGTTATTTTCAGATTTCTTTAGGTTGGTTAAGTGTCTTGTATCTTGAACTTGTTTGGTATCCCTTTCTTAGTTGGGTTAGCACTAAGAGAAAATAGTTAGGTATTAGCATAGCCAATGTCAAGTTAGGCTAGAACTTGAGTGTGAAATTGGTGTATGTAATACTGTTAACTATAGTGAAATTCTTCCATATTTGTGGAGGAGACTGGATGTAGGTTGCATAGCACAAAGCAACCGAACCAGGATATATGCTGGTGTTAGCTTTTTCTTCTCTGTCATGTTCTGTTTTCTGTTATTCATGAGACAAAAATAAATTGTCTCATAAATTTCCGCTGCTGAGTTCAAACAGAATCAGATTTGCAGTGTTGCTTAAAAAGGGTCAAAACAGCAACTTAAAAGGAAGGCATAGATTCAACCCCCCCTTCTCTAAGCCTACCACAACCTTCAAAAACAACAACCAATTATATCCTCTATTGATCCTAATAAAGCTTTTGGCTATTCCAATCGATTAAAATATTAAATTTGATCTCGTGACGTTCGTCCATGGCTTCCAAATCGTGTTTCCTTGAAATCCAATTGATTGGTTTATCAAAACAATCGATTGAATTGTAACTCAATCGATTAAATTACAGTGTATCACAAAACAATCGATTGAAAGTTGTAAGGTAGAATGGTTTTCACTTAAACCAATCGATTGTTTTTACTTTCCAATCGAATGAATGTCCAAAAACAATCTATTGTATTTGTTACTTAATCGATTAAATTCACGAAAACAATATGAATTTGCCAAATACAATCGATTGGAAAGTGATGACATTGAAGTTTTAGCCAAATTCAATCGATTGGTAATGTAATCCAATCGATTGGAAGGTGATGAAGTTGAATTTTTTGCCAACTTCAATCGATTGGTAATGCTACCCAATCGATTGAAATGTGTCCTGTGCTTATTTCAATCTTGTTATCTTTTTAGAAATTATCTTATTATTCATCTATCTTATCTTTAAAATTCTATCTTCAATTTTTGCTGATTTATTTTGATGTAGATAAACTAATCTTATCTTTTCCTTAATATTAACATTATAAATTGGTGAATAATCTATCATTAATTATTCAATCCCACCATTGAAATCGTGTATCATTTTCTTTGATTATAAAAAATTTAATTGTTTTTCTTTGGAACATTCATCTACTCAATATCCAATTTTTTTTTATTTTTTATCCGTCTATTCAATATCAACTATTTCTTCATCGTTAATCACCGTTACAGTAATCAGCAAAGGTCCAATCAAGTTTTTCATTGTAGTGTTCAAAAAATAAACCATCGTTTTGATTACAAAATCGAAGTCAGTTGAATAGAATCTCTAATTTTACAATTATTCGTTTCGATACTTTATTCGTGAAATTGATTGTATAAGGAAAAAATATTTTTTTTATCTTTTATTAATTCACAAAAATTGAGAAATACTAAAAAGTAAATAGATGTTATTATTTTTTATTATTAATTAATTAGCTAGTAATCAGGGATGGACCTAGAGGGGGCAAGTAGTGGCCTGGACACCCCAAAATTTTAAGAAACTATACTTATCTATAACAATTTATATTAGGAATACAGAGGGTTTGGTGTCGAATATTTTTTTCCTATTTTACCCCTATGTTTATAATCTAAAACAACATACTCAATCACGTACTCACGTTCTGTAAATTTTGCATTAACCCATGACAGAATGATATAACTACTCGTTAAGATATTCTTATTGGATGTAAATTATTGTTACAAATATTTTTATTAAGATATGTTTTGAAAGAATAAAAGTAGAATAGTTCAATAAGGATTAATTTAAAAAAAAATTTACACTAATAAATTTTCTCTTCAAATTATTAACGTACTTTTCTAATATACTCTAAGTACCTACACAATATATAATATCAATTAGCGTTCAAATTTAAGTTCCAATATTGTTATTAACGAGAGAGGTTTATTAATTTTTAAAAAAATTTACACACAATAAGTTTTGTATCAATATATCATGATTCATTTTAAAAATAATATTTATTCATCTAAGTTATAGAGTGTCTTGAAAAATTATATTTAAATATTTTTTTATTTTTTAACTATTTTATATTTTTAGATTGAAAACTTTGTATTTTTTTATTCAAGCTTTATTTTTATATTTTATTTTAATTGTCTTATTCAAAACTATTAATATAAATTTTTATTTTGTAGGATAAATAAAAAGATGAGATTTTTTTTAATAAATTAAATTATTGAAAAACTTACTTATTATAGAAGAAGTTAAAGAAGAAGTTAAGTATATTTCTTGATTATAAGAATACATATAATTCACTTTTAAATGTAATCAAAATAAATATAAATTTATTCAATTTTTTAAAATTTACATTAATTATTAAAATTATAACATAATGAATGTACTCCTATACAAATTTATTCTTATTTTTGTGTTTTATTTTAATTTTGTTAAACAAAAAAGTTTAAATATTATTTACTTTTAATTGGGTAGCATTACCAATCGATTGAAGTTGGCAAAAAATTCAACTTCATCACCTTCCAATTGATTGGATTACATTACCGATCGATTGAATTTGGCTAAAACTTCAATGTCATCACTTTCCAATCGATTGCATTTGGCGTTCATGTTGTTTTCGTGAATTCAATCGATTGAGTAACAAAAACAATCGATTGTTTTTGGGCATTCATTCGATTAGAAAGTATAAACAATCGATTGGTTTAAGTGAAAACCATTCTACCTTACAATTTTCAATCGATTGTTTTGTGATACACTGTAATTCAATCGATTGAGTTACAAGTCAATCGATTGTTTTGATAAACCAATCGATTGAATTTCAAGGAAACACGATTTGAAAGCCATGGACGAACGTCACGAGATCAAATTTAATATTTTAATCGATTGGAATGGCCAAAAGCTTTATTAGGATCAATAGAGTATATAATTGGTTGTTGTTTTTGTATTTGATTATTAATAAATATAATAGATAATTGATAAAATAATAATTTATAAAATAAAAAACAGTTTTTATAATTAAATAAAATATATGAGGTTAATTTGTAATTAAAATTAGTTCAAGGACTATATAGCAATTGTTAAAAAAATTCTAAAAACATATTTTTTAATGGAATCATTAAGTGATTCAAAGGTTTTGGGACCACCAAATCCTGAGCCAGGTAACGTTATTAGGAGGAGCCCTTCTTCCAACTTTGACCTCTTAGCATCAATTTTGTTCATTATAAACCCCTGAAAGGATATAATTAAGATTGCAAATCTGAACCTTTTGTTATAAAATTGCTAGTATAAATTTTATTTCAAATAAATATTTTTCTTCATCAATTAAGAAACACAGAATCGCTTAATATGTAATTGCTTATACCATGTAAAGCTCACATGCTGACTACATATTTTTCTAAAATGAATATAAAAAATGAAGCAATTTCATTTTTTGTTTTTCCCCTCAAATTAGGGAGTTATATGGCCTCAATTAATTCGTAAACGTAGTCTATAAAGGATTATGGAAGTCAAAATGTAAATTCCATATTAAGCTTTCTAGAGCATTAAATTCATGAATTACATATTACCTAAAAAACAAATTCATGAATCACGTGTCAATTTCTCTCACTTTAAGCCTTTTGGAATGTTTGATTTTTCAAAACAAATAATTAGATATGCACAATTATATATCTCTAAAAAACGAGTAAATCTCTATAATGATCTTGAGATTCACGCGATTATTCAATGTAATTCTCGATATCTCAATTTCACTATTCTAGTTCCCCAGATAGAATTCTGGACACCATAATAGTCCCTAAGCATTATTCTGACGATGAGTCAGCTATAGTAGCACTAGCATAGCGTCAGTTTGCCATGCTAGAGCATCTTTTTCTTCTTCAACCTCTTCTTCTTCTCCTTTCCACTCTTCCTTCCCTTCCGCACGAAAGCTGCTTCTTCTTCTTCTTCCTTCCCTCCCTCTCGCACCAAAATCCCACAATAGCAACCTCCATAACTTCTTCTTTTGCTGTTCTTCCTTCCCTTTTCCACCAAAGCTGCTTCTTCTTCTTCCTCCTTCTCTCCCTCCCGCACCGAAGCCTCACGACAGTAGCTTTCACAGCTTCTTCTTCTTGCCTTCTGCACCAAAGCTCCTTGAAACGCCTTCCTGAAGTTGGACACACCATTCTTCAGCTTCTTCCTCACATACCCTCCAATCAGTGCCAAGAACTAAACTCCAATAGTGGTAGTGGCGCCAGAACTAAGTGGCCCGTAGAAAGAAAAACCAAATTAGGTCCAATGTGGCAAAATGATACCACGTCAATGCTACGATAACTGACTCATCGTCAAAAAATACTCAAGGCTACTATGGTACCCAGAGCTCAATCTAGAGGACTACAATAGTGAAATTAGAATTTCAAAGACCTTATTGGGTGATTGCATGAATCTTAAGGACCATTATGAGATTCACTCCTAAAGAATGGATTTAAAAAAGAAAACAGAATGTTTTAATTTTATTTTTTTAGGTATAAACAAAATAGGGAAAATTTTTTTAGTATGGAAGATGATTGTGTGTAGTTTGTAACCCTTTACCACACAGAGCTTTACGCTTAAGTTCGTAAATCAGAGGTGGTGAGATATTACGACTTCTAAAAGTAAAAATATGTACATAGATATATATGAAGAGAAGCTTAACAAGGAGCCTTGAAGAAAGGTTGAACAATACAAAACCCAAAAGTCGCATCACACTTGAACGGTTAGGCGTAGAAGAAACAGATAATAGTGTATGAAAAAAATAATATACATATGAATATAGAGTTCCAAAAATACATATAGCAAGCTCCAGACTCGACCTACAAGTTATACAAGTGGAGAATATGTACATATCTATATACTAAGTACAAACTACAGCTCCCCAAAATAAATCTTCGCTTGTATAAGAGTCTCCAGCAATGCTCAGTGAGGTGCCTCACCTCCTGTATCTGAAAAACAACAGAATATATATGAAATGAGAACTGGGATTCTTTGTATGGTAAAGGTGCCCATATAGATAATAAATAATATCTAGAAAAGCTAGAGGCATTCCAAAATCTTCAACAACCTATATCAAATCCTAAAATTCTCATTAAACCAAATATAGGTGACTATATATAAGGATTCTAATCTAACTCTTTACTTTCCGTTCTCTGCAAACCTCCAAATCATCAAGTAGAAACAACCCTCAGCGTCTCCTCCACCAGTATGAGGGTTCTCTCAGTAACAAACACGAACAAAACAAACAAGAAAAACACAAATATGGAAACAGATACATCAATTAGATCACGTAGTAGTTAATTACAGTTAAGTAAATAGACAAGCCAAAGCAAATGCATACTCAAACAAAACATACAAGTGCATATTCAAATCCTAAATATACACAATATACACAATAATCCTAAACCATCCACGCAATAATCACACCAAATATACATAATTCCAATCCATCACAATTATTATACATTAATATAACATTCACAAGCTCATATCCAACCTCCATTCAATTAGTCACATATCACACATAATTTCATTAACTAAAACATGCAATTCAATCTTCATCAACACCAATGTTTATCATTCAATACTCATCAATAATCATCATCAACCTTTAACATCATAACAACACTCCTTTATATACAATCTCATTCCATATTCTACATCATTGATGATTGGATTTTTGACGGTTTAGAATTTCACTAATGAAATCTCGTTGTAAAGTATAGTTTCTAAACCAACAATAATCCTTTCATACAAAAGATTGTTTGTCACTAAAACAAACCCCTAAATTTTATAAACCGAAGTATTGGACCTCGGGTCGTTCTCCCTAGGAATTGTAATGAAGCGTTTTGTTATTGGTTGTGAGTTATTTTTGGGGTTTTAATAAGAAACATGAAAGATAAATGGCAAGAAAGTAAACTAAGGCCCAAAAAGGTCTTGGCAAGGGTTGGTGTTCAAGGATCTCTATCCTAATCACTAACCACAATATGAGAATTGGCAAGGATTAATCTCATTAAATCATCCTCTAACTAGTGGTAAAGGAAAGTCAAATGAGCTATATCAATCCTAGTCCATAAGTCCTAACTCTCCACTAATTCAATTAGTGAGAACTAGAGTCAATGGATCCCAATCATCAATTACTTGGACATTAGTAACTCAAGAGTTCCTAAGTTACCTTTCCAAGCCAAGAGCATAAAATTCTACTCTAAAATCCAACCAAGCATTTCATCAAACACTTGGAAGGCACAAAAGGAAAACATAGTAAATCAACAACAAGAACAAAATCTAACAACAATTATTGCAAAGAATTAACAACAACAAATAAAGGAAACAAGATCTACATGAATTACCTCTCATTGAATTGAAAAAAAATGGAAGGAACAATAGTAGATCTACAACAAAACATAAGAACAACATAAAGGAAATTACAACAAAAGAATGGAAGAAGCATGAATGTAACAACAAAGAATTGAGAAGATAGAAGTAGAAGAAGATGAATTAAAATCTAGATCTAAGAACTAAACCTAATCATAATCCTAATCCTAGAGAGAAGTGAGAGCTTCTCTCTCTAGAAACTACTTCTAAAACTAAACTATGACTAATGGTAACTAACATATTCAATACTTGTGTTTCCCCTTCAGTCCTTGGGTTAAATAGCATTAGAAATGAGTTGGATTGGGCCCACAAGGCTTCTAAAATCGCTGACCACGTGTTGCATTAAGTGGGTCATGTGCCACCATCGGCGCGTCCGCGTACCGTGCGCGTCCGCGCCCCTATGCGCGATGCAACTATGGCAAATCTTATATCGTTTCGAAGCCCCGGATGTTAGCTTTCCAACCCAACTAGAACCGCATCATTTGGACCTCTGTAGCTCAAGTTATGGTCGGTTAAGTGCGAAGAGGTCGGCTTGACAGCTTTCCGGTTCTTTCATTTCTTCATGAGTTCTCCAACTTTTCATGCTTTCTTTCTTTATTCCCTTGATCCAATCTTTGCCTCCTAAATCTTAAATCACTTAACAAACATATCAAGGCATCTAATGGAATCAAGGTGAATCAAATTTATTTATTTTAAGACCTAAAAAACATGTTTTCACTCTTAAGCACAATTAAAGGAGAATATACAAAACCATGCTAATTCATTGGGTAAATGTGAGAAAAGGTATACAAAATTCTCTAAATTCAATCCAAGATAAACCGTCAAATTGGGGTTTATCAATCATCCTATTCATTCATTCAATTAATTCATGCAATTCAACCTATCTTAAGGCTACTAGCCTAAGTTTCACACAATATTATATATTAACTACAAGAAACCAAAACCATGCCTTGACCAATTTCTCTCCATACTCAAAACACCTCAATACCCTTCTCTTCACAATCTTTAAAGCCAACTCGACAAGTTTCCAACTACCAGAGTTTAGTTACAAGCACACTACTTTGCCAATTTGACTTCTATTCATATGAATTCAATCTAATTCTATAAAATTTCATACATAACAATAATTTCAATACCTAAACTTCATAAAATTAGAGAATTCAAAGGTAGTAGGAGTTCCTCATTTTTACTGTAAGAACCAGAAATAATTAATATAAAATAATAATAAATAAATTGTCCGAAAATAGGTCAAAAATTTAGAGGTCTTCATTTGAAAATTTAGAGCTGAGATTTGAATTTAGTAGAATGTTTCGAGTTGGAAAACATAATTTTCTGTGAAAAATTGTGTAATGGTAAAGTAGCCAGCAGTACCAGCTTAAGTATGTCCGGTACTGCGTGAGAGTAATAAAAATTGTAAAATAACTTAGGAAAACAATTAAAGTTGATAACTGGGTACTAATTCTAAAGGTTTGGCTCAAAGTTAGGCCAAACAAGCCAGAAACGCTAACAGGTTAGGCCCAAGCGCAACATATATAAAAGAGTTAATGAACCCAATTCAGGTCATAACTTGTAACACTCTACCACAAAGAGCTTTACGCCTATAACGTAAATCAAAGGTGGTGAGGTATTACGACCTCTAAAAAGAAACATACATATATATACTTATACATACATACATACATATATATATATATATATATATATATATATATATATATATATATATATATATCAAGATCAGTTTAACTAGGAGTCTTGGAAGAAAGGATGATCAAAACCAGACTGAAAATACGTCACAGTCAAAAGGCGATTAGGTAGAAGGCTTATACAAAAAACTATAGAGACAAGTATATAAATAGAGTTTCAAAGGATAGATACATAAGCAAGTTCTAAACTCGAAAATAAACCAAAAGATAAACATAATTGCTGTTTCTCTAAGTCAACCTCTAGGAGGGACAAAATATAAAATACAAGTTGGAGAATCAATTTACATATATAAACATAAACCAAATACAACCACCGAGTCCCAAGATAGTTCTTCGCTTTCAAGAGTCTCCAGAATGCTCAGTTTGGTGCTTCGCATCCTGCATCTGAAAACAGTAACATATGTATGGAATGAGAATCGGAGGTTCTCAGCATGATAATTTTGCCCACATAAATAAGATATAAGGTCCCGAAAAAGCCAGAGATAATCCTATAACTCCGACATTCAGAATCAAACATAAAGAATAAGCTAAACCAAATTTCGGGTACATAATCTAAGGTTTTTAAGTTTGTAACTCAGATCATAACTTAACCCTTTAAATCCTGCATCCTCCAGCCCTCTGAAACACCAGTGGAATAGCTCTCGTCACTCTTCCACCAGACAAGGGCATCTCAGTTGTACAGACAAATAATACAGACAAAGAAATTACAGATAGAATGCAGTTACAGTAGATAGAGCATACAATAATTAAGCAGAGATAATCAAATAGGCAAACCCAAGTAAGGCGCATTCAAACAAAACAAACAAATGCATATGATGTATTCCTGTCGTATGGCTAATGAGCTTATTTGTGGGTTATACAGCTAACCAGACATGTCCGACAGTTAACCCGGACATTGTCTCTCTATTGTGCATAAATATCTCAGCACATCGACTGACCATTCAAAGGAGAGTGCCCTGTCACCGTTAGAGAGAATATGTGCCTTGTCACCATTAGAGGAAATATGTACTCTGTCTCCATTAGAGGGAATAGGTGTCCTGTCACCTTTACAACCAGAGAGAAAACACAGACATACTATGCCTTATTTATCATATTCATTCTATTTTATAATCAAACTCAATTCTCATCATTCTTCTTCCTCATCTCTTTTCCAGAGCAAGTGGACAATGCCACTATCTCTTACCCGAGGTCACATATATCTCATCCAATTACAAATCATTCATTACTTCCATCATCCTCAACAATCTCTTCTCATTCACTGTTACACATACATCATTAATTCAGTTAACACTTTGCAAAACCATTCCAAGTATCCTCCTCAATTTATTTAACACACTCATCCTTATTCTAAGGCCTAAAAGCTCACTAATGGGCCTTAAACAAGTGTAAAGGAGGTTTGGAAAGTTAGAGTATTCGTTAAACATTCAAAACTATCATTTTTGTCTAAAACAGAGAGCTCGCGTACTTGGGATTATGTTTGTGCACGCGAGATTGCAAAACAGGGAAGAGTGCTCGCGTCGTGTGCGTAGTCTCGCGTACGCAAGTTTTCAAAAATTGGATTCCACGTACGTAGGCCTTGTCCCGCATATGCAAGATTACAAAATAGTGAGCGTAGCTTGCGTTGTGCGTGCAGGTCACGTACACGACACTCCCTTTCTTTCAAAAGTTGTTAAGTCAATAAAATTTCAATTTTATATACCTAACTTCCGACACTCATAACTTCCTCTACAAAAATCCGATTTTCACAAACTTTAAACCATTTTGAAGCTCTTGAACTTATCTTTAATGTGAAATTTCATTCAAATCCAAAATCAGAGACTCAAATTATAATCTGCCAAAGTTCATTAAAAATTACTTTTTGCAAAGAATTGCCAAACCTCTATTTTACAAAACTTCTTTCTCAAAACCAAAGGTTTCACACTTGAAAACAATACTAAGTATGATTAATACCATTCTATGTCATTTCTATCTCTTCCACACATACCAATCACTCAACTATATTCAATAACTTTTCACAAAATCCAACAATCCAAAATCAAGCAACATAATTCATCAATATATCAACAATCATAGTTCATATTCATCATCCTCACCACAAGAACCAATAATAAATTCATTATCAAGATAACTAAACATTTTACGTTAGGATTACTAAACATTAACTTAATTGTACATTCCAACTTATCCTATGGTCATCTAGCCTAAGTTTGAACGAAACATTATATATTATCTATGAGAAACTAAAACCATGCCTTGGCCGATTTCTCCCCAGGCTCAAACTCCTCAATTCAAGTCTCCATGGTTCCAAATCAAGTGTTACAAGGTCTAGCCACCAGAGCTTGATTTCAAGTGCTCCAATTCACCGATTAAATCTCTAATTTAACATAAACTCGATCTAATTCCATGAAATTCTCCAAATTAATAACTAGGGTTCACATAATTAGATAACCACAAGGGTTTAGAGGTTAACTATGGATTATTTAAAAAAAATCCATTAATTTTTTCAAGTTAATTTAATCAAAATATCAAAATCCTTAATACCCGTTAACCCAAAATTGAAATCTGAATAGAAGGGAAGGGCTAGGCACGAAAACAAAGTTCCTTACCAAAATGTTTAGTGAATTTTGTAGACAATTTAGAGACGAACGCGTGGCTACTGATGGTTCGTCAATCAGAACTCTGGATTGAAAGTTATGGGCGACGAAAGTTTACGGTGAATAGCATCTCCCCCAAATCACCGTGCTCTCTCTTCATCTTTATGCAAATCTGAATTGCTCAGAGTGGGGATGGGTTTTTATATAATTGGGCTTGGTTCTTGGGTTTGGTTTAGGTCCAGTTCAATCGGTTCATCCATTGTCCCGGTTTTAAGCCAAAATCTTTAAAATTAGTGTTAAAATTCATATTTTAATTATTTCTACCACATTAAACTATAAAATTTAATCTTTTAATTTCTTTAAATAATAATTAAGTTATTGACTAACTATTTGTTAATTACCTGGAGTTTACATCCTACCCTCTAACAGAATTTTTCACCGTCAAAAATTTTGGCTACTAAAGAAAGTAGAGGGAGCACTCTCTAAAAACCTCGCCCAGGTTCGTGAGACGACATTTAGTCCCTATTCACCCTAAACAAGTGATATCAAGTTGATCAGTCAAAATATCGCAAGTCCAGTACTTCAAAGCCCTAAATGCGTGTTCATGAACAAATATACCACATATGTCAGTTAGATATTCTAATTGGCATGTACAGACACTAATAAACCCCAATTTTGTAGTTTATCGTGTGCTTATTTTGGGGGATTTCATCACCTTTTCTCACATTTATTCAGTGGAATAGCATGGTTTTGTAATTCTCTTTGAATTTGTGCTTAAGTGTAAAAACATGCTTTTTAGGCCCTTAAATTGGTAATGTTTATTGACCTTTGATTCCACTAGATGCCTTGATGTGTTTGTTAGTGAATTCAGGTTGAAAAAGCTAGGAATGGATCGAAGGAGTGAAGATAAAAGCATGCAAAGTGGAGAACTCATAGAAAAACAAGGATTTGGAGTGCATTCATGGACGCGCAAGCGCAGCAGACGCGCACGCATGGATACGAAGTCGCATGTCGACGCGTACGCGTACATGACACGTACACGTGGATAGGAAAATTCCAAGCGACGCGTACGCGTGACCCACGCATATGCGTCGATACTCGCACATGACTTCATTAAAGTGAAAATGCTGGGGGCGATTTCTAAGCTGCCCAGGCCCAAATCCAACCCATTTCTGAGGCTATTTCATGCAGAATTCAAACTTGGGCAAAGGGGAGCACTTAGTTAGTCATGATGAGCCTTTAGTTAGTTTTCTAGAGAGAGAAGCTTCCTCTTCTCTCTAGAATTAGGTTAGGATTAGGTTAATTTCTCTTAGATCTAGATTTGATTCCTTGATTTCATCTTGTTTCCCTTACAATTCCTTGTTCTAATACTTCAATTCTTCTCGGTTCTCTTGTTAATTTTACTTTCATGTCTCTTTTATGTTCATACACTCATGTTGGATTTGGATCTCTTTTAATGAATTTTGATATTTGATGTTCCTTTATTGATGAATTGAGTTGTGAATTTACATTCCTTGCAATTGGTAGTTGGTAGATTTTACTATTTCTTGCTCATTTACCATGCTTTCCTTTTATACCTTCCAAGTGTTTGACAAAATGCTTGGTTGGATGTTAGAATAGTCTTTTTGAGCATTCTTGGCATGGAAAGAGTAAAAAGGCAATCTTGAGTCATGAAAACCCAACCTAAGTTGGTGATCCAGAATTGTTAGCTAATATTGTTTCCATTGACGTTAGTCTTTTGCTAATTCAATTAGTAAGTTGACTAAGACTTTTGGATTGAGATTAGCTAGTCCTATCAGACTTTCTTCGAGTATGAGGATAACATGATACCTTTCTCCGTCGTCAGGAATGACGTAATAAGATAAATTCTTGTTTATTATTGTGATATGGTTGATTAGTCTTGTTTGACATTCTCCCTATGTGAAGATAACATGATACCTTCTTCCATTTGCTAGAGTTAACCAAATAGGATGAATTAATCATTGTATGACTAGGATCAAAAGCCTATATTCTCAATCTTTGCCATGAATGTCTCTCTTTATTAATTGCTTTCTTTAATTGCTTGCTTGATTTACCTTTCTTGCCCATTTAATTTCTTGTCCTTTATAAGACCAAACCCCTTACCCCCTTTATAGCCAATAATCATTCACTTCATTGCAACTCCTTGTGAGACGACCTGAGATTTAAATACTTCGGTTAAATTTTCATTGGGGTTTGTACTTGTGACAAAACCATATTTAATTTGATGCGAGGGTTAATTATCAATTTGAACTATACCATTAACGAAATTATTTTGTGAAATTCTTAACCGGTATAAAGTCTTTTATCAAATTAATGATACCGGTTCGGAATTTCATAAAATAATTTCGTTAAAAGTCTAGTCCAAACCGATAATCAATCCTCACATCAAATTAAATATGGTTTTATCACAAGTACAAACCCCAATGAAAATTTAACTGGAGTATTTAAACCTCGGGTCGTCTCACAAGGAATTGCAATGAAGTGAATGATTATTGGCTATGAAGGAACAAGGGGTTTGATTTATAAGGGGCAAGAATTTAAATGACAAGAAAGGTAAATCAAGAAGCAATTAAAGAAAGCAAGTAATGAAGAGAGACATTCATGGCAATAATTGAGAATATAGGCTCTCTATCCTAGTCATTCAATGATTAATTCATCCTATTTAGTCAACTCTGACAAATGGAAGAAGGTACCATGTTATCTTCACATAGCGAGAATGTCAAATAAGACTAATCAATCATATCACAATAATAAACAAGAATTTATCTTATTACGTCATCCCCGACGATGGAGGAAGGTATCATGTTATCCTCAAACTCAAAGAAAGTCTAATAAGACTAGCTAATCTTAATCCAAAAGTCTTAGTCAACTTACTAATTGAATTAGCAAAAGACTAACGTCAATGGAAACAATATTAGCTAACAATTCTGGATCACCAACTTAGGTTGGGTTTTCACTTGACCATATGCATCCTTACCTTGACCCTAGCCCCATTACAACCTATGGAAGTCCTCATGATATTTATATGCATGCATGAAATAATTGTTGATTGTTAGATGAAAAACAAATATTGAAAAGCATAATTAAGGGAGAATTGAGTGAATCAACCCTATACACTTGAGTGACTAGAGCAGATACACATCCGGTGAGGGTTCGATTGCTCAATTGCATGTTTCCACCCATGATCGTCTATTCTTGCAAGTTTGTAAAATCTTTCAATAATTCAATTCAATTGTGGGTTTGATTTGATTGCTATGACTTTAGCTCTTGTACTTATATATGTATTCTTGGAATTTGACTTATTTTGACTAAGTAGTTTCATTCATTTAGATAGATTGCATGTAGATATGTTGCATTTAGGTAGTTTACATTGAATAAATGTTGATAACCTTTGTTTCTTCCTTGAGTTTAGCATGAGGACATGCTTGGTTTAAGTGTGGGGAAGTTTGATAAATCCCAATTTTGTGGTTTATCTTGTGCTTATTTTGGGAGATTTCATCACCTTTTCTCATATTTATTCAATGGAATAGCATGGTTTTGTAATTCTCCTTGAATTTGTGCTTAAGTGTAAAAACATGCTTTTTAGGCCCTTAAACTGGTAATTTTTATTCACCTTTGATTCCACTAGATGCCTTGATATGTTTTTTAGTGAATTCATATTGAAAAGGCGAGGAATGGATCAAAGGAGTGAAGAGAAAAGCATGCAAAGTGGAGAACTCATGGAAAAACAAGGGTTTGGAGTGCATTCATGGACGTGCACACGCAGCAAACGCGCATGTGTGAAGATGAAGTCGCATGGCGACGCGTACGCATACATGACGCATACGCGTAGATAGAAAAATGCCAAGCGATGTGTACGCGTTACCCACGCATATGTGTCGATACTTGCACGTGACCTCATTAAAGTGAAAATGCTTGGGGCGATTTCTGAGCTGCCCAGGCCTAAATCCAACCCATTCCTGAGGCTATTTCATGCAGAATGGACAAAGGGGGGGGGGGGAGCACATAGTTAGTCATGAAGAGCCTTTAGTTAGTTTTCTAGAGAGAGAAGCTCCCTCTTCTCTCTAGAATTAGGGTTTTAGGTTAATTTCATCTTAGATCTAGTGTGTGATTCTTGGTTTGATCTATATTTCCTTTCAATTTCTTGTTGCTACACCTTAGCTCTCCTAGTTTTACTTGTCATTTCTCATTTTGCTCTCTTTTATTGATGAACTATTGTTGGATCTTAATTTCTTCTAATGCAATTTTATGTTTCCATGTCTCTTTATGTTTATCTTCATTGCTATTGTTGACTTCTTCCTTATTTAGTCATGGGTTTCATTAATTCTTGCATTTTGTGATGTTTACTTTTCTTGCACTCATGTTGGATTTGAATCTCCTTTAATGCAATTTGATGTTTGATGTCTCTTTTATTGATGATTTGAGTTGTTATTATTGTTTCCTTGCAATTGGTAGTTGTTAGATTTTATTATTCTTGCACATTTATCATGCTTTCCTTTTATACCTTCCAAGTGTTTGACAAAATGCTTGGTTGGATGTTAGAGTAGTCTTTTTGAGTATTCTTGACTTGAAAAGAGTAATTAGGCAATCTTGAGTCATGAAAATCCAACCTATGTTGGTGATCTAGAATTGTTAGCTAATATTATTTCCATTGACGCTAGTCTTTTGCTAATTCAATTAGTAAGTTGACTAGGACTTTTGGATTGAGATTAGCTAGTCTTATTAGACTTTCTTTGAGTATGAGGATAACATGATACCTTCCTACATCGTCGGGGATGACGTAATAAGATAAATTCTTGTTTATTATTGTGATATGATTGATTAGTCTTGTTTGACGTTCTCCCTATGTAAAGATAACATGATACCTTCTTCCATTTGCCGGAGTTGACTAAATAGGATGAATTAATCATTGTATGACTAGGATAGAAAGCCTATATTCTCAATCTTTGCTAAGGATGTCTCTCTTTATTAATTGCTTTCTTTAATTGCTTGCTTGAGTTACTCTTCTTGCCATTTAAATTCTTGCCAGTTTAATTTCTCACCCCTTTTATAAACAAAACCCCCTGTTCCTTCATAGCCAATAATCATTCACTATATTGCAATTCCTTGTGAGACAACCCGAGGTTTAAATACTTTGGTTAAATTCTCATTGGAGTTTGTACTTTTGACAACCAAATTTTTTATTGGGAGGATTGTTTGTTGGTGTAGAACTATACTTGCAATGAGATTACATTCATTTATTGAGAAATTCTATACCATCAAATAATCTTCTCATCAGACACCCAGAGTATGCCTAGAAGCATAGTCAGTCTGTCCCTCAGGCTCTACAAGAACGAATTGCTCTGATGCCATAATGTAACATCCTACCACACAGAGCTTTACACCTAGAAAGTAAATCAAAGGTGGTAAGGTGTTACAGCCTCTAAAAAGGAAAATACATATATAGATACATATGAAGAACAATTTAACTAAGAGATTTGGAAGAAAGGATTATCAAAACCAGACTAAAAACGCGTACACTCGAAAGGCGATTGGATAGAAGACTTATACAAAAGATCATAGAGACAAGTATATAAACAGAGTTTCAAAGGATAGATACATAAGCAAGCTCTAAACTCGACTTGCAAAGCAAATGCCGGCTAGAATATATATATATATATATATATATATATATATATATATATATATATATATATATATATATATATACAACTCAAAAATAAACCAAAAGATAAACATAATTCCTGTTTCTCCAAGTCAACCTCTAGGAGGGACAAAATGTAAAATACAAGGTGGAGAATCTATTTACATATACAAACATAAACCAAATATAACCACCGAGTCCCAAGATAGTTCTTCGCTTTCAAGAGTCTCTAGAATGCTTAGTGCAGTGCTTCCCATCCTGCATCTAAAAACAGTAACATATGTATGGAATGAGAACTAGAGGTTCTAAGCATGGTAATGGTGCCCACATAAACAAGATATAAGGTCCCAAAAAAGCTAGAGGCAATCTTAGAACTCTGACATTCAGAATCAAACTTAAAGAATAAGCTAAACAAGATTTTGGGTACATAATCTAAGGTTTTTAAGTTTATAACTCAGATCCTAACTTAACCCTTCAAATCTTGCTTCCCCAGTCCTCCAAAACACCGGTGGAATAGCTCTTGTCACTCCTTCGCTAGACAAGGACATCTCAATTACACAGACAAACAATATCGACAAAGAAATCATAGATAGAATGCAGTTATAGTAGATAGAGCATATAGAAATTAAGCAGAGATAAAAAAATAGGCAAACCCAAGCAAGGCATATCCAATCAAAACAAACAAATGAATATGATGTATGCCTATCCCATGGCTAATAAACTCATTTTGGTTATACATCTAACTCGACATGCCCGGTAGCTAACTCGGGCATTGTCTCTCTATAGCACACAAATATCTCAGCACATCGGCTAACCGTTAGAGGGAATATGTGCCCTATCACCATTTGAGAGAATATGTGCCTTGTCACCATTAGAGGGAATAGGTGCCCTGTCACCCTTATAACCAGAGAGAAAACACAAACATACTCATCATCAATCATCCTCAATCATTCCTCACTTATCATATTCATTCAACTTCATAATCAATCTCAATTCTTATAATTCTTCTTCCCCATCTCTTTCCCAGAGCATGTGAACAATACCACTACCTCTTACCTGGGGTCACATATATCTCATCCAGTTACAAATCATTCATTACTTCCATTATCCTCATCAATCTCATCTCATTCACTGTTACCCACGCCTCATTAATTCAGTTAATACTTTGCAAAATCCTTTCACGTATCCTCGTCAATTTACTTAACACACTCATCCTCATTCTAAGGCTTAAAGGCTCACTAACGAACCTTAAACAAGTGTAAAAGAGGTTTGGAAAGTTAGAAGATTGGTTAAACATTCAAAATTCTCATTTTTGGCTAAAACAGGGAGCGTGTGTATGCGGGACTATGTTCGCATACGCGAGATTGCAAAACAGGGAAGAGTGCTCGCATCGCGTTCAAACTCTCGTGTACGCAAATTTTTAAAAATTGGGTTTTGTGAATGCAAGCCTTGCCCCGCGTATGCGAGATTACAAAATAGTGAGCATAGCTCGTGTCGCACATGCATGTCGCGTATGCAACCCTCCCTTTTCTTTAGCTCATAACTCACACTCAAACACAAGTGTGCAGCTAAAATGAGTTGAGAGAAGGGGGAAGAAGAACACCATTCATCTTCAACTTCTTTCTCTTATAACTTGAGTTACGGTGCTCCGATTCACGTCTCATTTGTGGCTATGCAAAGCTCTCGCCAAGCCCGTTAGTTTTAACAAAATTTTGCTAGTAAGATTTCAAAATTTTTTCTCCATTCTTGAGCCCTAATAATTTCAAAAATTTAGATTTAGTTTTTGAATGAATTTTTATGATTTGGGTATTTAGGTACAATCTAGCACTTGATTGCTATTGGGTTTTGTCCCAATCAAAATTGGGCAAGGTGAATGTATTCAAATTCCTTGTAGTTTTATGTATATATGAAACCCTAGGTTAATTTATGGTAAATTATTTATATATAGCTTGAATTCTTGAGATTAGAGTGAAGTTGGTGGATTGGAGTTGCTTGTTGATTGACTTGGTGGTAAGGCTCATTGAACTTGGTTGTGGATTTTTATATTTTGTGCATATTGGGAATCGATCAAGGTATGGTTTTAGTTTCCTCTTTGTAATATGTAATATTTTATGACACTTAGGCTAGTGCACCTTAGGATAGGATTGAATTAGTTGTTGATAATTGTTGGATTGATGGTGTATGATGATTTTGATTAATGTGATAATTTGATGAGATTATGATGTTATTATTAGTGAATGATGTTGTATATTGATATGGGATTGAATAATGATAATTGTGAGGATTGAAGATGATATAGGATGAATGATGTTTATGAATAGTTGAATTGTGCAAAATTGTGAATATTGATATCTTGATTTGGAAGTTTATGGTATTGTTGAATTATGGTGGAAAGATTGAGAGAAATAGATGTGGAAATGACTGAAATGCAATGAAATAGTAAATTTTAGTGTGTGGTAGTGTTTTTGATGAAATTGAGTAGCTTTTGATTAGTTTGGTTTTGAAGTTTTGAAAACTAGAGAATGTTGTAGAATTTTGTAAAACATTGCTTTTAATGAACTTTGGAGGATCATAACTTGAGTCTCGAACCTTGAAATTGAGTGATTTTTGTTTTACATTAAAGATAATTTTAAGAGCTTTAAAATGATATAAAGTTCGAGGAAAATGGAGTTTTGTAGAGGAAGTTATGAACGTTGGAAGTTAGGGCTAAAAATCTTATTTCTGCAGCTTTAAAAATTCTCTAAAGTCTGATATAGCATGCATACGCAAACCTGTGCACGTGATGCGGGTATTCTCCCATGTCTGGGAGGTCTCGCGTATGCGGGAACTAGAATGCGTACGCAAGCATGTATTTTGAGGGATGCATATGCGAGTTTTTAACACCCGACCCGAGCATTCCATTCTGTCTTGGATACCCGCGACGTGAGCAGAGTGTTGTGTATGCGACCACCTTTTTTTCAACTTACACGTATGCGGGATAGAAGTTCGCGTACGCGAGACTTCTGTTTTGCTAAAAAATTATTTTCTTCACTTTTTAAGGGTTCTCTAGCTTTCTAAGCTTCTTTAATTACTGTTTGAGATTACTAACTAGTAATTATATATGCCTTAAGACTAATAGAGATGAGTTAGTGAATTAAATTGGTGATTTCTGTATAAGTTTAGAAGATGAAGACTTAGGTTTCTGAAGTTGTGAGTGAATAGGGGAAGTGATGTTGGTGATGACTTTGAGAACTTGAGGGTTGAGGGTAACTTGTGAAGTCAATGACTAATGACAATTATGACAAGTCTGGGACTCGAAGATGAATGAGGAACTTATTCAATACTGCTTTATGTTGATATTGATGAGTTACTATACGATAGGCGTAAGGGCCAGGTTTGTCCCACTTATGCTGAGATGTAGGCATAAGGGTAGGGATTAGTCCTGCTTACGCTGAGATGTGAGGATTGTGGTAAGGAATCCCGCTCACATCCTTTCGAAATCACAAGAGTGTGTCGGGCACTATACCCTTGAGTGTGCCGAGCACGATATCCCTGGGGGATCCCATTTATATTCGTGACTGAAAGGCGACATTTCAATCGAATGTGTCGGGTTGTCAGTTGAACCAAAAATGTGATATCACAGCCAGTAGGATAGGCATTCATCATGTGCATTTTCTATGTGGTTGCTTGCTTTGTTTACTTGCCTATATTGTCTAAGTGTATAACATGCTTCATTGCTTTTTCCTTTACTTGCTATATATGAATGTTACTTCTGTATTACTTGTATGCAACTACTTGTGCTTTTTACTGGGATTGAGGAGGTTCAGTAGGCCGGTGGCAATGGGATCACATGGAGGTTAGGAAGGCGAAGACTGTGGGACAGCGGTGTTACTATTAATTTAGAAATCACCTAAGTTAGATGACCTATTTAAGGACTTTATTAAACTGTTTTATAAGCTTGGATGTTATGTTTGATGTGAAGTTCTTGGATTGTCTTTGGCGTCCTGGAACCTTATATCTTAAATTACTTGGCAATATTACCATAATGAGAACCTTCGGTTCTCATACCATATATTGTTGCTGTTTTCAGATGCAAGTCGTAATCCAACTCGGTGACTTGCGAGATGGTGGTGACAGAGCAAAGGATCATTTATCACCCTTTTGTATTTTGGATTACTTTGTCATAGATATACTCTCACTTTTGTATCTGTGTTGTCTTAGAGACTTGGTTTGAGAGATAAGTTATATATGTTGTTTTAACTCAAAAACTTTGTATTGTTTGTATGTAACTAGTCGACCTAAACCTAGACAAGCACCTCTCTTACGAGAAATAAAACAGGATGAATCAGGGGAAGTAGAGATTTTTTTTGACAAACAAAACTCTTTTTCCTCCAGATCTGAAGCAGGAACATCCAATGATTTCAAATACCGAAGGACATAACCCAGTTATGGCCTCTCCATTCAAAACCAAAAATGTAGATGAAGCAGTCAGCCCAAAAGACATTAAGAACCTCATTGAGCAATTAAATTACACCAATAGCTTTTTACAATGTCTAGGAGACAACTTTTCTTCTTCAGGATCCTTTTTTTGTCTTCAAAAAATATCCCTGAAACCTCTACTTCTAAATCTATTGAAAAACCTCTTTTCAAACCTTTCAAAATGAGTAGCAAGGCAAAACAAAGTCTTAAAACCTCTATTTTAAAACAACAATCTAGTGATTCAGAGGTCATGCAAAAGATCGATCAGCTTCTAAATCGTCTTAATACTGTCCCTGAAACTCCTACAAACTCTAGTGAATCTACTTCTCGGATTCAAACTCGTTCATCCAAAGCTAATAATGTAACGGCCTAGCCTCGAAGAAACGACGCTTTTTCGGGATCAAACGGAATTTTTATGAAATTTTTAGAAATTTTAGTGCATATAAGCACCTCTGCTGCACAGGTGCTGTGTCATCAAGCTGCTGAGTCAGCAGCTTGACTACACCAGACACCTCTCCTAATCTAAGCAAACATGTCACGAAAAATTGCGTTTTGAACAACTTCAAGTCCAAATTTCAAAATTTTGATTTCCATGGTTAGTCTCATTATGACGAGCCAGTCTCGAATTTCAAGAGAAAAATTATATTAATATAATATTCATATATTATTAATTTATTTGGAATATTATATTATTATTTCCTCTACTGTGATTAATGTTGATCTATGTTTAGTAATATAATAAATGATCTAGAAATCTACCGGTAATGGATAATACTGGCATTCTTAGATGAACTTAGCAATGTTAATGCTTCATCATATATCTTTTATCCTCATGATTATCATGTTACTAGTATCATTTACACTAGTAAAGCTCATTCTTATCCTTTAGTAGTGTAATCTAATGTATCCAGTTTTAGTAATTATCTTCATAATGATATTTTATTATTAAACTCTGATGAGTCAGCATCCTGTGACACGTGGCTCTCCCAGAGTTAGCCACCACATGTTTCCTTTCTTGCTCTCCAAGCAAAGCTTTCTTAAGGGAAAAGTAAGAAACACTTGTATTATAATACAACTAGCTTTAGTAATTATCCTTTATTGAGATATTTTTACATCAAACTTTAGGATAATACTTATCCTAACCCCATGGGTCCCTAAACTCATCATTACCATCATCTTTTCTTCCAAGGCAAGCCAAAATTCGAAAATATCATGAAAGGAAAATGATAGAACTTCCACGAAAGCTTCAAGCTTCTTTCTTCGTTCTTTCTCAAGCTAAAACCCCTATTAAAATTCTAATCCGACCAAAATGATCACCCCTTCCTCCTCTTTATTTCTATATCAATTTTCATGGATTAAATCAAGGCATGATGGCTGCTCCTCCTCCTTGAAATTTCATCCATGGTGGAAACTCAAGCTGATGATGTTTTCTTCATGTTTTCTCTTAGGATCTCTTATTCAATCACCATAGGCTCTAAGTAAATGTGATTTCTAGCTGCTTTAAGGTGAGAATAACCTTCTTTTAATCATCATAAAGCTTCATCTTTCATGGTTCATATGGTTCTAAAGTTGCTTTTTATGTTAAAATAGGTGTAAAAGTGCTTTTGGAAGCTTGTTTTTGGTTCAACTTTTGGCAGAAGCAAAGGAGGTAAGATTTGGTAAATTAATCAATCATTGGCTATTTTCTTGAAGTGTGAAATCAGATCTTGTAGCTTGAGGCTTGATTTTGAGTGTTTGTGTGATGGTTTGATCATGAGATCTTGTTGTTTAATGCTTGAAAATCAACTTATTCATGGTTGTGAAGTTGCTATTGTTGCTGCTGAAAAATGTGGCTTTCCAGCCATAAAATTCATGATATTTGATGTGTTTTGATTTATATTTGATGGCTGTAACGTTGCTCTTTGGTTTGGTCAAAATCAAGTAAAAATCGGTTACCGAAAAGATTGAAAAACTGGTTGAAAATCAAACTGAAATCTGATGAACTTTTGGGAAAATATTTTTAGTTTTTGAAGGACAAGAAAAATGTTGGTTTTGATGATATTTGCGTCAAATTATAATTATTAAAAGGTTTGGGGTTGAAAGTTAATTAATGAAAAGTTGAGGGGCCAAAGTGCAAATATTAAAAATTAAGGGGGTTAAAATATAATTTCCAAAAGTTCAGGGGTCAAAATACAATTTTTAAAAGTTGAATAAAATATTATTATTTTAATATTAAAATATTATTTTATTATTAATAATAAAATATTGATGAAAAGGCCGTTTTTCCTAAAAGTCTCTAGAAGGCAGTGTTGAGCCCAGAATTTCTTAATTTTCTTTATTAAACACCTAAGAAAAGGTATAAGAGAAGGTATTGAGGTATGTCAGGTAATGAAAAAGGATTTAGAAACTTTCATATATGTTGGAAAGAAAATGAGTTAAAAGCTATATAGTTGTGTGTTTGACCTCATAGACTATGGAGAGAGTTGTTATTCCTGTAGGCCGAAGTTCACCTGCAGTGAATATCAACTGTGTATCTCAAGGTGATGCTCCTGTAAGCCGAAGTTCACCTACAGAGAGTTGTGATGCCTGTAAGCCAAAGTTCACTTACAGGGACGCTATTTCTGTAAACCGAAGTTACTTACAGAAGTGGTATTTCTGTACGCCGAAGTTTACCTACAGAAAGTTGTTGTGTTGTGGTTAGACTATTTCTATAAGCCGAAGTTCACTTACTAGAGTGCTATTTCTGTAGGCCGAAGTTCACATACAGAGAATAAGCCATATCTAGGACTAGTTCCTAGGTAAGGTCGGACTACAGGGTGTAAACCGACACGTGAGCTCATGGCCAGCATAGGACAGATATGCATCATACTTGGTTGTGCATTTCCTCTATTATGATTGTTGTATGATTGTGTAATTTCTTTATTTGTATTCTATTCTTTGTGTCTGTATTTTATTTTTTTGTATTCCTTGTTGTATTATGCTTTCTGATTTCTTAATTTCTTTATTTATCTATATCTTCTGTTTACTTCTTTTCTGTATTCTGCTATTTGTCTGCTAAGCAATACAAAATTAATGAACTTAACTAATAACCCCGGCCTTACTAAAAACTCTCCAGTTCTTACCCCTTCTCTCTCCCTTCCCCCTCCAGATGGAAGCATGAGTACACTTCCGTAGTTCGCTGATGACTGTTCGCAAAGAGGATTTCGCACTAGATAGTCTTCTGAGTCTAGGGTGAATCTTGTTCTTTGTTTATATGTATATACTGTGAGACCAGCCAAGGTTTGCACCCGGCTCGTATGCGAACTTTAACCTAAATCCTGTGTACGAGACTCTTGTCATGTGGTTGCGTGATGAAGTACCAGCGAGACGTCATATGACAATATATGATCGTGCAGAGGAGTAGCAGGTGACGCCCCACCTTTTGATAACGGTCCACCTGACTTGAGTTTTGAAGACCTAGAACATACTTTCCCTCGCTTTAGTAGATTAGAGGGACTAGGTGAGTGTAGAGTCTAGGCTAGCCTGGGCGCCAGCTTATGGACTTCTTGAACAGGTCATGGCCTGGGATGTTGTATGTATATAAATGTATAAGATTATTATCTAGCTATATCTAGGAGTGTTCTAACTAAAGATCTTTACTCTAATAAAGGCTGGATAACTGAATGCTATTAACTATTTGATATGTGTATAAATGTGGTTGTTTATAACTGTTATTTCTGTTATTATTTGAAAATTGATTGTGAATGATTCTGTTTATTATCCCAGGTGTTTTCAAAAAAAAATACATCGCTAGATAACTATGCTTTAACAACAAATCAGGCTCATGTAATAAATAATAGATAATAATTAAGAAGACAACTTGGTAGCGCTCAATTTCTGGTATGATCTAGACATACTAAAATTTGGGTTGTTACAAATTGGTATCAGAGCAGTTCGTTCCCAGTAGAGCCTGGGGAGTGGACTGACTATGCTTTACTGCATACTCTGCTTGTGTGTCTCATGCCGTTAGGGTATCTTAAAGATACATTTGGCATGAATGTCTATGAGTGCTCATTTTGGAAATGTTCGTGCTTAACTTGAGATATTAAGATTTATCACCTTAATGTTGATTGTTTGGCACGGATAAGACCTCAATGACTCTAAATAGGCATGGTTTAATCGAGTTCCGAATGACGAATTCTTTTGAGGAACAGCTATTCTCATAGTTGTTAGGATCTCCATGGCTATGGCTAAGTGAGATTTGGATGCATTAAGGAACGGACCGATCTCTTCGTCAGGATGTCTTGAAGGAAATTGATAGCATGAAGATGGATTCTTACACATGACTGAAGTTTTGAGGGCAAAATTTTCTTTTAGGAGGGTAGAATGTAACAGCCTAGCCTCGAAGAAACGACACTTTTTTGGGATCAAACGAAATTTTTATGGAATTTTTAGGAATTTTAGTGCATATAAGCACCTCTGCTGCACAGGTGCTGTGTCATCAAGCTGCTGAGTCAGCAGCTTGACTGCACCAGACACCTCTTCTAATCTAAGCAGGCATGTCATGAAAAGTTACATTTTTGAACAACTTCGGGTCCAAATTTCAAAATTCTGATTTCCGTGGTTAGTCTCATTGTGATGAGCCAGTCTCAAATTTCGAGAGAAAAATTACATTAATATAATATTCATATATTATTATTTTATTCAGAATATTATATTATTATTTCCTCTACTGTGATTAATGTTGATCTATGTTTAGTAATATAATAACTGAGCTAGAAATCTACCGATAATGGATAATACCGGCATTCTTAGATGAACTTAGCGATGCTAATGCTTCATCATATATCTTTTATCCTCATGATTATCATGTTACTAGTATCATTTATACTAGTAAAGCTCATTCTTATCCTTTAGTAGTGTAATCTGATGTATCCAGTTTTAGTAATTATCTTCAGAATGATATTTTATTATTAAACTCTGATGATTCAGCATCCTGTGACATGTGGATCTCCCAGAGTTAGCCACCACATGTTTCCTTTCTTGCTCTCCAAGCAAAGCTTCCTTAAGGAAAAAGTAAGAAATACTTGTATTATAATACATCTAGCTTCAGTAATTATCCTTTTTTGAGATATTTTTACACCAAACTTTGGGATAATATTTATCCTAACCCCATGGGTCCCTAAACTCATCATTACCATCATCGTTTCTTCCAAGGCAAGCCAAAATTTGAAAATATCATGAAAGAAAAATGATAGAACTTCCATGAAAGCTTCAAGCTTCTTTCTTCGTTATTTCTCAAACTAAAACCCCTATCAAAAATCTAATCTGACCAAAATGATCACCTCTTCCTCCTCTTCATTTCTATATCAAATTTCATGGAGTAAATCAAGGCATGATGGCTGCTCCTCCTCCTTGAAGTTTCATCCATGGTGGAAACTCAAGCTGATGATGTTTTCTTCATGTTTTCTCTTAGGATCTCTTGTTCAATCACCATAGGCTCTAAACAAACGTGATTTCTAGCTTCTTTAAGATGAGAATAACCTTATTTTAATCATCATGAAGCTTCAGTCTTCATGGTTCATATGGTTCTAAAGTTGTTTTTGATGTTAAAATAGGCGTAAAAGTGCTTTTGGAAGCTTGTTTTTGGTTCAACTTTTGGCACAAGCAAAGGAGGTAAGGTTTGGTAAATTAATCAATGATTGGTTGTTTTCTTGAGGTGTGAAATCAGATCTTGTTGCTTGAGGCTTGATTTTGAGTGTTTGTGTGATGGTTTGATCATGAGATCTTGTTGTTTAATGCTTGAAAATCAAGTTATTGATGGTTGTGAAGTTGCTATTGTTGCTTCTGAAAAATGTGGCCTTCCATCCATGAAATTCATGATATTTGATGTGTTTTTTATCTTTATTTGATGGCTGTAATGTTGCTCTTTGGTTTGGTCAAAATCAGGTAAAAATCGGTTACCGAAAAGATTGAAAAACTGGTTGAAAATCAAGCTGAAATCTTATGAACTTTTGGGAAAATGTTTTTAGTTTTTGAAGGACAAGAAAAATGTTGGTTTTGATGATTTTGGGGTCAAATTATAATTATTAAAAGGTTTGTGGTTGAAAGTTAATTAATAAAAAGTTGAGGGGCCAAAGTGCAAATATTAAAAGTTAAGTGGGTTAAAATGCAATTTCCAAAAGTTCGGGGGTCAAAATGTAATTTTTGAAAGTTGAATAAAATATTATTATTTTAATATTAAAATATTAAAATATTATTTTATTAATAATATTATTTTATTATTAATAATAAAATATTGATAAAAAGGCCGTTTTTCCTAAAAGTCTCAAGAAGGCAGTGTTGAGGCCAGAATTTCTTAATTCTCTTTATTAAACACCTAAGAAAAGATATAAGAGAAGGTATTGAGGTATGTCAGGTAATGAAAAAGGATTTAGAAACTTTCATATATGTTGGAAAGAAAAGGAGTTAAAAGCTATATAGTTGTGTGTTTGACCTCACAGAATTGGTAGAGAGTTGTTATTCCTGTAGGCCGAAGTTCACCTGCAGTGAATATCAACTGTCTATCTCAGGGTGATGCTCCTGTAGGCCGAAGTTCACCTACAGAGAGTTGTGATACCTGTAAGCCGAAGTTCACTTACAGGGGCGCTATTTCTATAAGCCGAAGTTCACTTACAGAGGTGGTATTTCTGTAGGCCGAAGTTCACCTATAGAAAGTTGTTGTATTGTGTTTAGACTATTCCTGTGAGCCGAAGTTCACTTACGGGAGTGCTATTTCTATAGGCCAAAGTTCACCTACAGAGAATAATCCATATCTAAGACTAGTTCCTAGGTAATGTCGGGCTGCAGGGTGTAAACCGACACGTGAGCTCATGGCCTGCATAGGACAGACATCCATCATACTTGGTTATGCATTTCCTCTGTTATGATTGTTGTATGAATGTGTGATTTCTTTAATTGCATTCTATTCTTTGTGTCTGTATTTTATTTTTTGTATTCCTTGTTGTATTATACTTTCTGATTTCTTAATTTCTTTATTTATCTGTATCTTCTGTTTACTTCTTCTCTATTTTCTGCTATTTGTCTGCTAAGCAACACAGAATTAATGAACTTAACTAATAACCCCGGCCTTACTAAGAACTCCCCAGTTCTTACCCCTTCTCTCTCCCTTCCCCCTCCAGATGGAAGCATGAGTACCCTTCCGTAGTTCGCTGATGACCGTTCGCAAAGAGGATTCCGCTCTAGATAGTCTTCTGAGTCTAGGGTGAATCTTGTTCTTTGTTTATATGTATATACTGTGAGACTAGCCAACGTTTGCACCCCGCTCGTATGCGAACTTTAACCTAAATCTTGTGTACGAGACTCTTGTCATGTGGCTACGTGATGAAGTACCAGCGAGACATCATATGACAATGTATGATCGTGCAGAGGAGTAGCAGGTGATGCTCCACCTTTTGATAACGTTCCACCTGACTTGAGTTTTGAAGACCTAAAACATACTTTTCCTCGCTTTAGTAGATTAGAGGGACTAGGTGAGTGTAGAGTCTAGGCTAGCCTGGGCACCAGCTTATGGACTTCTTGAACAGGTCATGGCCTGGGATGTTGTATGTATATAAATGTATAAGGTTATTATCTAGCTATATCTAGGAGTGTTCTAACTAAAGATCTTTATTCTAATAAAGGCTGGATAACTGAATGATATTAACTGTTTGAAATGTGTATAAGTGTGGTTGTTTATAACTATTGTTTCTGTTATTATTTGAAAATTAATTGTGAATGATTTTGTTTATTTTCCCAGGTGTTTTCAAAAAAAAAATACCTCGCTAGATAACTATGCTTTAAGAACGAATCAGGCTCGTATAATAAATAATAGATAATAATTAGGAATACAACTTGGTAGCGCTCAGTTTCTGGTATGATCTAGACATACTAAAAATTGGGTTGTTACAATTAATGCCCTTGGTCATGATTCCAATGAATCTTCCTCATATCAAAGTGATGATTCTGGCAAATTATCCCTCAAGGTCAACCCAATTATGACCAACTCTATAACCTAGTGGAAGGGTTTAACCAAAACCTCTGCATACGGTTATAATCGTGTTTCTGTACTGGATCTAGCTCTCGAAGAAAGAGAGCTAGGTTTTGTCAGCATTAATGCCAATAACGTCTATGAATGAAATATAGACGGAAAAACTGAATATAACATCATGAGTATGCTCCAGCATATGACTATGGTATGCACAGCCTATCAAGCTGCTCATGAAACCTCCTAAGAAGCAATAGCTAATGTTATTGTTTCTGGGTTTAGTGGTCAACTCAAAGGCTGGTGGGATAACTACCTTTTTTGATACCCAAAAACACTCAATCTTTTCTGCCATAAAAGTCAATGATCAAAATGAACCCATCATTGGAGACGACGGGAAACCAATCCCTGATGCTGTCAACACCTTAATCTTTACCATAGCAAATCACTTCATAGGTGACCCATCTCTTTGGAAAGACCGATCTGCTGAACTGCTTTCCAATCTCAGATGCAAAACTTTGTCTAATTTTCGATGGTATAAGGACACCTTTCTTACTAGGGTCTATACTAGAGAAGACAGTCAACAACCTTTCTGGAAAGAAACATTCCTTGCTGGACTCTCCAAATCCCTAGGAAATAAAGTAAGGGACAAAATTCGTCGCTTAACCCCAGACGGGATAATACCCTATGACGAGTTAAGTTATGGTCAAATCATTTCTTTCATCCAAAAAGTTGCTCTAAAGATTTATCAAGATGATAAAATCCAAAGGCAACTTTCTCGTGAGAAAATCCAAAATCGTATCGATCTGGGAACTTTCTGTGAAAAATTTGGTCCTCTTGCTTGTCATCCAAGGAAATCTAAAAGACCATCTAATCAAAAAAATTTTAAACCTAATCCTGAAAAGAATTTTAGAAGATCTGAAAAAAGTTTTCCAAAACCTAAAAATGGAAAAGGTTTCCAAAAGAATTTCCAAAACCACCCACAGAAAAACCGCATTATTTGCTATACATGTAAGAAACCAGGACATATTAGCAAATATTGTCGGTTAAAAGGAAAGATTAATAATCTAAACCTTGATCCTCTGATTGAGGTACAGATTAATAATCTTTTAATAGAAAATTCAGATGATGATTCTGACCCAGAATCTTCAGATGATATCAATAACATCCAAGTCAATGACATTGAATCATCCTCAGATTCAGATGTCAAACAAATTAGTATTTTTTTCAAAGATCAAGATCTCTTATTTGATGCTATCGAGACTATTGACAACCCAGAACAAAAGAAAGACTTCCTTTTGAAATTAAAAAGATCTTTACAAAAGGAGAAAAAACCCAAAAATCTGGTCCTCAGCAATAAATATGACATCAAACCCATTTTCCAAAAATTAGAAAAATAAGTTATTCGTCCTATAACCATCCAGGATCTCCAAAATGAGGTTACCAACCTGAAAAAGGAAATCCAGAAAATCAAAAGAAATCAAGAAAATCATCAACTCATTCTCTCGCAAATAATGCAACAAGAAGAGTCGGATGATGAAGAGCTTGATCCTCTTTTAGACCAAAGCGAGTTTTCTAAAAAACAAGAAAAAGAAATTTCTAATGACAATGAGGGAAAATAAATCTTGAGAATAATAAATGTGTTCTCTTTTATGAAACATCGTGTTCATGTCCGAATTGTCGTTAAAGATTTCATTCTCGACACCATCACACTCTTTGACTTAGGTACAGATTCAAACTGTATTAAGGAAGGTCTGATCCCCACAAAATATTTCGAAAAGTCTACTGAACGTCTTAGCTCAATAACAGGCGAAAGACTAAATATCAAATTTAAACTAAACGATGCTTTTGTTGAAAAGGGTAATCTTAGGATTCCCAACAATTTCATCATAGCAAAGGATATCAAAAATGACGTAGTTTTGGGGACACCTTTCATAATCCTTTTGTTTCCATACCTGACAGATTTTCCTGGACTTACCTCTTTCGTGGGAGGACAGGTAACTTTCTTTGAGTTCCTAGACTCGCCAAAGCAGAAATCTCTAAACCTAATTGAATCCAAAACCAAACAGATTTGCTTTTTGAAAGAAGAAATCTCTTTCAAAACCCTTGAATCACAACTTTCTCAACCAAGGATTCAAGATAAGATAAAAAATCTTTCAAATTAAATTGAAAAGTCTATTTGTTCTGATTTGCCTCATGCCTTCTGGAATAGGAAAGAACATATTGTTGATCTTCCCTATGAAAAAGATTTCAAGGAATCAAAAATCCATACAAAAGCCCACCCCATTCAAATGAATGAGCAGCTTTTGCAGCATTGTCAAAAGGAAATTAAAGATCTTTTGGATAAAGGATTAATTCATCCTAGCAAGAGTCCTTGGTCCTACTCCGCTTTTTATGTTAATAAGCAAGATGAGATAGAATGAGGAACCCACAAACTTGTCATCAATTACAAACCTTTGAACCAAGCTTTACAATGAATTCGTTATCCTATCCCAAACAAAAAGGATTTGCTCAATAGGTTAAACTCAGCAAACATTTTTTTCAAAATTTTATATGAAATCTGATTTTTAGCAGATCCAAATAACAGAATCAGACCGATATAAAATAGCATTTACAGTTCCATTCGGTCAATATGAATGGAATGTAATGCCTTTTGGTCTGAAAAATGCCCCTTCTGAATTTCAAAAGAACATGAACAGTAAATAGAAACATGAATAGTGAGTAAAATTCCTAGATCCATGAATTTCAGAGATAGTTTAATGATAATAATAATATTCCTACTTTCCCATCAGGCTCTGATATCATTGCCCTCATTTGATTCAGAAAGATCATATATATATATATATATATATATATATATATATATATATATATATATATATATATATATATATATTGTATAAACTTTAGAATTGTCGTGGCACTTTGTTATCTTTTGCTTTACGGCATGAGGTAAGACTTAGGATAATAGGGTGTTATATTTACCCATTGAGCAATTGGATGAAGCTCAACTATATCACACACTAGAGTATTACTAAACCATCAAAATTACAAAATTCCCAATACATATAAACCAAAATAACAAAATTGAAGGGAGTGAACAACTGGGTGAGAAATTCAAATTTCTTACTACTTTGTTCATATGGATTTGAAGAGCTCGATAAGACGTCACGTGGCCATAAACGGTGCGGCGATCGGAGCTCTGAATTGAAGCTATGATCAAATGAAATTTGAAGTAATTTGGGGGTTAGGTTTAATTCTTCTCTTCATCTCCTCAACGTGAATTGCAGAAATGAAGGGAGGAGTGGCTGTGTGTTGGGTTATATATGTTGGGTCTTGGGCCCGACTTAGACTCAATTCAATCAGTTTAGTCTATCGATCTAATTTTAGGACAAAAACTATTAAAATTAGTGTTTTAATTCATATTTTAAATATTTTTACTTTTTTGAATTATAAAATTTAATTTTTTAATTATTTTAGCTCATAATTAATTATTTGTTAACTTACAAGATTTTACATAATTAATAGTAATGATTAATTGGTGTGTTTTTTTTAATATGAATTATTTTTTTAAATTTTAAATAACAAATCGAACCCTCAAATTTGAAAAATAATAAAATTTGTAAAAAAATTTAAAGGTCAGATTTCTGAAGTTTTCAAATCGGAGAGTCTGATTTGGGTTGAAATAATTTTTTTTACCGTAAAATAAATTAGAGAGTTGGATTTGTATGTTTAAAAAAAATTTAAATAAAAAAATCTGATCCTTAAATTTTTATGCTAAAAAATTAAAAATTAAAAATTTGATTTTTAGATTTGTGTTCTATACATAAAAATGCATTAAATTTTCACATTGTTTAAAAACAACATTTAAAATTTAACACCAAAATTAAAAAGCGACAAAATAGTTGGGTTAAATACTTTATATTAATGTGGGAATAACTAATTAGATCATAAGATGTTTGCTTAACATTTTTTATTTATATTTATTGTCCATCATAAAATTTATTTTAAAATAGTACCCGTGTAATTCTTTTGCTATATTGAGTATATTATCTTTTAAAAACTGTTTCTTATATTATTTTGAACGTATTGATATATTAACAATGTAGAAAAACTTACGCTTTCAGTCCACTTAAGAATTTATGAGCGAAATTCTAAGAAAATATCCTTTTTTTAGTTAACTTTTTTAAAAGATTTTATAAAAAAATTATATTTAAATATTATATATAAAAAAAATTTGTTATTTATTAATTATGTTTGGATATAATAATATAAAAATATTTTTTATTTAATTATTAATAAAAAATACTTTTTTTGTTTTTATTTTTATTACTTAAAATGTATAAACACGTTAAAAATTAAAAAATATTATTTTATTAAAATAAAAAAATATTTATTTAATAACACCCAAACAAACGTTAAGTATAATTTTTTTTAATAATCACATATCGATATGGACATATATCATGACAATATATCTAAATTAAATCATACTACTTACTATTTTCTTTTTTCTTTATTGATAAGATCATTCTACTATATACTTCTTTTTTAATGTTAGTCAAATGCACATTAACGTTTTAGGAAGATCCAATACTATTCCCAAAATTGCAGAGTTTACCCTATTTATTAAGGGTAAGCTTTTTATTTATTTATTTATTTATATATACTTTCTGGAAAACTGAAGACTTTCTTGCCATAGTAGTTCAAGATATTTGTTAATTTCTGCCTTGTTCTTCCATTTATAACTGCCACCAACAGTGAGGCGCATAGAACTTCATTTTCGAACAGACTAAGGTTTTTTTTTTTCAATAATTATCTTTTACCAATTCCTCATTGTTTAATAATGTAGAATACACTGTTTAAACTCTTTGGATTTTGTTGTTAACGTTTTCCTTAATTTATTTGATGATAATCTACCACCACTAAGCAGCTTGCTATCTGTAAATGGTGTGCTTATATATAGCATTATATTATTTCTTTTCATCTATTATATATTTAGGGTAAAGTTTTGTGTATCCTTTTCAACATATTTTTCTTGATTTCTCTCTCCCTCTCTCTCTTTCTTTCTTTTTGCGTCTTGAGAAAATTTAGCTTGAGTCTGATAATAGATAAAACTTAGGCATTGTCTCTATTGATCTATCTTTCAGGAAAAGCATCAATGCGACAATTTGGCATGGGGTCACAGGTGAGCTAAAATTTAGATGTGTTATGTGTGTGTTTAATAATAATAAGAATAAAAATAATCATATAATTTTGGTAAATAATTTTTTTGTTTGAATAGGAAGCGACGACACAAGGAATAACAATTGAAAGATCAAATTCTCATCTTCCCTTGGGTGGAAACAATGGTGGTTTTGGCCTAGAAGAAATACTCTCTCCCCATATTCACTCCTTTGCCAAGAGGTAATAATATTTTTAGAAAAAAGGTCAAAACTGAGTAGAATTTATTGTTTTTTATTAAGAGTTTTAGTTATTAATTTAAATTTTTTATTTTAATAATTTTAACAACATATCTTTAATCCACACTTTTAAATATGATTGACTAATTATTAATTAAAAAAAATTTACTATGAACTTCTGATATTTCTCATATTTATATATGGTATCCTCTAACTAACTATTATAGAGTGTTAAATATTATGCATATAAAAAAATCAATAAGCAAATTAACTATAATGTAAGTTGAAACTATATTATATTGCGTTAGTTACGCCACAATAATCAGATACATATATATCATTGGATTAATACTAAATCAAATGTATATATGAAATAAATAAATTTGGGTTAGTATAGTAGTTAGTTTATTAGTTCGTTTAAATAAATGTTAAAGAATTCAAATTCTATCTTGTGCAGTAATTATTAGCCAATAACAACAAACTATTAAATAATGCTCAAATTAATCAACTACGAATTAATCTTTAGTTGGCCAAACTGAAAAATACCATAAAAAATAATAAAATATGTATATATGTAATAATAATAATAAATATGACCGTTAGTTAACATGGCAAATATTTTACTTTCTAAAAGATTTTAGTTTTTTATCAAAAATATTAAAAATTATTTTTTTAAAACTGTTTTTCCTTATATATATAGAGACCCAAAAAATTTTAGGAATGGGAGTAAAAATATATATACTAAATAAATTTTGTTAAATATTATTAATTATATGGAGATATAAAATTAAAAAGAGTTAGTGAACACTTTTATTCTTAAAATATTATTCATTATATATAATTTATAACAAAATATTTTTTATTTCTAAAACTTGAAATTAAAATATTTTAATTAAATTATAGATAATTTATTATCCTAACTAATTTTTTATAGACATTTAATAATAAAAGACTGAATTAACTGGCACATTAACGCCTAATACATTAGTATTTATAATTTGAAATTAGAATTATATAAATACTAGAAAAATTAAATCTTATATGAAAATATGTTTATAAAAATATAGAAACATAATTTACAATTTTTTCTTTATTTTTTAAATAATTAAATTTTTATATTTTTTAATTTAATTTTAATATAATGTTAGATAAAAGATTTTATGCATCTGTTTAATTATATTGTAATTAAAATATTTTTATTATTTTAAAAATAAAAATATATTCTAAATTAGTAAATTAATCAGTTCATTTTAAAATTTTATATGCAAGATAGTTACATATAATAAATAAAGATAAAAAGTAAATAATAAAGATGAATAAAGTGAGAATAAAATAAAATATATAAAGTCACAAAAAAAATAAAATATTAGATTAATACATAAACTATAATTATTTGAATTAAAAATTGCAATTGAAAATATCAAAAAGAAAAACAATGAAATTAAAAGATACATAGAGTCATGAAGATTTATATAAAAAAATTGGAGAATTTAAAATTTACTTTTTGACGAAAAGAAGATAACCACTAGATAAGGAATAGAAAAAGAATGTTAAAAATATAAAAATAAGAAGAGGGTTTAAAAGAATAAAAGAGTGACGGTACAATAATTAAATTTGATTAGGTTAAATAATAGTTAAAATGATAGAAAAATAAAAAAATAAACTTAAAATTTTAGCTAATTGAATTTATTTTATTTGTAATGGAATCATTTAAAATTTAAAGTGGAAACATATTATATATAACTATATTTTTTAAAATAAAAATTAAAAACACCATGGGACAAGTGCCCCTCATTGTTGTGCCTGGATCCGTTCCTGTATATAGAAGATAATCAATAGTCACATCTTACATGTCATTTATGCTTTTAATTTTTATATTTTTAGTGCTTAACAATAACATTAGAAAGATAATAATCTAAAATTATTTTATTTAATTAAATATCTATAATTTATATATAAAATATTTATAATTATATGTTTCTTACATCTAAAGTTGCTTTATTTTTACAACAATCATTAAAAAGTACAAAATAAAACATATTTGGGTTATTTTTGGTTAATTTTTATTTTCTTTCAAATATTTTTTTTGAATTAATTTCTTTATATATATATATATATATATATATATATATATATGTATATATATATATATATTTGACGAAACTGACTGCGGTATTCTTGTGCTTTAATTTTTAATAATAGCCCTATTCAACAACAGCAACAAGGACTTTCAGCATCAACTGCATCTCATCACACCCTCCAACTATTTGCCGTATGTTCTCTCTCTCTCTCTCTCTATATATATATATATATATATATTATTTTGCATTGCCTGTAAATTAAATATATTATTTTGCATTGCCTGTAAATTAAAATACATAATGTTACATATGCATGCTATTGTGATTATTGTTAAGCTTAATTCTCTACTAGCTATCATATATATGTTTTTGTTTCACTTGTTCAGGGAGAACTGGAGGCAGCTTTTCTGGCTCCTAATAATAATAATCCTAACCAGAACTCTCAAAATGCTCTCCAATCTCCACACTCCTTTAAGTACGTTAATTTCTACTAGCTTAGCTTCTTTATTATTAGAACTTAGACATGCAACTTTATATAATAAGGTTGCTACGTTTATCATAACACAACAATGATCTATATATGTGGTAATCAACTTATACTCTAGGAAAAATATATATATGAGAAGCTAACAGTGTTTGATTATCTTATAAATGTTGTGTGTATATATGTAGGTGTGTCCAATTAATTATTGTTTAACTACTTAATGGTTATTCAGGATCGAAGATGATGTTGAGATGGTAGCAAACTTTGAAAATGCATTTGGTGTTGCTCGTCATGAAGGAACTGTGACTAATTTGGGCAGCGGCAGTAACAGCCCAATCCCTATGCAAACAACAACACTCATATCAGCAAACCTGAGCTTCGAAGCTTCTCCAAACTGTCAACAGCAACCGTATCCACAAGTACGTAAGCTATTTTGAGAGTTAAAAAATTTTAATTTTGACAAAATAGATTTTAACAAATTTTTTTAGACAAATTTGGTGCCACAGTATCTTGTTTTCAACATTATTACTATCTGATTATTTTCTTTGTAAATCCAATAGTAATGTCAACTTCTTTTAAAAAAAATATATTGTCACAGAATTTGTAACACCCTACCACACAGAGCCTTACGCTTAAGTCGTAAAGTAGGAGTGACGAGGTATTACGACTTCTAAAAATATATATATATATATATAGTTAAAAGAATTTATAATTAAAAGTCTTGAACAAAAACTTGAACAAAAACTATAAAAAGAAAAGCGTGTCACACACGTAAGGTAGATAACCAAAAAACCAGAAAGGAAAAATCGACAATAAAGGAAAGATAACTTATATAAAGGGATAAGTATGATTTTGGTCCCCAACGTAGGGGTTGAAAATTTATTTCGTCCCTCGACTTTTTTTCGCTCCAAAATGGTCCCCAAGGTTTCAGTTTGTTTTAAAATCGTCCTTCGGACGAAAATATCCCTCCCTCCCTCCCCCTCTTCTTCCTCAACACCCATCTTCTTCCTCAACATTAACCAACAATAGCAGAAGCAGATCCACAAATACAGAAACAAAAACATGCAACAATGGATAACAACAAGCTCAACCAGAAGCGGAAGAACAGCAACAACAACAACCATATGCAGAAGAAGAACAACAACAACCATGGATCTTGTATACAATTAACCATTAACAGAATCTATGATAATTTTTTATCAAATATAAGCTAATTCAACAACAACAATGACAATTCAGCAGTAACTTTCAGCAATTCAATAACTTAAAATCAACTAACAAAAAATTAAAATCAACAAAATGATAACCTGAATTATGAAAATAGAAAACAGAAAAGAGGAGACAGGGGAGGCAGTGGTAGAGCGCCGATGGTCTGGACATGATAGGAAGGGGCTGGAGGGAGGGGAACGGGTGGTGGTGAGCTCTGATTCCTTCTGTGACAGGGATTGAGGGAGGGGAAGCAGGGATGCTCGCTGGCGGTGGTGAAGCAGGGGAGGCTGCGACGGGCGGTGGTGCGGCGGGTATGGCAGAAGAAGAAGAAGAAGAAGAAGAAGAAGAAGAAGAAGAAGAAGAAGAAGAAGAAGAAGAGGTTGCGGCGGGCGGTGGTGCGGCGGATATGGCAGAAGAAGAAGAAGAAGAAGAAGAAGAAGAAGAAGAAGAAGAAGAAGAAGAAGAATAAGAAGAAGAAGAGGCGGCGGGCGGGCGGTGGTGCGACGGGTATGGCGGAAGAAGAAGAAGAAGAGGCGGCGGCGGCGCTCGGACAGTGGCGGTGCGGCGGTGAGCTCGTCCCTCTTCTCTCGCCCCTCCACCCTCCCCCCCACCTTTCTCGACCCCCTCCCCCCTTTCTTTCTTTCTCGGCCCCCTCCCACCCCGCTTCTGTATCCCCCTTTCTTTCTTTCTTTCTTTTTTTATTTTTTTTATTTTATATTTATTTTATTTTATAATTTTTTAATAAAGGATAATTTAGTAGTAAAAAAATATAATTGGTAAAAAAGACGATTTTAAAACAAACTGAAACCTTGGGGACCATTTTGGAGCAAAAAAAAGTCGAGGGACGAAATAAATTTTCAGCCCCTACGTTGGGAACCAAAATCATACTTACCCCCTTATATAAATAAGAGTAGAGTACCAAAAGATACAAAATATCAAGCTCTATATTCGACCTGCGAAGTTAAGGCCAGTCGGAGTATAAATACATATATATACAATCCAAAATATTCCAAAGATATAAAATAAAACACCTATTTCTCCCAGATAACCTCTAGAAGGGACAAATATAAAATATATATAGAGGAGAACCTCTATATATATATATATATATATATATATATATATATGCCTCTCGACCTACATCTGAAAAACAACAATATACGTATGGAATGAGAACCGGGGGTACTCAGCATGGTAAAGGTGCCAACATAGGTAATATATAAGGTCCCGAAAAAGCCAAAGGCATCCCTAAAATTCTGACACTCAGATTTCAGCATAAAGATCCAACTAAACTAGAAATTAGGTAAGTTATCTAAGGTATTCAAGTTCTAAATCTAACTTTAACTTAACACTTCACTTTCTGTCTCCTCCAATCCTCCGAATCACTGGTGGAACAACCCCCCTCATACCGACGCCAAGAGGTATCTCTCAAAAAACATACACATACAATTCAAGCAAGAAAAACACAAATAGAATACAAATACAGCAATCAGGCAATTAGTAGATAAGCATAGTTAAACAATAATTAGGCAAACCAAGATAATGCACACTCAAACAAACACATGCAAATGCATATGATGTATGCCTGTCCTACGGCTGACGAGTCTCATCTGTTGGTTATATAGCCAACCTGACATGTCCCGAGAACAAACCATTGGACAGTCCCTCTGTGCACGCATCCCGAAGCTCAAAAATAATATCCATAGCGTCAAATTCCAAGCGCAAATATAATATTCCATGGAGTCAAACTCCAAGCTCAACAATATATATATATATATGCATGCCCATGGGGAACCCGGAGAATTAAAGTGTCCGGTCACATCTTGTGACAAAGAATCAGCAGAGTATCGAGTCTAAACTTGGAGCAAGTGGTGATGAGCCACTGCATCTACCCAGAAAAACTCATATCTCACATAATAAAAGTACATAAGCCTTATAATCATTCAATATCAATCAATCGTCATCAAGTTTGCTTTCATTCATTTCATATTCAACATTTTCATACTTTTCAAACATAAATCATTACTTCATAATCTTTCTTCACTATCAGCTTAACTCCCTCTTTAGGTTCACATGTCTTCCTATAATTAAAAACTAGATTTCGAACCTTAGAAAGTAATTATAGAGGTATGTAAAACTAGAGAATTGGTTAAACATTCGAAAATATCATTTTTGGCCAAAACAGGGGTTCCGCATACGCATGCCATCCGTGGACGTAGGTGGTGTAAAAAATGGGCATCCCATGTGCGCAATCCCTAGTTTGCGTATGCAAGCTACAAAACAGTGAAGAATTCTCGCGTCGTGTGCATATTCTTGCGTACGCGAGCATCTAAATTGGTGTGTCCACGTACACATGCCATGCTCCGCGTACGCGGACACCTGGGTAGAGTCCAAATATGTTCTTTAAACGTCATAAACTTCATTAATCCAATTTTCATTTAAGACAAGTTTGATAAAATTTGAGGGTCAAAAAGCCAAATTATGATTCGCCGAAATTGCTCAAAAATAAAATTTGTACGAAAAGTACTAAACCTCTAAATTTTCAAAGCTCTATATTCAAAACCAATGTTATTACACCCAAGACAGCACTAAAGGTATTCAATGCAATTTCATATCCTTTCCACAACATGTCCATACTCATGTTTATCACTTGCATTCCAATTAATCCAAAATCAAAACCACACAATTCATTATTATTCAATTTATCATCATCACAATCATCAATCCTCATCATCATCAATAATCAACACATTTTCATAATAAACTCAATATTTTTACCAAAATTACTAAATCTTAACAAGTTTACATAATTCAACATATCCTATGGTCAACTAGCTTACATTTCAGGTTACATTACACATTATCTACGAGAACCAAAATCATACCTTGACTGATTCCTCCCTAAGCCCGAAACACCTCAAATATCCACCATTCCTCAAGCTCTAAAACTCTAATTTTTCTAAACAAAAATTCCTAGCCACCAAGATTCAAATTAAAGCTCCCAATATCGTCAATTTGTCTCCAAAACAGATAATTCAATATAATTTCACACAAATATCACTAAAATCAACATACAATTCAATAATTTCAATAGGGCACAGGGGTTCAAGGTTTCTTACCATTTCCACAGATGATTGGTGCAAAGCTCAATGATTTTCCAAAGCTAATTCACACTTAACATCACCAAAACACAAATTCTCAATACCAAAATTCCAAAGATTTCTTTAATAAGGGAGAAAGAGGCTAGGTGAGACATTCCAAAGTTCTTACCACTTTGTTAGGATGAATTTGAAGAGCTTGACGTGGTAGTCGCATGACTGTAGACGGTGCAGCAATTAGAGCTCCGAATTGAAAGTTGTGTAGATTTGTATTTCAAGTATCAAGCATTTTGTTCTTGTTTTGTTTCCCCTTCCCCAAAACCAGCATGCATCACTTTGTGATGAAGGGAGGAGAGCTAAAGATCATAAGTGAGGGTGAATTGGGTTGGGCTTGGGCCTAATGTGGGTCCAATTCAACCGATTTGGCCCAGCGGCTTAATTTTAGACTAAAATTTTTAAAACTAGTGTTAAATTTTGTATTTTAATTATTTTTACTTCTTTAAACTATAAAATTTAATTTCATAAGTTTTTTTAAGTAATAATTAATTTATTGACTAATTATTCATTATTTTTTTGGAGTGTACAGAATTCTTTTTAATTTTTCCTTTTAATTTTAATTTTTTATTTAAATTTATTTTTCGCACAATTACTGATCAATTTATAAATAATAGAAACCAATTATGTAATATTAAATATCAAATGTTTGAATAAATTAAAAGTCAAATAAATACACTTAAATAGTAAAGCAAAGCCCTAATCACTAAATATTCTAGTAGTCGTCATCGTCGTTGTCGTTCCCATGGTCCTACTAGGGCAGCGATGAAGGCGGTGATATCTGTATCCACTAGTAGCACTATTGCCACCGGCAGAGCTAATGTCAGTGGCCCGCATCTGAGCCTGTTACACCTCTATATGAGCCTTAATCCGCTGAAGCCGCTCCAGCTGCTCCCTCCACTCTAGCCTGAGGTCATCCGTGTCTGTCACCCGTGTGAGGATTTCCTGAGTCTCGGTCAACTCCTGAGCCTGTTCCTGAAGGCTGCGGGTAAGCTTCTGTACCTGCAGCCTTAAATCAATGCATTCCTCGGGTTCGATAGCTTGACTAGTGGTAGAAGCAGACGACGACCTCAACGTGGAGGTACGGAGGCTGTTGGCAAATAATGACCCCATCCCGTACACACAGTTCTTGTTCGGCATTGAGGTGGTCTCGCACCAAACTGCATCAAGATCGACGGTTGAAGCAGCAGAGCCACTAGCATCCTCCCCACTTTGTTGAAATTGTTGAGTTGTGGCCCCCAGTCTCTGTGTGTAAGACTCCTGTGTAATACATGTCATCATGATTAGGACGATAGTTGTACAGTTAATTGAAAATTTTATATTACAAGATCAGATGTTTACTCACATAATGATCCGCGGACCACTGATCAGCAAATCTCTCTTTGTTCTACTTCAAAGTATGGGTGTACTTAAAGGTCTCCACCAATATAGCATCACGATCCAATGACTTTGACTACACATGTTGCATTTAAATAATATGTTAGGATGCCTACTAATAATATGTCAAAGAATATAACTAAGTTAATAACAAAATTAGAGAAGCTATATACCAGCCTGGCCTTAGTCTTCATAAAGGTCGCTGAATCGCCGGTATACTTGGACGACCTAGCCGATGCTCTGTTAGCTCTGTTTGTTTGACGCCGCTACTTGAACCCTTCATTGGTCTCCTAATGAACGTACAGAGCTTTCTTGATTTTCAGTCGGAGCCAAGAAGTGAGGTGGTCGCACCTCTCACGTATATCCAACATTTGTTGTAGCCGCCTACCCATTCGATGGTCGTATATCTTCCTGATGAGGGTAACGTGCTCCTTGTCCCATATAAAGAGAAGCTACACAAAGAAACTTTAAACTTAGTTAATCAAAATATATAATATTAAATAAAATAGAAGATATAAACTAGCTAATAAGATTTGACTATATTAAGTTTTTACTACTCACTTCTAAAATCATCGCTCTCTAGTCTCAGAAGAAATCTTCTTGTAGCTCAGCCATGGATGCGTTGTTGTTTACCACAAACCTATCAATAATTACCAAACAATCCAATATGGCAATATAAATTAAAATTTCAGAACCAAATAACAATAATATATAGAGCTTTTTTAGAAATTTTGACAAAGTTTCATCTATAACTGGAATGCGCTACAAACTCTATCCATCAATAATGAACTTAAACAGCACCAATTGTCAATAATCAATGAACAATAGGCAATATTCAAGAAGCAACATCCATAAATCCACCAAATTCACTAAACTATAATCAATAATTAGACACTTTCAGAAATTCAATAATCAGGATATATCAAACACTTTCATCAATTTAAACCTACAACCTTAAATCCACTAAAACTAGAATCAACTATCAAGAATCACTAATCACAATTTATCAAACACTTTCAGCAGTTCAAACCTATAACCCTAAATCCGTTAAATTAGAATAAACCATCAAACACTTTTAGCATATAAAATACTTAAAATAGCACTTATGCTATTCCGCCATCAGGACAAATCGTCAACTGTACGATGAGAGGTGGTGGAGGGGTATCTGCTAGCTCACTTCCATGAAAGGATTCCAAGGCCGTAGTGTCTATCGCTGGAGGCGGCATTGCTGACACATTGCGCTAATGAGTGAATGAAGGCGGTGTCATCCCCGTAGATGCAGAGACGTAGTTGGGGTTAGGGACCATGATGAATAGTTTGTCAGATACACCTGCAACTTGTGACGTCACTGATCGGTGAAAAAATGCCGGTTAAGAATTTCTGATAAAAATAGCGTTGCAAGTACAGCCTTAACCAACGAAATTTTCACTATCAATTTAGAATTTGTCACAATTAAGAATAAATAATTGGGAGTAGAGTCCCAAGTCGTTTCCCTCAGAGTTGATACAGAATGCAAATTATTGGTTAGAATTTTTCTGAATATTTTCTGAATTTGAGAACGGAAAAATAAATAACTAGAATTGGAGTTTCTATCATTGTTGTCTTTCCCAAGTGTAATAGTAAAGGTTCATTACTCCCACTTAGTTATCCTCTAACAAATAAAGGAAAGTCAAGTGACTGTCACTAACTCTGACTCACAAGTCCTAGTCACTTCATGGGGAAGGACTAGAGTTGGTGAAAACTGAGTTAGCCAGCAGTTCCCAATTACAAATTAATACTTGAGTATCACAACTCAAGGATTTTCAATTAATCAACCCCCAAGCCAAGTTGGAAGATCTACTCCATTAACATGAATGACATTTTCATAAACATATAATAGGAATAAATAAAAGACATGATAATTATGAAAAATTAATTAAAGTAAAATTTTCACTAACACTAATCAACAAGGATCAAACAAGTAATAAAAATAAACATAAAAATACTTCAATGCATTAATAAAATTCAAAAATGACAAGATCCAAACATGAGTTCAAAGCAACTAAATGGAAAAGAGTAATTGCGTTATTGGAGATGAAAACTATAAGGATGATGACTCCAATTGAAGGTAGTAGCGGCTCTTTCAAAATCCCATTCAAAGCAAAACTAAGAACATCAAAACCCTAGAGAAAAGTTATTCTTTCTCTCTTAGAATTCAAAACTAAAACTAAAACTAAAGTGAACGTGAAGTCCCCAGTCTCCACTCCATCCCTGACTCTAGTATGCATTTTCGGACTTGAAACTAGGTCCAAATTAGCTCAAAAATCGCCCACGGCGAGTTCTGTTAAGTGCAGTACGTGACGCTCTGTCACACGTACGCGTCGGCCATGCGTACGCTGAACTTCTATGCTTGTCATGCGTACGCGTTGGTCATGCATACACGTCATTGAACGACGCTCCTTGACGTTGGGATTTTTGCTAGTAAAGAATTTGTAGAAATATAGTCGTGTTGTGAGTATAGATTCTAAACTAACAGAAAATCCCTTCGTACAAATGTTTTGGTTGTCACAAGTAACAAACCCTTTTAAAATTGATAACCGAGTATTCAAACATCGGGTCGTCTTCTCAAGGAATTGCAGGGAGGTATGTTCTTATTATTGGTTATGGGTTTTTGTAAATTGGGGTTTTGAAAGTGAGGAACAAGTAAATTAAATGACAAATAAAATAAATAATTAACTATAAAATAAACTCTTGGCAAGATATGAAAATTTGGAAGTCCTATCCTAGTTTCTCCTATGAGAATGGAAGTTAATCCCACTTAGTTAACCTTTGCGTAAGCAAGGAAAAGTCAAGTGAACCAATTGGTTAGATTTCCCAAGTCCTAGCCAAATCCTAAGGAAAGACTAGAGTTAGTGGAATTCCAGTTAATTAGCTGACATAACAATCAATCATGAATAGTTGATAACTCAAGAGCTTCCAGTTAATCAATTAAAGCCAATAATGTGGAAAACTAAATTGAAATCATAAATATCTAGAATACCTCAAGTACATTCATTCAAAGCAGTAAAATCTAACATGGAAAAGTTCATAAGCCAATTGGACAACATAAATCAAATACAAATAAAAGCATTAAAGTATCTCAAAGTAGAAGAGAAGTCAAAATAAAGGAATATTGAACCTGATATGAAGATGAGATAAACCCTAATTTCTAAAAATCCTAATCCTAAATTAAATTCTAATCCCAATCCTAATCCTAAGAGAGAGGAGAGAGCCTCTCTCACTAAAAACTACATCTAAAACTATGAAAAGTGAATTATGAAAAGCATGTTTATGAATGGATGCGTTCTCCCACTTTACAGCCTCTAATTTGTGTTCTCTGGGCTAAAAACTGCGTCAGAAACAACCCAGAAATCGCTAATTGTGAAATCTGGTCCGTACAGGTCACGGCAAAGTGACGCGGAGGCGTCATTCACGCGTCCGCGCGGAATGAGATTCGCAGATGCGATGTGTCCGGTTGAAGCGCGCATTCGCATCACCTATCTGTACGGCCACTATGGCGAATTATATATCAAATCGAAGCACGGACGTTATCTTTTCAATGAAACTGGAACCGCATCATTTGGACCTCTGTAGCTAAAGTTATAGCCGTTTGAGTGCGAAGAGGTCAGGCTGGACAGCTTAGCAATTTCTCCAATTTCTTGTATTCCTTTCACTTTTGCATGTTTCCTTTCCATCCTCTGAGCCATTCCTGCCCTGTAATCTCTGAAATCACTTAACACACATATCAAGGCATCTAATGGTAATAAGATAGGATTAAACATAGGGAACTTAAGGCCAAAGAAGCATGTTTTCAATCAAAGCACATAATTAGGAAGGCAAATATAAAACCATGCAAATAGTATGAATAAGTGGGTAAAGAGTTGATAAAAACCACTCAATTGAGCACAAGATAAACCATAAAATAGTGGTTTATCAACCTCTCCACACTTAAACATTAGCATGTCCTCATGCTAAACTCAACAGAAGTTATAAGAGAGTGAAGAGAAATGGTACAATGTATGTAATGCAACCTATCTATATGAATGCAACTACATGTAGAGTGTTTCTACCTACTTGGTTAAAAGTAAATAAGCTTTCTTAAGACAAACATGAATCAAATTCCACTAATTCAAATTACACAATAAAAGACAGGTAAACTTGTAAGAAGATAGCTCATGAAAGCAGGGAACATAGAATCAAGCATTGAACCCTCACAGGAAGTGTATATGCACTCTAATCTCTCAAGTGTATAGGGTAATTCACTCCACTCTTCTCTAATCATGCTTTCTAAACTTTGTTCTTTATCTAACCAATCAACAAATATTTAGTATATCAATGCAAACATCATGAGGTCTGACGTTAGGATTTTTGCTAGTAAAGAATTTTATAAAAATAGTCGCGTTGTAGATATAGTTTATAAACCAAAAAAAATCCTTTCGTGCAAATATTTTGGTTGTCACAAGTAACAAACCCTTTTAAAATTGATAACCGAGTATTTAAACCTCGGGTCGTCTTCTCAAGGAATTGCAGGGAGGTATGTTCTTATTATTGGCTATGAAAAAGGTAAAATTGGGGTTTTGAGAATGAGGAATAAATATGGCAAATAATTTAAATGACAATTAAAATAAATAAATACTGTAAAGCAAACCCTTTGGCAAAGTAGGAGAAATTGGAAGTCCAGACTTAGTTATTCTTATCAATAATAATGAAAGTTGAATCTTAATTCCACTTAGTGAACCTTTGCTAAAGCAAAGAAAAGTCAAGGGATTAATTACTTGACCTTCAAATCCTATTTATTTCCTAAGAAAAGGTTGGGATTATTGAAGTTCAGTTTAATTAGCAAAGATAACAGTTATCAATTATGTTGAGCTAAGATAACTCCTGAGTTACTGATTTCTTAACCAAGACCAAAAGGAAGGAAATTAAATCTACTGGAATAACAATATCTTCATATTCGGGATAATAAAAAGGGACAATCATAAACTGAAATACCTCAAATATCATTAAATAATAAAATTATCATGAAAGTGGCATAGGCCAATTAGGCAACATAACTAATACAAGCAAGCGTTCAAATGTCTGAAAATAAGAAATAACATAGAGTAAAAGAACATTGAACCTGGGATCGAGAGTTACTCCTAAAACTAAGAGAAGTCCTAAATCCTAAATCCTAAATCCTAAAGAGAGAGAGGAGAGAACCTCTCTCAAAACTAAACCTAAATCATGGAAAGTGAATTATGAAAGCATGATGATGGATGGATGCATTCCCCCACTTTATAGCCTCTAATCTGTATTCTCTGGGCCGAAAATTGGGTCAGAAACAGCCCAGAAGTCACTTCTAGCACTTTCTGATCCGTACAGGTCGCGGCCAAGCGACGTGGAGGCGTCGCCAACGCGGCCACGCGGATTGAAGTTCGCACATGTGACGTGTCCGCGTGGATCACACATTCGCGTCACCTAGCATCAGGGAAACTATGGTATATTATATATCAAATAGAATCCCCAGACGTTAGCTTTCCAACGCAACTAGAACCGCGTCGTTTGGATTTCTGTAGCTAAAGTTATAGCCGTTTGAGTGCGAAGAGGTCAGGCTGGACAGCTTAGCAGTTTCTCCAACTTCTTGTATTCCTTCCATTTTTGCATTCTTACTTTCCATCCTCTGAGCCATTCATGCCCTATAATATCTGAAAACACTTAACACACATATCAAGGCATCTAATGGTAATAAGAGAGGATTAAACATAGGGAACTTAAGGCCAAAGAAGCATGTTTTCAATCAAAGCACATAATTAGGAAGGCAAATGTAAAACCATGCAAATAGTATGAATAAGTGGATAAAGAGTTGATAAAATCCACTCAATTAAGCACAAGATAAACTATAAAATAGTGGTTTATCAACCTCCCCACACTTAAACAATAGCATGTCCTCATGCTAAGCTCAAGAGAAACTATAAATATAACACCCTAATATTCATATCCTTATGCTCGAGTCATAAGTCAATGATATTACGGTGGTACAACTCTCAGGTGGATTAGTAATATATAAATATAGTTAATTTTGAAAGGAGTATTAATCGAGAAGCCTGAAAAGAGTAGAAATAAAATCGCACAGACGTATCAGAGCGTTTCGACAACGAAAAGTTAAACTGTGAAGCCGAAAGCGATAAACGGACAGACATAAAGGAGATTAAGAGACAGATAACAGATAGATATATATAACGTAAGTAAATAGCCACTAGTCGCGACCCGCGAAGTTTAGGCCGGCTAGGGTACAGTACAAAAGTAGTTGACAACAATATATCCTAATCTCTCTCAAAGAAAACATGAGAGCCTCTATAGGCAAGTTCCAAAAGAGTTCAATACATAATATAATCTTTTCAAAACAAAGATGGAGAGATTCTAATCATAAACACCAGGTAGAGGAAATAATATCTTCGCCGTCTCTCAGACGAACCGCAGCTCACTTCTGAGCACCTGAACCTATATCTGAAAAACAAGAGATATATACGGAATGAGAACCCCGGGCCCATGGGTTCCCAGTACGGTAAAAGTGCCAAATAAATCCAATGCACAGCAATAAAAACTCACTAAGCATCCTAAACTCCTTTTCACCAAATATCCAGCCTAGATTTCTCACTAATCCATAAATAGGCATCTGACGTAAGGGGAATACTAAATCTAGTTCATATTACACATGTTTTCCCATTCCGCTGATTCTTTCACGAATCGGACTCAGAATCATAAGCAAAACCATTACCAGTTGCTCTGCCTCAGCAGCTCTATATCAATACATCATACCCTCGCCTGGAGCCAGTGAAATCACATCACTACGTCCACCCAGGGGGGGCTCAATTGATTTCATTCGAAAATCATCATCATTATGCAATCGCATTATCAATTCATCTCATCAAGAACAGCCCCCAACATCCACCAACACCATCATGAGGGATCTCTCAGTTGTACAAACACAAGCAATACAATCAAGTAATACACAAATAAGGTACAAGTAGAACAAGTAGCATGTAATCAGGTAACATAGCATATATGATATGGAAATCCAAAACAAATAGGCAAACCCAAACAATTCAAACATATGCAAATGATGTATGCCTGCCCTATGGCTGATGATATCATCTGTCGGTTATCAAGCCAACCCGACGTGTCCGGTAGCTAACCCGGGCACAGTCTCTCTGTTGCGTATTAATATCATTAGAGGGAATATGTGCCCTGTCACCATTAGAGGGTATCTGCGCCCTGTCGCCATTAGAGGGTATCTGCGCCCTGTCGCCATTAGAGGGTATCGGTGCCCTGTCACCCTTACAACCAGAGAGAAAACACAAGTATTGACCCGGAGCAAGCGGGACAAACCACAACCCTTGCTACTACCCAGGTAAACTCGTATCTCAGATAGTGGAAGTGAAATTCACAATTATCAATAATTCAGCATAAACATGCATGAATTCTCATCCATGGATCAACATCCATATCAGCCATCCGGCTCACGGTTAAATCCATAACCAGCCAATATTCATAGCATACACAGCTATTCCGGCTCACGGTTCAATCCAGAACCAGCCAATATTCATAGCATACACAGCTATTCCGGCTCACGGTTCAACCCAGAACCGGCCAATTCATAAACAATTACGGCCCTTCGGCCAATGGCATAACAAGCACTTCCACCACCATCCTCCACATCTCACATAATCCTCAATGATCCTCATTGATTATTCATTTTCCCCTTGCTTCACTCGCAAGTTACCTCATTCACTAGCCCTTTTCTAATAGCTAGGCATATCATAAAGATTTAAGATATAAGTGGTGAGATCGGAGGCTTAGAAGTATGAGATTTGGCTTTTAAAACTCAAATGTCAACTTTGGCATGAAAACAATGCCACGCGTACGCGTACTCCACGCGCACGCGTGGATGTCCTTAAAAGCTCATCGACGCGCAAGCGTCGTGCACGCTAACGCGTGGATTAAAAATTTGCCAAATCGACGCGCACGCGTCAACCACGCGTACGCGTGGATACTCTCGTGCCCCAGGCACAAAGCTGGCACAGTTCTGGCACAACTCTCTGGAAAATGGCTGGGCATTGGGTGCAGCACTATCGGCGCGCCCGCGCACATCACGCGCACGCGTGGATGGCGTTTTCTGAAAGATCGGCGCGTACGCGCCAAGTGCGCCCACGCGCAAGGGGTTATTCTGCTAAAAATGTACTAAGTTAAAAACTGCAGAATTCACAGCTTCAACCCCCAATCTTCCGACGGACATAACTTCCTCATTTTAAATCGTTTTTCACCCGTTCTTCGAACGGCATGGACATCCCGGACCAAATTTCATTTCTAAACAGATTTGGCACAAAACAAAGATCCGTGGTCCAAGTTATGTCCCGTCAAAGTATGCCCAAAAACCATGTTTTTCATATAAAACCACAAAGTGCCATTTTCAAAACAAGCTATTTTCAACTCTTTTCAAAATCAATCAAAACATGCCATTTTCATCCCTTTTCTTTGAAATCAATCAAAATACATCAATTTCAACATCAAGCCTCCTCAACTCACACATTGACACTTTACCACAATATACAAAATCACTATCCCATCATTTTAACCCACTTCACCCAAGTGGCTCAAACTCAAACATATTGACATATCATATACTCTTCCACATGCCAATTCTCAACAATACTATTTCCAATCAACCATCATTATACATAACCAATATCATACTCACTATCACGTGGGTTCACCCCCAAATCAACCTTAATCATTTCTCAAGCATATATCACAACATACATATCTCTCACGCATTATCATACCATCAAGGCATCAATAATCATACTCACATATATGACCACATAATATATCTCAACCAAAATCAAACATACCTCATCTATACTATTTCACCCAAAATTTACCAATTTCCACACTTCAACTCCTCAAACCTCATTATTCAATAACCAACCCAATCATTCATATATTCATTATATGAAATTCATCCAATCACTTGTGTCATCATACAATGCACACATCAACTTACCTTCCTTACCTCTTTCCGGCCTCCGGCCCAAAATTTACGGCCTCCGGCCCAATTTCACAATTTAAATGCATAAACCACAAATTAATACTCATTACCCAATACATCAAATTTTCAATACACCAAGCATACAAGGCCACACAATTCTCAACCCAAATCATCAATTCACATTACATACCAACTATGCATATTAGCATCAACCATTTACACAATCCAAACTTAATCCTAGGGGCATCTAGCCTAGGAATTCTCATCACACCACATGGTACTTAAATGAAACTTAAACCGTACCTCTTGTAGCCAAATCAATTGAGCCTCTTCTTTGGAAGTCTCCACCAACCTTAGCCCTAAGCCTCACCAAAGCTCCTCAAGCAACACCAATCTCCCAATTGTGCACCAAGATCATCAAATACACTAACATAACCAATATCACATACATACATCAACCTAGGGCTCATAAAAATGACAAATCACAAGGGTTTGAGCACTTCTTACCTCAGCCCATATGAAGTAGGGATAGAACTCACTTAGAATCCATGTTGGAGTATCCCTAAACACCCAAAATCACAAGATTTCAACACTAACTTCCCAAAAACGTGTAACAGTGGGGAATTTCGAAAACTGGGTAGAGATGAATGGAATACTCACTACAAAACTTAGATAGAATTGTAGAGGATGAGAAGAGCGACGCGTGGCCGCAAACGGCTCGTCAATCGGAGCTCCGTAGCTCAAGTTATGGTGATTTGAAGATCAAAGAGAGTTAGGTTTTCTCTCTTCTCTCCTCTCTTCACTATTTCAGCGCCCCAACCCTTCTCTTTAGGGTAAAATGAGCTGAAATGCTCATAACTAATGTTTATATATGTTGGGTCTTGGGCCCACTTAGGCCCAGTTCACTTATTTTTGTCCGTTGGCCCAATTTTGGACCAAAACCCTTAAGATTAGCGCTCTAAATCGCACTTCAAATATTTCTACCTCTCCTAATTATAATTCCTCATTTCTTAATCTTATTTACCCATAATCAATTTTCTCAGCTGTAGTACCAGACAAATCTCAGCCGGTACTTCCGGTCAAAATTCTACTGCGCGCTTTTACGCAGAAAACTATGTCTTCCGACTCGGAAAAATTCACTGAATCCAAATATCATATTTAAATCATCAAATTCCAATTGCAAAATCTTCCAACCATATTCGCTCCTACTTAACTTATTATTTAATCAATTTCGGTTAGGCCGGGTTTTACATTCTACCCCCCTAACAGAAATTTTCGCCCTCGAAAATTCCATCCATCACTACGAGTACGCGAGCATAGTCTGCCTTTATATCAACGTATAACAGTTCCAAGGTCCTTTTTACTCTGCGCGCTTCCGTTGCCGCACTTTGATCTCTCTATCCCTGAGGGTCTCGGTCGTTCGTTCAACGCCGACCAACAGCCTCGTCCCCTACTTTTACCGGCTCATCAACTCACACCCTATTAATTCTCGAATCATGTCATCAATAAGATTGCCATCATCGTTAATCATAGCCATTTTTTTTTTCACATCACTATAATCAATCAATGATCATCACCACACCTTAATCATACTCCATCACTATCCTCTCTCTCTCTCTGCCAAGCCAATTCCTCTAATCACAGCTCAACTCCAAGCATAATCTCCAAACTTACTTTCTTATTCTCAAACCCTCAAATTTCTTCATGACTTGCTGATATAAAGCCTCTGGCTTATCAATCAAAAACCCCTTTCATTTTTAGAAACCAAATGAGTTCGGAATAGCGAGTTAACAAAATCATAAGAGTTCGCATTTCCTTTAATAATCTATAAAAGCATTTGAGACACATCTCTTTTGTTAAAACTACTCATATCAAAAATCATCTTCAAAACCAAAACCAACACTCTTTCAAATTCTTGGGGAAAAATTTTCAACAGTACCTCTCCAAAAATTGGAGTTTACCACCTGTCACGGGTTCCCTCAAACCAATCTCAATACCGCATCGACATTTCGATTTAATGGTTTTCACATTCGTTTTTCAAAACCAATCATTATAAATCTCAAACTAAAACCAAGATCACTATGACCAAACATCACAGTACTCATCTCTCAACACCACAACTTGCACTCTCTCATCATCTAAATCCAATTGTGCATTAATGATAATTTCCTCATCCGCTTTAGAATCATCAAAGCTCGCAGCCGCAATCATTTCCAACTAATTTGGGATCATTACTTACAGTAACCCGCTTAACCCTTCTAATATTCAAACATAAGATACTATAATAAACTTTTACAGCTCTTATTCGTAGCTATCCTGTGTTACTGCTTCCACAAGTTTCCGTTGCTTTATTCGGACTTCTCGTCTAGTACGAGCTCTATCACTTATTTCCTCAAGTACTCAACCACAACTTAGCATGACTGGCATTCACTAGATTTCTATCTATGATAGCAAAAACCACATACCAACTTAATCGTACTTTTAACACGTTGTTACCAATCTTTCGCTTACCAATTCCCAAACCGTCGGATCTAACGGTATCACCCGTTGTTGTAGTGAACACACGACCTCGTTGTTGGCTCTTGGTAGTATTCCGGTTGACCTCCTTAGGACATTTCTAGGACACATGTCCAACTCCTCTGCAACCATGGCAAAGTCCCAAACTACCTCGACACGGAGTTCCCGAATGATGGCTTTGACATCACCCACCAGTCATTCCATTCTGAGGTTGCTTTCCGTTAAAGGCCTACCTAATCATTTATGCTCACCAAACCTTTTATTAAGATAACTTAGGGTTATCTAGAACAGATCATAATCTTTTCATTCGACCATGTATTATGAGTGAATACCAGCCTTTAGCATTATCTAAAGTGGTAAAGAATTAAGTTATCAGTTTTCTTATTACCTTAGGTACGAAAATCGGACCTGGCAGTCTCCCGATCCTTCCGGTGTGGGCAATCTCTGACCACATGTCCTAGCTTTCCGCAATTGTAACACAAACCTGAACCATAACGGCACGGTCTATTTGGGTGATGACCTCCACATCTCTGACAGATCGAAACATCAGAAGCGGCCGCTGCCCGTTTTCCCTTACTGTTTCTTTGGGACTCCTCACTCGTCGCAAAGTCATTTCGCCTTTGAGGAAAACGTTGTGGGTATCCTCTTCTCTTAAACTCTTGACCCCTTGTTGGGTATTCTTGATTGTGCTCCCTGCGGTGGGACTCCCGACGGTCATTCTTCGCCTCAACAGCCTTCCTCACACATTCTTCAGCAATACGGCTCTTGTTCACAAGTTCGGAGAAGACCCTAATCTCCATCGGTCCAACGGAGCTCAGGATTTCACTTCGAAGTCCTCCTTCATACTTAATACACTTCCATTCTTCAGAGTCTCCCGGAGTTCCTTGACACATACGAGAAAATCTGAATAACTCCTCAAATTTATCCGTATACTCAGATACGGACATTGTACCCTGCTTTAGTTGCAGTAATTCAAGTTCCTTGACCGTTCTAGCAGAATTCGGGAAGTACTTCTTATAAAATTCCACTTGGAAGGCACCCCAGGTGATAGGATCATTCCCCTGCTGCAGGAGACGTCGAGCCCCTTGCCACCAATGCGATGCTTCTCCCGTGAGCAGATAGGTAGCAAATTCAACACGCTGCTCTTCAGGCACCAACTGCGCTTGCAGTGCTCGCTCCATGGCCTGAAACCAAGTATCAGCTTCAGTCGGATTGGTGGTTCCCTTGAACTTAGGTGGATTAACCTTTAAGAAAGTTGCCAGTGTCATCGGGCCCTGAGCTTCCCTTCCACCATTGACATTATTGTTTATCTGTTGCCCAAGAGCCTCTGCAGTGGTCTGCATAGCAGCAGCCATATTCTCCAAAGCCGCCATAAGGCTTACCGGGTTATTCGGGTTGATTTCTGGTTCCTGAGTACTCGTACGATCTCTCTCACGTCCACGACCGGGTCCACGAGGCGCCATCTGGTTCCTCTACACACCAAACAATCGATATCAAGTTGATCAGTCTCAATATCGGAAGAATAGTGCTTCAAAGTACCAAAGGTACACTCATGGACTTCATGCTAGATGTATCAGTTAGATACCCTAACTAGCACAGGCACAGACTCAGAGTATGCATTGAAGCATAAGCAGTTCCATCCCTCAGGCTCACGAGGACGAACTGCTCTGATACCATAATATAACACCCTAATATTCATATCCTTATGCTCGAGTCATAAGTCAATGATATTACGGTGGTACGACTCTCAGGTGGATTAGTAATATATAAATATAGTTAATTTTGAAAGGAGTATTAATCGAGAAGCCTGAAAAGAGTAGAAATAAAATCGCACAGACGTATCAGAGCGTTTCGACAACGAAAAGTTAAACTGTGAAGCCGAAAGCGATAAACGGACAGACATAAAGGAGATTAAGAGACAGATAACAGATAGATATATATAACGTAAGTAAATAGCCACTAGTCACGACCCGCGAAGTTTAGGCCGGCTAGGGTACAGTACAAAAGTAGTTGACAACAATATATCCTAATCTCTCTCAAAGAAAACATGAGAGCCTCTATAGGCAAGTTCCAAAAGAGTTCAATACATAATATAATCTTTTCAAAACAAAGATGGAGAGATTCTAATCATAAACACCAGGTAGAGGAAATAATATCTTCGCCGTCTCTCAGACGAACCGCAGCTCACTTCTGAGCACCTGAACCTGTATCTGAAAAACAAGAGATATATACGGAATGAGAACCCCGGGCCCATGGGTTCCCAGTACGGTAAAAGTGCCAAATAAATCCAATGCACGGCAATAAAAACTCACTAAGCATCCTAAACTCCTTTTCACCAAATATCCAGCCTAGATTTCTCACTAATCCATAAATAGGCATCTGACGTAAGGGGAATACTAAATCTAGTTCATATTACACATGTTTTCCCATTCCGCTGATTCTTTCACGAATCGGACTCAGAATCATAAGCAAAACCATTACCAGTTGCTCTGCCTCAGCAGCTCTATATCAATACATCATACCCTCGCCTGGAGCCAGTGAAATCACATCACTACGTCCACCCAGGGGGGCTCAATTGATCTCATTCGAAAATCATCATCATTATGCAATTGCATTATCAATTCATCTCATCAAGAACAGCCCCCAACATCCACCAACACCATCATGAGGGATCTCTCAGTTGTACAAACACAAGCAATACAGTCAAGTAATACACAAATAAGGTACAAGTAGAACAAGTAGCATGTAATCAGGTAACATAGCATATATGATATGGAAATCCAAAACAAATAGGCAAACCCAAACAATTCAAACATATGCAAATGATGTATGCCTGCCCTATGGCTGATGATATCATCTGTCGGTTATCAAGCCAACCCGACGTGTCCGGTAGCTAACCCGGGCACAGTCTCTCTGTTGCGTATTAATATCATTAGAGGGAATATGTGCCCTGTCACCATTAGAGGGTATCTGCGCCCTGTCGCCATTAGAGGGTATCTGCGCCCTGTCGCCATTAGAGGGTATCTGCGCCCTGTCGCCATTAGAGGGTATCGGTGCCCTGTCACCCTTACAACCAGAGAGAAAACACAAGTATTCACCCGGAGCAAGCGGGGCGAACCACAACCCTTGCTACTACCCAGGTAAACTCGTATCTCAGATAGTGGAAGTGCAATTCACAATTATCAATAATTCAGCATAAACATGCATGAATTCTCATCCATGGATCAACATCCATATCAGCCATCCGGCTCACGGTTAAATCCATAACCAGCCAATATTCATAGCATACACAGCTATTCCGGCTCACGGTTCAATCCAGAACCAGCCAATATTCATAGCATACACAGCTATTCCGGCTCACGGTTCAACCCAGAACCGGCCAATTCATAAACAATTACGGCCCTTCGGCCAATGGCATAACAAGCACTTCCACCACCATCCTCCACATCTCACATAATCCTCAATGATCCTCATTGATTATTCATTTTCCCCTTGCTTCACTCGCAAGTTACCTCATTCACTAGCCCTTTTCTAATAGCTAGGCATATCATAAAGATTTAAGATATAAGTGGTGAGATCGAAGGCTTAGAAGTATGAGATTTGGCTTTTAAAACTCAAATGTCAACTTTGGCATGAAAACAATGCCACGCGTACGCGTACTCCACGCGCACGCGGGGATGTCCTTAAAAGCTCATCGACGCGCAAGCGTCGTGCACGCTAACGCGTGGATTAAAAATTTGCCAAATCGACGCGCACGCGTCAACCACGCGTACGCGTGGATACTCTCGTGCCCCAGGCACAAAGCTGGCACAGTTCTGGCACAACTCTCTGGAAAATGGCTGGGCATTGGGTGCAGCACTATCGGCGCGCCCGCGCACATCACGCGCACGCGTGGATGGCGTTTTCTGAAAGATCGGCGCGTACGCGCCAAGTGTGCCCACGCGCAAGGGGTTATTCTGCTAAAAATGTACTAAGTTAAAAACTGCAGAATTCACAGCTTCAACCCCCAATCTTCCGACGGACATAACTTCCTCATTTTAAATCGTTTTTCACCCGTTCTTCGAACGGCATGGACATCCCGGACCAAATTTCATTTCTAAACAGATTTGGCACAAAACAAAGATCCGTGGTCCAAGTTATGTCCCGTCAAAGTATGCCCAAAAACCATGTTTTTCATATAAAACCACAAAGTGCCATTTTCAAAACAAGCTATTTTCAACTCTTTTCAAAATCAATCAAAACATGCCATTTTCATCCCTTTTCTTTGAAATCAATCAAAATACATCAATTTCAACATCAAGCCTCCTCAACTCACACATTGACACTTTACCACAATATACAAAATCACTATCCCATCATTTTAACCCACGTCACCCAAGTGGCTCAAACTCAAACATATTGACATATCATATACTCTTCCACATGCCAATTCTCAACAATACTATTTCCAATCAACCATCATTATACATAACCAATATCATACTCACTATCACGTGGGTTCACCCCCAAATCAACCTTAATCATTTCTCAAGCATATATCACAACATACATATCTCTCACGCATTATCATACCATCAAGGCATCAATAATCATACTCACATATATGACCACATAATATATCTCAACCAAAATCAAACATACCTCATCTATACTATTTCACCCAAAATTTACCAATTTCCACACTTCAACTCCTCAAACCTCATTATTCAATAACCAACCCAATCATTCATATATTCATTATATGAAATTCATCCAATCACTTGTGTCATCATACAATGCACACATCAACTTACCTTCCTTACCTCTTTCCGGCCTCCGGCCCAAAATTTACGGCCTCCGGCCCAATTTCACAATTTAAATGCATAAACCACAAATTAATACTCATTACCCAATACATCAAATTTTCAATACACCAAGCATACAAGGCCACACAATTCTCAACCCAAATCATCAATTCACATTACATACCAACTATGCATATTAGCATCAACCATTTACACAATCCAAACTTAATCCTAGGGGCATCTAGCCTAGGAATTCTCATCACACCACATGGTACTTAAATGAAACTTAAACCGTACCTCTTGTAGCCAAATCAATTGAGCCTCTACTTTGGAAGTCTCCACCAACCTTAGCTCTAAGCCTCACCAAAGCTCCTCAAGCAACATCAATCTCCCAATTGTGCACCAAGATCATCAAATACACTAACATAACCAATATCACATACATACATCAACCTAGGACTCATAAAAATGACAAATCACAAGGGTTTGAGCACTTCTTACCTCAGCCCATATGAAGTAGGGATAGAACTCACTTAGAATCCATGTTGGAGTATCCCTAAACACCCAAAATCACAAGATTTCAACACTAACTTCCCAAAAACGTGTAACAGTGGGGAATTTCGAAAACTGGGTAGAGATGAATGGAATACTCACCACAAAACTAAGATAGAATTGTAGAGGATGAGAAGAGCGATGCGTGGCCGCAAACGGCTCGTCAATCGGAGCTCCGTAGCTCAAGTTATGGTGATTTGAAGATCAAAGAGAGTTAGGTTTTCTCTCTTCTCTCCTCTCTTCACTATTTCAGCGCCCCAACCCTTCTCTTTAGGGTAAAATGAGCTGAAATGCTCATAACTAATGTTTATATATGTTGGGTCTTGGGCCCACTTAGGCCCAGTTCACTTATTTTTGTCCGTTGGCCCAATTTTGGACCAAAACCCTTAAGATTAGCGCTCTAAATCGCACTTCAAATATTTCTACCTCTCCTAATTATAATTCCTCATTTCTTAATCTTATTTACCCATAATCAATTTTCTCAGCTGTAGTACCAGACAAATCTCAGCCGGTACTTCCGGTCAAAATTCTACTGCGCGCTTTTACGCAGAAAACTATGTCTTCCGACTCGGAAAAATTCACTGAATCCAAATATCATATTTAAATCATCAAATTCCAATTGCAAAATCTTCCAACCATATTCGCTCCTACTTAACTTATTATTTAATCAATTTCGGTTAGGCCGGGTTTTACATTCTACCCCCCTAACAGAAATTTTCGCCCTCGAAAATTCCATCCATCACTACGAGTACGCGAGCATAGTCTGCCTTTATATCAACGTATAACAGTTCCAAGGTCCTTTTTACTCTGCGCGCTTCCGTTGCCGCACTTTGATCTCTCTATCCCTGAGGGTCTCAATCGTTCGTTCAACGCCGACCAACAGCCTCGTCCCCTACTTTTACCGGCTCATCAACTCACACCCTATTAATTCTCGAATCATGTCATCAATAAGATTGCCATCATCGTTAATCATAGCCATTTTTTTTTTCACATCACTATAATCAATCAATGATCATCACCACACCTTAATCATACTCCATCACTATCCTCTCTCTCTCTCTGCCAAGCCAATTCCTCTAATCACAGCTCAACTCCAAGCATAATCTCCAAACTTACTTTCTTATTCTCAAACCCTCAAATTTCTTCATGACTTGCTGATATAAAGCCTCTGGCTTATCAATCAAAAACCCCTTTCATTTTTAGAAACCAAATGAGTTCGGAATAGCGAGTTAACAAAATCATAAGAGTTCGCATTTCCTTTAATAATCTATAAAAGCATTTGAGACACATCTCTTTTGTTAAAACTACTCATATCAAAAATCATCTTCAAAACCAAAACCAACACTCTTTCAAATTCTTGGGGAAAAATTTTCAACAGTACCTCTCCAAAAATTGGAGTTTACCACCTGTCACGGGTTCCCTCAAACCAATCTCAATACCGCATCGACATTTCGATTTAATGGTTTTCACATTCGTTTTTCAAAACCAATCATTATAAATCTCAAACTAAAACCAAGATCACTATGACCAAACATCACAGTACTCATCTCTCAACACCACAACTTGCACTCTCTCATCATCTAAATCCAATTGTGCATTAATGATAATTTCCTCATCCGCTTTAGAACCATCAAAGCTCGCAGCCGCAATCATTTCCAACTAATTTGGGATCATTACTTGCAGTAACCCGCTTAACCCTTCTAATATTCAAACATAAGATACTATAATAAACTTTTACAGCTCTTATTCGTAGCTATCCTGTGTTACTGCTTCCACAAGTTTCCGTTGCTTTATTCGGACTTCTCGTCTAGTACGAGCTCTATCACTTATTTCCTCAAGTACTCAACCACAACTTAGCATGACTGGCATTCACTAGATTTCTATCTATGATAGCAAAAACCACATACCAACTTAATCGTACTTTTAACACGTTGTTACCAATCTTTCGCTTACCAATTCCCAAACCGTCGGATCTAACGGTATCACCCGTTGTTGTAGTGAACACACGACCTTGTTGTTGGCTCTTGGTAGTATTCCGGTTGACCTCCTTAGGACATTTCTAGGACACATGTCCAACTCCTCTGCAACCATGGCAAAGTCCCAAACTACCTCGACACGGAGTTCCCGAATGATGGCTTTGACATCACCCACCAGTCATTCCATTCTGAGGTTGCTTTCCGTTAAAGGCCTACCTAATCATTTATGCTCACCAAACCTTTTATTAAGATAACTTAGGGTTATCTAGAACAGATCATAATCTTTTCATTCGACCATGTATTATGAGTGAATACCAGCCTTTAGCATTATCTAAAGTGGTAAAGAATTAAGTTATCAGTTTTCTTATTACCTTAGGTACGAAAATCGGACCTGGCAGTCTCCCGATCCTTCCGGTGTGGGCAATCTCTGACCACATGTCCTAGCTTTCCGCAATTGTAACACAAACCTGAACCATAACGGCACGGTCTATTTGGGTGATGACCTCCACATCTCTGACAGCTCGAAACATCAGAAGCGGCCGCTGCCCGTTTTCCCTTACTGTTTCTTTGGGACTCCTCACTCGTCGCAAAGTCATTTCGCCTTTGAGGAAAACGTTGTGGGTATCCTCTTCTCTTAAACTCTTGACCCCTTGTTGGGTATTCTTGATTGTGCTCCCTGCGGTGGGACTCCCGACGGTCATTCTTCGCCTCAACAGCCTTCCTCACACATTCTTCAGCAATACGGCTCTTGTTCACAAGTTCGGAGAAGACCCTAATCTCCATCGGTCCAACGGAGCTCAGGATTTCACTTCGAAGTCCTCCTTCATACTTAATACACTTCCATTCTTCAGAGTCTCCCGGAGTTCCTTGACACATACGAGAAAATCTGAATAACTCCTCAAATTTATCCGTATACTCAGATACGGACATTGTACCCTGCTTCAGTTGCAGTAATTCAAGTTCCTTGACCGTTCTAGCAGAATTCGGGAAGTACTTCTTATAAAATTCCACTTGGAAGGCACCCCAGGTGATAGGATCATTCCCCTGCTGCAGGAGACGTCAAGCCCCTTGCCACCAATGCGATGCTTCTCCCGTGAGCAGATAGGTAGCAAATTTAACACGCTGCTCTTCAGGCACCAACTGCGCTTGCAGTGCTCGCTCCATGGCCTGAAACCAAGTATCAGCTTCAGTCGGATTGGTGGTTCCCTTGAACTTAGGTGGATTAACCTTTAAGAAAGTTGCCAGTGTCATCGGGCCCTGAGCTTCCCTTCCACCATTGACATTATTGTTTATCTGTTGCCCAAGAGCCTCTGTAGTGGTCTGCATAGCAGCAGCCATATTCTCCAAAGCCGCCATAAGGCTTACCGGGTTATTCGGGTTGATTTCTGGTTCCTGAGTACTCGTACGATCTCTCTCACATCCACGACCGGGTCCACGAGGCGCCATCTGGTTCCTCTACACACCAAACAATCGATATCAAGTTGATCAGTCTCAATATCGGAAGAATAGTGCTTCAAAGTACCAAAGGTACACTCATGGACTTCATGCTAGATGTATCAGTTAGATACCCTAACTAGCACAGGCACAGACTCAGAGTATGCATTGAAGCATAAGCAGTTCCATCCCTCAGGCTCACGAGGACGAACTGCTCTGATACCATAATATAACACCCTAATATTCATATCCTTATGCTCGAGTCATAAGTCAATGATATTACGGTGGTACGACTCTCAGGTGGATTAGTAATATATAAATATAGTTAATTTTGAAAGGAGTATTAATCGAGAAGCCTGAAAAGAGTAGAAATAAAATCGCACAGACGTATCAGAGCGTTTCGACAACGAAAAGTTAAACTGTGAAGCCGAAAGCGATAAACGGACAGACATAAAGGAGATTAAGAGACAGATAACAGATAGATATATATAACGTAAGTAAATAGCCACTAGTCACGACCCGCGAAGTTTAGGCCGGCTAGGGTACAGTACAAAAGTAGTTGACAACAATATATCCTAATCTCTCTCAAAGAAAACATGAGAGCCTCTATAGGCAAGTTCCAAAAGAGTTCAATACATAATATAATCTTTTCAAAACAAAGATGGAGAGATTCTAATCATAAACACCAGGTAGAGGAAATAATATCTTCGCCGTCTCTCAGACGAACCGCAGCTCACTTCTGAGCACTTGAACCTGTATCTGAAAAACAAGAGATATATACGGAATGAGAACCCCGGGCCCATGGGTTCCCAGTACGGTAAAAGTGCCAAATAAATCCAATGCACGGCAATAAAAACTCACTAAGCATCCTAAACTCCTTTTCACCAAATATCCAGCCTAGATTTCTCACTAATCCATAAATAGGCATCTGACGTAAGGGGAATACTAAATCTAGTTCATATTACACATGTTTTCCCATTCCGCTGATTCTTTCACGAATCGGACTCAGAATCATAAGCAAAACCATTACCAGTTGCTCTGCCTCAGCAGCTCTATATCAATACATCATACCCTCGCCTGGAGCCAGTGAAATCACATCACTACGTCCACCCAGGGGGGGCTCAATTGATCTCATTCGAAAATCATCATCATTATGCAATTGCATTATCAATTCATCTCATCAAGAACAGCCCCCAACATCCACCAACACCATCATGAGGGATCTCTCAGTTGTACAAACACAAGCAATACAGTCAAGTAATACACAAATAAGGTACAAGTAGAACAAGTAGCATGTAATCAGGTAACATAGCATATATGATATGGAAATCCAAAACAAATAGGCAAACCCAAACAATTCAAACATATGCAAATGATGTATGCCTACCCTATGGCTGATGATATCATCTGTCGGTTATCAAGCCAACCCGACGTGTCCGGTAGCTAACCCGGGCACAGTCTCTCTGTTGCGTATTAATATCATTAGAGGGAATATGTGCCCTGTCACCATTAGAGGGTATCTGCGCCCTGTCGCCATTAGAGGGTATCTGCGCCCTGTCGCCATTAGAGGGTATCGGTGCCCTGTCACCCTTACAACCAGAGAGAAAACACAAGTATTGACCCGGAGCAAGCGGGACGAACCACAACCCTTGCTACTACCCAGGTAAACTCGTATCTCAGATAGTGGAAGTGCAATTCACAATTATCAATAATTCAGCATAAACATGCATGAATTCTCATCCATGGATCAACATCCATATCAGCCATCCGGCTCACGGTTAAATCCATAACCAGCCAATATTCATAGCATACACAGCTATTCTGGCTCACGGTTCAATCCAGAACCAGCCAATATTCATAGCATACACAGCTATTCCGGCTCACGGTTCAACCCAGAACCGGCCAATTCATAAATAATTACGGCCCTTCGGCCAATGGCATAACAAGCACTTCCACCACCATCCTCCACATCTCACATAATCCTCAATGATCCTCATTGATTATTCATTTTCCCCTTGCTTCACTCGCAAGTTACCTCATTCACTAGCCCTTTTCTAATAGCTAGGCATATCATAAAGATTTAAGATATAAGTGGTGAGATCGGAGGCTTAGAAGTATGAGATTTGGCTTTTAAAACTCAAATGTCAACTTTGGCATGAAAACAATGCCACGCGTACGCGTACTCCACGCGCACGCGGGGATGTCCTTAAAAGCTCATCGACGCGCAAGCGTCGTGCACGCTAACGCGTGGATTAAAAATTTGCCAAATCGACGCGCACGCGTCAACCACGCGTACGCGTGGATACTCTCGTGCCCCAGGCACAAAGCTGGCACAGTTCTGGCACAACTCTCTGGAAAATGGCTGGGCATTGGGTGCAGCACTATCGGCGCGCCCGCGCACATCACGCGCACGCGTGGATGGCGTTTTCTGAAAGATCGGCGCGTACGCGCCAAGTGCGCCCACGCGCAAGGGGTTATTCTGCTAAAAATGTACTAAGTTAAAAACTGCAGAATTCACAGCTTCAACCCCCAATCTTCCGACGGACATAACTTCCTCATTTTAAATCGTTTTTCACCCGTTCTTCGAACGGCATGGACATCCCGGACCAAATTTCATTTCTAAACAGATTTGGCACAAAACAAAGATCCGTGGTCCAAGTTATGTCCCGTCAAAGTATGCCCAAAAACCATGTTTTTCATATAAAACCACAAAGTGCCATTTTCAAAACAAGCTATTTTCAACTCTTTTCAAAATCAATCAAAACATGCCATTTTCATCCCTTTTCTTTGAAATCAATCAAAATACATCAATTTCAACATCAAGCCTCCTCAACTCACACATTGACACTTTACCACAATATACAAAATCACTATCCCATCATTTTAACCCATTTCACCCAAGTGGCTCAAACTCAAACATATTGACATATCATATACTCTTCCACATGCCAATTCTCAACAATACTATTTCCAATCAACCATCATTATACATAACCAATATCATACTCACTATCACGTGGGTTCACCCCCAAATCAACCTTAATCATTTCTCAAGCATATATCACAACATACATATCTCTCACGCATTATCATACCATCAAGGCATCAATAATCATACTCACATATATGACCACATAATATATCTCAACCAAAATCAAACATACCTCATCTATACTATTTCACCCAAAATTTACCAATTTCCACACTTCAACTCCTCAAACCTCATTATTCAATAACCAACCCAATCATTCATATATTCATTATATGAAATTCATCCAATCACTTGTGTCATCATACAATGCACACATCAACTTACCTTCCTTACCTCTTTCCGGCCTCCGGCCCAAAATTTACGGCCTCCGGCCCAATTTCACAATTTAAATGCATAAACCACAAATTAATACTCATTACCCAATACATCAAATTTTCAATACACCAAGCATACAAGGCCACACAATTCTCAACCCAAATCATCAATTCACATTACATACCAACTATGCATATTAGCATCAACCATTTACACAATCCAAACTTAATCCTAGGGGCATCTAGCCTAGGAATTCTCATCACACCACATGGTACTTAAATGAAACTTAAACCGTACCTCTTGTAGCCAAATCAATTGAGCCTCTTCTTTGGAAGTCTCCACCAACCTTAGCCCTAAGCCTCACCAAAGCTCCTCAAGCAACACCAATCTCCCAATTGTGCACCAAGATCATCAAATACACTAACATAACCAATATCACATACATACATCAACCTAGGGCTCATAAAAATGACAAATCACAAGGGTTTGAGCACTTCTTACCTCAGCCCATATGAAGTAGGGATAGAACTCACTTAGAATCCATGTTGGAGTATCCCTAAACACCCAAAATCACAAGATTTCAACACTAACTTCCCAAAAACGTGTAACAGTGGGGAATTTCGAAAACTGGATAGAGATGAATGGAATACTCACCACAAAACTTAGATAGAATTGTAGAGGATGAGAAGAGCGACGCGTGGCCGTAAACGGCTCGTCAATCGGAGCTCCGTAGCTCAAGTTATGGTGATTTGAAGATCAAAGAGAGTTAGGTTTTCTCTCTTCTCTCCTCTCTTCACTATTTCAGCGCCCCAACCCTTCTCTTTAGGGTAAAATGAGCTGGAATGCTCATAACTAATGTTTATATATGTTGGGTCTTGGGCCCACTTAGGCCCAGTTCACTTATTTTTGTCCGTTGGCCCAATTTTGGACCAAAACCCTTAAGATTAGCGCTCTAAATCGCACTTCAAATATTGCTACCTCTCCTAATTATAATTCCTCATTTCTTAATCTTATTTACCCATAATCAATTTTCTCAGCTGTAGTACCAGACAAATCTCAGCCGGTACTTCCGGTCAAAATTCTACTGCGCGCTTTTACGCAGAAAACTATGTCTTCCGACTCGGAAAAATTCACTGAATCCAAATATCATATTTAAATCATCAAATTCCAATTGCAAAATCTTCCAACCATATTCGCTCCTACTTAACTTATTATTTAATCAATTTCGGTTAGGCCGGGTTTTACAATAAAGATGAAGAGGAATGGTAGGATGTATGAAATAAAACCTATCTATATGAATGCAACTACATGCAAAAATATTTCTACCTACTTGGTTAAAAATAAATAAGTTCTTCAAGACAAATATGAATTAAATTCCACTAATTCAAATCACAGAATAAAAAGCAAGTAAACTTGTAAGAAGATAGCTAATGAAAGCAGGGAACATAGAATCAAGCATTGAACCTTCACTAGTAGTGTATATCACTCTAATATCTCAAGTGTCTAGGGTCAATCACTCTATTCTTCTCTAATCATGCTTTCTAAACTTTTGTTCCTCATCTAATCAATCAACAAATATTTAGCAGACCAATGCAAATATCATGAGGTCTTTTCAAGGTTGTAATGGGGCTGAGGTAAAGGTAAGGATATATGTATGGCCAAGTGAGCATTATAAATTGAATCTTTAATTATCCTAAGTTTTCACCTAACATACATATACTCTATATAACTCTAGTTCATGCCTAGCTACCCAAATTTCCCACTTTTACATCATATACTCATGTATCAACTTTTTCTTTTTAATTTATCACATGTGCATTGATTTTTCATTAACTTAACATTGGGATAATTTTGTCCCCTTATTTATTTATTTATATTATATTCTATATATATATATTTCTTTTTTTTCTCTTTTTTTTTAATCATAAAAGCAAACATAACTTATCAATGCACATGGATTCTCCATTATTTTTCTATTTTGGTTTTTCATGAGTAGGTTCCCAAATTCCCAATATTCAAATAGATTAGAGACATGATACATTCCCTTATTAACCCATGTTCCCACAGTTTTCCCCACACTTAGTTGATGCACAATCTCTATCTTAAGCTAACCAAAGATTCAATTGGGATATTACTTTTGTTTTTCTGCTTAAGACTAGTGATGTGGTAAAATACAGAATAAATGTGGATTAAAAGGCTCAAAGTGGCTGATAATGGTGATTTAAAGGGTAGGCTTATTTGGGATAAGTGAGCTAAAATCAAACAATGGCCTCAATCATATGCAAGCATGTAAATACACTAAATAATGGATATATAGATTGGAACAAAATATAGATTACAATCATAGAGGAGAAAACACACAAGAATAAAATATTTATGGTTAAATAATGTAACCATGTAAATAAGCTCAAAATCTCACAGATTGTGTGTTCTTTGGCTCAAAAACCATGTTCCAAATACAACTTCAAACAAATTTAACAAAAATTTTTCAATCTAAATTAGTGAAATACTATAAAAATTTCTTGAAAAAGAAAATATTACTTCAACCAAGTAGTAACTAAATGCACAAAATCAAATAAACATGCAAATGCAGCAACTAATTTAACAAAGAAAATTTAAACATTGGTGTTGAAACAGAAAGGTACTAACCCATGGAGATCGGTATCGACCTTCCCACACTTAAAGATTGCACCATCCTCGGTGCATGCTGAGATGTGCAAGTGGACGGGTGGCTTCAACGGATGCTTTTCTCTATAGATTGTGCAGATTGACTTGCCTGTCTCCCCATGTAAACGTCTTTCGGTTCCCCTCCGGGAGGCCATCCTGAAAGAAAAAAGGAAGAAAAATAATCCAGAAATAAAGATAAGAAAATAAATGAAGTATGGATGGGTTAATGCCAAATGATAAGGGTCTCATTTACATGGAAGCTTCACATGTACGTGAGAAAACAATAGAAGCCATGGCATGCCAGTGGTACAAGATGTACAACAATGGGGAAGAGATTGGGTAATGAAAGACAATGTAAGTTCATGTCGATGCAAAAGGGATACAGGTATCATAAAAGATTGACATTGATAGAAAAATAGCATCACCCAACATTGTAAAACAAGTCTCTAAAAATTATACCAGAAAAGATACAACAGTTAAATAAGAAAATCAACACCAAAGGAAAAATAATAAATTTAGAAAAGAAAAGAAAAATATGCACTAAATTAAAATGCAATGAATGAAATATGCAAATAAATAAAATGAAAGATAAGAAGAATGAGAAGGGAAAGAAGTGAGTAAGAAAGGAGGGAGGAAAAAATTAGGATTGGGGAAGAAAAGATAAGATATTTGGCATGTTAGGTTAAGGTGTGCGGCGCAAGCGACGCGGACGCGTGGGGCACGCAGTCGCGTGACTTGCGTTTGAAGTTAATCGACGCGGTCGCATCAGTCACGCGGTCGCGTGACACGTTTTATGCTACTGGCACGAGGGCAGCCTCGCGCTCGCACAACTTTCTGTTCAAAATCTTATTTTGCCAAATTTTGGGTGACGCGATCGCGTGGTCGACTCGATCGCGTGAGTGGCCAATATGGGGATATGACGCGGTCGCGTCGGTCACGCGGCCGCGTGAGAAGAATTGTGCGTTTAGCACCAATCCAACACCACTCTAGCACAACTTTCGGTCGTGCACCTTTTCTACGTCGAATTCTAAGTCACGCGGCCGCATGAGTGACGCGGTCGCGTGGGAGGCCAGTGTTCCTACTCGACACGGACACGTCAGCGACGCGGTCGCGTGGGACGATTTATGCCACGGGCACGCCTCCAGCCACGCTCTCGCGTGACTCTCTGTTCAATTTCTCTTCTTCACAACGCACATGTGACACGGACGCGTCAGCGATGCGGCCGCGTCGCGTGCGTGCTTTTTGTTTTTTTTTTTTAATAATGCAGTATGCAGAATGCAATGCTAATATGAATGTTATGCAAAATTCCAAGTTCAATATAATAAAATAAAATAAAACTCAAAAACAAATAAAACTAAATAAAAATGAAAAAGGAACGATCATACCATGGTGTGTTGTCTCCCACCTAGCACTTTTAGTTAAAGTCCTTAAGTTGGACATTGGATGAGCTTCCTGCTCTGGTGGCTTATGTTTGAATTCGTCCAGAAATTTCCACCAATGCTTGGAATGCCAATAGCCTCCGGGGCCCAAACTAGGCATGTGAAGCTTCTGAGCAGCTTCAAACAGATTTTCAGACTCCCGGGGTGATGAATATCAGAATATTTTCCAGGATCCCAAACTTTGGTTCCAAATCCGCTTTCGTTTTGATCTATACTTTTCCATCTGAGCGGTTTGGAAATTAGATTCTCACCAAGATGACCAAACATTTTCCGAGATCCATTCTATTGAACATGATACCAATCCGTGTACTTCGAGTTGAAGCGTGGAACCTTATTAAACCTTGTACAAAAGCTCTGAGTGCGAGCCATTTCCCTTTTTCTCTTAAAGCCGCAAAGTGCTCTAAGCTGGCCATCTGTTTCAAGCAAACCATATTCAAGTGGAAAAATAAAGATAAGAGTCAAGGATTTTACCCACTTGAAGTCTGTATTGGGTGGTAATGGCCTTGGGGTCAGTGTTTCCAGTGGTTCTGTAAGCTCTACTCCCTTGTGGTCTTCAGTGAATTCCTCCACTTCCTTGCAAGCCTTTTCCATTCCAGCCATGTTCTGGTCAAAGTCTTCCATATCTTCCTCATCACTTGAGTCATAAATAGGAGGTTGAGAAAAGTCAACCTCTGCATCATCTTCGTATTCACTTGGGAAAGATTCTTCTGTCTCAGAGAATTCACTCGCGGTTGCAAGTTCATCACTAGGAGGACTTGACTGGTGACTATCATCATCAAAGAAACATGTGTCTTGAGTTACTCTGTCCAGTTCTTCATAAGATATCCGCATTGGAGGTTGTGCAACATCCTCTTTAGCATCAATTGTAACATCCTCGACGGAGTTCTCCACAACTCTGGATTCAGGTGGCGGTTCGGCATTTCCGAAATCTTCAACCAACTCTTCTTCTTCTGCAATGACAGCGTCCTCTACTTGTTCTAGTATGAAGTTATGCTCTATGCTGTCTACTGGAGTTTCTTGTGTCCTCTTCACAATACATTCTTCATTAGATTCTCTACATGAAGCCATGGGGATCTGTTGAGTAGCTGAACGTCTGGAAGATAGTTGATTTATTGCTTGCTCCAGTTGATGAAGAGTTGTAGTAAATTGTTTTATTGATTCTTCAAGGCGAACCTGTGATTCTGGCTTTGATGGATATGGGTATGGTGTATGGGGGAGTGGTGGTTCTTGTGAGTAATTGGATTGGTGTTGGGGTAGATAAGGATCGTATGGTGGCGAATGGTGAAAAGAAGCTTGTGAGTGTGGTGGTTCGAGGTTATGTTGAGAGGATGGTCTATAGGCACGGGGTGGGGCTTGTTGGTAGTTACAAGATTGTCCACCATATCTCTCAGCTGGGTATGCTTTGTAGAATGGTCGTTGTCCATGATATCTTGGAGGGTGTTGTTGCCTAAAGGGTTGATTAGATCTTCTTGGCTCCATCCATCCTTGATTGGTCTGACCTTGATGCATATTCCTGCTGGGGTTTCTATTTCCTTCAACAAAGTTAGAACCAAACTCAAAGCGAGAGGGGTGAGAATTCATACTAGTTATCAGAAATAAGGGGGAAAAAGGAGAAACAAATAAACAAGTAAAAGAAAAATATTTTTTTATAAAAAATATTTACAATAACCAATAATAAGACACACATTTGCAATTCTCCAGCAACGGCGCCATTTTGACGTTAGGATTTTTGCTAGTAAATAATTTTATAAAAATAGTCGCGTTGTAGATATAGTTTCTAAACCAACAAAAATCCTTTTGTGCAAACATTTTGGTTGTCACAAGTAACAAACCCCTTTAAAATTGATAACCGAGTATTTAAACCTCGGGTCGTCTTCTCAAGGAATTGCAGGGAGGTATGTTCTTATTATTGGCTATGAAAAAGGTAAAATTGGGGTTTTGAGAATGAGGAATAAATATGGCAAATAATTTAAATGACAATTAAAATAAATAAATACTGTAAAGCAAATCCTTTGGCAAAGTAGGAGAAATTGAAAGTCCAGACTTAGTTATTCTTATCAATAATAATGAAAGTTGAATCTTAATTCCACTTAGTCAACCTTTGCTAAAGCAAAAAAAAGTCAAGGGATTAATTAGTTGACCTTCAAATCCTATTTATTTCCTAAGAAAAGGTTGGGATTATTGAAGTTCAGTTTAATTAGCAAAGATAACAGTTATCAATTATGTTGAGCTAAGATAACTCCTGAGTTACTGATTTCTTAACCAAGACCAAAAGGAAGGAAATTAAATCTACTGGAATAACAATATCTTCATATTCGGGATAATAAAAAGGGACAATCATAAACTAAAATACCTCAAATATCATTAAATAATAAAATTATCATGAAAGTGGCATAGGCCAATTAGGCAACATAACTAATACAAGCAAGCATTCAAATGTCTAAAAATAAGAAATAACATAGAGTAAAAGAACATTGAACCTGGGATCGAGAGTTACTCCTAAAACTAAGAGAAGTCCTAAATCCTAAATCCTAAAGAGAGAGAGGAAAGAACCTCTTTCAAAACTAAACCTAAATCATGGAAAGTGAATTATGAAAGCATGATGATGAATGGATGCATTCCCCCACTTTATAGCCTCTAATCTGTATTCTCTGGGCCGAAAACTGGGTCAGAAACAGCACAGAAGTCACTTCCAGCACTTTCTGGTCCGTACAGGTCGCGGCCAAGTGACGCGGAGGCGTCGCCCACGCGGCCGCGCGGATTGCAGTTCGCAGATGCGACGCATCGCGTGGATCACGCGTTTGTGTCACCTAGCGTCAGGGCAACTATGTCATATTATATATCAAATCGAAGCCACGGACGTTAGCTTTCCAACGCAACTGGAACCGCGTCGTTTGGATTTCTGTAGCTAAAGTTATAGCCGTTTGAGTGCGAAGAGGTCAGGCTAGACAGCTTAGCAGTTTCTTCAACTTCTTGTATTCCTTCTATTTTTGCATTCTTCCTTTCCATCCTCTAAGTCATTCCTGCCCTATAATATCTGAAAACACTTAACAAACATATCAAGGCATCTAATGGTAATAAGAGAAGATTAAACATAGGGAACTTAAGGCCAAAGAAGCATGTTTTCAATCAAAGCACATAATTAGAAAGGCAAATGTAAAACCATGCAAATAGTATGAATAAGTGGGTAAAGAATTGATAAAATCCACTCAATTAAGCACAAGATAAACCATAAAATAGTGGTTTATCAAGGTCTTTTCAGGGTTGTAATGGGGCTAAGGTAAAAGTAAGGATGTACATATAAGGCTAAGTGAGCTAACAGAGTGAATCCTTGATTAGTCTAAGATCTCACCTAACATATAGATACTTTATAAATTTAAAATTCTTTACCTAGCTAACCAAATTTTTTCCACTTTTGTATTACATGCTCATGTATCAAACTTATTTTTTAATTTTGTCCCATGTGCATTGCTTTATTTTTCATTTGGGGAATTCTTTTGTATCTCCTTTATTTAAATACTGAATTTTTTTTATATGCACATGGTAATTTAATTACTTTGATTTCACATGAGCATACTTCCCAAAAAATTTTATTTTGAAATATCTTTATTCTTTTCAACTTTCTATCTTGTTTCTATCATCCATGTTCCCATAAAGTTTCCTCACACTTAAACAATTACACAATTTCTATCTTAAGATAACCAAGGATTCAACTTGGGATTTTTATTTTGCTTTTCTACTTAAGGCTAGTAATGTGGTTTATAGAACAAGAGGGGATTAAAAGCTCAAAGGGCTAACAAAGATGATGTAAAAGGTGCGCTAATTTGGGATAAGTGAGGAAAAATTCAAATGATGGTCTCAATCATATGCAAGTATATAAATACACTAAATATTGGACATATAGACTGGAACAAAATACAGATTGCAATCATGGAGAAGTAAAACACACAAGAATAAAATATCATGGTTAAATAATGTAATCATATAAATAAGCTCAAAATCTCACGGGTTGTGTGTTCTTTGGCTCAAAAACCATGTTCCAAATACAACTTCAAACAAATTTAACAAAAAATTTTCAATTTAAATTGGTGAAATACTATAAAAATTTCTTGAAAAAGAAAATATTACTTCAACCAAGTAGTGACTAAATGCATAAAATCAAACAAACATGCAAATGCAACAATTAACAAATTAACATTGGTGTTGAGAAGGGACTAACTAACCCGTGGAGATCGGTATCGACCTCCCCACACTTAAAGATTGCACCGTCCTTGGTGCATGCTGAGATGTGCAGGTGGATGGGGGTTGTGGTTCCTCAGCTGGTGCTCTTTTTTGTTCCTTTCCTTGCCGGTGGTTTGGGAGTAGCTTTCTCTCTACCCTTCTTGGTGGCCATCCTGAAAAAGGGAAGAGAAAGTAAATTAAATCTAAAGAGATAGAGCAAGGAAGAGGATTGAATGAGTGATAATCAGTGCACGGTAAAGATGAATGAAGTGAACACATGGTAATGACAACATGTAAAAAGTTCATCAAAGGGAATAGAACAAGTGCACGATAGGGTAAGTAGATGCAAGATGTTTATTGGCATGCTGACAAGGGCACGAGTAGCATAGATCAAGCATCACCTCGTAACAAACTATCGCGTTTGTATTGACAATTAAATTCAATTAATACAATAGTAAAGGGAATTTGTGAAAACCAGGCATTGAATAGTAGAATAGAATAATGTAGAAAAGTGCATGATGCCATATGGGCTTTTTCACAAACACATAGCATGCATGGTAAATAATCTAATGAAAAAAATAAATTGAACATGTAAGCAACCCTTGAAAAATATAATTGCCAAACAATTTTGCAACAATCCACAATGACCAAATAAATTTCCAACACCAACATAAAAATGCATGAAAATAAAAAAAAAGGAAGGAGAAAGAAGGAAGAAGGAGGAAGGGAGAAAATAAGAAAGGAAAAGAAAAAGTAGGAGTTGGGGAAGAAAAAGATAAGATATTTTGGCAGAGTAAGATAAGTTGTGCGCTGCTGGTGACGCGGTCGCATGGGGCGCGGTGTTCTCAAGTGACGCGGACGCGTGTAGCACGCAGACGCGTAACTCGATTTTTGTGCTAGGGCGCGAGTGCAGCTCCGCGTTCGCACAACTCTCTGTTTAAATGCATTTTTGCCAAAACTTTGGGTGACGCGGTCGCATGGGTGACGCGACCGCATGGATGGCCTATTTGAAAAATGACGCGGATGCGTGGGGCACGCGTTCGTGTGGAAGGGCTTGTGCTTCTAGCACGAGTCCAGCCCAATTCTAGCTCAACTTTCGGCCATACACCCTTTTTACGTCGAATTTGAGGCACGCGTTCACGTGGGTGAAACGGACACGTAGGAGGCGTTTTTCCCACATGACGCAGACGCGTCAGCGACGTGGTCACGTGGATCAATTTGTGCCAAAGGCACGCCTCCAGCCACGCTCTCGCGTGACTCTCTGTTCAATTATCCTTTCTTCAAAACGCACTGGTGATGCGGACGCGTCAGCGACGCGCTTGCGTCGCATGCGGATTTTTTTTATGCAGTATGCATAATGAAAAATGCAATGAATGATATGCAAAAATTCCAGGTTCAATCAAAATTCAAAAATAGACAAAATTCAAATTGAAGAAGAAACAATCATACCATAGTGGGTTGTCTCCCACCTAGCACTTTTAGTTAAAGTCCTTAATTTGGACATTCGATGAGCTTCCTGCTAGGGTGGCTTGTGCTTGAATTCGTCCAGGAATCTCCACCAGTGTTTAGAATGCCAGCATCCTCCGGGGTCCCAAACAAAGTACGTAAAGCCCTTGTATGAGTTCAAACAGGCTTGCAAGCTCCCGGAGTGTTGAATGTCAGAATAGACTCTAGGATCCCAAACTTTTCTTTTACACCGTCTTTGTCTTGATCTACATCTTTCCAGTCGGGTGATGAGTAATCCGAATTCTCACTGCAGTGACCAAACAGCTTCTGAGATCCTTTAAATTGAGCTTGACACCAATTCCTGCACCTCAAATTGAAGTGTGAAACCTCATTGAATCTTGCATACCAACGCTGAGTGCGAGTCATTTCCCTTTTTCTCTTAAAGCCGCAAAGAGCTCTAAGTTGGCCATCTATTAAGCAAACCATATTCAAGTGGAAAAGTAAAGATAAGAGCTAAGGATTTTACCCACTTGAAGTTTGTATTGGGTGGTAGTGGCCTTGGGATAGGTGTTTCCAGTGGTTCTGCAAGCTCTACTCCCTTGTGGTCTTCTGTGAATTCCTCCACTTCTTTGCAAACTTTTTCTTCCAATTCAACCATGTCTTGATCAAGTTCACCGATATCTTCTTCATCACTCGAGTCATAATTGGGAGGTTGCAAAAAGTCGACCTCTGCATCATCTTCGTATTCACTTGGGGAAGATTCTTCTGTCTCAAAGAATTCACTTGCGGATGCAAGAGCATTACTAGGAGAACTTGAGTGGTGACTATCATCATCAAGAAAACTTGAGTCTTGGGTCATTCCGTCCAGTTCCTCATAAGATACCTGCCTTGGGGGTTGTGCACTATCCTCCTTAGCATTAATTGTAACGTCTTCGACGGAATTCTCCACAATTCTGTATTCCTGCAGAGGTTCAGCATCTCTTAAATCCTCAACCAACTCTTTTTCTTCTACAATGATAGTGTCCTCTACTTGTTCCAGTACGAAGTTATGCTCTATGCTGTTCACTGGAGCTTCTTGTGTCTTCTTCACAATACATCCTTCATTAGATTCTCCACATGAAGCCATGGAAGTCTGTTGAGTGTCTGAACGTCTGGAAGATAATTGATTTATTGCTTGCTCCAGTTGATGAAGGGTTGCATTGAATTGGTTTACTAATTCTTCAAAGCGAACCTGTGATTCTTGGTTTGATGGATATGGATGTGGTGTGTAGGAGAGTGGTGGTTCTTGGGAGTAATTGGATTGGCGTTGGGGTGGATAGGGATCATGTGGTAGTGAATGGTGAAAAGAAGCTTGTGAGTGTGGTGGTTCGAAGTTATGTCGAGAGGATGATCTCTGAGCACAGGGTGGGGCTTGTTGGTAGCTACAAGGGGGTCCACCAAATCTATCAGTTGGGTATGCATTGTAGAATGGTCTCTTTCCATGATATCTAGGAGGGTGTTGTTGCCTAAAGGGTTGATCGGATCCTTGTGGCTCCATCCATCTTTGATTGCTTAGACCTTGATGCATAGTCCTGTTATAGCTTCCATTCCTTGCAACAAAATTAGAACCAAACTCAAAGCGAGAGGGGTGAGAATTCATAATAGATAACAGAAATAAGAGGGAAGAGAGAAAACAAATAAACAAGTAAAAGAAAAATAATTTTTTTTTAAAAAAATATTTACAATAACCAATAATAAGGCACACATTTGCAATTCTCCAGCAACGGCGCCATTTTGACGTTGGGATTTTCGCTAGTAAAGAATTTGTAGAAATATAGTCGTGTTGTGAGTATAGATTCTAAACCAACAGAAAATCCCTTTGTACAAATGTTTTGGTTGTCATAAGTAACAAACCCTTTTAAAATTGATAACCGAGTATTCAAACCTTGGGTCGTCTTCTCAAGGAATTGCAGGGAAGTATGTCACTAAAAACTACATCTAAAACTATGAAAAGTGAATTATGAAAAGCATGTTTATGAATGGATGCGTTTCCCCACTTTATAGCCTATAATCTGTGTTTTTTGGGCCGAAAACTGGCTCAGAAACAACCCAGAAATCACTGATTGTGAAATATGGTCCGCACAAGTCGCGGCAAAGTGACGCGGAGGCGTCATCCACGCGTCCGCACGAAATGAGATTCGCAGATGCGACGCATCATTTGGACCTCTGTATGGCCACTATGGCGAATTATATATCAAATCGAAGCCCCGGACGTCATCTTTCCAATGCAACTGAAACCGCATCATTTGGACTTCTGTAGCTAAAGTTATAGCCGTGTGAGTGCGAAGAGGTCAGGCTGGACAGCTTAGCAATTTCTCCAATTTCTTGTATTCCTTCCACTTTTGCATGCTTCCTTTCCATCCTCTGAGCCATTCTTGCCCTGTAATCTCTGAAATCACTTAACACACATATCAAGGTATCTAATGGTAATAAGAGAGGATTAAACATAGGGAACTTAAGGCCAAAGAAGCATGTTTTCAATCAAAGCACATAATTAGGAAGGCAAATGTAAAACCATGCAAATAGTATGAATAAGTGGGTAAAGAGTTGATAAAAACCACTCAATTGAGCACAAGATAAACCATAAAATAGTGGTTTATCACTCCTCGCTTCTCATCAACTCTATAGTTTCTTGTGTTCCTTCCACTTTAACATGCTTCATCTTCATCCTTTAAGCCATTCATGCCCTGTAAACCTGAAAACACTTAACAAACACATCACTGCATCGAATGGTAATAAAGGAGAATTAAAAATTAACCATTTTAAGACCTAAGAAACATGTTTTTAATCATAGCACAAAATTGAGAAGGAAATATAAAAATATGCAATTTACATGAATAAGTGTGAGAGTAGTTGACAAAATCCACTCAATTCAGTCCAAAATATATCATAAAATAGTGGTTTATCAGTCACCGAGGAGTCACCCGCAACATGTTCTAATTCAAATTGAAACTCAACAAGTTTAGTACGCTAAGTTCAGAATTTTAGAAAACCCTAAATTAAAAACAAGTTCAGTACTGTAAGTTTAGAACTAAATAATCAACAATAAGTTCAAACACCAATATAATTCTTATAACTAATACCACAAAATTAATTTCAACATTTGAAATTCATTCCTAATATAACCCAAAACCAATTAGACATACAAAGTTGATATAATTGGGTTAAAAGGACCAACTTAATTAATCTTATACTATTAAATAAATGCCTCAATCATTCAAAAATTCAAAATTATGGTCAATTAAAAATAAATCAAATTCCATTATCAATGCATGATAACAATCATAACATGCAAACGAGCATTGAGTTTCAAAAATTAAACCAAAAATTGCATAAAAAGCTCTGAGGCATATTGACGAACACTTGGCATGCACAAACATCAAACATGTAAATCAAGATCAAATAGTAATTGATAGCTCCAATTTTAAATCAACAATCAACACCAACAAATAATTATTCATAACCAGCAACAACCAAGCATAATCCAAATAATCCGGCAATCAAATCTCAACAAAATCAGTTGTTACACAGTAAATCAAAATAATTCAAATAATTTCAAACAATTCTAGCAACAATATTCAGCAATTCAGTTCAATAATCCAAACACTTTTTAGCAATTCAAAACCTAATAACCTAATCTAACCTATTCTAATCACCTAAAATTCACTAATAGAAAATTAATTCTAACTAACTAACTAGAAATCATATTAATAAAACTAAAATTAACTGAAATAGAAATTTAAAACAGAATAGTAACCTGGGTTGCTAAAATAGAATAGAACGAAGAAGAGAAAAAAAGTTGCAGTGGCACTATGATGTTGCCGGTGTAAGAAACGGCAAACGAATGATCTCGTGGAGTTGGAAGCTAGTCAGAACGAGGAACATGGGTTGTGTTGTTGCTCTTTCTGCGAACGAGAATTAGAGATAGGGGCCTAGTTAGAGTGTCTTAAAGAGAGAAGGGAAGAAAGAGAAGGTAGCTGCGGCAGTTTAGGCTGGCCAGCGGCGATAGGGAAAGAGGAGAAATAGGGGAAGAGAAAGAGAGAAAGAGTCAAGGGTTAGAGAGAGAGTGGGAGGTGAGAGGGTTAGAGAGAAAGAGAGCCATATTCGAATGAAGGGAAGATGGTTTGCGTTTCAAATTTACAGTACACTTACCATCGAATATACCGTCGAAAAACTCCGACAGTAAACTATTGCGGGTCACCAAAATGTAAATCTGCCGCCAATTTATTTTTGTTCTGCCAATTATTACCGGTAAATTTACTGTTAAAAACATAAATCTGTCGATAATTTCTTAACTTTACGAATTTGATGTCATTATTGTCAATAAATCCATAATTATTCTACAACATTAAATCTGACGGAATTCAACAATACCCAGCATTTATCTTGTAATGATAGTGTATGTATGTCATTGACTTTTAATTCTTACGGTTTATTTTGCTTTCACATAATTCACTGTTATATTTGTCATTTAGAATATACATGGAGCTGCAATTGGTGCATCAACGGCATGTTTTCCAACATCAATATCAGAGTGGACTAATAACAATAATCATTTTCAGTCACAATCTCAATCATCCAATTGCCTTGAGTTTAATCCCAAATTTCAGTTACAATCTCAATCATCACCATCCGGGTATAATAAGCCCAATTTTCAGCAGCAATCTCAATCATTCAGTGGCCTGGTGTATAATCCCAATTTGCAGCGATACATTGAGATGAGGTAAGATTGTTAATGATAGAATGCTTGATAATTATTTATGTAAATTGATTAATTCATTAAAATTTCAAATATTTAATTTCAAATAAACATGTTTTACCTTGAAAATATATCATATTTGTTATTGACATTATGGAGCTCAATACCGCGACGGATTAATCCTTGCCCTGTCGGGTTGAGGGATTCCGTGTGGAAAACCAAAAAAATTCCAATTGGAAACTAACAAGGGTTGTAGTCAATCGTAGTAAACTAGCAATTAATTTGTTTTTGATTTTTTTTAAAAAAATATGAACTCAAATTATTATAAAGAAAATCTAAAATCTAATAGAAAAATATTCAAAATAAAAAAGCTAAAATTATTAAAAAAATATTTGAAAAAAAAAGAAACATTCAAAAATTTAAAAAAGAAACATCTAAAACTATAAAAAAATACAAAATTTAAGACAAAAAAAATCCAAAAACATATGCAACAACACGTTTGAAACATTCAATAACTAGAGAAACATCCGAAAACTAGAAAAAGAAACATCTAAAACTATAAAAAATATATCATATTTGCTATTGCCATTTTTTTTGAATAAGTTTTAGAGTCAATATTTATGTGAGCTTTTATTTTATTTTAAAGTTATTATTATTATTATTATTATTATTATTATTATTATTATTGCCAGTTTGTTCCATATTAGTGTCAAAAGTTTTTCAAAATTTATAATTTGACATATAAAATTGCACTCCATATAAACAGTAATGAATTTTAGTGTTAATTTCAGAAATAGGGAGACAGAAAACAATAGCATTCAAACTATAACTCTTAAAGGATAATAATACTATAACTCTTAAATTATTCATATAATTATTAGCAGTGATTACTTCTATGTTGAAGATTAACTATATATATACTATTTACTATTTTACTTTGATTAAGCAGGGAGTGCCATGAGATGATTCAGTCCCCAATATCAAGTGGCTTATATGAGGGTGGATGGCCCAATAATTTTCACAATCAATTCCCAGGACAGGTATATATATCTCGCTATCTTTCCTTTTTCTTTTATTAATTGAAACATGTCACTTCTATTTCAAAATAAATAATTTTGATTTGACCTTTCTCAATCTCAAATTGAAAAATAGCCAGAGAAAGATGCATGTTGATTGGATTACTTTCCCTGTCATTGTATATTATATACATTCTGAAAATCTCTACCCTAAAATATAAATATTCCATCTAGGTGATGGTTTATTCTCTTTATTATAGAAGTAAATAATTTGGTGAATGCTATCATATTTTTTTTAAAATAAAAAATAAATTATTTTCTGTGATATATATAGTATTTATAATTATAATTAAGTTGAATATTAATCATAATAATTAGGTATATATTTTTTACTTTTTTATTTTTTTGTGATTATTTAAATTTATTTTAGTACTACCATACTGGTGGTGGTAGTGGCTGTTGTCACCGTCGAAAAAATCTCTTTGCGAAAAACTCACAAACCCATCAACAAGGTGCATTTGTATTCAGCTCATTATACGTGGTAACATTTGTGCTATCGAGGTACACAAAATCTCTACTACATAGGCACAATTCCTTTCCAACCTCAGCGTACACCCACTACGCCTCCTCCACCTTCTACTGTATGGTGATAACATTCTTGTATGGTGATAACATTCTCGAAGTTCACTATCCGCAAAACTTTTGTCTCATGAAAGTGATTAAATTCTTGTGCATAATTTTCACTTCATCTTACAAATTAATCCTATTGTCTGCAATTAAATTTGACTTGATCTCCACCTCATCGACAACAATGTCTTTAATCACATGAGGATCTAAATCTACCATCTCTTAAAACTTGTATTTGACATCATCAACAACAATGTCTTTAACTGTGTTTATGACTTGAAGATCTGAAAAATCTTTTTAAATGTCTTTATAACTTCTATTATTACGGGCTTCAAGTGTATCAATTGCATTCATAAAGATCTTTTTCACTTCATAAAATTTATCTGCTGAATCACTTTTAATATATATATATCACAAAGGTAATTTATCTTTTATTTAATCAGGGTATGATAGAATTCACTAAATAATTTTATATTAATTTTATCCTGCATGCATGTGCTTTAGATTAAGTAACACATTTTGTTACAATTAATTTCTTTGTGTGTAGCTTGCAAGTAAGTTTCATAACAACAACCAACATTCTTCAGCATTGTTTCATCATCGTCTTCAGGCCCCAAGGTACATATATGAAATTCATCTTTAATTTACTATTTGAAAATGCTTAAGATAGAGCAGAATTTTCAAGAGATGCATAAACGCACCCGATTTGTTACGTATAAAAAAAAATCAATCACCAGTTAATCACAGTATATAGAAATATATAGTTAGTATTTTATAAAAAGAAAATGATTATACTGTTATAAACACGTTGATGTGCTAATTTTTTGGTTGTTGATTATTCTATTAAAAAAATGAATAAATATATAAATATATACGCAATATACATTGACTAATTTAGTGGTTAATTTTGAGTATATATATAATATTTTTAATATAGTATAATTTAAACATACATAACGAGGGTATTATTTGGTTTCTATATATAGATCCTTCGTATATATTGCTTTGATTCATTCGTCGTCTAAAATACAAAATTAAATGAATGTAATGGCTTCCAAGTTCCAATCTTCAGGTTTATACCAATCTCAATGTATGATGGAGCGTTTGAGCGAATTGGACTTCCTCTTGATCCCCATCTTAGGTTGTTTCGTAGGCGTAACCCACTAACCCGTAGTTGAAGTGCTGCAATGAGTTTTGAGAAACTCAATAATTTTGAGAATTTTAATTTCCAAAGCTTTTTGGACTTAACCAGGTTTAATAATATTTTGTTACTATCGTGTGTATGATTGTGCAGACGTTATTATCTTATGTTTTAATATGGATATATTAATTTGCAATTGCTTGATATTAATTAACAAATATATATTTATAAGTAACTTGAATTAGTTAAGTAGTTAATATATTTGTCCATTTAGGTAAATATTAAGATTTTGAATTTCGCATTATACATTCAACAATTTATTAAATTTATTAAACAGTAATAAAATTTTAAATGAAATTATAACAGTTAGTTTTTAATATGCTAAGTTAGAAAATACTGAGAAAAAAAATATATTTATCGAATCATAATATCTTAATTTGTTATGTACAAAATCACTAGTAGGTGTGTTTACTCTGTCTGGTTTACATTTTCGGAAGTCTAATTATTTCAAAGCTAACCAATAAAATAAAATAAAAAATATACAATATATTGATTGAAAGAAAAAACATTATTAGGAGTGGTATTCATTCTTCAGTTGTTATATTTTTATTAAAGCAAGTATTTTATGTGCACACAAAAAATTAATTAATAATCAACCATCGCAAAAAAAAACAAGACATATTTGGTATTTTATAAAAAAATTATATTAATATAAAAAATTTTAATTATTTGTCTATTGTAAGTTTAATTATTTTATTATGGCAGGTCTAATTATTTTTATTGTTGATTATCTAGTTAAAAAAATGTGTAAATTATTATACAATGATTAGATAATTGATTTTAAATATACATAGAGTTTTTTATTTTTAAAAAAATAGTATAAATGAAAGGAGTAATTTTCAAATATTATATAATTATAATGCCACTTTAATTTGTTATGATATAATTAGATATATGATTTTTTGCATTGTATATTTATATAAATTTGTTAAAAAAAAACAACATTATAAAACTAAGTGTAGTGGCAATATTCATTCTTTATACAATTAGTTGTTTGAACGTAAAATTTTATTTTGTATTGTGTGTACGTGCGCGTGTGTGTACATGCTGCATGTATAGTGTATCTGTTAGAAAGAGTTAAAATTTTTGTGTTAGAAAGAGTCAATTTATTTTCTGGTTAAAATTAAGATATCAAGACGATTGAAGATAAGTTTATAACTTGATACAAGATGCTTTTCTATAGTAATGAAAATATCCTGACGTATGGAGAGCGTAGGTGAACTTTTTATGGTCAATACATAAGTCAGACAAACCACAACTTGTCAAAGCATTCAAAGCACACCTATAGCTCAAGTTTAAGGGGAACTAGAAAATTGAAGAAAGTAGAAAGAATTAGAAGCTTACAAAGTTTGATTAATCAAAGCAATTTGACGAAGATAAGTTAGCAAATTTTAAAATCGAAGATAAAATTGTCAGTTAAGTACAAGTTGGAACATACAACTTGATGAAACTCACGTTGAGATTTTTTCTGTTTCGTCATTTAATTACAAAAAACAATCACTTTTAGCGGCAACAAAAATAATCTCTAACATAATATATCTATGGGCAATTAGATAGTAGCCATTTTATATTTTGTCACTAAAACATTTTAACGACAATTATAACATTTGCTCGTAAAAACGATTTTAATGGCTACAAAAAATATATAACTTTTAGCAGCTATTTTTTTGGCAATGCTATTCACTTTTATACTACTAAAAAATTATTTATTACAGATGGATATTTTAGACAAATTTTATTCCACAGAAATACAGACAGATTTTGCGAGAAAATTTTTGTCGGAAATAAAAAGAAAATGAATTAACATAAATTACAGACGGAAAAAAAATCTGTCGATAATTCTGTCAGAAAAATTAGTTCTTTTTTTTTGGAAAATAGTTACCGATGGAAAATTCGTCTATATTAATGAACAAAAACACAACATTTTATTAAATTATTATAGACAAAAAATCTGTCTGTAATTTAAAACATTCTATCAAAAAATATTAAGTTAAATCTAACCCTAGAGAGCTCGATTCACACTCCACACAATAAAACATGAGCTTCTTTCTCCCTTCGTTCGTCTCATGAGCTGCTTCTTCTGCCGCTGCCGCCACCGCTCGCGGTGCGTCTCTTCACTGTTAAATGTTGATGAAAAATCGTGCACTCTCTTTCTTTCTTTAGTTTCTTTCTTTACACCGTTTCAGTCACATCACTACAAGAAAAAGTAATATTTGTAACAAAAAAAATTGTTACAAAAAATTAAAATTTTGAAACAAAAGAATTTTGTAACAAAAAAGGGGTCGTTGCAGTATGTCCCGTTGTAAAAAAATTTTGTAACAAAAAACGAAACTGTTACAATTCAAAATGATATTTTGTAACAAATTTTTATGATACAAAAAAGCAGAAGTCATTACAAAAGTGGTAACAAATTTTGATCTTCAAGATATTTTTGGTGATAATCTATTTTTTCCTATCATAAAATTTTGTTACAAAATGTAACTTAATTTTGTAACATTTTTTTCTTTAGTTACAAAATACTATTTATTTTGTAATAATTTTTTTAATACACACACATAATTTATCAGATTATATTATTTTTTTAATTAAAAAATATATTAACTAATTTACTCAACAAGTCAACATTTATAGAATATATAATAACATAGATAGTTCAAATATCTTTCATTAACTAAGATTGTTTTATAAATCTTCAACATATAAACTTTAAAGTACAAACTAACAAGACACATTGAAGAACCCTAATGAACTAGATAGATACATAGGACAAGAAAAACAAGAAATTATAAATTTCCGAAATGTAAACTACAAATTACAAACTCCATCATGTTCATACAGTTCCTTTCTCATTTCTCATGGAGAAGTTCTAATAAATGCCACATACTTGAAAATCTTAAATAAAAAAATAATAATATAAATTGTCTAAGAAAATCTTAAATAAATTGAAGTGCCATACAAGAACAGAAAAATCTTAACTAATACAGACTCACTCTAAGAAGTAATTAAGAACTTAGTATTCAGAAAGGGAACGAATATATTGTATTACAAATATGAGTTTAGATATAGTATCAAGTATTGAAACCGAACTGCATGCATGAAGAAACAGAAATCTAGCACAAAGTATGAAGGTACATGAAACTAAAATTCATCCAATAACTACTAGGCTGCAATCATCACAGAATTCAACACAATCATGATTTGAAATGCAATAAAAAAAAGTAGCTCAATATAATATAATGACCAACAGTTAATGAACTTACAAATATACAAGGCACTGTATCCCAAGTAAAGAACATTCTGCATATTCAAAAAAAATTTCTAAATCAAGCTTGGAAGAAGCACCCAATTTCATAAAAATAGAATTGGTTCATATCAATTATAATTAAAACACTTTGATTCCTGTTCACACCACATGATCATTATTCATTGCATCAACTAATCCTTCTTCCTTTTCTTTTTATTTTTTCTCTCATATAAAACTTCAATATATAATAGAACTAACACTTTTCTCCCAATGTTATCAATTCATGAGAGATACAAAGAATCTTCAACAAAAATAATCAAAAGACGCTAGTGTCAGTGGATGGTGCTACTATATGGTCCTTTATTAGTTCAGAGTTTTAACACTTTATAATAGGTTTAACTAAACCTCAATCTTCTTTTACTTATAAGTTGATAGTTTCTATATACAAAGTAGTCAATAATTAATGTGCCAGAAATATGATATTAATTAAAAATAATAGTAATAAAAAGAAGTGATGCACTCATCACAATGACACTTGCAGATTTTTATTTTATTATTATTTTTTTCTAAATGGCATGCAACACATTTCCTTTCTAAAAAAAATAGTTTAAGCTTTTAAAAGAATTGGCTCATACCAATTATATTCTAAGTTCTAACGTGAAATCGGAATTTTACTATTTAATCTTTTGTTTTAGACCTATTAACAAGTTGAGATGCTGAAAATTAATATGTAAATAAAAAATAAAGAACTTCTGGCATCTTGATATTCAAATTTTTAGATCTCTGATCAATAGACGTGTTCACATCAAAGTCAACATAAGTATTAGGTAAGACAAGAAGCTAAAGAATGACCCCAATAACATCAGTATAATTATCTACATAGTACTGAAAAAGTAAATACTTATAACCAGTGTATTGGGCTTCATTATAGCATTACAAGGCATAGCTCTCAGTTGAAATATGTTTTCGTTTATTGAATGATGTTATTATCTAATGAATTTCAAAAGGAGATTTTAGTAAAGCACATTATCAAATAAAAGAAAGGTATTATAAAAGCTCTCAATAGAGAAATTGAGAAACTGAGAGGAACCGAGACACCTTACCTGTAAAACTTGACAGTTTTTCAGTGTACTTTTCCCACCTTGTAGTTCACAAAAAATTCCAAATAAAGAATAAGCAAACAGAATAGTAGTAATTGAGTTAGTAAAACATTAATCTTTAAAATTTTCTTTCTTTGATTGTGGGGGGTGTTTTAAGTGATGATTTTCCTTTCTTTGGAATGGATAATTATAAATATATAATCCTCCAAGACTTATGGTACTTTAAAATGTTCATACAAATGGATAGTTAGATAGGGGTTTGGAGGATCACATTAAAAAAGTCCTCACTATCTAATCCCTAGACTTCCAAATAAGATAATGGTTTATTATATGTAGATGCAGATTTCGATTAAATGTACTCCCACCAAAAGATAAATCTAGAAAAGTTAAGCTATTGTAATTCATCAAAAGAAGCAAACACCAGTTTCCATTGAAGTTTCATATCCATTAATGCTAAATTACTAAATTACAAGTAATAATTTGAAGTTCTAATAATACTAAATTACTAATCAGAACAAGTAAAAAAAACAAGCAATAAATAAAAAAAACTACACAGAACAATAATCAACAGTCCTAATATTCACAAGTTCTGATAATAAAAAACAATATCCCTAATCAGAAGTTCTAATAAATTAAATCCTAGACTTTATGGCATTCATAAATTAAAACAGTTAATTTCAAAATAAAATTCTCTACCTCAATTAGTCAAAACTCGGTAATTAAACGCAACAAACCATTCGTTTGTTTTTAATTCCTAATAGCAACAACTTTTCTCTTGGAGCAGTAGCAACAATGATCTCAGCACCAATCATAATTGTTTAGGAGATAAATTAGCAACACTAGAATAAAATATGCTAACATAATTAGGACGGAAATATGATAGAGGAACAAAATGGTAACAAAGCAAGGAAGAAAATGTTACAGGTCTCATAAACGAAGGAATTGGAACCAGAACGAGAATAGTGCTACCGGCAACAACGGCAGTGACATCCCCTTTCAAGTTTCACGATGACAGGACGCTCCTTAGCGGCTAGCTCCAGCGGCAACGACAATGGCTCCGGTGGCTAGCCTTGGCAATAGTAGTGGCAACTCCTCCCTCACCCCTCCATCGTGTCTTTCACTCTCTCTGATTCGTGCGATGGCGGCAGCTTCGGGCTTGACGGCGGCGCGCGATGATGGCGATGCAACAGCCGCGGCAAGCTGGACGCGAACGGCCTCCCTCCAGCGGCGGCGACAGGACGCGGGCGGCCTCCCTCTTCTCGCGGACTCTCTCTCTTCGCGTCTTGACAGCCCTTTCTCCACGGTTCTGTTTCTGATGGTGATTCAGCAGCAGTGACCGACGGTAAAGCGCGACGGAGGTTGCGCGACGATCGCCAGTGGCGGCGCGGCCTCCCCCCTTTCCTTTCCTTCTTCTTCCCCACGGCTCCCTCACTTCCTCGGGTCTCTCTCTCTATGCATGTGTCTGTGTATACGTTTGTATTGGTTGTGTGTGTATGGTGTGCTGTGAGTGTTAGAAAAAGATAGGGTTAGAGATTGGGTAACTTAAAATATTTTTAATAAAAATAAGGATAAAAATAGTATAATAACTAAAAATTATTTTTAATTTAATAATAATTATATAAAGATATTATTTAATTATAAATTTTTAAATATTTTAAATTAATTATTTTAAAAATATTATTTTATTATTATTTTATAATTATTTTTAAACAAATATTAATTAAGATAAAATTGGAGATATTTAAATTAATTTTTTTTATTCATAAAATTTAAAATATTAAATTAAAAAATCTTAAATATTTAAATTAAATGATATAAAATTTTTATATTTTTTTAATTACTAAAATTTTAAATTATAAATAAGAAAATACTCTGTTTAACATATAAATCTCTAAAAATTTATTTTGAATAAATATAATAAATTATAAATAATTTATTATTTAATTTTTAAAATAATTTTAAACTCAAACTATCATTAATTAGACTCAAATATTTTTAGTAAAATAAATTTTTAAATATAAAATCTTAAATAAATATAATAAATCATAAATAACTTATTATGTTAATTTTTAAAAATTCAAAGTCTTACATTTAGTATATGTTGAAACAAATTTTTTTATTAGTTATAAAAAGTTTTTGAATTTTGTGACAAATAAATAATTTATTACAAAAATATTGTATTTTGTGACAAATTAATTTTTTGTTACAAAATATTTAGAGCTTTTGAAACAAATACATATTTTGTTACAAAATATTTTAAATTTTTTGCAACAATATAATCTTTTGTTACAAAACATTATAATATTTTGTAACAAAACAACAATTCGATACGAAAGCTAACATAATTTGTAACAAAAAAAATTAAGTTGTTACAAAATATTGAAATATTTTGTAACAATAACTAATTATTGTTATAAAAAAACAATAATTTGTAACAATTTTAAATTTGATATAAATTTTTTGTTACAAATGTTTCATTTTCTTGTAGTGCATCCAATTCGAATCAATTCAATAATGGCCACTGTAGCTTCACCTTCCTCCAGAAACCTAACACCGTCCTCCTCGTGCTCCTTTTTCCTATCCCGTTGCTTCATACACCTCCGCCAATTTTGCTCCCGAAGCTTCCCCTTCATCCCTACGCGCTTCTCCTCCTCCTTTGGCCACCATCGGCGTTTTCTTCCACCTCTTTGCCACCGTGTCCAACATTGCCATCCGTGAGATTCTCATCGGAGTAACCACCAGGTTCCCACAGGCAACGTTCCACGACGATAAAGAGGTATACTTTGATTTATAATTCTGTTGCTTAGGGCTGAATTTTTTTATGCCAATTTTAGGATTATCAATTTTTCTTCGTAGTTTCTATCTTTTCAAAACAATTTAGGGGTCATGGAATTAACATTACTTGAGTTACAAACTGTTTGAAAACGGGAATCTATTTGAAATGAAGGTGGCAATGAAATTGGAAAGAAGCATATCATAGTTGAGGGAACTTGCCTCAAAATCTGCTTCCTCTTGTGTTGATGAATTTGCCAACAAGCTCTTTTAGGATCAACATACATACGATACCTTATGACACATTCTTTTGTTCTTTCATTTTTTTAATTAATTAGAGTGACAAGTGGATAAATGTCAGTCAAGAATTTTTAAAACGTTTTTTTTTCAAATCAACGTTGTCAGTATAGTTTCAACCGACGAGATTTCCGCTAGTCAAAGTTAAAATGTGTGTCACAAGTAAAATCAAGAACCGGAAGTAGAATCCCGGGTCATTTTTCCTAGGAGTTGACACAAGATGCAAATTATTGGTTAGGATTTTCTAGAGATTTTCAAAGTTGAGAACAAGAAAAATAAATAACTAGAAATTAGAGCTATAGATAACTAGAAAGCATTGATAATTAATCAATATAAAAGGCCTTGGTTAGGGGTGAGAATCAAAATTTCTATCCTTATTGTCTTCCCCAAGTGTGATGGTAAAGGCTCATTGCTCTCACTTAATTATCCTCTAATAAATGAAGGAAAGTCATGATAGGAATAAACACAATTCCCTACTTACAAGAATTAGAGGAGCAACAATATCCACTAACAACAAGTATTAACACCAGCACAATAATACCCAACAGCAGCGAAAAAATCACATAAACCAAAAATTAGAAACAAGCTAACACACCAGGATTTTTAACGTGGAAAATCTCCTCAATGAGAGAAGTAAAAATCACTGAGTCACCAAGACCAGGATATAGCTTCACTATGATGAAAAATAGGGTACAAGAGAGTCACAAATTACTGCACAAAACGTGCATACAACAAGCGAAACAAACCAAGCTTCAAAGCTCTCAAAACAAGAACAAGAAGATGAAAATACCACAAAAACAGAGCTACTATGCGTAGCCAATATCTCCAGCTACAAAAGTCTAATTGAAGATCCGAACGGTGAAATAAAAAAACCAGATGTGTAGAACATAATGTCCAAATTTGAGCTCGATCCAACGGTTAACAAATTTGAAGCGACCAATTTATAGAGACAGCTTTGTGTATGTGCGAAAATAACTCTCTCTAGTGTTTGGTGTTCTCTTGCAAAATGACCTCTCTCTCGCTCAACCCTAACTCACCTCAGCCACTACAACTATTCATGGGCTTGGATACTAGTATTTGGACTTTTTCTCCACATAGGAAGGGAGCCCAAAAATCCAACAAATCTCCCCCTCACGACTATGTGGAGGTAACCGCCAATCCGGCGATTAAGCAACAAACTTCAAACTTCCATCTTGGTAATGCCTTGGTCATCATATCAAAACCATTCTCATCAGTATGAACCTTTTCAAGTTCCAATAACTCATCATCCAAAACATCACGTATCCAATGATACCTCACATCAATATGTTTAGATCGAGAATGAAATGTAGAATTTTTACCAAGATGTATAGCACTTTGACTATCACAAAACAACACATACCTCTCTTGAGTAAACCCGAGTTCCTTCAAGAATTTCTTCATCCAAAGCATCTCCTTGCACACTTCGGTAATGGCAATAAACTCGACCTCGGTAGTAGACAAAGCAACACATTTTTGGAATCTAGATTGCCAAGACACAGCTCCACCCGCAAAGTTAATCAAGAAGCCTGAAATAGACCTTCTAAAATCAATATCTCCTGCCATGTCTGAGTCAGTGTAACCAACTAGAATAGGCTTATCACTTCCATAACACAACTTCATGTTAGAAGTACCACGAAGATATCTCATTATCCATTTTACAGCATTCCAATGCTCTCTTCCTGGGTTTGAAACAAAACGGCTAACACAACCAACAACATGAGCTATATCCGGTCTTGTGCACACTATAGCATACATTAAACTACCCACAGCTGATGAATATAGAACTTTTTCCATGTCTTTCTTCTCTTCATCACTTGATGGACTTTGCTTGCAACTCAATTTGAAGTGTGTAGCAAGAGGAGTACTAACGACCTTTGCTTTCTCCATTTGGAACCTGTGCAACATTGTCTCTATGTATTTTTCCTGTGACAACCAAAGTTTCTTCTCCTTTCTATCACGCTCGATTCTTATACCAAGAATCTCCTTTGCTGGCCCAAGGTCCTTCATTGCAAATGACATTGCAAGTTGCTTCTTCAACATATCAATCCTAGAAGCATTCTGACCGACAATAAGCATGTCATCAACATATATCAAAAGGATAATAAAATCATTATTAGCAAACTGTTTAACAAATACACAATGATCAGAAGTAGTCTTCTTGTAGCCTTGTTCTGCCATAACAGACTTGAACTTCTTGTACCATTGTCTTGGAGCTTGCTTCAAGCCATACAAGCTCTTCTTCAGTTTACAAACATGATCCCCTTTGTCTTTTACCATGAAACCTTCAGGTTGTTCCATGTAAATTTCATCCTTAAGATCACCATGAAGGAAAGCAGTTTTCACATCCATCTGCTCTATCTCTAAATCAAGACTTGCAGCCAAACTCAAAATAGTCCTAATAGAAGATCTTCTCACAACCGGTGAAAAAATTTTATTATAGTCAACTCCCTTTTTCTGCCTGTAGCCCTTGACCACCAATCTAGCCTTGTACCTTGGACACTGAGAATTTTCTTCATGCTTCAACCTATAAACCCATCTGTTCTGCAAAGCTTTCTTTCTTTTTGTCAACTTCACAAGCTCAAATGTTTGATTATCATACAAGAATTTCATTTCATCTTGCATTGCATCAAACCATTTCTTATTGTCGTCGCCTTCCATAGCTTTCGCATAGCATTCAGGTTCTCCCCCATCAGTTAAGGTCAGATATCCATTAGTAAATGTTACATACTCACTATAGGAATAAACACAATTTCCTACTTGCAAGAATTATAGGAGCAACAATATCCACTCACAACAAGTATTAACACCAGCACAATAATACCCAATAGCAGCAGAAAAATCACATAAACCAGAAATTAGAAACAAGCTAACACACCGGAGTTTTTAACGTGGAAAACCTCCTCAATGAGAGAAGTAAAAACCACGAGTCATCAAGACCAAGATATAGCTTCACTATGATAAAAAAAATAGGGTACAAGAGAGTCACAAATTACTGTACAAAACGTGCATACAACAAGTCAAACAACCCAAGCTTCAAAGCTTTCAAAACAAGAACAAAAAGATGAAAATACTAAAAAAATAGAGCTACTGTGTGTGGCCAATATCTCCAGCTACCGATATTTAATTGAAGATCCGAACGGTGAAATCCAAGAACCAGATGTGTAGAACACACTGTCTAAATTTGAGCTCGATCCAACGGTTAACGAATCTGCAGCAACCAATTTACAGAGATAGCTTTGTGTATGTGCGAAAATAAATTTCTCTCTTCTCTTCTCTCTAGTGTTTGGTGTTCTCTTGCAAAATGACCTCTCTCTCTCTCTCTCAACCCTAACTCACCTCAGCCACTTCAACTATTCATGGGCTTGGATACTAGCATTTGTGCTTTTTCTCCATATAGAAAGGGAGCCCAAAAACCCAACAAGTCAAGTGAACACAATTAACTTTAGCTCACAAGTCCTAGTCACTTCGTAGAGAAGAACTAGAGTTGGTGAGGTACAAACTAATTAGCAATCTTCAATTACCAATCAACACTTGAATATAACAATTCAAGTGGCTCCAATTACTCAACTTCAAACCAAGCAAGGAAATCTACTCCATGATCATGGATGACATTTCTTCAAACACTTGGTGAGCAAAGATAAAAACTAGAAAAATAACTCATTTCAAATTACTACAAACAATAATCAACAATAACAAAACAAGCAATAACAATAAATATGAAAATAACTCAATGCATTAACAAAATTTAAGAGTAACAAGATTTAAATATTAATTCAAGTAACCAAATTGAAAAGAGTACTAAGGAAATTAAAGAAGAAAACCCAAAAGGAAGTAATAGAAATGAAGGTAGCAACAGCTTCTCTCAAGGTCTAATAGAAATTAAACTAAGAAAACCAAAACCCTAGAGAGAAGTAGGAGTTTCTCTCACTAGAATTTCAAAAACTCAAAAACTAAGCTAAAGTGATGTGTGTCTGTCCCAGCTTCTTTTACAGCGTATTGTCTTCATTTTTGAGCTTGAAATTGGGCCAAAATTAGCCTAAAATTGCCCCCAACGTATTCCCTTTATTGCAGCATATGACGCTCGTCACGCGTACGCATCGGTGGGCTCTGTACTAGTCACGCATACACATCAGTCACGCGTACGCGTCATTGGACGACGTTCCTGGTCACGCGTACGCATCGCTTGGAAGATGGCTTGATTACGGGCACACGTTAGTCATGCGCGTGCGTCGGTTCCAACTCCTCAAATCTTCAAATTCTTGTGTTCCTTCCACTTTAGCATGCTTCCTCTCCATCTTCTATGCTATTCCTGCTTTATAAATCCTATAATCACTCAACAAACGTATTACGACATCGAATGATAATATGAGAGGATTTAGAAATTAGTAATTTAAAGGTCTAGGAAGCATGTTTTCAATCATAGCACAAAATTCGGAAAGAAACTTAAAAACATGCAATTTACATGAATAAGTGTGAGGATAAATTGACAAAATCTACTTGATTCAATACAAATTAAGTTATAAAATAGTGGTTTATAATAGAGTACATACACTGACTTAGCTAAGGAAAATGTGTATATGAGTATAGACAATTAAATCTTCTGCACATATATTTTGTAACTTCTTCTCATTCAATCAAGGAATGAGTTCCAAGATTCTTTTATTTAACAAATTGTTATGTTTTCATCCGAATCTCTTGTTGGTACACAGTTATATATCTTCATTTTTTATCTCATCTACGTGCAGTGCATGAAACTGAGTTGGTTAATTTCTGATTTTTCATAATTATTATTAACTAGTGCTATATACAAAATCATATGCATCTAAATTGAAGTCTGTCTTTTCTTATGAAGAACCGAAGTGCTAAAAGTTGAGAAATAAGTAAGTTATTGATTTGTCTAAAAAGGCAAACCATATCTTATAAGATTAATAAAAATGGTACGGTGTATGTTCAATCTTGAGGTATCTAATAATAAGATTGGTTTTAAGATTACTAATAAGAAATAAATTGGAGCTAGTCGTCCTATATAGTATGTGCTCGACAAGTTTATTTCTCTCTGTTAATTTCCTATTATAAGTGTATGACCAGAACACGTTCGCCGGATCAACAGCAATTTTAGAAGTTATGGAACCTATGCATCTCTCAGTGATCTTCAGATCCTCAGACCATGGCAGAAAAGAATTACAATTTTGGAGGACAATTATAGAATCCTTCCAGCAACAGAAGATTCCTGAGTTAAGGAACACTTCAATTTTAAAAACTAAGTTCCCCAAATCAATATCCTCAGTCATCTCAAGATATTCGGACGCATAGCGAGCTGCTACAACATTGTAAGCATTAAGAGTAATTGTCATTTCATAACAGAATTTCGCACATATTTCAAAGGCCTTAGGTCCTCCTGGGAAATCATCCAAGTAAATATCATCAGAATCCTCTTCACTAGCTTTCGACATCAACTTCTGTAATCGCTTGCTCTTTGACAATAGAGGAAACTGCATTTCAAACAGTTTCTATCTAAAACAATTAAATGAAATTGGCACAACTTTACTACGCAGGAAGCCATGGAATAGACATAAAGGGCCAACAAAAAGCCAAACTCCAAATAAAGTTAGTCATAACTTCTCTATCTATCTATGGAACCAATCAATTCACTGCTTCTTTCTTCTTACCTTGCTTGCTATGATTTCATTCATTTGTTGTAGGAAAAGGATAAAGCACTGATTTGCCAACCTGCTAGTAAATTCCTGCCAATCAATTTAGTGAGTATTATTCTGACTTTTTTATCTTGAAATTGCCATTCAAAACATAGATTTTCTTTTCTTTACTTTACTGAAATTGGTTAGAAGTCTCAATTTGATCTCGAACTTATTTAAATGACCTACTTAGTCACTAGCAAATGTTGAAGAGCTTCTTAATTCTTGACTATTAAGTTATTATTGAAAGTTCCAATAATAGCTTATAGTAACTATGTAAGAGTGACAGAGAGATAAATAGATAATACTATATGCATTTATATACTATTTTCTTTGGCAACGTGTCTACCATATTTAATGATAGAAATCCCAAATAATTTGTAAGCAGGATTAAACTTGATCCCTTGTGTAGGAATTTGTTTTCCTCCTCAGACCATGATATCTCATGTCCCTAAATAAAAAGGTGACAAAGCATGTATATATATATATTTCCTTTCTGTTATATGGAAAACAAAGACAAATAATTCCTCAAGAGGGGTCCTCCTTGGACCTTGATACTGGTTCTAGTTGTACTATGATTAGATGAGATTTTATGAAAGATGAAATGAGTTCCTTTTTTATCCATGATTATTTATTTATCCATGGTTGTGGTAGTATAATTTTAATTTATCTATCTACTGGGCTTTACACTTGTCACGGTTTTTTTATGGATATGGATATCATGCGACATCATTTGAGTAGACTTACCGATGTTACCCTGCTTCGTTTATTGAGAAGGTTAGCATTAACTTTATGCATCCCTTGCTAAGTTTTTCTTGCCAATTAAATATGAGATTTCAATTCTAAGGATCACCAATCAAATTGGCTTTTAACCTGTAACAGCTAATGCATAGAGTTTGTAGGTATCATATTCATAAATTTGTTATGAGCAATCAAATTAAATTTTATTACGTATGAGAATTTATTACGTTATGATAAATTGACACGTTATGATATTCATATCTAAGGATCACCAATCAAATTGACTCGTTATGATAAATTTATTAAGTATGAAAATACACATCATGATAAATTAAATACTATGGTATTACGAGTAAGTTTATGACTAAGTGAAACAGAGTTTGATTCCAACCGCTTGCCTTCTTCAAATTAAATTTTAGTTTTAGCACAGGGCTTGATTAGAACTATACTTTTTACATGCTCTAACACCAGAAAGCTCTCATGTGAGAAATAGAAGTGTTAGTGATATAAATCATTTACTGCTTGTTTCTTTCTGGTTGGAAAAGAGCTATAATATTGTATATTTGTATTAATGTCTTTGATTTTTAAAATTGGCTCTTTTAACTTTCTATTTTTAATTCTTTTGGTTATTGTTATTCTTTTTAATATTTGATATTTCATTATGGCTATTGACTTTTCTTTATTCAAGGAATCATTTTGGATATGGCCAAGTCACTTACTTTTCCATTTCCACTTTTGGCTACTACTCATCAACAACTTATTCATGGTACAAAAATTTTTGAAAACTAAACAGTGATTTTGATGATCCTTTTCATTAAGAACAACCTAGCTCTTTCAGCTCACATGATTCACCAAATTCACATTTTAGGGATCTCAAATGTTTCTTGTGGAGAAGATGATAGTACATCATTAATTAAGGTAAATTTCATGGACATCTGTTTCAGTAAATTTCAATTAAAAAGGTTAATTTTTAGTTTTCTTTTTTTTCCTAGATATATGTTTTATTTTCTTTAGATATTTCTTCATCATTTTCTTGATAGGTTTGGGAGAAAATTTAGGGAGTAAAAGTTTTAGATGCTGCAAATGAAGATTTATATATCTATATTGCATTGAACAAATGAAAATTTTGTTCCAAAAATTGATGGTCCTCACACGGGCTTCTCTTGGTTTGTGGGGTTCCCTGCCTGACAAGATTGCGCGGCTGCAGTCGTTGGAAATCGTTAATGTTAGTTCCAATTTTCTGTTGGTAACAAATTGGTTACTTTAGTCCTAAGGAACAATAGTTTCAGCTCTGGAATCCCTGTTGGATTAAGCTCATATTTTCAGCTTGAAGAATTCGATATTTCATCAAACACATTTATGGGGCCATTCCAGCCATCATTGCTGTCTTTTCCTTCCATTACCTATCTGAACATTTCTGTAAACAGATTAACAGGGAGCTTTTTGAGAATCTGTCTTGCAATACTCAACTTTATGTGGTGGATTTGTCTTCGAATATTTTGACATATAGCTTACCGAAATGCTTGATCTCGAATTCAAGTAATATGACTATAACATATGCTAGAAATTGTTTAGACACAAGGATATGGGTGAAGAAGGCAATGTACCAGCATATTTTACAATAATTGTAACAAAACAATTGAAATGGCATGCATCAATATCAATATTAAAAGTTCATCTAGGCCAAGATGCACAAGCACTGATTTATTTGACTAAACCATGTTCTTACCATATTCTATTGAAAGTTTAGTAGCATTCTTGTGCTTCAATATTTATGTATCTTCATGTGTTCTATCTCTCTAACTTTGTCATCCATTGTGTTTTTCACATATGCAGGTGGTTCACGAATCCCAACACTTTCGTACAGTTATACCAGCAAGTGCACTGGATCATCCAAGTAATACCTGAGCGAGTCAGGGTCGATCCCACAAGGATTGTGGTTTGAAGCAAGCTATGGTTTTCTTGCAGGTCTTAGTCAGACGAAATCAGAAGGTTGTTGGATATGAATTGTATTAGGATTATTGGAATCAATATTAGGAATATAGTTGAAGATTAGAGTTGCTTTGCCTTTCTGAATTAACTCTGGTATCATTGTCTTCTTTGCTTGTGAATGATCTCTTCTATGGCAGGCTGTATGTGATCAAAGCCATTGCCTGATGTCATTGATCTCCTCTACTCCAGATCAAATGCCATTGCCCGTGGTCATCCAATCTAAGAGAGGGTGAAGCTCTAGCAGTTCATTCTCTTGGCGATCCTACTCAAAACGCCACAGACAAAGTCGAATCTTCCGGATTAGAGAATGCTGCTTATTTGAATTCTAGCCTATACAACGGAGACCCTAATCTCCCCGAAAATTGGCTGAGCTAGTATCTCGAGAAGTCCCCAACGAAGTCGTGGATTAGCCGTATGTGAAATGTATAAACATAGCTGTTGGTTTGCGCTTTCCAGCCACATATTCACACGAACCCAAGTAGATGCGGGTGCTTGTCAGGCACGTTCGTCTTAGTATGATTAATAGGGCTGATTGTCACTGATGATCCTATTTACCATGCTGAAGGATGAATATACATCTTAGAAATAAATCAAGCACAGATCAAAGAAGAAATAGTAATACTTCTATTAATTCATAGGACTCAGCAGGTCTCCTCCCCTCAACCTAGGAGGTTTAGAAACTTATACTAATGTGAAATACAAAGTAAAACTCGAATATGGTATGTAAAGTTTGCGTGATGTCCCAATGATTATGTAAAATAACTCTTAAATACTAAATTAATGACTAGTAAGGGGGTAAAACAGTCTGTTTAGTGCTAAAATCCACTTCTGGGGCCCACTTGGTGAGTGTTTGGGATGAGCTTTGATGAGATCCACGTGCTATGAGGTCTCTAGGATGTGAAACGCTGGCTAGGGGATCCTCTTTGGGCGTTTGGACGCTAGTCTCTACTCTTTGGGCGCTGGACGCCAGGAATGGGGCAGGAGGCTGGCGTTGGACGCCAGTTTTGGGCCTTTTAATCTGAAGCAAAGTATGGACTATTATACATTACTGAAAAGCTCTAGAAGTAAACTTTCCATAGCCGTTAAGAACACTCCATTTGGATTTCTGTAACTCTATAAAAGCTCTTTCAAGTGCAAGGAAGTCAGATCTAGACAGCATCTGCAATGCTTTCTCTGTCTCTGAATCAGACTTTTGCTCCAACTCCTCAATTTCAGCCAGAAAATACCTAACATTGTACAAAAACACAAAAACTCATAATAGAATCCAAAAATGTGAATTTAACACCAAAACCTATAAAAACTTAATAAAAACTAAACAAAACATGCTAAAAACTGTATGAAAATGATGCCAAAAAGCGTATAAAATATTTGCTCATCACAACACCAAACTTAAACTGTTGCTTGTCCCTAAGCAACTAAAAACATAGTAGGATAAAAATAAAATTAAGATACAATAAATTTCAAAGTTTTCAATGAAGCTCAGTTACAATTAGATGAGCGGGACTTAGTAGCTTTTTGCTTCTGAATAGTTTTGGCATCTCACTATCTATTGAAACTTAGAATGGTTGGCATCTTTAGAAGCTTAGAATCCAGATGATATTATTGATTCTCCTAGTTTAGTTCTTTTTGATTCTTGAACACAACTTTTAGAGTCTTGGCCGTGACCCTAAGCACTTTGTTTTCCAGTATTAGCACCGGATACATAAATACCACAGACACTTTAACTAGGTGAACCTTTTCAGATTGTGATTCAGCTTTGCTAGAATCCCCAGATAGAGGTGTCGGGAGTTCTTAAGAACACTCTTTTTGCTTTGGATCACGACTTTAACTGCTCAGTCTCAAGCTTTTTACTTGACACCTTCACGCCACAAGCACATGGTTAAGGACAACTTTGTTTGAGCCGCTTAGGCCAGGATTTCATTCTTTTGGACCCTCCTATCCACTGATGCTCAAAGCCTTGGATCCTTTCACCCTTGCCTTTTGGTTTAAAGGGTTATTAACTTTTTCAATCAGCCCTCCTTTTCTTGCATTTTTGGGCAGTAATGAATTTTTCTGCTTTTTATTTTTTTTTCTTTTCGCAATTTTTTCTTTCTTTTTCGCATGCATTTAATTTTTTCCTTTTGCAACATGCTTTTTCTTTTTCTTTTTGCTGCTTTTTCTTGCTTCAAGAATCAATTTTTGAGATTTTTCAGATTACCAATAATATTTCACATTCATCATCATTCTTTCAAGAGCCAACATTCATAAATTTCAACTTCAAATATGCACTATTTAATCATACATTTAGAAAATAAAAGCAATGCCACCACATCAACATAATTAAACTATTCTTATTATAAACTTGAAATTCATGTATCTCTCAATTCTTTTCAATTAAATTTTTTCTTTTAAGCAAGGTGAGAGATATATGGAACATTTTATAGCCTTAAAACAAAAATGCAAATGATCATGCAACAAGAATAAGAGAACAAACAGTAAAACATAACAGAAGATAGAAAAATAACATAAGAAAAGGGGATTAAGAGAACGAATCCACCTTGATGATGATGGCTACTACTCCTCCTTGAGGATCCAATGTAATGCTTGAAGAATGTCACTCCTTTGTCTTTGTTGAGGCGGCTGCACAGGCTCATGTGCATGCTCTCTAGCTTACTCCATCCTCTTCTTGTTGGGGCAAATGCCTTTGCCTTCCTCTTCCTTGGGGTTTCACCAGTCTTTGGTACCATATTTAGGAGTAGTAGAAGTCAAAAAGCAAAGCTTTTGCAACACCAAATTTAAGAGTTTTGCTTGTCCTTGAGCAAATATGAACAATGGGGAAGAGTAGGGTAGAAGAAGGTGGGGTAGGTGGAGCTTCTATAGGACCTACTGGTCCTGAGAGGCTAGGAAATTCAGATTCTCTGCTTCTCTGCACTGGCGTTTGAACGCCCAGGGGCTGCTCCCTGGCTGGTGTTCAACGCCAACAATGCTGCCCATTTGGAGCGTTGGACGCCCAGCCAGAGCTCCCTGGCTGGCGTTCAACTTTTAATAACACTCCATCCAGAGTGTTCTATTTTCTTTGCTGAACAAATCTGTCTCTGTTCTAACTGTTGCATATGATTATGAACCTAAGAAATTAACTGAAAGAAAGACAAAATAAAGAAAAACAAAAATAAAATAAGAAAAATAATTAATTAAGGTTGGGTTGCCTCCCAACAAACACTTCTTTAATGTCATTAGCTTGACAAATAGCTCCTTTCAAGAAGGAAGATAGTCATAGAGGAATAAATTCTTACTCTTTACTGGGAGCTTCCTTCTTGCGTTCTCATGGATTAGCGTAATACGCTCAAAAGACAGGATTTTGTTCACTGTATGAGGCTGGGTTGGGCTTACAACAATAAGCTGGTGTCCCTTAGTACCATTTCCCTCTTCCATGGTGAATACAATGATTAGATAAGTGAACATTACCATTTTCCATGGTGAAAAGCCTTTAGTAGGGGTGTTTTTATTTTTCTAGGCCCTAGGTATCTTCCTTTTGGGACCTTCCTCCTTTGTGGATAGTGTACATCCCACACCAAACTTATGTTTGGTCTTAGGAGGAATTGAATTGGTTTCATCCCAGGGAGAAGGCTTGGATGCTGAAACCTTTAGGCAAGTGCCTCCCTTGTCAAGGGGTAATGGAGGGTCAAGAACCTTGAACACTATCCAGTCATTATGCAAGGTAATCCTTGTTTCCTCTTGGACTCCCAGCTTGTCCATTGCTATACTTGACCCAAGGTCACACAGAGTCTTCTCAAGGGTCATGGTGCCTATGGTGCAAGGAATCAGAAAGTGTCCAGGATCTGGAAGTTTCTGAGGTAGCTTCTGCTGAACCAAAGCATTGAGTTCTTTAGAAAGATATGGAGGTTCTTCCTCCAAAGGCTTTGTACCAAACAGTTTGGCATTCAACTTCATAAGAGCTCCAAGGTACCGAGCAATTTACTCTTCCCGAGTGTCTTCATCCTCATCCGAGGAGTGTTCATCAGAACTCATGCACTGTAGAAGTGCATGCAAAGGAACGTCTATGGTCACTATATGAGCCTTAGCTTCCTTTAGTTCTTGGATAGGCATTGCTTGAGTGGGAATTGACCACTCAAAGAGTATGCTTTCACTGGCATTCAATGCCAGCTCTGTTAGCTCTTTGGGCGTTGAACGCCCTTGCTATGCACCCTTACTGGCGTTAAACGCTAGTCCCTCTATCCTTTTGGGCATTGAACGCCCAGTAGGGGTATCCTTGCTGGCGTTTAACAACTGCTTCCCCTGGATGTGTGGGTGTTGAACTCCCAGTAAGGGTTCCTCACTGGCGTTCAGTGCCAGAATTCCTATCTGTTTGGGCGTTGAACGCCCAGCCAGTGCTCCCTGGCTGGCGTTCAATGCTAGCTTTGCTGCCAGGATGGGCGTTGAACGCCCAGTGAGGGCTTCCTCATTGGCGTTCAGTGCCAAACTTGCTGCCATTATGGGCGTTGAACGCCCAGTGAGGGCTTTCTCACTGGCATTTAATGCCTTCCCAGCCTCTCTAGATTTGGCCTCTGCCTCAATGGAAGGTATCCGATTTAAAATTAAGCCAAGATCATACAGGGCTTTGTCAAAAATGATCTTTTCAGTGGTCCATAGGATCTGAAAGCTCCCTGGATCTGGCATTTTTATTGGCAGCTCATGCTGAATTAGGACACTATACTTCTCAGTTAGTATCTCTATTTCATCTTCTCTTAAGTCCTTCTTTTCAAAAAGAGTGTCTTTTAGATAGGCCATATACGGGATCCTTTTTCCTAATACCTCTGTAAAAGAAATCTTGACTTGTAGCTCCTTAAGGGTTGCTGGGAAATGAGCTAACTGCTCATCTGCCAGTTCTTTCTGCACGCCATGGAAAGGTAGCTCTTGAGGCTCTCTCACCTCTGCAAGGGAGTGCTTAATGGCAGTCTCAGGATCCTTCTGATCCGTGATTGCCTTCAGTCCCTCAATAGCAAACTCCTGAGGTTCGGCCTCTTTGGTGAAGACTACTGTCTCACCTTCTTTCAAGGTCTCCTTCTCAGAGAGCATCGGGCTTTCTATGAGGGCCCTTTGGGGATGCACCACCTCAAACAACTTAGTAAGAGACATATTAACCTGCTCAGGTGTCCATCGGTCATTGGTGAGAATGTCTCATTGAGGGTAGTTTCCACTCATATCACTAGGAGCATTATAAACCTCAGTAGTGGGTGCAGTGATGCCAGGGCTTCTAGGCCAGTTTTACTGACTTTTTCTTTACTGTTTTAGGGTAGTTCCATGCATTTTCTTAGTGAATAAGGCAAGTTTTAGATGAAAATACACTTACACCTTGATTCAAGCAACTATTGTGAATTTTACATGATTTTATAAGGATTTTGCAAGGATTGAATGACAAATTGATGATGCATAATCCCATGACTTGTGCTAGAGCTTTGATGCACTTTATTTGCTTGATTTCAAGACAAAGGAAGCATGGAAGAACCACGTTAGTAGCCACGTTAATCTAGTTAACGTGACCACTAACGTGGAATGGGAATGAGCTTGCAACGTTAATGAGAAAAGTGATCACCAATAACGCCTCTGAAGCCATCATAAGCCCACGTCAATTGCCACGTTAACTAGGTTAACGTGGTAGTTAACGTGGAGATAAAGAGAGATCCAATATTAGTGGTAAACATGAACACCACTAACACTCCAAAAGTTGGCAATTAACCACGTTAAGAGTCACGTTAACTTGGTTAACGTGAACTCTAACTTGGAAGGGAGGAACAATGCCAACGTTAGTGACACTCACCTTTGTCACTAACGTTGGATCAAGCTAGCATTGTCCACGTTAGTGGTCACGTTAATACCACTAACGTGAAAGTTAACGTGGAGCTAAGATTGATGAGCCAACGTTAATGACAGTCACCTTTGTCACTAACGTTGGAGATGGCATTCACTACCACGTTAACCTAGTTAATGTGAACTCTAACGTAGAGAGTAGGGGCGTTTGAAGCGTTAGTGACAAAGGTAAGTGTCACTAACACTCTCGAAGATAGGCATGCCCACGTTAAGAGTCACGTTAGTTAAACTAACGTGAACTCTAACATGGGGAAAGAGGGGCACAAGGCAACGTTATTGGAAAAGGTGATTCCCAATAACGCTTGCGAAGGTTCATAAGGCAATGTTAGTGGGCACGTTAGTGCCACTAACGTTGAAGTTAACGTGGACTATATGGGGTTGGAACGTTAGTGAAAAAGGTGATTGCCACTAACGTTCTCAAACCCACAATTTCACTTAACATTAACATCACTAACGCCCATGCCTAACTCACACTTTTCTGCAAGCTGAGCCCACTAAAGATTGTAACTGCTTCAAGACTTGAAGAACTCACTAGAAGATCAAGAGGAGTAGTATATATAGGAGTAGTTTTGAACTATAGAGAAGCTTGGCACTTTGGAGAACTACCCTCTGTATATTTACTTTTTTGCAATTTTACTAGTGAAGGATGTATTCTTTTCGGCCATTTTCCATTCCTAGAGCTATGAACAACTAACCTCTTTCATTGGATTAGGGAGCTCTGTTGTAATTTGATGGATCAATTATAGTTTTCATTCTTCTTCTTCTTTCTTCTCTTTTGATTTACTAGAAAGCTTTCGATCTTAATTCAATTGGTTAGTTGTCTTGGAAAAGAAACTCTCCATAATTGGATCTCCTCTGAGCCTTGGAAAAGGGATGAGGAGATCATGCTAGAAATGCTTTCTCATGTTAGACCAAGGGCGGATATAGTGACATGTAATCTTCCCAACACTTTGATTTGGAAATACATGTGGTATAATCAGTGACCATACTTCATCTCTTCCCATGAGCAATTAAATCAAGAAATTGGACAATTGTTCAAGCTTAGAGAGATTTGATTCCCAAGGAATTGGGATCCAATCACTTAAGATTGCCAAGGAGATCAATAGATGCATTGATTGAGGAAGAGATGAAAATGAATTTGATCCAGAGAATGCAATATCTCCTAAGCCCAATGAATTCCCATTTCTGATCTTACCTATTCTCTTTACTTTCTGCCATTTATTTCCATGCTCATTTCCCCAAATTCCCATTTATGATTCTGCACTTTATTTTCTACTATTTACTTTGCCGCCATTTAATTTTCTGCAATTCTCAAACTATACTCTGTTTAGCTCAACTAGCATACTCTTCCAACTAAAGTTGCTAGGCCAATCAATCCCCGTGGGATTTGACCTCACTCTATTGTGAGTTTTTACTTGACGACAATTCGGTATACTTGCTGAAGGGAATTTGTTGAGAGACAAGTTTTTGTGCATCAAGTTTATGGTGCCGTTGCCGGGGATTGATTTTGTATCAACAATGATTAAGTTGGAAGTTCACTAGATTGAGCATTTTTTTTGTTTGTTGACGTTATCTAGCCATTTACCTTCAGTTTATTTAGTTTCTTCCTCATCCTATACCCTCTCTGTTTTCTTTCTTTCTTTGTTTTGATTTACAATTTTGCTCACTAACCCACTAACTGTTTGATAATTTGCATCACTCACACTAACAATTACTCTAACAAGAATAATCTCTTCATTTTATCTCTTGCTGTGTGCTTTGTTAGTTGTATGACAGGGAGAAGAGGCGGAGCTTCAACTTCCTTTGATTCAGAACTTGAGAGGACCCTCCATAGATCAAGGAGGGAAGCAAGAGGGAAAATAGTTATTGGTGCTGAGGAAGAGGAAGAGTATTTTGAAACAAACATGGAGGAGAATTTGGAAAACAATCATGAAGGAGAAGCTCACAACCATGCTAGAGAAGGCCCTGTAAATCATGCTGGGCAAGAAGGGAGAGTTCTAGGCTCCTATATCAATCCAAATCCAGGAAATTGTGAAAGTAGCATCCAAAAGCCCACCATACATGCCAACAATTTTGAATTAAAACCCCAGCTCATCACCCTTGTTCAGAACAACTGCTCATTTGGAGGAAGTGCCCAAGAAGACCCCAATCAACATCTAACCACTTTCCTGCGAATATGTGACACTGTGAAGTCTAATGGAGTCCACCCGGATGTCTATAGGCTGCTTTTATTCCCTTTTTCATTCAAGGACAAAGCATCCAAGTGGTTGGAGTCCTTCCCAAAGGAGAGCTTAACAAATTAGGAAGATGTGGTGAATAAATTTTTAGCAAGATTCTACCCTCCTCAAAGAATTAACAGGCTGAGAGCTGAGGTGCAAACTTTCAGGCAATAAGATGGTGAAACTCTCTATGAGGCACGGGAGAGGTTCAAGGACTTAACAAGAAGATGCCCACCGGACATGTTCAATGAATAGGTTCAACTTCAGATTTTCTACGAAGGTCTCTCTTATGAGTCAAAGAAGGTTGTAGACCATTCCTCAGGGGGCTCTCTAAACAAGAAGAAAACCATTAAAGAAGCCATAGATGTCATTGAGATGGTAGCTGAGAATGACTACTTCTATGCCTCTAAAAGAAGCAACACTCGAGGAGTAATGGAGCTGAATCACATGGATGCATTGCTGGCTCAAAATAAGATGATCACCAAGCAGCTAGCAGATCTCACTAAGAAGGTGGAAGAAAATTAAGTTGCAGCAGTCATCACCTCATCACCAGCTCAAGAAGGAGTGAATATAGTAGAAGAGGCTGACTGGGAACAAGCCAACTATGTTGGAAACTCACCTAGACAAATCCATGATCCATACGCCAAAACTTACAATTCTAGATGGAAAAATTACCCCAATTTTGGATAGGGGAATCAACAAGACCAGAGACATCACAACCACAATCCCAACAATAATGTAACTCACCAACATCCCTTATAGAGATCCTATCAACAACCACCTAATCTCAACTCACCATCACTAACCGAGGATAGACTCTCCAAGATTGAGACTCTACTTGAAAGCATATGTAAGGAAATTCAAGATAGTAAAGTTTTCCAGGAAGAAGTGCGATCCAATATGCAAAATCAAGATGCTGCCATCAAAAAACTTGAAACACAAATTGGTTACCTGTTCAAGCAAACCCCTGGTTACATTACTCACAGCAACACCAATTCAACTTCAAAGGAGGAGTGTCAAGCTATCACCCTCAGAAGTGGGAGGAAATTGAGAGAAACCCACAAGAAACCGCCAAAGAAGAACTCGGATAAAGAAGAAAGGGGACAAGAGGAAACGCAAGTCACCACTCCTAAGTCACACCAAGAAGGAGAAGTGCTGAAACCATGCTTCAAAAGCCCCATATCCCCAGCAATTAAAGAAGAAGGGAGAGGACAATCAATTCTCAAGATTCTTGGAAATCTTCAAGAAACTACAAATCAACATACCCTTTGCTGAAGCAATAGAGCAAATGCCACTCTACGCCAAGTTCTTGAAGGAGTTGATGACCAAGAAGAGAAGCTGGAAGAACAATAAGATTGTGATACTCACCGAAGAATGCAGTGCCATCATCCAGCATAAATTGCCCCAGAAATTGAAGGATCTTGGGAGCTTCCAAATCTCTTGTATCATAGGGGAAATCACAGTAGAGAAGGCTTTATGTGATCTAGGAGCTAGCATAAATCTGATGTCCCTAGTAATGATGCGGAAAATGAGGATTGAGGAAGCCAAACCAACAAGAATGGCCCTGCAACTAGCAGATAGATCATTCAAGTTTCCCCACAGAATAGTAGAAGACTTGTTGGTGAAGGTGGGAGACTTCATCTTTCCAGCAAACTTCGTAGTATTAGACATGGAGGAAGGAGCTAAGACTTTCATCATTCTGAGAAGACCATTTTTAGCCACTGTGGAAGCCATTATTGATGTACAAAAGGGTGAACTTGTCCTTAGATTACATGAGGAGAAAATGATATTCAATGTGTTCAAGGCTATGAGTTACCCATAAGACTCATTGGGAGAATGTATGAGGTTGGACTCGGTGGATGCCGTGGTGCAAGAACTTCTTGAAGAAGAACTTGAGGAGTTAACAGAAGAAGAAAAATTAGCATCAAGCGAAGAAGCTGCAACAGCTGAAATGCATGTTCAAGAAGGGAAGGATGAAAGAAAAGAAGCACCCAAACTTGAGCTAAAGGCACTGCCGCCCACTCTCAAGTATGCATACTTAGGAGAAAATAAAAGCTATCTAGTGATTATAAACTCAGCCCTAAGCCGAGAATAAGAGAAAAAGTTGCTTCAAGTCTTACAAAAGCATAAAGATGCCATTGGTTGGACACTTGCTAGCTTGAAGGGAATCAGTTCGGCCATATGCATGCATAAGATACTGCTGAAAGATGATGCCAAACCCTCCAGTCAGCCCCAAAGGAGGTTAAACCCAGTTATGAAGGAAGTGGTACAGAAAGAAGTCATGAAGCTATGGTAGGGAGGAGTAATCTACCCAATTTCAGATAGCCCATGGGTCAGTTCAGTCCAAGTGGTACCCAAGAAAGGAGGAATCAATGTAGTACCCAACGAAAGAAATGAGCTAATCCCTACAAGAACTGTCACAGGATGGAGGATGTGTATTGATTACAGAAAGCTCAATGAAGCCACAAGAAAAGACCATTTCCCACTTCCCTTCATGGATCAGATGCTGGAAAGACTTGCAAGACATGCATATTATTGCTTTCTAGATGGTTATTCAGGATATAACCAAATAGTGGATGATCCAAGAGACCAGGAGAAAACATCATTCACTTGCCCATATGGAGTGTTCGCCTACAGGCGCATGCCATTTGGGCTATGTAATGCACCTGCAACTTTTCAACGCTGCATGCTTTCCATCTTCTCAGATATGATAGAGAAGTTCATTGAAGTTTTCATGGATGACTTTTCAGTATTCGGAGACTCCTTTCCTAATTGCCTAAACCATCTTGCCTTGGTATTAAAAAGATGTCAAGAGACCAACTTGGTATTGAATTGGGAAAAATGTCACTTCATGGTGACAGATGGAATAGTCCTTGGCCATAAAGTTTCTAACCAAGGCATTGAGGTAGACAGAGCTAAGGTGGAGCTAATTAAAAAATTACCTCCACCAAGTGATGTCAAGGCAATTAGGAGCTTTTTGGGGCATGCTGGCTTCTATAGAAGGTTTATTAAAGATTTTTCAAAGATAGCCAAGCCCTTAAGTAATCTCCTGATGTCTGATACACCATTTATCTTTGATGAAAAGTGCATGCTAGCATTTGAAAACTTGAAAAAGAGGCTATCCTTAGCTCCTATCATCACCCCACCTGATTGGAATTTACCATTCGAACTGATGTGTGATGCATCCGATTTCGCAATTAGGGCAGTGTTAGGACAGAGAAAAGAAAATTTGGTGCATGTCATATATTATGCCAGCAAGGTCCTTAATGAGACTCAACGAAATTATACCACCACCGAAAATGAGGTGCTGGCAATAGTTTTTGCATTTGACAAATTTAGATCCTACCTCATTGACTCTAAAGTTATTGTTTTCACTGATCACACAGCACTCAAATATCTATTTGCCAAACAGGAATCGAAACCAAGACTAATCAGATGGATCTTATTATTGCAGGAATTCAACATCGAGATTAGAGATAAAAAGGGTGTGGAGAACAAGGTAGCAGATCATCTATCCAGAATCCCTTGTGAGAAGGATGCTACACATGATACAAGTATAAATGAGTTTTTCCCAGATGAATAGTTAATTTTGGTTCACAAAGCACCCTGGTTTGCAGATATTGCCAATTTTAAAGCAGCCGGTGACTTACCCCCTGGGATCAATAAACATCAAAGAAGAAAACTCATCAATGATGCTAAGTATTTCATTTGGGATGAACCCTATCTCTTCAAGAAATGCTCAGATGGAATCCTTAAGAGGTGCATTTCAGAAGAAGAAGGACGAGAGGACATGTGGAGTTGTCATAGTGCTAGCTATGGAGGTCATTTTGGAGGAGAAAGAACTGCCGCAAAAGTACTGCAATGTGGGTTCTTCTGGCCCACTATCTTCAAGGATGCTAAGGAATTGGTGAGAAGCTGCAATGAATGCCAAAGGGCTGGCAATCTACCCAAGAGAAATGAGATGCCACAGCAATACATTCTAGAGCTTGAACTGTTCGATGTATGGGGGATCGACTTCATGGGACCATTCCCACCCTCATATTCGAACAAGTATATCTTGGTGGCAGTGGACTATGTATCTAAATGGGTGGAGGCCGTGGTAACCCCAACAGATGACAACAAGGTGATCATAAACTTTCTTAGAAAAAATATCTTCACCAGATTTGGAGTCTCACGAGCCCTCATCAGTGATGGAGGGAGTTATTTCTGCAATAGACCATTGGAGACCCTACTCCTAAAATGTGGGGTGAAGCATAAGGTTGCCACACCTTATCACCCCCAAACAAGTGGGCAAACCGAGATATCCAACAGAGAGTTAAAAAGAATCTTGGAGAAGACTGTGGGGACATCAAGAAAGGACTGGGCGAAGAAGCTAGATGATGCTCTTTGGACATACAGAACAGCCTTCAAAACACCAATTGGAATGTCTCCATATCAACTGGTATACGGAAAGGTCTGTCACTTGCCATTAGAGCTGGAGCACAAAGCCTCTTGGGCCCTTAAAATACTGAACCTGGATAGCACAGCTGCTAGTGAAAAGAGGATATTGCAGCTGTAAAAATTGGAAGAGTTTAGTTCTCAAGCCTATGAAAATACCAATATCTATAAGGAAAAAGCAAAAGGGAAACATGATCTCAACCTGGCACCAAGAAGTTTCGAAGAAGGACAATATGTGCTTCTCTACAACTCCAGACTAAAACTCTTTCCTGGGAAACTCAAATCAGGATGGTCGGGGCCCTTTCTAGTTACAAAAGTCTCACCTTATGGACACATAGAAATCATGGAAGAAGGCTCAAAGAGGAAATTCACTGTGAATGGACAAAGACTCAAACACTACTTGGGCAGCATGGGGGAAGCCCCCAAACAGAAGTATAACCTCAACTAAGGAAGGAATCATCGAGCTAGCAACGCTAAAAAAGCGCTTTGTTGGGAGGCAACCCAACCTGAGGTAATTCTCTTTTCATAAGTTTCTCAATAAAAACTTCAAGTTGAGTTCTCTGTAGTGTGAGGAGCTAAGTTTGGTGTTACACACCAGAATAATTCAAGGGTGAATATAGGACTCTAAGTTTGGTGTTTCACCAAAAACTTCAGCTGAAGAGTGCATTGCAACCCTTCAGTGATAAAGCATTGCTCTAGCAACCAGAGAACTCACTTGACAAAGGTCTAACCTCTAATGCATAGTCTGTCTTTTTTTTTAGCTCATAGTTGTTTCTTAATAAAAAGCACATAAGGTTTCTGCATGTATTCAATTTGCTGAATTAGGCAAGGAACTAAGTTTGGTGTTCACACACCGAATTAAGTTCAGAAATTCACAAGCACACATGCATGCTAACTATTTTCCAAGTGTTTGGGGAACAAGCAACTTCCAATAGTGTTACAGGAATTCAATCAATCTCAGGGAATAATCATACCTCATCATCCAAGGAAATAGACAAGAATGCAAATGCTAGGATGAGAATGCCAAGGAAGACATCATGAGGTTGTATCAAACTGTCTCGAAGTGCAGTACTTTAATTGAAAAATGATTGAATGTTATCCTAGAAACCTTCATATTCTGCTTGTTCCTCTTTATTCATATCCAAGTGTGCTAGTCTAATGTCCCTTCTGCATTTTCACCTTTCTTACTTGTATGCTTGTCCTTTAAGTTAATAAAAAAAAAGATGTTATAAAAAGAACAAGAGTGGAGTTATTTTGTGAAGTGAATTCTGAATGTTTATGGTAGGATGATTAATTAGCTAAGTTGGTTCACCAACAAGGTAGGAGGGCAACTATTTATCCTGAATCCTATGCTTGAAACACATCCTATGAGACTAACCAAATAATAAGATCCCAATAAGAAAAGAGAAAGAGCAATAAAAGTTGAAACGGAAAGAAAAACAATAAGAAACAATGCTAGGGACCAAGGGTTTGAAGATTGAGGCATGTGTCTGTGGTGTTCATGTGCAAAGGATATGCTTGGATGAATAAGCTCTTAGGGGTGCCTTATCACTTGGTAACTTAGATTAACTAATCCGGGATTATCAGCTGAAAGTCCACTATCAAGAGTGACCTTTGCTACAGAACACTTAGTAACCCAAAGAGGTGCTGGACACCAAGGTCTCAAGAAAGAAAAATAACAAACCATGTGCCTGTGGTGTGTATGTATGGGGGAAAGAGACTTGAAGGAGTAAGTCCTTAGGGGTGTCTTAACACCTAGCACCTTGAACCAACTGGTTCGGGAGTATTGGCTGAAAGCTTATCATAAAGAGTCGCCCTCTTACAGAGCACTTAGCCTAAAAAGGAATGCAATAAACCTTGGAAAAGAAGGAAGGATCAACAACTAGGAAGTCTCAAAGGATGCAATCAAGAGAGTGATCAAGGGCAGGATAAAGGCCTGAAACCCAATAAAGGAATGAACCTAAGTTGCTATGCATGAAACCTCCATAAACCAGGAATTTTACTTTTATATTGATCATCTTGCTCCTTTCATTCATTCTTCCTATGTTTTAGTACTTGCTTAGGGACAAGCAAGCTTTAAGTTTGGTGTTGTGATACCAGGGCATCTAGGCCAGTTTCACTGACCTTTTCTTTACTGTTTTAGGGTAGTTTCATGCATTTTCTTAGTGAATAAGGCAAGTTTTGGATGAAAATACACTTACACCTTGATTCAAGCAACTATTGTGAATTTTACATGATTTCATAAGGATTTTGCAAGGATTGAATGACAAATTGATGATGCATAATCTCATGACTTGGGCTAGAGCTTTGATGCACTTTATTTGCTTGATTTCAGGACAAAGGAAGCATGGAAGAACCACGTTAGTAGCCACGTTAATCTAGTTAACGTGATCACTAACGTGGAATGGGAATGAGCTTGCAACGTTAATGAGAAAAGTGATCACCAATAACGCCTACAAAGCCATCATAAGCCCATGTTAATTGCCACGTTAACTAGGTTAACGTGGAGATAAAGAGAGCTCCAGCGTTAGTGGTAAACGTGAACACCACTAACGCTCCAAAAGTTGGCAATTAGCCACGTTAAGAGTCACGTTAACTTAGTTAACGTGAACTCTAACGTGGAAGGGAGGAACAATGCCAACATTAGTGACACTCACCTTTGTCACTAACATTGGATCAAGCTAGCATTGCCCACGTTAGTGGTCACGTTAAGACCATTAACATGAAAGTTAACGTGGAGCTAAGATTGATGAGCCAACGTTAGTGACACTCACCTTTGTCACTAACGTTGGAGATGGCATTCACTACCACGTTAGTGGCCACGTTAACCTAGTTAACGAGAACTCTAACATGGAGAGTAGGGGCGTTTGGAGCGTTAGTGACAAAGGTAAGTGTTACTAACGCTCTCAAAGATAGGCATGCCCACGTTAAGAGTCACGTTAGTTAAACTAACGTGAACTCTAACGTAGGGAAAGAGGGGCATAAGGCAACGTTATTGGAAAAGGTGATTCCCAATAACGCTTGCGAAGGTTCATAAGGCAACGTTAGTGGTCACATTAGTGACACTAACGTTGAAGTTAACGTGCACTATATGGGATTGGAACGTTAGTGAAAAAGGTGATTACCACTAACGTTCTCGAACCCACAATTTCACTTAACGTTAACATCACTAACGCCCATGCCTAACTCACACTTTTCTGCAAGCTAAGCCCACTAAAGATTATAACTGCTTCAACTCAAGATCTAAGGCCCACATCCAAGACTTGAAGAACTCATTAAAAGATCAAGAGGAGTAGTATATATAGGAGTAGTTTTGAACTATAGAGAAGTTTGGCACTTTGGAGAACTACCCTCTATATATTTACTTTTCTGCAATTTTACTAGTGAAGGATGTATTCTTTTTTGCCATTTTCCATTCCCAGAGCTATGAACAACTAAACCCCTTTCATTGGGTTAGGGAGCTCTGTTGTAATTTGATGGATCAATTATAGTTTTCATTCATTCTTCTTCTTTCTTCTCTTTTGATTTACTAGAAAGCTTTCGATCTTAATTCAATTGGTTGGTTGTTTTGGAAAAGAAACTCTCCATAATTAGATCTCCTCTAAGCCTTGAAAAAGGGATGAGGAGATCATGCTAGAAATGCTTTCTCATGTTGGACCAAATTGGGGTCTGGGCGGATATAGTGACATGTAATCCTCCCAACACTTTGATTTGAAAATACATGTGGTATAATCAGTGGCCATACTTCATCTCTTCCCATGACCAATTAAATCAAGGAATTGGGCAATTGTTCAAGCTTAGAGAGATTGGATTGCCAAGGAATTGGGATCCAATCACTTAAGATTGCCAAGGAGATCAATAGATGCATTGATTGAGGAAGAGATGAAAATGAATTTGATCCGGAGAATGCAACATCTCCTAAGCCCAATGAATTCCCATTTCTGATCTTACCTATTCTCTTTACTTTCTGCCATTTATTTCCATGCTCATTTCTCCAAATTCTCATTTAAGATTCTGCACTTCATTTTCTGCTATTTACTTTCCCACCATTTAATTTTCTGCAATTCTCAAACTATACTCTGTTTAGCTCAACTAGCATACTCTTCCAACTAAAGTTGCTTGACCAATCAATCCCTGTGGGATTCGACCTCACTCTATTGTGAGTTTTTACTTACAATTCGGTATACTTGCTGAAGGGAAATTTGTTGAGAGACAAGTTTTCATGCATCATGCAGCTACAGGCTCCATATTCAGAACTTCTGTCCTAACTGGAGTCTCCTCACAGGAGTATAAGTGCTGGTTATTGGCAGCTATCTCAATGAGCTTATCTATCTCTTCATGTGTCTCTATAAAGAATAGAGGACTATTTGCAAAGTGATTTACTGTCTTCTTGGCTATCTCAGAGATTGCTTTATAGAAGATCATTGTCTTGCCCCATCCTGAGAACACATAGGGAGGGCAATTTTTGAACATCAGCTTGTACCTCTCCCAAGTATCATGGAGAGACTCACTCTCCTTCTGCCTGAAGGTCTGAACATCTGTTACTAGTTTCGTTAGTCTCTGTGAGGGAGAGAACTAGTTCAGGAAATTGTTAACAACCTTATCCCAGGTGTTCAGAACTTCTTTAAGTTCCATATGCCACCATTCATTTGCTTGAGCATTCAAAGCAAATGGGAAGAGTTTTAGTCTGGAAACTTCAGGGTTTACTCCATTGGCCTCTACAGTGTCATAGAACTGCAGAAAGTCAGAGAGGAACTTATTTGGATCTTCTTGTGGAAGTCCATGAAACTGGCATTTTTGCCTTAATAGCAGGATCTGGTCTAGGTTGACTTTAAAGTCATCTGGGTCAATCAAAATATTAAATAAATAAGAACCTTGAGGTCTCCTAATTGGAATATTCCTTTTTAGATCCATAGTGATTTTAGTATTCCTGCATACATAAACAGCAAAAAGAAAACAATACAAAAAAATGGGAGCTCTATATCAAAGAATAGAGAACTCCCGGTGAGATGTGATCAAGAAAGGAAAGAAGAATAAAGATAGAAGAAGGAGAAGAAGAAAGAAGAGACTAATTCGAATAAATAGAAGTAAAAAAGAGAAGAATTAGAAGTATAAGAGATTAATAAGAATTAATATATTATTTATTTATTTATTTATTTATTTTATTTATTAATTAATTTCGAAAATTAAGGTTAATAAATTAAAAAGATTTAAAATTTAAATGTGACATTTTTGAAAATAGAAGAGAGAGAGAGATAAGAGAATTTTTGAAAATTATAAGAGAGAAGAATTAGTTAGGAAGTTTTGAAAAAAAAGAGAAAGAAGAGAAGTGGTTAAGAAAATATTTGAATTTAAAATAAGATAAGAGATAAGATAAGAAAAGATTTGAAACTAAAATTTGAAATTAGAAAAAGATAAGAAAAGATAAGATGAGAAATTAAAAAGATTTAAAAAAGATTTAATTTTAAAATTTAAAGTTTGAAATTTGGATTTTTAAATTTTGAATTTTGAAAAAGATAAGATAAGATTTTTGAAAAAAATAAGATTTTTTATTTTGAAAAGATTTGTTTTTGAAAATTTAAAACTACGATAACATAAAATGAAAAATTAAAAATCAAAATCTGAATTTTTAGTTTAAAAATTTTCGAAAACTAATGAAAACTAAAAATAGAAAAAATATTTTTTATTTTTAAATTTAATGAGGAGAGAGAGAAACAAGCAAAAGACACAACACTTAAAATTTTTTGATCTAATGTCCCAAGTTTTTGAAAATTTTAGGAGAAAAACACCAAGGGACACTAAACTTAAAAATTTTAAGATCAAAACATAAAGACAAATAAGAACACTTTGAAGATTGACAAGAACACTAAGAACAAGACTCAAGAAATTCAAAGAACACAAGAACATAAAAAGGACTCCAAACTTCAAATTTTTGGAAAATCAAAACACAATTTTCAAAAATAAAAAAAAAAATAACAAGACACCAAACTTAAAGATTTGATACAAGAATTAAATAAAAAAACTATTTTTGAAAGTTTTTTTGAAAGAAAAACTCAAAAGGAACGAAAATTACCAAGAACAAAAACAGAAAGACTTAAACTAAGAACAAAGATTGATAAAGAAAGCTAAGGATACTTGAAAATAAACTGTATGAAAAAGGTTTTTGAAAAAAAGTTTTAAAATTTTTGAAAAAGAAAACAGAAAATAGGTAAGACCCAAACCAAGAACAAATATTAAACAAAGAAAAGAAAAATATTTTTTTTTGAAAAAGGTTTTGATTTTTTCGAAAAAGAGAAGAAGAAAACAAAAATTAAAAGACTCAAATAAAATAAAATAAAAATTACCTAATCTAGGGAGCAAGACAATCCGTCAATTTGTCCAAACTCAACAATCCCCGACAGCGGCGCCAAAAACTTCGTGCACGACTCCCCACACTTTCGTACAGCTGTACCAACAAGTGCACTAGGTCGTCCAAGTAATACCTGAGCGAGTCAGGATCGGTCCCACGAGGATTGTGGTTTGAAGCAAGCTATGGTTATCTTGCAGGTCTTAGTAAGGCAAAATCAGAAGGTTGTTGGATACAAAATTGTATTAGGATTATTGGAATCAGTAAAAAGAATATAGTTGAAGATTAGAGTTGATTTGCCTTTCTGAATTAACTTTGATATCACTGTCTTCTTTGCTTGTGAATGATCTCTTCTATGGCAGGCTGTATGTGATCAAAGCCATTACCCGTGGTCATTGATCTCCTCTGCTCCAAATCAAATGTCGTTTTTCGTGGTCATCCAATCTGACATCTAGCAGTTCATTCTCTTAGCAATCCTACTTAAAATGTCACAGACAAGGTCGAATCTTCCGGATCAGAGAATGCTGCTTCTTTGAATTCTAGCCTATACCACGGAGACCCTAATCTCTCCAAAAATCGGCTGAATTGGTGTCTCGAGAAGTCTCCAACGAAGTCGTGGATTAGCCGTCTGAGAGATGTATAAATATAGCTGTTGGTTTATGCTTTCCGGCCACGTATTCACAGGAACCCAGGTAGACGCGGGTATTTGTCAGGCACGTTCGTCTTAGTATGATGAACAAAGCTGATTGTCACTGATCATCCTATTCACTATGTTGAAGAACAAATATACATCTGATAAACCACTATTTTATGATAAATCTTGTGCTTAGATTGAATGCTTTTATCAACTCTTCACCTTACTTATTCATATGAATTTGCATGGTTTTACAATTCCTTCCTTAGGATATGACATATGAGAAAACATGTTTCCTATGCTTTAAAATAATCAAATTTAATTATCCTTTATTACCATTCGATGCCGTGATTTGTGTGTTGAGTACTTTCAGTTTTTATAGGGCAGGAATGACTTAAAGGATGGAAACGAAACATACAAAAATGGAAGGAAAGTACAAATTGGAGTTTTGGAGAAACTGGCAGCGATGCGTCAGCATGGACGACGCGAACGCGTGCTTAGCGCAAAAGAGAATCAACGCGAGCGCATGGATGACGCGAACGCGTGACCTGCAAAACACAACTAACGCGGACGCATGATTGACGCGACTGCGTGGAAGAGCAAAACTCCAGATGACGCGACCGCGTGACCCACGCGGACGAGTGACGTGCGCGATCTACAGAATTTGCAGAAGTCGGCCCCAGCAACTTCTGGGCCCTTTTTTCGTCCAGATCCAAGCCCAGAGAACACAAATTAAAGGATTATAAATGGAGGAATCCATCCATTCATGAGGAGACACTAGATACATCATACAACATACATTTATACATAGTTTTAGGATTTAGATGTAGTTTTTAGAGAGAGAGGTTCTATCCTCTCTCTTAGGATTAGGATTAGGACTCCTCTTAAAGGACTTAGGAATATTTTCATCTTCTTCAATTACAGGTTCAATGTTCCTTTTATTTCTCTTTTCAATCTAATTTATGAAACTTGTCCATGTTTGAATTGATATCTTCGTTTAATATAATTTGAGGTATTTCAGACTCATGATTGCTTTCTTCTATTTATTATATAAATAATTTAGATTTCCCCTTTTGACTTTGGTTGATTAATTGGTAACTCTTGAGTTGTCAAACTTATCGTGATTGATAATTGTTATCTTTGCTGATTAATTTAGATTTCTATAACTCTAGTCTTTCCTTGAAGAGTTGACTAGGACTTTAGGTGTTAAATTAGTTTGTCCACTTAACTGACCTTCATAGTTAGAGGTTGACTAAGTGGTAGCAGAAATATAATTCTCATCACCATTGATAAGGATAACTAGGATAGGACTTTCAATTTTCATACCTTGCCAAGAGATTTCTTAGTTATTAATTTTCCTGCAATCCATTTCTCTTGTTCAAAACCTTTTCAAACCCCAAAAATACTATTTTCCATAACCAATAGTAAAACATATTTCCCTGCAATTCCTTGAGAAGACGACCTGAGGTTTGAATACTTCGGTTTATAAATTTTATTGGGTTTGTTACTTGTGACAACCAAAACTTTTGTAAGAAAGGAATTCTTGTCGGTCTAGAAGCTATACTTACAACGGGGAATTTATTTGTGAAAATTCTAGATCGCGCGAGAATTTCATTCTTCAAAATGGCGCCGTTGCCGGGAAATTGCAAACTTGTGCCTTATTATTGGTTATTGTAAATATTTTTCTTTTACTTGTTTATTTGTTTTTATTTTCCCTTCTTGTCTTTGATAGCTACTATGAATTCTCACCCCTCTCGCTTTGAGTTTAGTTCTAATTTTGTTGAAAGGAATGAAGCTATAACAGGACTATGCATCAAGGTCTAAGCAATCAAAGATGGATGGAGCCAAGAGGATCTGATCACCCCTTTAAGCAACAACACCCTCCTAGATATCATGGACAAGGACCATTCTACAATGCATACCAAGCTGATAGATATGGTGGATCCCTTGTAGCTACCAACAAGCCCCACCCTATGCTTAGAGACCATCCTCTCAACATAGCTTCAAACCACCACACTCATAAGCTTCTTTTCGCCTTTCGCCACCGTATGATCCTTATCCGCCCCAACGCCAATCCAATTACTCCCAAAAACCACCACTCCCCTATGCACCATGTCCATATCCATCAAGCCAAGAATCACAGGTTCGCTTCGAAGAATCAGTAGACCAATTTCATACAACCCTTCATCAACTGAAGCAAGCAATAAATCAATTATCTTTCAGACGTTCGGACACTCAACAAACTCCCATGGCTTCATGTGGAGAATCTAATGAAGAACGTAGCATGAAGGAGACACTAGAAACTCTATTGGATAGTATAGAGCATAACATCATACTAGAACAAGTAGAGGAAGCTGTCATTATAGAAGAAGAAAAGTTGGTTGAAGATTTAGGAGATGCCGAACCTCCGTAGGAATCCAGAGTTGTGGAGAATTCCGTCAAGGATGTTACAATTGACGCTAAAGAGGATTTTGCACAGCCTCCAATGCAGGAATCTTATGAAGAACTGGACGGAATAACCCAAGACACAAGTTTTCTTGAGGATGAAAATCACGAGTCAAGTTCTCCTAGTAATGGACTTGCATCTGCAAGTGAATTCTGCGAGATAAAAGAATCTTTCCCAAGTGAATACGAAGATGATGCATAGGTAGACTTTTCTTAACCTCCTAATTATGACTCAAGTGATGAGAAAGATATCGAAGACTTTGATCAAGACCTGGCTGAATTTGAAGAATTTTGCAAAGAAGTGGAGGAATTCATAGAAGACCACAAGGGAGTAGAGCTTACAGAACCACTAGAAACACCTATCCCAAGGCCATTACCGCCCAATACAAACTTCAAGTGGGTAAAATCCTTAACTTTCATCTTTACTTTTCCACTTGAATATGGTTTACTTGAGACAGATGGCCAGCTTAGAGCTCTCTGCGGCTTTAAGAGCAAAAGGGAAATGACTCGCACTCAGCGCTGGTATGCAAGATTCAATGAGGTTTCACACTTCAATTTGAGGTGCAAAGATTGGTGTCAAGCTCCATTGAAAGGATCTCGGAAGCTGTTTGGTCACTGCAGTGAAAACTCAGATTGCTCAGCGCCCGGCTGGAAAAATGCAAATCAAGACGAAAACGGGTATAAAAGCAAAGTTTGGGATCTTGGAATCTATTCTGACATTCAACGCCCCGGGAGCCTGGAAACCTATTCGAAACTGCTCAACGGTTCTACATGCTTTGTTTGGGACCTCGAAAGATGCTGGCATTCCAGACATTTGTGGAGATTTCTGGACGAATTCAAGCACAAGCCACCATAACATGAAGCTCATCAAATGTCCAACTTAAGGACTTTAACTAAAAGGGCTAGGTGGGAGACAACCCCCATGGTATGATCCTTCCTTCTCCATTTTACTCTGTTTATAAATTTTGATTGAACCTGGAATTTTTGCATGACATTTATTGCATTTTGCATTCTGCATACTTGGTGCACGAAATTGTGATTCATTCTTTTCACAACTCAAACAGTCCCCGGTAATGGCTCCAAAAACTTGGTGCTCAATACCATGGTCTAAACATAATTTCACAACTTCGCATAACTAACCAGCAAGTGCACTGGGTCGTCCAAGTAATAAACCTTACGCGAGTAAGGGTCGATCCCACGGAGATTGTTGGTATGAAGCAAGCTATGGTCACCTTGTAAATCTTAGTCAGGCAAATTCAAATGGTTATGGATGATATACGAATAAAGCATAAAATAAGGATAGAGATACTTATGTACTTCAGTGGTGAGAATTTCAGATAAGCGTATGGATATGCTTTGTCCCATCCATCTCTCTGCTTTTCTACTGTCTTCATCCAATCTTTCTTACTCCTTTTCATGGCAAGCTGTATGTTGGGCATCACCGTTGTCAGTGGCTACAATCTCGTCCTCTCAGTGAAAATGTTCAACGCACCCTGTCACGGCACGGCTAATCATCTGTCGGTTCTCAATCAAGTTGGAATAGAATCCATTGATTCTTTTGCGTTTGTCACTAATGACCAGCCTTCAGGAGTTTGAAGCTCGTCACAGTCATTCAATCATTGAATCCTACTCAGAATACCACAGACAAGGTTTAGACCTTCCGGATTCTCTTGATGCCGCTATCAATTCTAGCTTATACCACGAAGATTCCGATTAAGGGATCCAAGAGATATCCACTCAATCTAAGGTAGAACGGAGGTGGTTGTCAGACACACGTTCATAGGTGAAAATGATGACGAGTGTCACGGATCATCACATTCATCAAGTTGAGGAACAAGTGATATCTTAGAACAAGAACAAGCTGAATTGAATAGAAGAACAATAGTAATTGCATTAATACTCGAGGTACAGCAGAGCTCCACACCTTAATCTATGGTGTGTAGAAACTCCACCGTTGAAAATACATAAGAACAAGGTCTAGGCATGGCCAAATGGCCAGCCTCCCAATGATCTAAGAACTAGGCCTCCAAAGATGATCCTAAGATCGAAAAATGATCAAAAGATTAGAATACAATAGTAAAAGGTCCTATTTGTAGAGGACTAGTAGCCTAGGGTTTACAAAGATGAGTAAATGACATAAAAATCCACTTCCGGGCTCACTTGGTGTGTGCTTGGGCTGAGAATTGAAGCTTTCATGTGTAGAGACTTTTCTTGGAGTTAAACGCCAGCTTTTGTGCCAGTTTGGGCGTTTAACTCCCATTCTTGTGCCAGTTCCGGCGTTTAACGCCGGGCAGTTTTGAGCTGATTTGGAATGCCGGTTTAGGCCATCAAATCTCGGGCAAAGTATAGACTATTATACATTGCTGGAAAGCCCAGGATGTCTACTTTCCAATGCAGTTGAGAGCGCGCCAATTATGCTTCTGTAGCTCCAGAAAATTCACTTCGAGTGTAGGGAGGTCAGAATCCAACATCATCTGCAGTCCTTTTCAGCCTCTGAATCAGATTTTTGCTCAGGTCCCTCAATTTCAGCCAGAAAATACCTGAAATCCCAGAAAAATACACAAACTCATAGTAAAGTCCAGAAAAGTGAATTTTAACTAAAAACTAATAAAAATAAAATAAAAACTAACTAAAACATACTAAAAACATACTAAAAATAATGCCAAAAGTGTATAAATTATCCGCTTATCACAACACCAAACTTAAATTGTTGCTTGTCCCCAAGCAACAGAAAATCAAATAAGATAAAAAGAAGAGAATATGCAATGAATTCCAAAAACATCTATGAAGATCAGTATTAATTAGATGAGCGGGGCTTTTAGCTTATTGCCTCTGAATAGTTTTGGCATCTCACTCTATCCTTTGAAATTCAGAATGATTGGCTTCTATAGGAACTCAGAATCCAGATAGTGTTATTGATTCTCCTTGTTATGTATGATGATTCTTGAATACAACTACTTTATGAGTCTTGGCCGTGGCCCAAAGCACTCTGTCTTCCAGTATTACCACCGGATACATACATGCCACAGACACATAATTGGGTGAACCTTTTCAGATTGTGACTCAGCTTTGCTAGAGTCCCCAATTAGAGGTGTCCAGGATTCTTAAGCACACTCTTTTTGCCTTGGATCACAACTTCATTATTTTTTTTCCTTTTTTCTTTTTTCTTTCTTTTTTCGTTTTCTCTTTTCTTTTTTTTTTTGAATATTCACTGCTTTTTCTTGCTTCAAGAACCATTTTTATGATTTTTCAGATCCTCAGTAACATGTCTCCTTTTTCATCATTCTTTCAAGAGCCAACATTCATGAACAACAAATTCAAAAGACATATGCACTGTTCAAGCATACATTCAGAAGTCAAAGTATTGCCACCACATCAAAATAATTAATCTGTTATAAAATTCAAAATTCATGCAATTCTTCTCTTTTTCAATTAAGAACATTTTTTATTTAAGAAAGGTGATGGATTCATAGGACAGTCATAACTTTAAGGCATAGACACTAAGACACTAATGATCATAAGACACAAACATAGATAAACATAAGCATGAAAATTCGAAAAACAAGAAAATAAAGAACAAGGAAATTAAAGAACGGGTCCACCTTAGTGATGGCGGCTTGTTCTTCCTCTTGAAGATCTTATGGAGCGCTTGAGCTCCTTAATGTCTCTTCCTTGCCTTTGTTGTTCCTCTCTCATTATTCTTTGATCTTCTCTAATTTCATGGAGGAGGATGGAATGTTCTTGGTGCTCCACCCTTAGTTGTAGCATGTTGGAACTCAATTCTCCTAAAGAGGTGTTGATTTGCTCCCAATAGTTTTGTGGAGGAAAGTGCATCCCTTGAGGTATCTCAGGAATTTCGTGATGAGTGGGATCTTTTGTTTGCTCCATCCTTTTCTTAGTGATGGACTTGTCCTCATCAATGGGGATGTCTCCCTCTATGTCAATTCCAACTGAATAACAGAGGTGACAAATGAGATGAGGAAAGGCTAACCTTGCCAAGGTAGAGGACTTGTCCGCTGATGGGTGTTTTTGTGGAAAACGAATTTCCAAACACACAAAACTCACCGGCAAGTGTACCGGGTCACATCAAGTAGTAATAACTCACAAGAGTGAGGTCAATCCCACAGGAATTGATGGATCAATCAACTTTATTGGGTGATTAGTTTAGTCAAGCTAACATTTATGTGAATTGTGTGAAGTTGATCATCAGAAAGTAAAATTGCAATGAATTTAAAGTGCAAAAAGTAAAAATGGATAGAAACTTAAAGAGCAAGAATTGTAAATTAACGAAATCTTAAATGACAAGAAATGTAAATTGCAGGAAATGTAAAAGGGAGTGGGTGCAGGGAAATTAAATGAAAGCAGTAGATCAAAGCTTAGAACAATTGCAAGGAAATTAAATTGCAGGAAAAGTAAATTCAAGGTCACAGTAGCTTAAATGTAAATTGCAGAAGAACACAAGTGCAGGAAATTAAATTGGGAGCAATGAGATGCAACAAAGAGACATAGATCATTTCTCAAATCTCAAAGCGAAACTAACAATTTCAATGAAATAGTAAAAACAGAAAAGAAGCCAAGAGCTCACTTGCTCTCAAGATCAAAACAGAAAGGAAATTGAAGAGGAATGAAACAGAAAGTAAAATGCAGCTCAATTTCAATAGCTAAAGGAAAGTTGAAGATCTCAGGGCTGGAGGAGACTAGAAAACAAGTCTAGATCTCAATCCCTTCCTTGATCCAACAGAAAATAAGATGCAGGAAAATTAAAGATGAAAGCAATGAAGAAAACTTTGATTCAAATCACACTTCACTTGAAAGTTTGCAGAAGAAGAACAAGAGAAATCTTAGACCAAGAGGGAAACAGAATTCCTTCACTCTCAATCCAGATTCAAAACAGAAATGAAAACTAAGAGAGAGAGATCTCAAATCCTAATGCTCCCTAGTGGAGCTAGCCTTTCTAATGGAGCTCCTCTTTTTTGAAATGAGAGTGATGCCTTTATATAGGCTTTTTACAAAATGAAAATAAAATAAAATTGAAATTAAAAACAAATTCACAAAATGAAATTCCTAATCTAGCTTCTCTGTGTGCCTTTGAGTCATGTTGAGTAGGCTTTGCTTGCTTTGGATTTGAGGAGAAATGGGTTTGGTTGGCCTTGATTCAATTTGGTGAGGAATTGAATTAAATTGAATTTTGGTTGATTTTGGCCCATATGTTGCTCCCAGGAGGCTGCTCTGCTCTTGTGGAGGGCAGAGCAGTGAAACTTTGTGTGGGGATGCATGTTGTGTGCCAAGTGTGGGAGGGGCATCAGGATGCTGCCCTACCCTTATGGAGAGCAGGGCAGTGTTGTCATGGTGCGTCCAAGTTGTGCGCCCAAGCTCCCTTGTTGTGCGCCAAGGATGCCCGTGTCATGCATGCCCATGTGCGTGCCAAGGGGAGTTCCCAAATTCGAACCTTGGTGAAAGCATTTGGGGGAGCAATTTTCCTTGATTTTTCATGAAGAGAAGCACGACATTGCCCTGCTCTCCAAGAGGGCAGAGCAGAATAATGAGCGCTACTTTGCTTTGGAGTGAGGCTCCAGCTTCGAACCTTGGTGGAAGCACTTTGGTTTATTTTCGCTTATTTTTGGCCCTTAAAGATGCCTTTCACTCATGCCTCAATTGTACGCCAAATATGGATTGCCATATATCGTTGGAAAGCTCTGAATGTCAGCTTTCCAACGCCAAACTAATATAACCCTTTGAAGTAGGAATGGTCATGCTGTGAGCGCCCCAAATTTAACTTAGCGAAAATTTGCTTCAACCTCACTTTGCTTCATCACGATATTGCCCTGCCCTTGGCAAGAGCAGGGCAGTGTGCGTGCTGGTTGCTTCCTCCTTTGATTTGGTCATGGGCCACGCTTTTAAAAGTGTGACCTAAGGCTCCAAAGCGTGCTCAAACTTCAAAGTGTTCCCCAAAGCTCTTTTTTTCTCCTTTTTAGCTTTTTTTGTGCTTCTTTGCTTCTTTTTCTTCTTATTTCCTACAAGATTTATAAAATTAAAAGATCAAGAAAATATATCATTTAAGCACAAAAGCATTCAATATTTAAGCACAAATCATCAATTTCTTGTATGAAAAAGCATAGAAAAATAGGTATATGATGACATGTCATCACAACACTAAACTTAAACCTTGCTTGTCCCCAAGCAAGAAAAGAATCATGCAATAAAGATTGACAATCCAAGGTAAGAAGAATAGCAACTCAATGTTCATGGTTAGCTAGTTTTCTATGCATGCTTCAATCACAAAAGAAATGTAAATGATTGATGCTTCTATCTAGCTCATTTTATGAAATCTTTTTCTTATAATTCTTCCTTGAAACAAGCTTTTGATTTTTTTTTAGCTTCTCCTTTTGGGTGCTTTGCCCCATGAGTTAATAACAAAGCTATGACTTCTAAATGCTTTGTTTTCAAGTATTACCACTTGATACATAAGCACCACAAGCATTTAATTAGAGGACTTCATTAGGCTCATCATTTTTTTTTACTCTCTAATCATTGATGCTCAGAACCTTGAGCTTTGAGGGAGTTCTTTTGCACTTGAGCCTAGCCTTGACTTCTAAGTGTTTTGTTTTCAAGCATTTGGCTTGATACATAAACACCACAACCACTTAGCAAATAAATTGCCATTGGTACTCAGAGCCTTTAGCTTTCTCATTCTTTCCCTTTTTCTTTTCTTGCTTTAATTGTATTTGCTTCTTCAAGGTTTTCATGATTTCAAAAGATTTCACAAAATGTCCTAGATGAAAACTTCAATTAAATAAAATCCAATGCAATTGAGTAACAATCAATCATACTAGCTTTCCAATACTTGTATGCACATGCTAAATTCTTCTTTAATTCCTTGTTTGTTTATGATCATGATGCTTTTTTGCTTTTGAACTCACAGGATTCAAGTTGGTATTCATAATGGTACAGCACCTTGTTATAATTCAAAATTCAAGCTATGCTTTATTCATACACACATGTAAACAGAAAAGATGAAGACAATCATGCAATTTAAGTGATGAAAACAAATGAGAAGAAAAGGAACTCTACAACTTTGTAGTTCATCTTCATTTTTGTTGTCCTTTTTCCTCTATTCTTCCTCTTTCCCTTGCCAAACTCAGAATGCTTGCTCATCCTCAAGCAACAATTAGAACAATGGCTATGGGGCTAAGATGGATCATGAATGTCTTATACAATGAAATGTTAGTAGTACATGTGTTTTAAGCAAGCAAAATGAAAGATAACAATCAAGGCACCAGAGACAGAGACATTTTGATTGCAAACATAAGAAGGTGAGCACAATACATTGCATAAAAGATAAGTGGCACACCAAACTTAGTGTGACACTTTCACTTGGAACTGATGCAAGTATCTAGTAGATATGGGAACCAAATTTTTGTTACATAGCAACACCAAACTTAGAATGTAATCATATGTCAATTTATTTGAATACTAAGCAAATGAAACTGTTATATGTTAAGTACAATCACCAAGCCAAGAATCTGTCATGAATAAAGCTCTCTTGGTAATGTATTAACAAAAACAGTTGATAAAAGAAAACTTAAAAATAAAGAGGTGACTAAAATAAAGAGAATGCAAACGAACTATCAAAACAAAAGAAAAATAACAATGCAAAGGCAATATGATTATGCAGACAAGTGATGTTGCTGGATGAGTTGCATAGAAAAATAAGTGGCACACCAAACTTAGAATCTTAGTGTGACACTTTCATGTAGAATTGATGCAATTATCCAAAGGAGTTAAAAACAATTCGTTGCACGGCAACACCAAACTTAGAATGTAACCATATGCCAATTTATTGAAATTTAAACAAGGCAAGGAGAAGGAATGTTACCTACTGTTTACCTATTATTCACTTTCTTCCTCTTCTTCCAGTTTGTTAAGAGGAATGACTTCAAGGGAGGAGAAGTTTAAGCTATTATCCCCTGTCTTGGTCTCCTTTCAGCAAGCTTTCTTTTGAAATTGGCTTGATTGAGCTTGCTTGCTTGATCAGGGGGAGGATTGTTTGTAGTTGACCTTTTCTTGAATGTTGTCCTTGATATCTTGGTCACAATCCTCTTCTTGGTGTTTTTGTCAATTGCCTTCACTTCTTTGAATTCAAAACTTGGTTGCTGCGTGATTGTTGGAGTGATTTCTTCATCAAGAGCCTCTTGCATTGGTGGTTCCATGAGCTTTTCCTTCATGTACTTTTCTGCTTCAGTTGAGTGTGACTTCTCTTGAGTGTCTTCCTCTCTTTCTTCTTCATGATTTTCCATTAATGCCTCTGGGAGGGAATCTTTATGTTTCATTGTCACCTCAAGTGGCTCTTGTGAATGTAAAACCCTTAGCTCATGTCCCTTGATGAGCGGATAATTTATACGCTTTTTGGCATTGTTTTTAGTATGTTTTTAGTATGTTTTAATTAGTTTTTATTATATTTTTATTAGTTTTTAGTTAAAATTCACTTTTCTGGACTTTACTATGAGTTTGTGTATTTTTCTGTGATTTCAGGTATTTTCTGGCTGAAATTGAGGGTCCTGAGCAAAAATCTGATTTAGAGGCTGAAAAGGACTATAGATGCTGTTGGATTATGACCTCCCTGCACTCGAAGTAGATTTTCTGGAGCTACAGAAACCCAATTGGCGCGCTCTCAACGGCGTTGGAAAGTAGACATCCTGGGCTTTCCAGCAATGTATAATAGTCCATACTTTGTCCAAGATTTGATGGCCGAAACCGGCGTTGCAAATTAGCTTCAGAATTCCCAGCGTTTAACGCTGGAACCGGCATAAAAATTAGAGTTAAATGCCCAAACTGGCATAAAAGCTGGCGTTTAACTCCAGAAAAAGTCTCTACACATAGAAGCTTCAATGCTCAGCCCAAGCACACACTAAGTGGACCCGGAAGTGGATTTTTACGTCATTTACTCATTTATGTATACCCTAGGTTACTAGTTCACTGTTAATAGGATCTTTTGACATTGTATCTACACCTCATGACATTTTACACATTTCTCATTGTATCTTCTACAGCATGAGTCTCTAAACCCCATGGTTGGGGGTGAGGAGCTCTGCTGTCCCTTGATGGATTAATGCAATTACTACTGTTTTTCATTCAATCATGCTTGCTTCTATTCTAAGATATCACTTGTTCCTAAACCTGATGAATGTGATGATTCGTGACACTCATCATCATTCTCACCTATGAACGTGTGCCTGACAACCACCTCCGTTCTACCTTAGATTGAGTAGATATCTCTTGGATTCCTTAACCAGAATCTTCGTGGTATAAGCTAAAATTGATGGCGGCATTCAAGAGAATCCGGAAGGTCTAAACCTTGTCTGTGGTTTTCTGAGTAGGATTCAAGGATTGAATGACTGTGACGAGCTTCAAACTCCTGAAGGTTGGGCGTTAGTGACAGACGGAAAAGAATCACTGGATTCTATTCCGACCTGATTGAGAACCGACAGATGATTAGCCGTGCTGTGACAGAGCGCGTTGAACATTTTCACTGAGAGGATGGGAGGTAGCCATTGACAACGGTGAAACCTACATACAGCTTGCCATGGAAGGAGCCTTGCGTGTTTGAAGAAGAAGACAGTAGGAAAGCAGAGGTTCAGAAGACAGAGCATCTCCAAAACCTCAACCTGTTTTCCATTACTGCAAAACAAGTACTCATTTCATGTTCTTTTGCTTTTTACAATCAACCCTGATAATTATTGATATCCTGACTAAGAGTTACAAGATAACCATAGCTTGCTTCAAGCCGACAATCTCCGTGGGATCGACCCTTACTCACGTAAGGTATTACTTGGACGACCCAGTGCACTTGCTGGTTAGTTGTGCGGGATTGTAAGAGTGTGATTGCAATTTCGTGCACCAAGTTTTTGGCGCCGTTGCCGGGGATTGTTCGAGTTTGGACAACTGACGGTCTATCTTGTTGCTTAGATTAGGACTAGTTTGTTTTTGTTGGTTTAGAGTCTTTTATTTGAGTTTAGTTTCATATTTTAAGTTTGGTGTCAATTGCATGCTTTTGTTTTCTTTTAATTTTTTCGAATTTGCATGTTCTTAGTCCTGTCTTGTTCTTTAAAAATTCTAAGTTTGGTGTCTTCTTTGTGTTTTTCCTTTAAAATTTTCGAAAATTTGTGTTTGATTTTCTAAAAATTTTAAGTTTGGTGTCATTTTGTTGTTTTTCTCTTTCCTCATTTCAAAAATCAAATCTGTTTCAAAATAATTTTCAATCATATATTTTCAATTGCTAATTTCAAAATCTTTTTAATTAACTAATTGATTCAGTTTTCAATTTGCTTTGATCTTATTTTCTGTTAATTTTCGAAATTTTATTTATTTTCCATTTATTTTATTTTATTTTTTTCGGTCATTTTTAGTTAATAAATAAATAAATAAATAAATAAATAATCTACTTGCAATCCATATCATTTCCCTTTCTCCATCATGGACCTAAGTGGTATTGAGCAGTCCAGAAAGACTCTGGGGTCATATGCTAACCCCATTACAGCTGCATATGGGAGTAGCATCTGTATACCTCCCATTAAAGCAAGCAGCTTTGAGCTAAATCCTCAACTCATTATCATGGTGCAGTACAATTGCCAGTATTCTGGTCTTCCACAGGAAGAACCTACTGAGTTTCTGGCACAATTCTTACAAATTGCTGACACAGTACGTGATAAAGAGGTGGATCAGGATGTCTACAGATTATTACTGTTTCCATTTGCTGTAAAAGATCAAGCTAAGAGGTGGTTGAATAACTGGTGCACGAAATTGTGATCACTACTTTGTCCATATTCAAATAATCCCCGGTAATGGCTCCAAAGACTTGGTGCTCAATACCATAGCATTACACAACTTCGCACAACTAACCAGCAAGTGCACTGGGTCGTCCAAGTAATACCTTACGTGAGTAAGGGTCGATCCCACGGAGATTGTTGCTATGAAGCAAGCTATGGTCACCTTGTAAATCTCAGTCAGGCAGACTCAAATGGGTATAGTGATAAACGAATAAAGCATAAAGATAAAGATAGAGATACTTATGTATATCATTGGTGAGAGCTTCAGATAAGCGCATGAAGATGCCTTCCCTTCCGTCTCTCTGCTTTCCTACTGTCTTCATCCAATCCTTCTTACTCCTTTCCATGGCAAGCTCGTGTAGGGTTTCACCGTTGTCAATGGCTACCTCCCATCCTCTCAGTAAAAACGATTGCATATGCTCTGTCACAGCATAGCGGAATTCAGCTGTCGGTTCTCGGTCAGGCCGGAATAAAATCCATTGATCCTTTTGCGTCTGTCACTAACGCCCCGCCTGCTAGGAGTTTGAAGCACGTCACAGTCATTCAATCATTGAATCCTACTCAGAATACCACAGACAAGGTTAGACCTTCCGGATTCTCTTGAATGCCGCCATCAGTTCTTGCCTATACCACGAAGACTCCGGTTAAAGAATCCAAGAGATATTCACTAGAGCTTTGATTGCTTGTAGAACAAGAGTGGTTGTCAGTCACTTTGTTCATGAGTGAGAATGATGATGAGCGTCACGGATCATCACCTTCATCAAGTTGAAGAACAAGTGATATCTTGGACAAAGAACAAGCGGAATTGAATAGAAGAACAATAGTAATTGCATTAATACTCGAGGTACAGCAGAGCTCCACACCTTAATCTATGGTGTGTAGAAACTCCACCGTTGAAAATACATAAGAACAAAATCTAGGCATGGCCGAATGGCCAGCCTCCCAAAGAGGGTTCAATCATAAAAACATGATCAAAAGATCTCAGATTGAAAGATCTCTAAAAATACAATAGTAAAAGGTCCTACTTATAGAAAACTAGTAGCCTAAGGTGTACAAAGATGGGTAAATGACATAAAAATCCACTTCCGGGCCCACTTGGTGTGTGCTTGGGCTGAGCAAATGAAGCATTTTCGTGTAGAGACTCTCCTTGGAGTTAAACGCCAGCTTTTATGCCAGTTTGGGCGTTTAACTCCCATTTAGGTGCCAGTTCCGGCGTTTAACGCTGGAATTCCTGAGGGTGACTTTGAACGCCGGTTTGGGCCATCAAATCTTGGGCAAAGTATGGACTATCATATATTGCTGGAAAGCCCAGGATGTCTACTTTCCAACGCCGTTGAGAGCGCGCCAATTGGGCTTCTGTAGCTCCAGAAAATCCACTTCGAGTGCAGGGAGGTCAGAATCCAACAGCATCTGCAGTCCTTTTGAGTCTCTGGATCAGATTTTTGCTCAGATCCCTCAATTTCAGCCAGAAAATACCTGAAATTACAGAAAAACACACAAACTCATAGTAAAGTCCAGAAAAGTGAATTTTAACTAAAAACTAATAAAAATATACTAAAAACTAATTAGATCATACTAAAAACATACTAAAAACAATGCCAAAAAGTGTACAAATTATCCGCTCATCACAACACCAAACTTAAATTGTTGCTTGTCCCCAAGCAACTGAAGATCAAATAAGATAAAAAGAAGAGAATATGCAATGAACTCCAAAAACATCTATGAAGATCAGTATTAATTAGATGAGCGGGGCTTTTAGCTTTTTGCCTCTGAATAGTTTTGGCATCTCACTCTATCCTTTGGAATTCAGAATGATTGGCTTCTTTAGGAACTCAGAATCCAGATAGTGTTATTGATTCACCTAGTTAAGTATGATGATTCTTGAACACAGCTACTTTATGAGTCTTGGCCGTGGCCCAAAGCACTCTGTCTTCCAGTATTACCACCGGATACATACATGCCACAGACACATAATTGGGTGAACCTTTTTAGATTGTGACTCAGCTTTGCTAGAGTCCCCAACTAGAGGTGTCCAGGGTTCTTAAGCACACTCTTATTGCCTTGGATCACAACTTTATTTCTTTCTTTTTCTTTCTCCTTTTTTTTTTCGTTTGCTTCCTCCCTTTTTTTCGTTTTCTTCTTTTTTTTTTGTATTCGCTGCTTTTTCTTGCTTCAAGAATCATTTTTATGATTTTTCAGATCCTCAGTAACATGTCTCCTTTTTCATCATTCTTTCAAGAGCCAACATTCATGAACCACAAATTCAAAAGACATATGCACTGTTTAAGCATACATTCAGAAGACAAAAGTGTTGCCACCACTTCAAAATAATTAAACTGTTATAAAATTCAAAATTCATGCAATTCTTCTCCTTTTCAATTAAGAACATTGTTAATTTAAGAAAGGTGATGGATTCATAGGACATTCATAACTTTAAGGCATAGACACTAAGACACTAATGATCATAAGACACAAACATGGATAAACATAAAGCACAATTTTCGAAAAACAAGAAAACATAGAACAAGGAGATTAAAGAACGGGTCCACCTTAGTGATGGCAGCTTGTTCTTCCTCTTGAAGGTCTTATGGAGTGCTTGAGCTCCTCAATGTCTCTTCCTTGTCTTTGTTGCTCCTCTCTCATGATTCTTTGATCTTCTCTAATTTCATGGAGGAGAATGGAGTGCTCTTGGTGCTCCACCCTTAGTTGTCCCATGTTGGAACTCAATTCTCCTAGGGAGGTGTTTAGTTGCTCCCAATAGTCTTGTGGAGGAAAGTGCATCCCTTGAGGTATCTCAGGGATCTCATGATGAGAGGGGTCTCTTGTGTGCTCCATCCTTTTCTTGGTGATGGGCTTGTCCTCATCAATGGGGGTATCTCCTTCTATGTCAACTCCAACTGAATAACAGAGGTGACAAATGAGATGAGGAAAGGCTAGCCTTGCCAAGGTGGAAGACTTGTCCGCCACTTTATAGAGTTCTTGGGCTATAACCTCATGAACTTCCACTTCTTCTCCAATCATGATGCTATGAATCATGATGGCCCGGTCTAGAGTAACTTCGGACCGGTTGCTAGTGGGAATGATTGAGCGTTGGATAAACTCCAACCATCCTCTAGCTACGGGCTTGAGGTCATGCCTTCTCAGTTGAACCGGCTTGCCTCTTGAATCTCTCTTCCATTGTGCGCCCTCTTCACATATGACTGTGAGGACTTGGTCCAACCTTTGATCAAAGTTGACCCTTCTAGTGTAAGGATGTTCATCTCCTTGCATCATGGGCAAGTTGAGTGCTAACCTTACATTTTCCGGACTAAAATCCAAGTATTTCCCCTGAACCATAGTAAGATAATTCTTTGGATCCGGGTTCACACTTTGATCATGGTTCTTGGTGATCCATGCATTGGCATAGAACTCTTGAACCATCAAGATTCCGACTTGTTGAATGGGGTTGGTAAGCACTTCCCAACCTCTTCTTCGGATCTCATGGCGGATCTCCGGATATTCACCCTTTTTGAGTAAAAAGGGGACCTCGGGGATCACCTTCTTCAAGGCCACAACATCATAGAAGTGGTCTTGATGCACCCTTGAGATGAATCTATCCATCTCCCATGACTCGGAGGTGGAAGCTTTTGCCTTCCCTTTTCTCTTTCTAGAGGTTTCTCCGGCCTTGGATGCCATAAATGGTTATGGAAAAACGAAAAAGCAACGCTTTTACCACACCAAACTTAAAGGTTTGCTCGTCCTCGAGCAAAAGAAGGAAGAAGAGAGTAGAAGAAGAAGAAATGAGGAAGAAGGGAATGGCTTAGTGTATTCGGCCAAAGAGGGGGAGAAGTGTTTTTAAGGTTGTGTGAAAATGAAGGAGTGAAGAAGGGTTTATATAGGAGAGGGGGGAGATGTGGTTCGGCCATTATGGGTGGGTTTGGGAGGGAAAGTGGTTTGAATTTGAAGGGTGAGGTTGGTGGGGTTTTATGAAGGATGGATGTGAGTGGTGAAGAGAAAGATGGGATTTGATAGGTGAGGGGGTTTTGGGGAAGAGGTATTGAGGTGATTGGTGAATGGGGGAAGAAGAGAGAGAGTGGTGGTGGGGTAGGTGGGGATCCTGTGGGGTCCACAGATCCTGTGGTGTCAAGGAAAAGTCATCCCTGCACCAATTGGCACTCAAAATCATGTTTTGAGGCATTTCTGGCGTTAAACGCCGGGCTGGTGCCCATTCCTGGCGTTTAACGCCAGGTTCTTGCCCTTTTCTGGCATTTAACGCCAGTCTGGTGCCCCTTTCTGGCGTTAAACGCCCAGAATGGTGCCAGACTGGGCGTTAAACGCCCAACTGCTAGCCTTACTGGCGTTTAAACGACAGTGAATTCTTCCTCCAGGGTGTGCTATTTTTCTTCCTGTTTTTCATTCTGTTTTTGCTTTTTCAATGGATTTTGTGACTTCTTATGATCATCAACCTACAAAAAACATAAAATAACAAAAGAAAATATATAAAATATAATCATTGGGTTGCCTCCCAACAAGCGCTTCTTTAATGTCAGTAGCTTGACAGAGGACTCTCATGGAGCCTCACAGATACTCAGAGCAATGTTGGAACCTCCCAACACCAAACTTAGAGTTTGAATGTGGGGGTTCAACACCAAACTTAGAGTTTGGCTGTGGCCTCCCAACACCAAACTTAGAGTTTGACTGTGGGGGCTCTGTTTGTCTCTGATTTGAGAGAAGCTCTTCATGCTTCCTCTCCATGATGACAGAGGGATATCCTTGAGCCTTAAACACATAGGATTTTTCATTCACTTGAATGATCAGTTCACCTCCATCAACATCAATCACAGCCTTTGCTGTGGCTAGGAATGGTCTGCCAAGGATGATGGATTCATCCATGCACTTCCCAGTCTCCAGGACTATGAAATCAGTAGGGATGTAATGGTCTTCAACTTGCACCAAAATATTCTCTACAAGTCCATGAGCTTGTTTTCTTGAGTTGTCTGCCATCTCCAGTGAGATTCTTGCAGCTTGTACCTCAAAGATCCCTAGCTTCTCCATTACAGAGAGAGGCATGAGGTTTACAGTTGACCCTAAGTCACACAGAGCCTTCTTGAAGGTCATGGTGCCTGTTCATACCCTGACCGAGCTCCCCAAACTCGGTAAGTTCATAGAAAGGTCCGACCTCGACCCAAGGCCCACGCCTGAGGTCGGACCTCAGACAAATAAGCTAAGAAGGCCCATCAAAAGGAACGAAGCCCAAAAACCTAAAGGCCGAAACGGCCTAGGAAAGGCGGTTCCACAAAGATAGGGATAAAACCCCCAAAAGATAAGATAAGATAAGAAATCTTATCCAGGGAAGATCACGGCCAACTACTATAAATACACTAGAGCACCCAGGTATAACACACATTCTATATTCTACACATATCTGCTTGGACCCATGCTAACTTAAGCATCGGAGTGTCATTGCAGGTACAACCCCCAGCCGCTCAGCACACCAAGCTCGGGTCACGGAACCCCCACCTCGGGTCTTGCCAGACGACCGAGCTACACGTTTCAGGTAACCCTCGGAACATTGGCGCCGTTGCCGGGGACCTGGAAGTCATCCCTTTACCATGGCGGACGATCCTCTCAACAAAGACCACGCTGCTTCAGAACAAGAGGAGGAAGTTGACACCGGAGAACGACCGGACAGCCCTCTATCACCACGCTCTCCAGGAGGAAACAAACAGAATCGCCCAAAGACATCACTCCCAAACAAAGATCCACAAAATCCCGAAAGAGAAAAGAGCTCGGAAATTCTAGAAGCAGTCCGGGCACAACAAAACCGACTGAAACAACTCGAAGAGGACATAAAGAAGCAAAAGGAAACTGAACAAGATCTGAGAAGGGAGGCTCGCAAGCGCAGAGAATTAGAAGAAAAACTACGGAAAATAGAGGCCAACCTAAAAGATCGGACAGAACGCGACACCACCCCCGAAGGCAATCATGATCCCTTCACAAAAGAGATCATGAAGGAGAAGGTACCGCGAAACTTCAAACCACCCGATATGGATCTCTACGACGGCACCACCGATCCAAGTCACCACCTCAGCAACTTCAGAAGCAGAATGTACCTAGTCGACGCCTCCGACGCGATTCGGTGCAAAGCCTTCCCCACCACTCTCACCAAGTCAGCTATGAAGTGGTTCGATAAACTGCCACCCAGATCAATCACTAGCTTCAAAGACCTAACCAAAAAATTCCTAACAAGGTTCTCCATTCAAAAGGACAAGGCAAAACATGCCCCAGTCTACTCGGGATCAAACAAGGTAACCAAGAAACCCTCCGAGAATACATGGAGCGATTCAACAAAGCCTGCCTGGACATACAACACTTGCCCACTGAAGCGGCCATCATGGGACTAGCAAACGGCCTAAAAGAGGGACCGTTTAGCCAATCCCTATCCAAACGATACCCGACCTCCCTATACGAGGTGTAGGAGCGGGCAGAAAAATATATCAACATGGAGGAAACCTCCCAGCTAAGAGACTCTTCTAGGAAGGAATCAACCTACCCACTCCGAGATCGAGATCGGGAACAGAAGAAGAAAGAGGAACCCAGCTCGGACAAGCCACGGAAGTACCACAACTATACCCCCCTCCGAGTCTCCCTGGTAGACGTCTACAGAGAAGTATGCCACACCGAAAAAATTCCACCGCCCCGACCTCTAAAACACAAGAGAGCGGGGAGAGATCGCTCCGAATACTGTGAATATCACAAGCTCTATGGTCATTCTACCAACGACTGCCACGACCTAAAGAATGTTATAGAAAAGCTAGCCAGAGAAGGAAAGCTCGACAGATACATAGCAGAGAAAGGAGAAGAGACCAGGAAGAGAAGACGAGGAGACAATGAAGGTCGGGCCGAACAAGTCCCGCGAACCCCTGAAAGACACGTTCACATGATAAATGGAGGTTTTGCAGGCGGAGGGACATCCAGATCCTCGCGAAAAAGACACCTCAAAGAAGTCTATCATGTCCGAGAAGACAGTCCCCTGCCCGAGCTTCCCACTATCTCATTTACCCGAGAAGATGCTCAAGGGATAATACCCGGGCACGACGATCCAATGGTGATCACCGTTATTCTAGCAAACGCCAACTTACATCGAACCCTGATTGACCAGGGAAGCTCAGCAGATATCCTGTTCAAAGCGGCCTTCGACAAGCTCGGACTTGAAGAAAAAGAGCTAAAAGCCTATCCCACCGACCTATTTGGGCTAGGGGACACCCCGATCCATCCCTTAGGATACATCTCGCTACACACTACCTTTGGAAGAGGCGAGCAATCTAAAACATTAAGCATCGACTACATCGTAGTCGACGTCACTTCAGCATACAATGCCCTCATTGGGTGACCAACCTTAAACAGACTGGCAGCTATAGTCTCGACCCCACACCTCTGTATGAAGTTCCCTACCACAAAAGGAATCGCTACCCTAAAGGGCGACCAAAAACTAGCACGGCGATGCTACAACGAAAGCCTAAGCCTAAAAGGGAAAGAGATCAACACGATAGAACTCGGACGAGTTCAAGCCCGAGAAGATCTTCGGCCACAACCAGAGGGAGAGACCGAAAAAGTCCAGATTGGGAACACACCTGAAAAAATAACAAATGTAGGAGCAAACCTCGAAGCGGGCCTAAAAGAGGAACTCATAACCCTCTTAAGAGAGAATTCCGACCTCTTCGCCTGGAAAGCCTCCGACATGCCAGGCATAAGTCCCGACCTGATGTGCCATAAGCTATCAGTGTACCCGGGATCCCGACCTGTCCAACAAAGACGCCGGAAGCTCGGACCCGAGCGCATGCAGGCAATAGAAGAACAAGTACAAGCACTACTAGATGCAGGGTTCATTAAGGAGGTAAAATACCCCCTATGGCTCGCGAACGTGGTCCTAGTAAAAAAGCCCAACGGAAAATGGAGGATGTGCGTCGATTACACAGATCTCAACAAAGCCTGCCCCAAAGACCCATATCCACTACCAAACATCGACGCCTTAGTAGACGCAGCCTCCGGCTACAGATATCTCTCCTTCATGGACGCATACTCGGGATACAATCAAATCCCGATGTATGGACCCGACCAAGAAAAGACCTCGTTCATAACCCCAAGGGCAAATTACTGCTACGTAGTAATGCCCTTCGGGCTGAAAAACGCAGGGGCAACCTACCAGAGGCTAATGAACAAAGTGTTCTCGGAGCACATCGGATTACACCTGGAGGTGTACGTCGACGACATGTTAGTAAAGACACAAGAAGACAAGACCTTGCTGACCGACCTCACCAGTATCTTCGGTACTCTCAGAAAACACAATATGAGACTTAACCCGACAAAGTGCACCTTCGCCGCAGAGGCCGGAAAATTCTTAGGCTTCATGTTGACTCAAAGAGGCATCGAAGCAAACCCGGACAAGTGCCAGGCGATACTCAATATGAAAAGCCCGACGAGTGTCAAAGAAGTACAACAACTGAATGGAAGGCTAGCCGCCCTATCAAGATTCTTGGCAGGATCAGTAATAAAGTCACTGCCTCTCTACTCACTCCTAAAGAAAGGGAAACCCTTCTCATGGACCCCGGAGTGCGAAAAAGCCTTTCAAGAATTCAAGGAATTCCTCGGGCAGCCACCAATCCTAACCCGACCTGTAAAAGGGGAAGAGCTCGTACTATACCTCTCGGTCGGACATCGAGCAGTCGCTTCAGCATTAATACGAGAAAATGACCGAGGACAACACCCCATATACTTTGTAAGCAAGGCACTACAAGGGGCCGAATTAAACTATCAGAAAATAGAAAAATTCGCCTACGCCCTAGTATTCACAGCTCGGAGGCTCCGTCCCTACTTTCAGGCCCACACCATCAAAGTCCGGACAAACCAACCCATGAGACACATCCTACAAAAAACAGACCTGGCGGGACGAATCCTACAATGGGCGGTGGAACTGTCCGAGTACGACCTCCACTACGAAGCCCGGACTGCCATAAAATCTCAGTATCTAGCCGACTTCGTCGCAGAATACACTGAGACCCCTAGAACCCCACTCTCATGGAACCTGTATGTCGACGGGTCCTCAAACAAAACAAGAAGTGGAGCAGGGGTTATACTCGAAAGCGACCAAGGAACGCGGATAGAACTATCCCTAAAATTCGAGTTCCAGGCTTCGAACAACCAAGCCGAATACGAGGCCCTACTAGCGGGGCTAAAACTAGCCGAAGAGGTCGGAGCCCAGAAAATCACAATCTTCAGCGACTCCCAGGTCGTCACATCACAAGTAAATGGAAGCTACCAGGCCAAAGACCCAACTATGAAGAAATACCTGGACCAAACACAGGCACAATTGTGCCACTTTTCAGAAATACAAATCCAGCACATACCTCGGGAACAAAATGCCCGGGCAGACGCCCTCTCAAAGCTCGCGAGCACCAAACCCGGAGGCAACAATAGAAGTCTCCTCCAGGAGACCTTACAATCTCCCTCTGTGATAAGAGAGGAAGAAACGCTGAGTATATCCAACCAACAGCAAGGATGGATGACCCCCATACTCAATTACCTGAAGTCGGGAACTCTCCCCGCCGAAAGAAAGGAAGCTAAAAGACTCACGAAAGACGCCCAGAATTATACACTAATACACGACATGTTATACAGAAGAGGATTCTCAAACCCCCTCCTTAGGTGCGTCCCGACCTCAGAAACAAAGAGCGTCCTTGAAGAAGTCCACGGAGGCATGTGTGGGAACCATCTCGGAGCTCGGGCATTATCCAAGAAAATAGTCCGAGCCGGGTTCTACTGGCCGACCTTGCAAATAGACGCAACGGAATTTGTGAAAATATGCCCTCCCTGCCAAAAACACGCCAATTTTCACAAGGCACCACCAGAAGACCTCATCAGCATCACCGCACCATGGCCCTTCGCAAAATGGGGACTCGACCTACTCGGCCCATTCCCACATGGAGCGGGGCAAGTCCGATACCTCATAGTAGGGGTCGACTACTTCACAAAGTGGATCGAAGCTGAACCCTTAGCCACCATTACGGCTCAGAAAAGCCACAAATTCCTATACAAAAACATTGTCACAAGATTCGGAGTCCCCTACTCCATCATAACAGACAACGGGACACAGTTCACGGACACAAGTTTCCAGAACTTAGTGGCCGAACTAAAAATCAAACAGCAATTCACATCAGTCGAGCACCCACAAGCCAATGGACAAGCAGAGGCTGCAAATAAAGTCATCTTGGCCGGGTTAAAGCGAAGACTCCAAGAGGCCAAAGGGGCATGGGCCGAGGAGCTCCCCCAGGTGCTATGGGCATATCGGACAACCCCACACTCTACAACGGGAGAATCGCCATTCCGACTAGCTTACGGGATGGAGGCAATGATTCCTGTCAAAACAGATGAAGGGTCGCCCAGAATCATCTTCTACAACGAAGGAGGCAACCCACAGGCACAAAGGGACGAACTCGACCTCCTCCCCGAGGTCCGAGAAAGAGCCCGAATCCGAGAAGAAGCCCTAAAGCGACGAACGGCCCTCAGATACAATCAGAAGGTGATAAAGCGAAGCTTCTCCATTCACGACCTGATTCTAATCCGAAATGACATCGGAACACAAAAGTCGGGAGAAGGAAAGCTAGCTGCAAATTGGAAAGGACCCTACAAAGTAACAGAAGTCTTAGGAACAGGCTATTACAAGATATCCGACCTAGAAGGCAATGAGCTGCCCAGGGCCTGGCACGCCTGTAATCTAAGACGGTACTACAGCTAGAAAGATTTGACCCGAGGTGTACTCTTTTTCCCTACAAAGGGTTTTTTAATGAGACACCCGGTCAAGTAAGGCACCCGACCTAGTCAAGGGTAAACACTCTGTAAATATTCTTTCTTTTTAATACTAATCAAATTTTTCTATTTTCTTCTGTTCTTCCTCGAGACGAAACAAATCCTGAAAAAGTACCCCGCCAAGGCGCATTAATTTATGCTCGGCAAAACGCAAAAATCATTTGCCAAGAGACCACACAAGGTCGGCAAAGATAAAGCGACGAGGTTCAAATTAATGTGAGAAGTTATAAAGTAACTCTGAAAAGGCTCAAAAAGCCAAATAAAAAGAGATTACAAAAATAACTTAAAGGGCCGACCAGCAACAAGGTCGGACCCAACAAAGGAGGTACTCGAAACGTCCGAGGTCCGAGGAAAGGCCCGGACCAGAGAAGGAAGCCTTAAAACGGCGGAAAACCAAGATTTCGAAAACGCTTACTAAAAAGTTGCTTTACAAAAAACAACTAAAAAGTACAAGCGAAAGAACGAAATCGAAGGAAGTTTCAAAACGCTAGCTAAAAAGTTGTTATCCGAAAACAACTAAAAAGCACAAAAGCGAAAATAAGAAGTCAAAACGGTAGCTAAAAAGTTGTTATCCGAAAATAACTAAAAAGCACAAAAGCGAAAACAAGAAGTCAAAACGCTAGCTAAAAAGTTGTTATCCGAAAACAACTAAAAAGTACAAGCGAAAGAACGAAAGCAAAGGAAGTTTCAAGACGCTAGCTAAAAAGTTGTTATCCGAAAACAACTAAAAAGCACAAAAGCGGAAACAAAAAGTCAAAACGCGAACACCGCATAAATAAAGCTAAAAAGTTACTACAAAGTAGCTAATAAGCAAAAAGGTGTCCAAAAGCGTTCACAGTAACCATCCAAAAACAAAAAAAAAAAAGCCCACAGGTCGGGCAAAACACCAAAGATTACAGAGGATCAAGGTCCTTTCCAGACTCCGCATCAACAGAAGGCTGCGGAGCAAACATAGAAATCGGGACTGCATCGACGGCAACGTCACCCGGGTTTGAAACCCCCACACCAGATCCATCCCCGGCCAAAGAGGAAGTCGGGTTCTCAACAGGAACTTCGGGGTCGGACGCCGGAACCTCATCCTCGTTTGGAGCAGGAACAATCTTTCCCTCCACAACGACGTTATCCGTACTAAACAAGCTCAGATCTAGGTCGGGAGCAAGAACCCGAACCTGAGCCTTCAGATTTTCAAACATAGCATCCATACCCTTGGCCACATGACCTTCCAGCTCATAAAACTTGTCCTGCGCAGATTGCAACTCCTCCTTCGTCTCCACAAGCTCGGCATATAGCCGAGTATAATTCTCTGTGGCCGCCTTCGCCATCTCCTCAGATGTCTTCGCTGACGCCACAGCCGCAGTAGCCCTAGCTTTCTCTTTCTCCAAAGAAGCCTCCAGCTCAGTAATCCTGGCAGCCTTCAGTTGACTAATCTTATCAAGCTCGGACTGAGCCTTCTCAAGTCGGGAGCTAGTCGCCCCAAGAGGAGATTTCTTGAACTCCCGGGCAATAGCGGCATGAAGACTAGCCATCCGGACACAGCTCCGCGCCATATACTGAAAATGATGCTCCATAGACACATCATCAGTAGAAATAAAAGTCTGAGGGAGGATATGCTGCTCAATCCAACCAAGAGCATCAAAGTCCTTATCATTAAAACCGGCAAGCCCTTGAGAGGTCTTCTGCTTCTTGGGAGGAGGACCCGAGAACGGAGGAGGAGAAGAAGTAACAGGCCCAGAGGTCGGAGGATCCTGACTTATAGCTCGGAACTGAGGAGTCGGAATAGTCTTCGACCGAGTCTGAACACCCACAGTAGCCTTCTGTGGAGAAGATCGGGCAGAATCCTGCCCGGCCTCGATATTCCGAGCAGCAACCGACTTCTTCGTCCGACGAAGGAATTTCATGGAATCCGCCTGAGAAGACATCTCTGCAAAGAAATAAAGAAAAGGATTACAACAACAGAAATTCCACCAAAAACAGGCAATACAAAAATACTAAAAAAGATGAATTTCGGAAGAGGTCGGGAACTACCTAACTCGGAACGGAGAAGGCTTGGATCTCCCAACATTTTCTTCGTGTCCAAGTGAGGTGCCCGACCCCATAAACTGCTCACCACACCCACAAATGCCTGCTCCACCTCATCTAGACTCTCAAAGGTATACTTAACAGACACTACATTCTCCTGCCAACAAAGAGGAAAAGAAGGCTCCCCACTCTCATCTAGAAAGAAAGGTCGGACGTCTCCAATAGCCCGGACCTTGAAATAAAAGTTCTTAAAATCGTGAAAGGACTCATCATACAGGGTACAAAACTTTCTTCCCTGGTTAGCCCTAAAAGAGACCCAGGACACCTTCCCTCCACCCGACCCCGGCTTCGTCAACACAAACAAATAGGAAAAAAGAGAAATAGAGGGAGAGACACCCAAAAACTGACACAAAAGTTGGAACAGCTTTAAAAATGCCCAAGAATTTGGATGGAGCTGCGTAGGGGCAAGGTTACAAGACCACAACACCTCGGACTCCAGGTCGGTAAAAGGAAGTCGGACGCTCAGTTTAGAGAAAAAACAATCATAAGCGTAAAAGAAGAGCTTCTCGGAACTATCTAAAGGTGGGAAGCACACTCTCTCCTCGGAATCCGGGGCTACTAGCTCATAATCCCTCTCAGACTCTCTATCTTCACATATACTACATTGCCTACGAAACCTAGCTAAATACTCAGAATCTACCACAGAAGGGACTTTTAGAGGAACAGGATCTACCCAACCAAGACCACTCGGAATCTTGGTCGACATTGCTTGAAGAACCTTTCGAGACATAAAAATCTTGCCTACAAAGAAGAGTACAAACAGCAAAACAAAAATCACATAAAGGCAGACAGCAAAAACCCATTCAGCAAAAGCAAGAAACAAAGATCTTTTAGAAGAAAATACAGCAAACCCGGAGCAAAATACCAGAGAACAAAAAAGAGCCCCCCCCATGAACAAACAACAAAGCAATGGCGGCGCCTCTTTTCGGGGCAACCCAGGCATAGAGAAAAAGAAACAGACAAAGAGCCACACAAAAGAACAGAAAGCATACGTACACAAAAGAAAAAGAGACGAGAACGAACCTGGAAAGAAAGAGAACGACGAGTTCCGACAGCAAGGAGAAACAGGCGGCGCAGAAGAAACCCCCGAAAAACGCACAGAAAAAATCGGAGAAGAAGAACAAAGAGAAAGAAGGAGCGGTGCTCGAAGGAGAGATGGCGAAAACTCAGAAAACGGAAAAGGGAACAGAATAAACGAAGAAAATGAGGAAAGGGGCAAATAAATAATGCCTTCACAGAGCCCGAATGGAAATCGAGGAGAAACGGTAAAAAGCAATAAATGCTGAAACGGCCATTTTCGAATTTTGAAAAAACTACTATGCCCGAGCCCGACCTCCCAAGAAGGACGAACTCGGGCAGGGGCACTGTTCATACCCTGACCGAGCTCCCCAAACTCGGTAAGTTCATAGAAAGGTCCGACCTCGACCCAAGGCCCACGCCTGAGGTCGGACCTCGGACAAATAAGCTAAGAAGGCCCATCAAAAGGAACGAAGCCCAAAAACCTAAAGGCCGAAACGGCCTAGGAAAGGCGGTTCCACAAAGATAGGGATAAAACCCCCAAAAGATAAGATAAGATAAGAAATCTTATCCAGGGAAGATCACGGCCAACTACTATAAATACACTGGAGCACCCAGGTATAACACACATTCTATATTCTACACATATCTGCTTGGACCCATGCTAACTTAAGCATCGGAGTGTCATTGCAGGTACAACCCCCAGCCGCTCAGCACACCAAGCTCGGGTCACGGAACCCCCACCTCGGGTCTTGCCAGACGACCGAGCTACACGTTTCAGGTAACCCTCGGAACAGTGCCTATGGTACAAGGTATTGAAAACTTCCCAGGATCTTGTTTCTTTTGAGGTAATTTCTGCCTAGACAAGTCATCCAGTTCTTTGGTGAGCAAAGGAGGTTCATCCTCCCAAGACTCATTTCCAAATAACTTGTCATTTAGCTTCATGATTGCTCCAAGGTATTTAGCAACTTGCTCTTCAGTGACATACTCATCCTCTTCAGAGGAAGAATACTCATCAAAGCTCATGAAAGGCAGAAGTAAGTCCAATGGAATCTCTATGGTCTCATTTTGAGCCTCAGATTCCCATGGTTCCTCATTAGGAAACCCATTGGAGGTCAGTGCACGCCCATTGAGGTCTTCCTCAGTGGCGTCCTCTTCCTCTCTTTCCTCTCCAGATTCGGCCATGGTTATGGCTTTGCACTCTCCTTTTGGATTTTCTTCTGTATTGCTTGGAAGAGTACTTGGAGGGAGTTCAGTAATTTTCTTGCTCAGCTGTCCCACTTGTGCCTCCAAATTCCTAATGGAGGACCTTGTTTCAGTCATGAAACTTTGAGTGGTTTTGATTAGATCAGAGACCATGGTTGCTAAGTCAGAGGGGTTCTGCTTAGAATTCTCTGTCTGTTGCTGAGAAGATGATGGAAAAGGCTTGCCATTGCTAAACCTGTTTCTTCCACCATTATTGTTATTGAAACCTTGTTGAGGTTTCTCTTGATTCTTCCATGAGAAATTTGGGTGATTTCTCCATGAAGAATTATAGGTGTTTCCATAGGGTTCTCCTAGGTAATTCACCTCTTCCATTGAGGGATTCTCAGGATCATAAGCTTCTTCTTCAGATGAAGCATCCTTAGTACTGCCAGGTGCATTTTGCATTCCAGACAGACTTTGAGAAATCAAATTGACTTGTTGAGTCAATATCTTATTCTGAGCCAGTATGGCATTCAGAGCATCAATCTCAAGAACTCCTTTCTTCTGACTTGTCCCATTGTTCACAGGATTCCTTTCAGAAGTGTACATGAATTGGTTATTTGCAACCATCTCAATTAGTTCCTGAGCCTCTGTAGGCGTCTTCTTCAGATGAAGAGATCCTCCAGCAGAGCTATCCAAAGACATCTTGGATAGTTCAGATAGACCATCATAGAAAATACCTATGATGCTCCATTCAGAAAGCATGTCTGAGGGACATTTTCTGATTAATTGTTTGTATCTTTCCCAAGCTTCATAGAGGGATTCTCCATCCTTCTGTCTGAAGGTTTGGACTTCCACTCTAAGCTTACTCCATTTTTGAGGTGGAAAGAACTTTGCCAAGAAGGCATTGACTAGCTTTTCCCAAGAGTCCAGGCTATCTTTAGGTTGTGAGTCCAACCATATTCTAGCTCTGTCTCTTATAGCAAAAGGGAATAGCATCAGTCTGTAGACCTCAGGGTCAACCCCATTAGTCTTGACTGTGTCACAGATTTGCAAGAATTCAGCTAAGAACTGATGAGGATCTTCCATTGGAAGTCCATGGAACTTGCAATTCTGTTGCATTAGAGAAACTAATTGAGGCTTAAGCTCAAAGTTGTTTGCTCCAATGGCAGGGATAGAGATGCTTCTCCCATAGAAGTCGGGAGTAGGTGCAGTAAAGTCACCCAGCACCTTCCTTGCATTGTTGGCATTGTTGTTGTTTTCGGCTGCCATGGGTTCTTCTTCTTTGAAGAATTCAGTTAGGTCCTCTACAGAGAGTTGTGCCTTAACTTCTCTTAGCTTTCGCTTCAAGGTCCTTTCAGGTTCAGGGTCAGCTTCAACAAGAATGCCTTTGTCTCTGCTCCTGCTCATATGAAAGAGAAGAGAACAAGAAAATATGGAATCCTCTATATCACAGTTATAGAGATTCCTTGAGGTGTCAGAGGAAACGAAAAATAGAAGAAGGAAGTAGAAGAATTCGAACTTGATTAGATAGAGTTCGAGTTGTGCATTAAGAAGGAGTAGTACTCCATAAATAGAAGGATGTGGGAGGAAGGAAGAGAATTTTCGAAAATTAATTAGAAAGATGTCAAAAACATTTTAAAAATTGATTGATAATTTTCGAAAATTCAAAGTGGAAAAGAAATCAAGTGATTTTTGAAAAAGATTTTGAAATTAGAAGTTAAAAAGATTTGATTGAAAACTTATTTTGAAAAAGATGTGATTAAAAAGATATGATTGAAAAGATTTGATTTGAAAACAATTTTAAAAGATATGTTTTGAAAACAATTTTTAAAAGATTTGATTTTGAAAATTAATGACTTGCCTAACAAGAAAAGATATGATTCAAACATTAAACCTTTCTCAACAGAAAAGGCAATATACTTGAAATGTTCAATCAAATCATTAATTGTTAGTATGTATCTTTGAAAAAGGAAAAAAAATGATTTTGAAAACATTTGATTGAAAAGATTTGATTTGAAAAAGATTTGATTTTGAAAAACTTTGAAAACTTGAAAAAAAATTGATTTGAAAAACAAAATCTTCCCCCTTGTGCCATCCTGGCGTTAAACGCCCAGAATGGTGTCCATTCTGGCGTTTAACGCCCAAAATGCACCCTTTTTGGGCGTTAAACGCCCAACCAGGTACCCTGGCTGGCGTTTAAACGCCAGTCTGTCCTTCTCCACTGGGCGTTTTGAACGCCCAGCTTTTTCTGTATAATTCCTCTGCAGTATGTTCTGAATCTTCAATTCTTTGTATTATTGACTTGAAAAGACACAAATTAAAAATATTTTTGGATTTTTTAATAGTCAAAATGCAACAAGAAACAAATAACAATGCATGCAAGACACCAAACTTAGCAGTTTGTATACTACTGACACTATATGAGACACATAAACACTCAAGTTAAAAGAATTCAAAGATCAGAGTAAGAAATCATCAAGAATTACTTGAAGATCCTTAAGACACATGAATGAATACATGCAATTGACACCAAACTTAAGATGAGACTCTAGACTCAAACAAGAAATATTTTTGGATTTTATGATTTTGTAAATTTTTTTGTGCTTTTCGAAAATTAAGTGAAAAAAGATATCAAAATTCTTAATGAGAATTCCAGGAATCAGTGCAATGCTAGTCTAAGACTCCGGTCCAGGAATTAGACATGGCTTCACAGCCAGCCAAGCTTTCAAAGAAAGCTTCGGTCCAAAACACTAGACATGGCCAATGGCCAGCCAAGCCTTAGCAGATCATTGCTCCAATAGCAAGATTGATAGAGATCAACAAGCTATTGTGATGATTAGTTGAAACCTCGGTCCAATAAGATTAGACATGGCTTCTCAGCCAGCCAGATTTCAACAAATCATCATGAAACTCTAGAATTCATCTTCAAGAATTTCGAAAAGAAAAAAAAAATAAATACCTAATCTAAGCAACAAGATGAACCGTCAGTTGTCCATACACGAACAATCCCCGGCAACGGCGCCAAAAACTTGGTGTTGTTGCCGGGTCAAAACATGGCACTGTTATTGCAGGGAACAAATGCGAAACCGTAGTTAGGACATTTAATTCCCCGGCAACGGCGCCAAAAACTTGGTGCACGATACCATGGCATTACACAACTTCGCACAACTAACCAGCAAGTGCACTGGGTCGTCCAAGTAATACCTTACGTGAGTAAGGGTCGATCCCACGGAGATTGTTGCTATGAAGCAAGCTATGGTCACCTTGTAAATCTCAGTCAGGCAGACTCAAATGGGTATAGTGATAAACGAATAAAGCATAAAGATAAAGATAGAGATACTTATGTATATCATTGGTGAGAGCTTCAGATAAGCGCATGAAGATGCCTTCCCTTCCGTCTCTCTGCTTTCCTACTGTCTTCATCCAATCCTTCTTACTCCTTTCCATGGCAAGCTCGTGTAGGGTTTCACCGTTGTCAATGGCTACCTCCCATCCTCTCAGTAAAAACGATTGCATATGCTCTGTCACAGCATAGCGGAATTCAGCTGTCGGTTCTCGGTCAGGCCGGAATAAAATCCATTGATCCTTTTGCGTCTGTCACTAACGCCCCGCCTGCTAGGAGTTTGAAGCACGTCACAGTCATTCAATCATTGAATCCTACTCAGAATACCACAGACAAGGTTAGACCTTCCGGATTCTCTTGAATGCCGCCATCAGTTCTTGCCTATACCACGAAGACTCCGGTTAAAGAATCCAAGAGATATTCACTAGAGCTTTGATTGCTTGTAGAACAAGAGTGGTTGTCAGTCACTTTTGTTCATGAGTGAGAATGATGATGAGCGTCACGGATCATCACCTTCATCAAGTTGAAGAACAAGTGATATCTTGGACAAAGAACAAGCGGAATTGAATAGAAGAACAATAGTAATTACATTAATACTCGAGGTACAGCAGAGCTCCACACCTTAATCTATGGTGTGTAGAAACTCCACCGTTGAAAATACATAAGAACAAAATCTAGGCATGACCGAATGGCCAGCCTCCCAAAGAGGGTTCAATCATAAAAACATGATCAAAAGATCTCAGATTGAAAGATCTCTAAAAATACAATAGTAAAAGGTCCTACTTATAGAAAACTAGTAGCCTAAGGTGTACAAAGATGGGTAAATGACATAAAAATCCACTTCTGGGCCCACTTGGTGTGTGCTTGGGCTGAGCAAATGAAGCATTTTCGTGTAGAGACTCTCCTTGGAGTTAAACGCCAGCTTTTATGCCAGTTTGGGCGTTTAACTCCCATTTAGGTGCCAGTTCCGGCGTTTAACGTTGGAATTCCTGAGGGTGACTTTGAACGCCGGTGTGGGCCATCAAATCTTGGGCAAAGTATGGACTATCATATATTGCTGGAAAGCCCAGGATGTCTACTTTCCAACGCCGTTATGAGCGCGCCAATTGGGCTTCTATAGCTCCAGAAAATCCACTTCGAGTGCAGGGAGGTCAGAATCCAACAGCATCTGCAGTCCTTTTGAGTCTCTGGATCAGATTTTTGCTCAGATCCCTCAATTTCAGCCAGAAAATACCTGAAATTACAGAAAAACACACAAACTCATAGTAAAGTCCAGAAAAGTGAATTTTAACTAAAAACTAATAAAAATATACTAAAAACTAACTAGGTCATACTAAAAACATACTAAAAACAATGCCAAAAAGTGTACAAATTATCCGCTCATCAATAACCAACCTACAGCAAGCATAAAGACATGGAAAAAGTTATCAGACAAATTCCTGAATCAATTTTACCCTCCAAAAAGGATGACACAGCTAAGGCTGGACATCCAAGGCTTTAAACAAGAGGATAATGAATCCCTTTATAATGCCTGGGAGAGGTATAGAGGTATGCTAAGAAAATGCCCCTCTGAAATGTTTTCAGAGTGGGTGCAGTTAGACATCTTCTACTATGGGCTTACAGAAAAAACTCAGATGTCTCTAGACCACTCAGCTGGTGGATCTATACATATGAGGAAGACAATCGAAGAGGCTCAAGAGCTTATAGATACTGTTGCTAGAAATCAACATTTGTACTCTAGCAATGAGTCCTCTACAAAAGAAGAAGTTATGGCAGTAGCCACTGATCCTAATCCTCAAGAACAGATGGTTAAGCTTAATCAACAATTACACCTGATGACAAAACGGTTAGCAGAATTTAAAGAGATGCTCCAAGAAACTAAAATTGCTAATAAGAACATAGAATTACAGTTGAATCAGGCAAAACAGCAGCTATCTAAACAGATAACAGAAGAATGCCAAGCAGTTCAACTGAGGAGTGGGAAGACATTGAATAACACTGCTCAAAGTAGCAAAAAGCCAATAAAGGAACAATTGACAGAGGATAGCCAAACCACTATCCAAAATCCCTCAGAGGACAGTAAGAGCCCAGAGAGGAATACTCTTGGCGTTCAGACGCCAGAAAAGGGGGGAAAGCTGGCGTTAAACGCCCATTCCCTGCCCAGTTTTGGCGTTCAAACGCCAGAAAAGGGGAAAAAGTTGGCGTTAAACGCCCATTTTCCACCCAATCCTGGCGTTCAAACGCCAATGGGGAATCAGACACCTGAGAGTGCTGATAGTAACCCCTCTAAAAGGGCTTCTCCAACCACTTCTGTAAGGAATAAACCTGCAGCAACTAAGGTTGAAGAATATAAAGCCAAGATGCCTTATCCTCAGAAACTCCGCCAAGCGGAGCAGGATAAGCAATTTGCCCACTTTGCAGACTACCTAAGGACTCTTGAAATAAAGATTCCATTTGCAGAGGCACTTGAGCAAATACCTTCTTATGCTTAGTTCATGAAAGAGATCTTAAGTCATAAGAAGGATTGGAGAGAAATTGAAAAAGTATTTCTCACTGAAGAATGCGGTGCAGTCATTCTGAAAAGCTTACCAGAAAAGCTTCAAGATCCAGGAAGCTTTATGATACCATGCACATTAGACGGTGCTTGCACCAAGACAGCCTTGTGTGACCTTGGAGCAAGCATCAATCTAATACCTGCATCCACTATCAGAAAGCTTGGGTTGACTGAAGAAGTCAAACCAACCCGGATATGCCTCCAACTTGCTGATGGCTCCATTAAATATCCATCAGGAATAATTGAGGACATGATTGTCAAGGTTGGGCCATTCGCCTTTCCAACTGACTTTGTAGTGCTAGAAATGGAGGAGCACAAGAGTGCAACTCTCATTCTAGGAAGACCCTTCCTAGCAACTGGACGAACTCTCATTGATGTACAAAAAGGGGAAGTAACCCTGAGAGTCAATGAGGATGAGTTCAAGTTGAATGCTATAAAAGCTATGCAGCATCCAGACACACCAAATGACTGCATAGGCGCTGACATTATTGACTCTTTGGTGGAAGAGATCAATATGACTGAGAGTCTAGAATCAGAGCTAGAAGACATCTTTAAGGATGTTCAGCCTGATCAGGAAGAACCAGAGGAAACAAAAGAATTTTTGAAAATTCCTTAGGAGGAGGATAAGCCTCCCAAACCTGAACTCAAACCACTACCACCATCCCTGAAGTACGCATTTCTGGGAGAGGGTGACACTTTTCCAGTGATTATAAGCTCTGCTTTAAATCCACAGGAAGAGGAAGCACTGATTCAAGTGCTAAGGACACACAAGACAGCTCTTGGGTGGTCCATAAGTGATCTTAAGGGCATTAGCCCAGCAAGATGCATGCACAAGATCCTATTGGAGGATAATGCCAAACCAGTGGTCCAACCACAAAGGCGGCTAAATCCAGCCATGAAGGAGGTGGTGCAGAAAGAGGTCACTAAATTACTAGAGGCTAGGATTATTTATCCTATTTCTGATAGCCCCTGGGTGAGCCCTGTCCAAATTGTCCCCAAGAAGGGAGGCATGACAGTAGTTCATAATGAAAAAAATGAACTGGTTCCTACAAGAACAGTCACAGGGTGGCGTATGTGTATTGACTACAGAAGGCTCAATACAGCCACCAGAAAGGATCATTTTCCTTTACCATTCATAGACCAAATGCTAGAAAGACTAGCTGGTCATGATTATTACTGCTTTTTGGATGGCTATTCAGGTTACAACCAAATTGCAGTAGATCCTCAAGACCAAGAGAAAACAGCATTTACTTGCCCTTCTGGCTTGTTTGCCTACAGGAGGATGCCTTTTGGTCTGTGTAATGCTCCTGCAACCTTTCAGAGATGCATGCTATCTATCTTCTCTGATATGGTGGAAAAATTTTTGGAAGTCTTCATGGATGACTTCTCAGTATATGGAGACTCATTCAGCTCCTGTCTTAACCACCTAGCACTTGTCCTGAAAAGGTGCCAAGAGACTAACCTGGTTTTAAACTGGGAGAAATGTCACTTTATGGTGACTGAAGGAATTGTCCTTGGACACAAAATTTCAAGCAAGGGAATAGAGGTGGATAAGGCAAAGGTAGAGGTAATTGAAAAATTACCACCACCTGCCAATGTTAAGGCAATCAGAAGCTTTCTGGGGCATGCAGGATTCTACAGAAGGTTTATAAAGGATTTTTCAAAAATTGCTAAACCTCTGAGCAACCTGCTAGCTGCCGACACACCATTTGTGTTTGACACACAGTGTCTGCAGGCATTTGAGACCCTGAAAGCCAAGCTGGTCACAGCACCAGTCATCTCTGCACCAGACTGGACATTACAATTTGAACTAATGTGTGATGCCAGTGACCATGCCATTGGTGCAGTGTTGGGACAGAGGCATAACAAGCTTCTTCACGTCATTTATTATGCCAGCCATGTTCTAAATGATGCACAGAAGAATTACACAACCACAGAAAAAGAGTTACTTGCAGTGGTCTATGCCATTGACAAGTTTAGATCCTATCTAGTAGGATCAAAAGTGATTGTGTACACTGACCATGCTGCTCTTAAGTACTTACTCACAAAGCAGGATTCAAAACCCAGGCTCATAAGATGGGTGTTGCTTCTGCAAGAGTTTGATATAGAAATAAGAGACAGAAAAGGGACAGAGAACCAAGTAGCTGATCATCTGTCCCGAATAGAACCAGTAGCTGGGGCGTCCCTCCCTTCTACTGAGATCTCTGAGACTTTCCCAGAAGAGCAACTCTTTGCCATTCAGGAAGCTCCATGGTTTGCAGACATTGCAAATTATAAGGCTGTGAGGTTCATACCACAGGAGTACAGCAGGGTGCAAAGAAAGAAATTAATTTCAGATGCCAAGTACTACCTATGGGATGAGCCATATCTCTTTAAGAGATGTGCAGACGGAATGATCCGCAGATGTGTACCCAGAGAAGAAGCACAAAGGATCCTGTGGCGTTGCCATGGATCACAGTATGGGGGACATTTTGGAAGTGAGCGAACAGCCACTAAGGTCCTCCAATGTGGCTTCTACTGGCCTACTCTCTATAGAGATGCCCGAGAGTTTGTGCGTAACTGTGACAGCTGCCAAAAAGCTGGTAACTTACCTCACAGATATGCCATGCCTCAACAAGGGATCCTAGAGATTGAATTGTTTGATGTATGGGGAATTGACTTTATGGGTCCATTCCCACCATCATACTCAAACACTTACATTCTGGTGGTAGTGGAATATGTATCTAAATGGGTAGAAGCAATTGCTACACCCACTAATGATACTAAGACCGTGCTGAAATTCCTCCAGAAACACATCTTCAGCATGTTTGGTATTCCCAGAGTACTAATCAGTGATGTGGGTACTCATTTCTGCAATAAACAGCTGTACTCTGCTATGGTCCGATATGGAATTAGCCACAAAGTGGCAACCCCATATCATCCACAGACAAATGGGCAAGCTGAAGTCTCTAACAGAGAGCTAAAAAGAATCCTAGAACAGACTGTAATTGCCCGTAGAAAGGATTGGGCAAAGAGCTTGGATGATGCTCTGTGGGCATACAGAACAGCATTCAAGACTCCAATAGGAACCTCTCCATACCAACTTGTGTATGGCAAGGCCTGTCATCTGCCCGTGGAACTGGAACAAAAAGCCTACTGGGCAACCAGATTCCTAAACATGGATGCTAAGTTAGCTGGTGAAAAAAGATTGCTCCAGCTAAATGAGCTAGATGAATTTAGACTCAGTGCCTTTGAAAATGCAAAAATTTATAAGGAAAAGGAAAAGAAGTGGCATGACAAGAAGTTGTCATCCAGAGTCTTTGAGCCAGGACAAAAAGTCCTGCTCTTCAACTCTAGGCTCAGATTGTTCCCAGGAAAACTTAAATCCCGCTGGAGGGGTCCGTATGTGATTACAGGAGTATCACCATATGGATATGTTGAGCTTCATGATACTGATTCTGACAAGAAGTTCATTGTTAATGGACAGAGGATCAAGAATTATCTTGAAAGCAATTTTGAGCAAGAATGCTCAAAACTGAGACTTGAGTGATTCTCAGTGAAGGTCCAGCTAAAGACAATAAAGAAGCGCTTGCTGAGAGGCAACCCAGTCATCAGTAGGTTATCTGTTTTGTTTAATCAAGGTTCAATCCAAATTCTCAAAAGGCAAATATCAAAATTGAAGGAATTCACAGAGTTACAGAAGGATTCAGTGCAAAAAACAGAGAAAAGGAGCTTGTTGGCGAAAAAATGCCAGTAAAGGGTACTTTGGGCGTTAAACGCCAGAATGGGTATCATTCTGGGCGTTTAACACCAGTAAAGGTGCCATTTTGGGCGTTAAACGCCAGAATGGGCACCATTCTCGGCGTTTAACCCAGGTGTGCAGCATCCTGGGCGTTTAGCAAAATGCCCAGTGATGAAGGGAATTCTGGCGTTTAACGCCAGCCAGGGTACCTGGCTGGGCGTTAAACGCCCACAATGGCCAACAATTGGGCGTTAAACGCCAGAATGGATGCCATTCTGGGCGTTTAATGCCAGAAAGGTGGGGGACAGAGATTTTGCTTTCTGATTAAAATTTTTTCATACTTTCCTTTTTTGATCCATAATTTTCTACATAAACACATTTCAAGCTTTCATCATTCACCTTCAAATTTTCAAAAATTAAAATCATTCTTCAAATCTCTCTCAAATCTTTCCAAATCTTCTTCAAAAACTCAAATATTTCTCAAATTCTTTCCATATCTTCTCAAATCTCCTTCAAACTTTTCGAAATCTCTTCCCCTCCCTTATAAATACATGTTCGGCCATCCCTTTCTCCCCACCATTCGAATTTGCTCTCCTCCTCTCTCCCCTCTTTCCCTTCTTTTGCTTGAGGGCAAGCAAACCTCTAAGTTTGGTGTGCTTTTCCGTGATCACTAAGCCAAGATTCATCAAGATCATGGCTCCTAAGGGAAAACAAACCAATTTAAGAGGCAAGAAAGAGAATAATCCAAAGAGTCTTTAGAATCAAGAGAAGTTCTTAACCAAAGAACATGAAGACCATTATCACAAAATAATGGGTCTGAGGTCAGTGATCCCGGAAGTCAAATTCAATCTAAAAGAAGATGAATATCCGGGGATCCAAGAACAAATTCAAAACAGAGGATGGGAAGTTCTAACCAATCCTGAGATAAAGGTTGGAAGAAATATGGTTCAGGAATTCTACTCAAATCTGTGGCTGACAGATAAGCAGAGAATGACTGGAACTGCTTTCCATACTTACAGAACCATGGTCAGAGGGAAAGTTATTTACTTCCATCTGGACAAAATAAGAGAGGTCTTCAAATTGCCTCAACTGCAAGATGATCCTGAATCCTTTAATAGGAGAATGGAGAGAGCAGATAAGGGGTTGAATCAAGTTCTAGAGGACATTTGCCTCCCTGGAACTAAGTGGATAACTAATTCAAAAGGTGTCCCAAACCAACTCAAGAGGGGAGACCTCAAACCAATTGCAAGAGGCTGGCTAGACTTTATTGGGCGTTCCATATTGCCCACTAGCAACCGTTCTGAGGTCACTATCAAGAGAGCAGTGATGATTCATTGCATTATGCTTGGAAAAGAAGTGGAGGTTCATCATCTGATTGCTTGTGAGATCTACACAATTGCAAATAAGAATTCCACTGAAGCCAAATTGGCTTACCCAAGCTTGATCTCCTTGCTCTGTAAAGAGGCTGGGGTGAAGATGGGAGTAGATGAATTCATACCCATTGAACATCCAATCATCAAGAAGTCAATGGAAGGACAAATGCAAGACAACTCTATCAAAAAGAGGGCGTAGGAGTTCCTCCCTGAATTTCCTGAAATTGACTACTGGGCCAGCCTAGAAGCATCTATCACCAAGTTGCAAGAAACTATGGAGCAACTTAAGGAAAAACAGCAGAATTAGAACTGCATGCTCTGCAAATTACTGAAGGAACAAGAGAAGCAGGGGCGTGAACTTCAAGAGTTGAAACGCCAAAAGCTCTCCCCTCAAGTTGAGGGAGCATCCACTTCTCAAAATCAAGGTTGTTGAGTCCTAACTCTGTGATAACCTCTATCATTAGGAGCCTATTTAAATTTTTGTTTTCTATTACTACTAGTCTTATCTTATATCTATTTTTGAGTCTTGTTCTTAATTCATGATTAATATAATTTAAAGTTCATGTCTTAAAGCTATGAATGTCCTATGAATCCATCACCTCTCTTAAATGAAAAGTGCTTTAATCACAAAAGAACAAGAAGTACAGGATTTCGAATTCATCTTTGAAACTAGTTGAATTAGTTTGATGTGGTGACAATACTTTTTGTTTTCTGAATGAATGCTTGAACAGTGCATATGTCTTTTGAATTTGTTGTTTTAAGAATGTTAAAATTGTTGGCTCTTGAAAGAATGATGGAAAAGGAGAACTGTTATTGAGGATCTGAAAAATCATCAAATTGATTGTTGAAGTAAAAAAAAGCAGTAAATCAAAAATAGATAAAAAAAACGAAAAAAAAAGAGAAAGAAAAGAAAGAGAAAAAGAAAAAGAAAGAAATAAAGTTGTGATCCAAGGCAAAAAGAGTGTGCTTAAGAACCCTGGACACCTCTAATTGGGGACTCTAGCAAAGCTGAGTCACAATCTGAAAAGGTTCACCCAATTATGTGTCTGTGGCATGTATGTATCCGGTGGTAATACTGGAAGATAGAGTGCTTTGGGCCATAGCCAAGACTTATAAAGCAGCTATGTTCAAGAATCATCATACTTAACTAGGAGAATCAATAACACTATCTGAGTTCTGAGTTCCTATGGATGCCAATCATTCTAAACTTCAAAGGATAAAGTGAGATGCCAAAACTGTTCAGAAGCAAAAAGCTACTAGTCCCGCTCATCTAATTGGAGCTAAGTTTCTTTGATATTTTAGAGTCTATAGTATATTCTCTTCTTTTTATTCTATTTTGATTTTTAGTTGCTTAGGGACAAGCAACAATTTAAGTTTGGTGTTGTGATGAGAGGATAATTTATACGCTTTTTGGCATTGTTTTTAGTATGTTTTTAGTATGTTTTAATTAGTTTTTATTATATTTTTATTAGTTTTTAGTTAAAATTCACTTTTCTGGACTTTACTATGAGTTTGTGTGTTTTTTTGTGATTTCAGGTATTTTCTGGCTGAAATTGAGGGTCCTGAGCAAAAATCTGATTCAGAGGCTGAAAAGGACTGCAGATGCTGTTGGATTCTGACCTTCCTGCACTCGAAGTGGATTTTCTGGAGCTACAAAAGCCCAATTGGCGCGCTCTTAACGGCGTTGGAAAGTAGATATCCTGGGCTTTCCAGCAATATATAATAGTCCATACTTTGCCCGAGATTTGATGGCCCAAACTGGCGTTGCAAATCAGCTTCAGAATTCCCAGCGTTTAACGCTGGAACTGGCATAAAAATTGGAGTTAAACGCCCAAACTGGCATAAAAGCTGGCGTTTAACTCCAGAAAAAGTCTCTACACATGGAAGCTTCAATGCTCAGCCCAAGCACACACTAAGTGGACCTGGAAGTAGATTTTTACGTCATTTACTCATTTATGTATACCCTAGGTTACTAATCACTATTAATAGGATCTTTTGACATTGTATCTACACCTCATGACATTTTACACGTTTCTCATTGTATCTTCTACAGCATGAGTCTCTAAACCCCATGGTTGGGGGTGAGGAGCTCTGCTGTGCCTTGATGGATTAATGCAATTACTACTGTTTTTCATTCAATCATGCTTGCTTCTATTCTAAGATATCACTTGTTCCTAAACCTGATGAATGTGATGATCCGTGACATTCATCATCATTCTCACCTATGAACGTGTGCCTGACAACCACCTCCGTTCTACCTTAGATTGAGTAGATATCTCTTGGATTCCTTAACCAGAATCTTCATGGTATAAGCTAGAATTGATGGCGGCATTCAAGAGAATCCGGAAGGTCTAAACCTTGTCTGTGGTATTCTGAGTAGGATTCAAGGATTGAATGACTGTGACGAGCTTTAAACTCCTGAAGGTTGGGCGTTAGTGACAGATGCAAAAGAATCACTGGATTCTATTCCGACCTGATTGAGAACCGATAGATGATTAGCCGTGCTGTGACAGAGCGCGTTGAACATTTTCACTGAGAGGATGGGAGGTAGCCATTGACAACGGTGAAACCCTACATACAGCTTGCCATGGAAGGAGCCTTGCGTGTTTGAAGAAGAAGACAGTAGGAAAGCAGAGGTTCAGAAGACAGAGCATCTCCAAAACCTCAACCTGTTTCCCATTACTGCAAAACAAGTACTCATTTCATGTTCTTTTGCTTTTTACAATCAACCCTGATAATTATTGATATCCTGACTAAGAGTTACAAGATAACCATAGCTTGCTTCAAGCCGACAATCTCCGTGGGATCGACCCTTACTCACGTAAGGTATTACTTGGACGACCCAGTGCACTTGCTGGTTAGTTGTGCGGGATTGCAAGAGTGTGATTGCAATTTCGTGCACCACCCCTCATCCTTCATTGCAATTTCACTTGACACAGGGACCTTTTGTTCTTGTTTTTCCACTTCCTCACTCACAAATTGGTCTTCATCCTCACTATTTGATGGTTCTAAGTTCCCCCTTGTTTGCTCTAAGGGCCCATTCATCTTCTTGAAGATCATTTCTTTCCAGGATTGGGATTGTGTGTATCTTTCCATGAGTTTTCTATGTATTTCAATGGCTTGGCATCGGCTTTCTAAGGGTTCTTTGGACCATTGAAGGTAATCCTCGTCTGTTGGTTCAAGAGATGAAGGTTGAGAGTAATTTTGGTGACATGGATGTGTTGTGGTGAAGTTGTGTTGAGGGGTGTGGAATGAGTTGTGTGATTGATGGGATGACTTGTATGGATTTTGGAGGAAACTTTGTGTTGAGGCATAATCAAGTGATGAAGAACTTTCAAATGAGAAACTGGGACGTGAGGGTGGATGCTCTTTCATTCCTTGGTGATACTCCCAGCCACCATTAGAATAATGACTTTCATCATTTTGTGGTGGAGGGAAATATCCCATATGATTTTCTTTCTCATCTTGTGTTTCTGAAGCATTTCTCCATAGATTGGAGTGCTCAGAATCTGTGATTTCTTGGTGATATTCCCAACCACCATTAGAGATTGGTGATGGTGGGTAATATCCCATAAAATTTGTTTGATCATAAGATGAGTTGAACTCCATTTAAATTATGGAAAACACAACACCAAGGAAAATTGAAATTACTCATATCAGAGATGAGAATTTCTTAGTGAGGCAAAAACTCAAACACCTTGGTTTCACTTTAAAATAAAGAACAAAAAAGAAAAAATGCTTGATCTAGACTTCTCACCCACTTAATCATTATTGATCTAATCAATCCCCGGCAACAGCGCCAAAAACTTGATGGGTGTTTTTGTGAAAAACGAATTTCCAAACACACAAAGCTCACCGGCAAGTGTACCGGGTCGCATCAAGTAGTAATAACTCACAAGAGTGAGGTCGATCCCACAGGGATTGATGGATCAAGCAACTTTAGTGGGTGATTAGTTTAGTCAAGCTAACATTTAAGTGAATTGTGTGAAGTTGATCATCAGAAAGTAAAATTGCAATGAATTTAAAGTGCAGAAAGTAAAAATGGATAGAAACTTAAAGAGCAAGAAATGTAAATTAACGGAATCTTAAATGACAAGAAATGTAAATTTCAGGAAATGTAAAAGGGAGTGGGTGCAGGGAAATTAAATGAAAGCAGTAGATCAAAGCTTAGAACAATTGCAAGGAAATTAAATTGCCGGAAAAGTAAATTCAAGGTCACAGTAGCTTAAATGTAAATTGCAGAAGAACACAAGTGCAGGAAATTAAATTGGGAGCAATGAGATGCAACAAAGAGACATAGATCATTTCTCAAATCTCAAAGTGAAACTAACAATTTCAATGAAATAGTAAAAACAGAAAGGAAGCCAAGAGCTCACTTGCTCTCAAGATCAAAACAGAAAGGAAATTGAAGAGGAATGAAACAGAAAGTAAAATGCAGCTCAATTTCAATAGCTAAAGAAAAGTTGAAGATCTCAAGGCTGGAGGAGACTAGAAAACAAGTCTAGATCTCAATCCCTTCATTGATCCAACAGCAAACAAGATGCAGGAAAATTAAAGATGAAAGCAATGAAAAAAACTTTGATTCAAATCACAATTCACTTGAAAGTTTGCAGAAGAAGAACAAGAGAAATCTTAGACCAAGAGGGAAACAAAATTCCTTCACTCTCAATCCAAATTCAAAATAGAAATGAAAACTAAGAGAGAGAGATCTCAAATCCTAATGCTCCCTAGTAGAGCTAGCCTTTCTAATGGAGCTCCTCTTTTTTGAAATGAGAGTGATGCCTTTATATAGGCTTTTTACAAAATGAAAATAAAATGAAATTGAAATTAAAAACAAATTCACAAAATGAAATTCCTAATCTAGCTTCTCTGTGTGCCTTTGAGTCATGTTGAGTGGGCTTTGCTTGCTTTGAATTTGAGGAGAAATGGGTTTGGTTGGCCTTGATTCAATTTGGTGAGGAATTGAATTAAATTGAATTTTGGTTGATTTTGGCCCATATGTTGCTCCCAGGAGGCTGCTCTGCTCTTGTGGAGGGCAGAGCAGTGAAACTTTGTGTGGGGATGCATGTTGCGTGCCAAGTGTGGGAGGGGCATCAGGATGCTTCCCTACCCTTGTGGAGAGCAGGGCAATGTTGTCATGGTGCGTCCAAGTTGTGCGCCCAAGCTCCCTTGCTGTGCGCCAAGGATGCCCGTGTCATGCATGCCCATGTGCGTACCAAGGGGAGTTCCCAAATTCGAACCTTGGTGAAAGCATTTGGGGGAGCAATTTTCCTTGATTTTTCATGAAGAGAAGCATGACATTGCCCTGCTCTCCAAGAGGGCAGAGCAGAATAATGAGCGCTACTTTGCTTTGGAGTGAGGCTCCAGCTTCGAACCTTGGTGGAAGCACTTTGGTTTATTTTCGCTTATTTTTGGCCCTTAAAGATGCCTTTCACTCATGCCTCAATTGTATGCCAAATATGGATTGTCATATAGCGTTGGAAAGCTCTAAATGTCAGCTTTCTAACGCAACTGGAAGCACATCAATCGGACGTCTTTAGCTCAAGTTATAGCCCTTTGAAGTAGGCATGGTCATGCTGTGAGCGCCCCAAATTTAACTTAGCGAAAATTTGCTTCAACCTCACTTTGCTTCATCACGATATTGCCCTGCCCTTGGCAAGAGCAGGGCAGTGTGCGTGCTGGTTGCTTCCTCCTTTGATTTGGTCATGGGCCACGCTTTTAAAAGCGTGGCCTAAGGCTCCAAAGCGTGCTCCAACTTCAAAGTATTCCCCAAAGTTCTTTTTTTCTCCTTTTTAGCTTATTTTGTGCTTCTTTGCTTCTTTTTCTTCTTATTTCCTACAAGATTTATAAAATTAAAAGATCAAGAAAATATATCATTTAAGCACAAAAGCATTCAATATTTAAGCACAAATCATCAATTTCTTGTATGAAAAAGCATAGAAAAATAGGTATATGATGACATGTCATCATCCGCCACCTTATAAAGTTCTTGGGCTATAATCTCATGAACTTCTACTTCCTCTCCAATCATGATGCTATGAATTATGATGGCCCGGTTTATAGTAACTTCAGACCGGTTGCTAGTGGGAATGATTGAGCGTTGGATAAACTCCAACCATCCCCTAGCCACGGGCTTGAGGTCATGCCTTCTCAGTTGAACCGGCTTCCCTCTTGAATCTCTCTTCCATTGAGCGCCCTCTTCACAAATGTCTATGAGGACTCGGTCCAACCTTTGATCAAAGTTGACCTTTCTAGTGTAAGGGTGTTCATCTCCTTGCATCATGGGCAAGTTGAATGCCAACCTTACATTTTCCGGACTAAAATCTAAGTATTTCCCCCGAACCATTGTAAGCCAATTCTTTGGGTCCGGGTTCACACTTTGATCATGATTCTTGGTGATCCATGCATTGGCATAGAACTCTTGAACCATTAAGATTCTGACTTGTTGAATGGGGTTGGTAAGAACTTCCCAACCTCTTCTTCGAATCTCATGTTGGATCTCCGGATATTCACTCTTTTTGAGTTTGAAAGGGACCTCGGGGATCACCTTCTTCATGGCCACAACTTCATAAAAGTGGTCTTGATGCACCCTTGAGATGAATCTCTCCATCTCCCATGACTCGGAGGTGGAAGCTTTTGCCTTCCCTTTCCTCTTTCTAGAGGTTTCTCCGGCGTTGGATGCCATAAATGGTTATGGAAAAACAAAAAGCAATGCTTTTACCACACCAAAGTTAAAAGTTTGCTCGTCCTCGAGCAAAAGAAGAAAGAAGAGAGTAGAAGAAGAAGAAATAGAGGAGATGGAGATGGCTTTGTGGTTCGTCCAAAGGGGGAGAAGTAGTGTTTAGGTTGTGTGAAAATGAAGGAGTGAAGATGGGTTTATATAGGGGTGGAGAGAGGGGTAGGGTTCGGCCATTATGGGTGGGTTTGGGAGGGAAAGTGGTTTGAATTTGAATGGTGAGGTAGGTGGGGTTTTATGAAGGATGGATGTGAGTGGTGAAGAGAATAGTGGGTTTTGATAGGTGAGGGGTTTTTGGAAAAGAGTGGTTGAGGTGATTGGTGAATGGGTGAAGAAGAAGAGAGAGGGTGGTGGGGTAGGTGGGGATCCTGTGGGGTCCACAGATCCTGAGGTGTCAAGGAAAATTCATCCCTGCACCAAGTGGCGAGCAAAAATGCTCTTTATGCCAATTCTGGCATTAAACGCCGGGCTAGTGCCCATTTCTGGTGTTTAACGCCAGCTTCTTGCCCTTTCCTGGCGTTTAACGCCAGTTTGGTGCCCCTTTCTGGCGTTAAACGCCCAGAATGGTGCCAGACTGGGCGTTAAATGCCCATTTGCTGTCCTTACTGGCGTTTAAACGCCAGCAAGGTCTTCCTCCAGGGTGTGCTGTTTTTCTTTCTATTTTTCATTCTGTTTTTGCTTTTTCAATTGATTTTTTGATTTCCCATGATCATCAACCTACAGAAAACATGAAATAACAAAGGAAAATAGATTAAATATAACATTGGGTTGCCTCTTAACAAGCGCTTCTTTAATGTCAGTAGCTTGACAGAGGGCTCTCATGGAGCCTCACAGATACTCAGAGCAATGTTGGAACCTCCCAACACCAAACTTAGAGTTTGAATGTGGGGGTTCAACACCAAACTTAGAATTTGGTTGTGGCCTCCCAACACCAAACTTAGAGTTTGACTGTGGGGGCTCTGTTTGACTCTATTTTGAGAGAAGCTCTTCATGCTTCCTCTCCATGGTGACAGAGGGATATCCTTGAGCCTTAAACACAAAGGATTCTTCATTCACTTGAATGATCAATTCTCCTCTGTCCACATCAATCACAGCCTTTGCTGTGGCTAGGAAGGGTCTGCCAAGGATGATGGATTCATCCATGCACTTCCCAGTCTCTAGGACCACGAAATCAACAGGGATGTAATGGTCTTCAATCTTTACCAGAACATCCTCTACAAGTCCATAAGCTTGTTTTCTTGAATTGTCTGCCATCTCTAGTGAGATTCTTGCAGCTTGCACCTCAAAGATCCCTAGCTTCTCCATTACAGAGAGAGGCATGAGGTTTATGCTTGACCCTAGGTCACACAGAGCCTTCTTAAAGGTCATGGTGCCTATGGTACAGGGTATTGAAAACTTCCCAGGATCTTGTCTCTTTTGAGGTAGTTTCTGCCTAGTCAAGTCATCCAGTTCTTTGGTGAGCAAAGGGGGTTCATCCTCCCAAGTCTCATTACCAAATAACTTGTCATTTAGCTTCATGATTGCTCCAAGGTACTTAGCAACTTGCTCTTCAGTGACATATTCATCCTCTTCAGAGGAAGAATACTCATCAGAGCTCATGAATGGCAGAAGTAAATCCAATGGAATCTCTATGGTCTCAGTGTGAGCCTCAGATTCCCATGGTTCCTCATTAGGGAACTCATTGGAGGCCAGTGGACGTCCATCGAGGTCTTCCTCAATGGCGCTCACTGCCTCTTTCTCCTCTCCAAATTCGGCCATGTTGATGACCTTGCACTCTCCTTTTGGATTCTCTTCTGTATTGCTTGGAAGAGTACTAGGAGGGAGTTCAGTAACTTTCTTACTCAGCTGACCCACTTGTACCTCCAAGTTCCTAATGGAGGACCTTGTTTCAGTCATGAAACTTTGAGTGGTTTTGATTAGATCAGAGACCATGGTTGCTAAGTCAGAGTGGCTCTGCTTAGAATTCTCTGTCTGTTGCTGAAAAGATGATGGAAAAGGCTTGCCATTGCTAAACCTGTTTCTTCCACCATTATTATTGTTGAAACCTTGTTGAGGTCTCTGTTGATCCTTCCATGAGAGATTTGAATGATTTCTCCATGAAGGATTATAGGTGTTTCCATAGGGTTCTCCCATGTAGTTCACCTTTTCCATTGAACGGTTCTCAGGATCATAAGCTTCTTCTTCAGATGAAGCGTCCTTAGTACTGCCTGGTGCAGCTTGCATTCCAGACAGACTTTGAGAAATCATATTGACTTGCTGAGTCAATATTTTGTTCTGAGCCAATATGGCATTCAGAGTATCAATCTCAAGAACTCCTTTCTTCTGATTCGTCCCATTGTTCACAGGATTCCTTTTAGAAGTGTACATGAATTGATTATTTGCAACCATTTCAATGAGTTCTTGAGCTTCTGTAGGCATCTTCTTCAGATGAAGAGATTCTCCAGCAGAACTATCCAATGACATCTTGGACAGTTCAGACAGACCATCATAGAAGAAACCTATGATGCTCCATTCAGAAAGCATGTCAGAAGGACACTTTCTGATCAATTGTTTGTATCTTTCCCAAGCTTCATAGAGGGATTCACCTTCCTTCTGTCTGAAGGTTTGGACTTCCACTCTAAGCTTACTCAATTTTTGAGGTGGAAAGAACTTTGCCAATAAGGCATTGACTAGCTTTTTCCAAGAGTTCAGGCTTTCTTTAGGTTGTGAGTCCAACCATATCCTAGCTCTGTCTCTTACAGCAAAAGGGAATAGCATAAGTTTGTAGACTTCAGGGTCAACCCCATTGGTCTTGACAGTGTCACAGATTTACAAGAATTCAGCTAAAAACTGATGAGGATCTTCCAATGGAAGTCCATGGAACTTGCAATTCTGTTGCCTTAGAGAAACTAATTGAGGCTTAAGCTCAAAGTTGTTTGCTCCAATGGTAGGGATAGAGATGCTTCTCCCATAGAAGTCGGGAGTAGGTGCAGTAAAGTCACCCAGCACCTTCCTTGCATTGTTGGCATTGTTGTTGTTTTCGGCTGCCATGGGTTCTTCTTCTTTGAAGATTTCTGTTAGGTCCTCTACAGAGAGTTGTGCCTTAGCTTCTCTTAGTTTTTGCTTCAAGGTCCTTTCAGGTTCAGGGTCAGCCTCAACAAGAATGCTTTTGTCTTTGCTCCTGCTCATATGAAAGAGAAGAGAACAAGAAAATATGGAATCCTCTATGTCACAGTATAGAGATTCCTTGAGGTGTCAGAGGAAAAGAAAAATAGAAGAAGAGGTAGAAGAATTTGAACTTATCAAAAGAGATGGAGTTCGAATTGTTCATTGAGGAGGAGTGTTAGTCCATAAATAGAAGGATGTGAGAAGAGGGGAAGAAATTTTTGAAAATAAGTAACAGATTTTAAAATCATTTTGAAAAAATACTTATTGATTTTCGAAAACTAAGAGTGGAAAAGAAATCAAGTGATTTTTGAAAAAGATTTTGAAATTAGAAATTAAAAAGATATGATTAAAAAAAACTATTTAAAAAGATTTGATTTTGAAAATTAATGACTTGGCTAACAAGAAAAGATATGATTCAAAGATTTAAACCTTTCTCAAAAGAAAAGGCAACATACTTGAAATGTTGAATCAAATCATTAATTGATAGAAAGTATTTTTGAAAATGGAAAGAAATTGATTTTGAAAACATATGATTGAGAAGATTTGATTTGAAAAAGATTTGATTTTAAAAACTTTTGAAAACTTGAAAAAATTTGAATTAAAAAAACAGAATCTTCCCTCTTGTGCCAGAATGGTATACATTCTGGCGTTTAACGCCCAAAACTCACCCCTTTTGGGCGTTAAATGCCCAGCCAGGCACCCTGGCTGGCGTTTAAACGCCAGTTTTTCTTCTTCACTGGGCGTTTTGAACGCCCAGCTTTTTCTGTGTAATTCCTCTGCTGTATGTTCTGAATCTTCAATTGTTTGTATTATTGACTTGAAAAGACACAAATTAAAAATATTTTTGAATTTTTAATGATGAGGAATAATCAAAATGCAACTAAAATCAAATAACAATGCATGCAAGACACCAAACTTAGAAGTTTGTATACTATTGACACTAACAAAATGAGAATGCATATGAGAAACAACAAAACACTCAAGACAAGAGAATTTAAAGATCAGAACAAGGAAATCATCAAGAACAACTTGAAGATCAATGAAGACACATGAATGAATGCAAGAAGAATAGAAACATGCAATTGACACCAAACTTAAAATGAGACACTAGACTTAACATGAAACATAAAATATTTTTGATTTTTATGATTTTGTAATTTTTTTGGATTTTTCGAAAATTAAGTGGAAAAGAAAATAAAGATATCAAAATTCTTAATGAGAATTCCAGGAATCATGCAATGTTAGTCTAAAGCTTCAGTCTAAAGGAATTAGACATGGCTAGCCAAACTTCAGCAGGACATTGCATTCAAGAGCTAAATTGATGAGGATCAATCAGCTTTGGTGACGATAAGAACATCACCTTGAAATACTAGAATTCATTCTTAAGAACTCTGAAGAAAAATACCTAATCTAAGCAACAAGATGAACCGTCAGTTGTCCAAACTCGACAATCCCCGGCAACGGCGCCAAAAACTTGGTGCACGAAATTGTGATTCATTCTTTTCACAACTCAAACAGTCTCCGGTAATGGCTCCAAAAACTTGGTGCTCAATACCATGGTCTAAACATAATTTCACAACTTCGCACAACTAACCAGCAAGTGCACTGGGTAGTCCAAGTAATAAACCTTACGCGAGTAAGGGTCAATCCCACGGAGATTGTTGGTATGAAGCAAGCTATGGTCACCTTGTATATCTTAGTCAGGAAGATTCAAATGGTTATGGATGATATACGAATAAAGCATAAAATAAGGATAGAGATACTTACGTACTTCATTGGTGAGAATTTTAGATAAGCGTATGGAGATGCTTTGTCCCTTCCGTCTCTCTGCTTTCCTACTGTCTTCATCCAATTCTTCTTACTCCTTTCCATGGCAAGCTGTATGTTGGGCATCACCGTTGTCAGTGGCTACAATCCCGTCCTCTCAGTGAAAATGTTCAACGCACCCTATCACGGCATGGCTAATCATCTGTCGGTTCTCAATCAGGTTGGAATAGAATCCATTGATTCTTTTGCGTCTGTCACTAACGCCCAGCCTTCAGGAGTTTGAAGCTCGTCACAGTCATTCAATCATTGAATCCTACTCAGAATACCACAGACAAGGTTTAGACCTTCCGAATTCTCTTGAATGCCGCCATCAATTCTAGCTTATACCACGAAGATTCCGATTAAGGGATCCAAGAGATATCCACTCAATCTAAGGTAGAACGGAGGTGGTTGTCAGGCACACGTTCATAGGTGAGAATGATGATGAGTGTCACGGATCATCACATTCATCAAGTTGAGGAACAAGTGATATCTTAGAACCAGAACAAGCTGAATTGAATAGAAGAACAATAGTAATTGCATTAATACTCGAGGTACAGCAGAGCTCCACACCTTAATCTATGGTGTGTAGAAACTCCACCGTTGAAAATACATAAGAACAAGGTCTAGGCATGGCCGAATGGCCAGCCTCCCAATGATCTAAGAACTAGGCCTCCAAAGATGATCTTAAGATCGAAAAATGATCAAAAGATTAGAATACAATAGTAAAAGGTCCTTTTTGTAGAGGACTAGTAGCCTAGGGTTTACAAAGATGAGTAAAGGACATAAAAATCCACTTCCGGGCCCACTTGGTGTGTGCTTGGGCTGAGCATTGAAGCTTTCATGTGTAGAGACTTTTCTTGGAGTTAAACGCCAGCTTTTGTGCCAGTTTGGGCGTTTAACTCCCATTCTTGTGCCAGTTCCGGCGTTTAACGCCGGGCAGTTTTGAGCTGATTTGGAACGCCGGTTTAGGCCATGAAATCTCGGGCAAAGTATGGACTATTATACATTGCTGGAAAGCCCAGGATGTCTACTTTCCAAAGCAGTTGAGAGAACGCCAATTAGGCTTCTGTAGCTCCAGAAAATCCACTTCGAGTGTAGGGAGGTCAGAATCCAACAGCATCTGCAGTCCTTTTCAGCCTCTGAATCAGATTTTTGCTCAGGTCCCTCAATTTCAGCCAGAAAATACCTGAAATCACATAAAAACACACAAACTCATAGTAAAGTCCAGAAAATGGAATTTTAACTAAAAACAAATAAAAATAAAATTAAAACTAACTAAAACATACTAAAAACATACTAAAAACAATGCCAAAAAGCGTATAAATTATCCGCTCATCAATACTGCATAAAAAAAATCACATCACGCGAGTGCGCAGGCCATGCTTGGGCATGGAATGGACATCGGCGTAAAGATCCAATGCCCAGAAAGTCGGGCTGGAATCGTGCGGCTAGTGTGCATTTGGCACAAAATGGCCCACACGTTCGCATCCCTGACGCGAACGCATCACTTCCACAACACCCATCGCACGCGAAAGCGTGAGCGACGCGTTTGCGTCACGTGGATATTATGGTCCCGTAAATAGAAACAAAGAGTTGCGCGAAAACGATGCTGGAACCATGCGTCTAGCAGAATTCACCGTGACGCGTTCGCATGCCTCACGCGTCCGCGTCACTCATCTTTTCCCAACTTACGCGATTGCGTCAATCACGCGACCGCGTCATACCCCTTATTCCCCTTACTCATGCGATCGTGTGCTCCACGCAATCGTGTGAATTTACGATCACTAACCCCAAATCACGCGAACCCTAACCCATCGCGTTCCAAACCCTCTCCCTCCTCCTCTACAACTCTCTCCCCCTCAACCACCTCTTCCACCATTGCCCCTACCCGCGACCACCAACCACCGCACCGCCACCTCTGCCGCTGAACACCCCTTCCAGTGCCGCCACCCGCAACAGCCCCAAACACTCGCCCCCTTTCCCCCTCCCTCCCTTCCGTTACCCTAGCCCGCCCCTGCTCTACCGCCGCGCCACCGTGCTCCCTCTTAGCGCCTCTACATCACCACCACCTTCCCTTTGCCCTATCCCTTGTTTTTACACATACCAGGTTCTACCGTACACCAATTTATTTATCATTCCTCATTAGTTACGTATTTATTAGAATTTATTTGATTTAGGATAGTTAGAGATGCATGTTCGTAGTGGATTCTAGGTGGTTAGGTAGCTAGGATGTGGTTAGTGGATTTAGGCCTGATAATTGCGCCGTTCTTGTTACCTGTTTATCTATTCTGCAATTTTAATCTGGCTGCAATGCTCATCCTGTTCATATGCTGTTCTTCCATGTTTCATGCTGTTGTTACACTGTTCTTTCTTGTTCATGTTAATTGTGTCTCTTTGCAGCATTATTTAACTTTTATATGAACTGATTTATCCTGCTATGTATTTCCCGGGAACATCCAATTTTAGCCAGAATGCTGCCCAATTTTCTGCAAATTATTTCCTTTTTTCCATTCATGTATTGGTTTTGGCAATCTTGAATTTTCCACTACTTAGCTACAACCAAACCGATTCATGAATGCACGGGCTGGCATTCTTATTCCATTTGATTCCCTAGTTAATACTTTGCATCATTGATGATTCCATTCTCCTTTTCCACTTCCTCAATCTATATGAATCATCATCAATTAACTGCAAACCTTGCTTGAATATGAGTTGCTTATTCTTTCAATTTGTGGATTTCTTGTTAACTAGGAAACCAATCATCATGCCACTTACTCTAACCCTCTTTTTACTAACTCACTGCTTTCACTTTCTAACTTCCTTTTTCACTTATTAACCATTTTAACCTTCTACCTTCTCTTTTTACCTGCCTACTTTCACCTTTAACTCATGGCATGATCACTATTTTTCCTTATTAACATGAATTTTACTTATAATGTATTTTGGATTGTCAGTTTTCTTTTTTTAGACTTTTTCACTTGAACACAATCCCGAATGCACTTTATTTGACTCAATTCATGCTTCTCTTGCTCTTTTGCCACTCTGTGCTTATATTGCTATTATCCTATCTGCCTACTTATTTTTTTGCTTCTATTCTTCAATTATATTATGAAATTTCTGCTTTTCAGGATGTCTAATCCTCAAATCAAAGGAAAGGGCAAAGCAACCACTGGCAAAAAGGAAAAGATGCGAATCCTCTATGTCCATCTTTGGCATCTTACATGATGATTCTTGGCAGGAGAAGAACTTTACCCCGCAGGAAAAGGCTGATCAGTTGGTACCTGCGGTTGACCCAGTGAAATTTGCAAACAAATACTGTGAGCTGAAGTACCCAGTTTTTGCCACATCCAGGAACCTGTACCTGGAAAGGACACTCAAAATACCAGAGGAACTCAGGCAGTACACTTCAGATCAAATCAAACAGAGAGGTTGGTTCTTCCTGGAGAGAAACTTGACTGAGATCAACTCATCCTGAGTCAGAGAATTCTACTGTAACTACTTTTTATCATCCCTGGATGCAGTACAGCTCAGAGGCAAGCAAGTTCTGGTTACTGAGGAAGCAATTGAAGACATCCTCCAGCTCCCACCTAAATCAGATCAGCCAGACGGTTACCAAAGGGTTGAGGAGGATATGAGATTCATGAGATTTGATTGGGATGCAGTGAAACGAGATATCACTCTTGATCCTACTATTCCATGGGTCATGGGAAAGAGCACAGTGGTACCCAAGGAATCAGGCTCATATATCTGAATGATGAGGCTCGACTATGGCAACAGATTCTGAGTAACTACGTGATGCCGAGCACCCATGAGATGGAGGTGCCCGCTGCTATGATTACCCTTATCTGGTGTGTGATGATGGGTAAGGACTTATATCTTTCCCGCTTCATCCGGCATTACATGACCAGAGTCCATGTTAGAAGCACCCTCCCTTTTCCATTCCTGATTACTCAGTTGGGTCGCCGAGCTGAGGTACCTTGGGAGGTTGCTGATGAAAAGCCATCCGCCGCAGACTGCAGGAAGATCATCCCTCACACTCGGAAGTTTTAGGCTTTGGGCTACCGACCTCCATTTCTCACTGACTCCGCTGAGGCAGCTACATCTTCAGCTGCTCCTTCTGCTTCCACTGCCCCAGCACCACCCACTGTACACCCACCTGCTCCTGAGCCCGTCTATCTTCTGGTGCACTGACTCTTTGACTGCTTAGACTAGATGGAGCGCCGCCACCAGCAGCACTTTGAGAGACCCGAACGTCACAACAGGCGACATTATGAGAGGTCTGAGCATCTCCACAAGCGACGCTATGAGCACCTCAAGCTGATGATCCGATCTGGTGGCGACATCCACTCCGAGCCCGACACACCATCAGACATATCTGAGGAGGAGGCGAGCGATCATGAGGAGGAAGCACCTACCCAGGCTGAGTAGGGAAGTTCCGAGCACACTGTCCCACATCATGAGGAGCACCACCAGCTACAGGCCTCTGATCCAAACATTCCTCTACAGACAGAGCCTCTGCTTTGGCAGACCGCTCCTTCTTCACTCACAGAGACTGCAGACCTTCAGCCTACCACTGAGACACTGGCAGCCTATCCTTCCGGAGATGACACTTCTTCACACCCAGTTTGAGTGAGCATCGCGGACGATGCGATTATTTAAGTCTGGGGAGGTTGCCACCTCTGGCATATTTTTTTGGTGAACCACTACAGACTCTTATCTTATTTTGTTCGTTTTCTGTATTTTATTTGCACATTTTTTCTCTTTTTTGCTTTTGTTGTACTTTTGCATTCTGCACTTTGGGCTGTATATATCTTGGATATTTTAGCTTAATTTGCACCTTAGTTTACTAGTTATATATTAAGTGGATTAATTAGTATAGTTTACCCTTTTTAGCATATGATAGTTTGGTTTAATTGAAAAATAAAAAGAGTAAGCTAGGAACCATAGTATATTAAAATAATCCACACACCTTGTATATATAGCATTACATGTTAGTTAGTTAACAACATTTCTTCAAGGAGAAACACTAAGATTTTAAAGGGCACCTTAAAGATTTACATTGAGTTGAATGTAAACTCTTAATTCCTACTTGCATGACATACATAACTGATATATGATTTATGAACTTGAGAACACATAGCCCGTGAGTTTTGAGCTTAATTGTATGGTTACATCAAACCATAAATTTCATTCTTGTGTGTTTCGTACTTCTTTTCTATGCTTGCAATCTTTATTTTGTTTTAAATCTGTATATCCAATTATAGAATATAGATGCATACCAAGAGATGATTGAGGCCATTACTTGTTTTTGCTCACTTATCTCAAATAAGCCTACCCTTTTATATCACCCTTGTTAGCCACTTTGAGCTTTTTAATCCCCTTCTATTTTATAACCACATTACTAGCCTTAAGCAGAAAAATAAATTAAAAATCTCAAGTTGAATCCTTGGTTAGCTTAAGATAGATATTGTGTATAATTTAAGTATGGGAAATTTTATGGTTACATGAGATGATAGGAAAAAGGGGAATTAAATTGAATAAGTTATTTGAAAAAAAATTTTGGGAAGCATGCTCATGTGAAATCAAAATAATTAAATTACCATGTGCACTAAAAAAATCAATGCACATGGGACAAAAGTAAAAAATAAAATGCATGAGCATGTAACACAAAAGTGGAAAAATTTGGGTAGCTAGGTGAAGAATTATGAAATTATATATGTGTATGTTAGGTGAGATCTTAGACTAGTCAAGGATTCACTTTGTTAGCTCACTTAGCCTTATATATACATCCTCACCCTTACCTTACCTCAGCCCCATTACAACCTAGGAAAAGACCTTATGATTTTTGTATGTCTATATTCAATAATTGTTGATTGATTTGAGGAAAAACAAGGTTTTAGAAAGCATGACTAGAAAAGAAGAGTGTGATTAACCCCAAACACTGAGTGACTAGAGAGTAAACATACAATCCAGTGAGGGTTCAATAGCTCATTCTCATATGTCCATGTTTAATTATTAATTGTCTTGCAAGTTGTGAACTATCTTAACTCAACTCAATTGTAATTGTGCTTTAATATGATTTGGCCTTAATTGTACATACATGATTCCTTGAAGACATGAATTAATTTAACTACATGTATGCTTTATATATAGGTGAATAATAACTAAAATTGCATGACTCATTTAGGTAGTTGCATTTAGAATAGATTGCATTGCATATGATTCCACCATTATACCTTTACTTTTTTCTCTTGGATTTAGCATGAGGACATGCCATTGTTTAAGTATGGGGAGGTTGATAAACCACTATTTTATGATAAATCTTGTGCTTAAATTGAATGATTTTATCAACTCTTCACCTACTTATTCATATGAATTTGCATGGTTTTACAATTTCTTCATTAGGATATGACATATGAGAAAACATGTTTCCTATGCTTTAAAATAATCAAATTTAATTATCCTTTATTACCATTCGATGCTGTAATTTGTGTGTTGAGTACTTTCAGGTTTTATAGGGCAGGAATGACTTAAAGGATGGAAAGGAAACATACAAAAATAGAAGGAAAGCAAAAATTGGAGTTTTGCAGAAACTGGCAGCGACGCGTCCGCATGGACGACGCGAACGCGTGCTTAGCGTAAAAGAGAATCGACGCGAGCGCATGGATGACGCGAATGCGTGACCCGCGAAATACAACTAACGGGGACGCATGACTGACGCGACCGTGTGGCAGAGCAAAACTCCAGATGACGCGATCGCGTGACCCACGCGGATGCGTGACGTACGCGATCTGCAGAATTTGAAGAAGTTGGCCCCAGCGACTTCTGGGCCCTTTTTTGGTCTAGATCCAAACCCAGAGAATACAAATTAAAGGCTTATAAATGGAGGAATCCATCCATTCATGAGGAGACACTGGATACTGTAAGACACAGAATCTTTGAAAAGTCTTTTTATGATCAAGTCTCAAATCATATAGTTATTTATAGCCTTAATTTCAGAAATTATTTTATTAAAGATAATTAAGGCAAGTTTTGATTTATTGGATTTGAGATGAGTTATGATTATCGTCCAATTTTATAATTATTGGATTATTTTCTATATTTGAATTATAAAGTTGATAGTTATGAAATAATAAGGAATTTTTATGATTTGGATTAGATAAGTAATATTTTAAATATTAATACTACTATTTTGGAAAATAAAGAAATTAAGTATATTAATTCTAATTATTTGATTTGAACATTTTATTGAAAATAGAATGTGAAATTGATGAGAAAATAGTATTTTATATATTATTAGTGTTGGATTTAATTTGTGTTTCAATTACTATATTGTCCCTACTTTTATTTAAAATTACAAAATTACCCCTAGACCTATTTTAACTCTAAACCCTAATCCCCTCTAACTCTAACAGCCACCAAAACCCTCCCCTAACCCAAGCAGTAGCCACAACCCCCCTCATCCTAAACACACATACACGGCTCACTGAAGGAAAGGAAAAGAAAGAATGGGAATGAGAGGGAGAAGGTTGGTGCGCCATTGGAGCCACTTCCATTGAGCCCTAGCCGTCACCATCACCTTTGCATGCAAGGAAGGAGGAGCCTTTGCCATCGCCGTTCTGTCTCAAACCGAAGCCGCTATCGCGCCTAGGTGCCACTACCGCGGACTCGCGTTGGCCGCGTCGCCGTGCCACCATCACGCCATGGATCTGCTCTGTTCGCGAGCTGAGCTAAGGAAGGAGAGACGAACACGACGGGGAGGAGTGGGATAGCTGCACCGACGCTGTTGGGGCTCTCACTGCCGCCGTCCCCGTGGTGGCTGGTGTCGTCGTCGGAGAGGACCGCTGGAGTTGCTGTCTGCCTCTATTGGGGTTCATCGCCAACGGAGTTTCCCTGGCCGACAGATGTGACCGCCGCCCTCTTAGCCGCCGCTGTTGGAGTTGATGTTGCTCTGGCCTTGCCCTGGCTCCATCTTGAACCGAGAATCGCTACTATTGTGTAAGTTTTACCCAGTTTTTGATTCCCTCTTGTTCCATCAATTCGTTTCTACCTAGAAGCATTGTTGTTGACACTAGTTGTATTAAATAAAATGGTTATAGTGAGTTGCATTGCCACTGCCCTTATCGGAGGTAGTTGCTGGCTGCATTTGGAAATTTCTATTGCAATTTGTGTTTGTTCTGGAGCTGTTTCATCGGTTGCTGGAACTACTAACGGAGCAGGCTGAGTCACGGCGATTCTGGCTGCCAAGGGCGGTTTTGTGGCTGTCGGAACCACCGTTGAGGCTTCTGTCCTTTGGTTCAGACGGTATTCTTTAGTTACAATATCTATCTCTGTATTGAAACCTTCCTCGTTCATATCCCGATATGTGTTTTAAGGCTTTCGCAATAATAATGTTTTCTAGGATTAAGTTATCGGAGCCACATGTTGCGCGTAAGGGCTTATATTTGCTGCTGCGAAAGTGAACAAAGATGTGATGCAAGCTGCCGGTAACCTTGGGTTGATAGAGGTTTCCGGTGGCGCGTTTGGGTTATGGTTTGCGTTTTGAGGTAGGGGCGCTTTCCAAAAACTATATTTTATGTATTGGAATTATTACATATGGATACTGATGTGAGATATTGTGTATTTGGTGATTGTACCTGCCTTATGTATTATTTGATTGACTCGAATGATTATGGATGTTGGTTTGGCTGAATTGTTGTGCGACTTTGTGAAATGTAATGTATTGAAGTTGATTCTTTAAAGATTTGTAATCTGAGTTTAATCCGCTGAGGATTGATTTGATTTGAGTTAATTGTTTTGATGATTTGAAAAGTCGAATGTACCTTTGAATTAAGCCTGGTTTACTTTAATTGACTTGGTTTTGGACAAATGATTTGTTACTGAGCTGTTTCTTTAAAGCTTTGAAAATGAGTTAAATCGGTTGATATTGATTTTATTTGACATAGTTTCCTTGAGATATGCCACTGGTGCACGAAATTGCAATAACACTTTTGCAATCCCGCACAACTAACCAGCAAGTGCACTGGGTCGTCCAAGTAATACCTTGCGTGAGCAAGGGTCGATCCCACGGAGATTGTCGGCTTGAAGCAAGCTATGGTTATCTTGTAAATCTTAGTCAGGAGATTAGAAAGTATCAGGATTGATTGTAAGAAGCAAAAGAACATGTAATAGTTACTTGTACTGCAGTAATGGAGAATGGGTTGAGGTTTGGAGATGCTCCATCTTCCGAATCTCTGCTTTCCTACTGTCTTCTTCATCAAACACGCATGTCTCCTTCCATGGCAAGCTCGTGTAGGGTCTCACTGTTGTCAGCAGCTACCTCCCATCCGCGCAGTGAAAGCTAATGCAGAGCACTCTGTCACAGTGCCGCCAATCACCGGTTTGGTTCCCTCCTCTACCGGAATAGAATCACTCTTTTGCGTCTGTCACTAACGCCCAGTAGATTACAGGTTTGAAGCATGTCACAGTCATTCAATCATTGAATCCTACTCAGAATACCACAGACAAGGTTTAGACCTTCCGGATTCTCTTGAATGCTGCCATCAGGTCCTGCCTATACCACGAAGACTCAGAAGAATCCAAGAGATAACTACTCAATCTAAGATAGAACAGAGGTGCTTGTCAGGCACGTGTTCATGGTTGAGAATGATGATGATTGTCACGGATCATCACATTCATCCGGATTAAGAACAAGTGTTATCTTAGAATGGAAGCAAGCATGATTGAATAAGAAACAGTAGTAATTGCATTAATCCATCAAGACACAGCAGAGCTCCTCACCCCCAACCATGGGGTTTAGAGACTCATACTGTGGAAGAAACGTGTACAATGTCTTAGAGTAGCATTCCGTACTGATTACAATGTAAAAAGGTCCTATATGTAGTAAACTAGTCTCCTAAGGTTTACAGAAATGAGTAAATGACAGAAAAATCCTCTTCCTAGCCCACTTGGTGTGTGCTTGGGCTGAGCAATCAAGGAAATTCGTGTAGAGACCTTTTCTGGAGTTAAACGCCAGCTTTGGTGCCAGTTTGGGCGTTTAACTCCAACTTTTAATCCAGTTCTAGCGTTTAACGCTGGAATTTCTGAGGCCGGATTGCTACGCGGGTTTGGGCCATCAAATCTTGGACAAAGTATGGACTATTATATATTGCTGGAAAGCCCTGGATGTCTACTTTCCAATGCCGTTGAGAGCGCGCCAATTGGGCTTCTGTAGCTCCAGAAAATCCACTTCGAGTGCAGGGAGGTCAGAATCCAACAGCATCTGCAGTCCTTTTCAGTCTCTGGATCAGATTTTTGCTCAGAACCTCCAATTTCAGTCAGAAAATACCTGAAATCACAGAAAAACACACAAACTCATAGTAAAGTCCAGAAAAGTGAATTTTAATTAAAAATTAATAAAAATATACTAAAAACTAACTAAAAGATACTAAAAACATACTAAAAACAATGCCAAAAAGTATACAAATTATCCGCTCATCACAACACCAAACTTAAATTGTTGCTTGTCCCCAAGCAACTGAAAATCAAAATAGGATAAAAAGAAGAGAATATACTATAGACTCCAAAATATCAAAGAAACATAGCTCCAATTAGATGAGCGGGACTAGTAGCTTTTTGTCTCCGAACAGTTTTGGCACCTCACTCTATCCTTTGAAGTTCAGAATGATTAGCATCTATAAGAACTCAGAACTCAGATAATGTTATTGATTCTCCTAGTTAAGTATATTGATTCTTGAACATAGCCAGTGTATGAGTCTTGGCTGTGGCCCAAAGCACTCTGTCTTCCAGTATTACCACCGGATACATACATGCCACAGACACATAATTAGGTGAACCTTTTTGGGTTGTGACTCAGCTTTGCTAAAGTCCCCAATTAGAGGTGTCCAGGGTTCTTAAGCACACTCTTATTGCCTTGGATCACCACTTTATTCCTTTTCTTTTTTTTGTTCTTTCTCTCTTTTTTTTTTTTTTTTTTCGAAATTTTTTTTTTTTTTCACTGCTTTTTCTTGCTTCAAGAATCAAATTGATGATTTTTCAGATCCTCAATAACAGTTCTCTTTCTCCTCATTCTTTCAAGAGCCAACAAATTTAACATTCTTAAAACAACAAATTCAAAAGACATATGCACTGTTCAAGCATTCATTCAGAAAACAAAAAGTATTGTCACCACATCAAACTAATTCAACTAGCTTCAGAGATAAATTTTGAAATCCTGTACTTCTTGTTCTTTTGTGATTAAAGCATTTTTCTTTTAAGAGAGGTGATGGATTCATAGGACATTCATAACTTTAAGGCATAAACTCAAATTTTATTAATTATTAACTAAGATCAAGACTCAAATATAGATATAAAAAATAAAAAAATAGGAATGGAAAACAAAACAAGAAAAACGCAAAAATAGGCTCCTAATGATAGAGGTGTTCACAGAGTTAGGACTCAACAACCTTGATTTTGAGAAGTGGATGCTCCCTCAACTTGAGAGGAGAGCTTTTGGCGTTTCATCTCTTGAATCTCATGCCCCTGCTTCTCTTGTTCCTTCAGCAATTTGCAGAGCATGCAGTTCTGATTCTGCTGTTCTTCCTTCAGTTGCTCCATAGTCTCTTGCAGCTTATTAATAGATGCTTCTAGGCTGGACCAGTAGTCAATTCTTGGGAATTCAGGGAGGAATTCCTGCGCCCTCCTCTTGATGGAGTTGTCTTGCACTTGTCCTTCCATTGACTTCTTGGTGATTGGGTGTTCAATGGGTATGAACTCATCTACCCCCATCTTCACCCCAGCCTCTTTACAGAGCTTGGAAATCAAGCTTGGGTAAGCTAGTTTGGCTTCAGTGGAGTTTTTATTTGCTATTGTGTAGATCTCACAAGCAATCACATGATGAACCTCCACTTCTTTTCCAAGCATGATGCAATGAATCATCACTGCTCTTTTGATGGTGACCTCAGAACGGTTGCTAGTGGGCAATATGGAACGCCCAATAAAATCTAGCCAACCTCTTGCAATTGGCTTGAGGTCTCCCCTCTTGAGTTGGTTTGGGACACCCTTTGAATTGGTTATCCACTTAGTCCCAGGGAGGCATATGTCCTCTAGGATTTGATCCAACCCTTTATCTACTCTCACCATCCTCCTTTTGAAGGAGTCAGGATCATCTTGTAGTTGAGGTAGTTTGAAGATTTCTCTTATTTGGTCCAGATGGAAGTACATAACTTTCCCTCTGACCATGGTTTTGTGGGTATGGTAAGCGGTTCCAGTCATTCTTTGCTTATCTGTCAGCCACAGATTTGAGTAGAATTCCTGAACCATGTTCCTTCCAACCTTTGTCTCAGGATTGGTCAGAACTTCCCAACCCCTGTTTCGAATTTGCTCTTGGATCTCCGGATATTCATCTTCTTTCAGATCAAATTTAACTTCCGGGATCACTGATCTCAGACCCATTATTTTGTGATAATGGTCTTCATGTTCTTTGGTTAAGAACTTCTCTTCATTCCAAATATTCTTTGGATTAGTCTCTTTCTTTCCTCTTGAGTTGGTTTGTTTTCCCTTAGGAGCCATGATCTTGGCTTAGTGATCACGGAAAAACACACCAAACTTAGAGGTTTTGCTTGTCCTCAAGCAAAAGAAAAGAAAGAAGAAGAGAGAGAGAGAGAGAAAATTCGAATGGTGTGAGGAAGGAGGGGTGAGGGACGTTCCTTTATAGAGTGGGGGAAGAGATTTTCGAAAAAAAAGAGATTTGAAAGGAAATTTGAAAAGATTTTGAAAAAGTTTGAGAAAAGGGTGAGTTTTTGAAGAAAATTTGAGATTATTTTGAAATAGATTTGAAGAATGGTTTTGATTTGTGGAGATTTGAAAGTGAATGATGAAAGGTTGAAGTGCATTTATGTAGAAAAGATTGGGTAAGAAAAGGAAAGTTTAAAAAAATTGAGTTGAAAACGAAAAATTGGTCCTCCCACCAAGCTGGCGTTAAACGCCCAGAATGGCACCCATTCTGGCGTTTAACGCCCAATTGTTACCCTCTTTGGGCGTTTAACGCCCAGCCAGGTACCCTGGCTGGCGTTAAACGCCAGAAAACCTTCCTCACTGGGCGTTTTTCTGAACGCCCAGTGATGCTGCACACCTGGCGTTAAACGCCCAGAATGGTGCCCATTCTGGCGTTTAACGCCCAGAAAGGTACCATTCCTGGCGTTAAACGCCCAGAATGGTGCCCATTCTGGCGTTTAACGCCCAAAATGCCCCTTACTGGCGTTTTTTCGCCAGTAAGCTCATTTTCTCTGCTTTTTGAGCTGAATCCTTCTGTAACTCTGTGAATTCCTTCATTTTTGATACTTGCCTCTGTAAGAACAATTCATACACCTTTCTTATGACTGGGTTGCCTCCCAGCAAGCGCTTCTTTACTGTCTTTAGCTGGACTTTCACTGAGAATCACTCAAGTCTCAGTGTTGAGCATTCCTGCTCAAAATTTCCTTCAAGATAGTGCTTGATCCTCTGTCCATTAACAATGAACTTACTGTCAGAATCAATATCCTGAAGCTCAACATATCCATATGGTGACACTTTTGTAATCACATATGGACCCCTCCAACGGGATTTGAGTTTTCCTGGAAACAGTCTGAGCCTAGAGTTGAAGAGCAGAACTTTTTGTCCTGGCTCAAAGACTCTGTTTGACAATCTCTTGTCATGCCATTTCTTTGCCTTTTCCTTATAGATTTTAGCATTTTCAAAGGCATTGAGTCTGAACTCCTCTAGCTCATTTAGCTGGAGCAGTCTTTTCTCACCAGCTAACTGTGCATCCATGTTTAGGAATCTGGTTGCCCAGTAGGCTTTATGTTCCAGTTCCACAGGCAAATGGCAGGCCTTCCCATACACCAATTGGTATGGAGAGGTGCCTATAGGGGTCTTGAATGCTGTTCTGTATGCCCACAGAGCATCATCCAAGCTCCTTGCCCAATCCTTTCTTCGGGACATCACAGTCCGTTCCAGGATTCTTTTTAGCTCTCTGTTAGAGACTTCAGCTTGCCCATTTGTCTGTGGATGATACGGAGTTGCCACTTTATGGCTGATTCCATATCTAACCATAGCAGAGTATAGCTGTTTATTGATGAAATGAGTGCCTCCATCACTGATTAGCACTCTGGGGACGCCAAACCTGCTGAAAATGTTTTTCTGGAGGAATTTCAGCACAGTCTTGGTATCATTAGTGGGTGTAGCAATTGCTTCTACCCACTTGGATACATAGTCCACTGCCACCAGAATGTAAGTGTTTGAGTATGATGGTGGGAATGGCCCCATGAAGTCAATTCCCCATACATCAAACAGCTCTATCTCTAATATCCCTTGTTGAGGCATGGCATATCCGTGAGGCAGGTTACCAGCTCTTTGGCAACTGTCACAGTTACGCACAAACTCTCGGGAATCTTTATAGAGAGTAGGCCAGTAGAAGCCGCACTGGAGAACTTTAGTGGCTGTTCGCTCACTTCCAAAATGTCCTCCATACTGTGATCCATGGCAGTGCCATAGGATCTTTCGTGCGTCCTCTCTGGGTATACACCTGCGGATCACTCCGTCAGCACATCTCTTAAAGAGATATGGCTCATCCCAAAGGTAGTACTTGGCATCTGAAATTAGTTTCTTTCTCTGCACATGACTGTACTCTTTGGGTATGAACCTCACAGCTTTATAGTTTGCAATGTCTGCAAACCATGGAGCTTCCTGGATAGCAAAGAGTTGCTCATCTGGGAAAGTCTCAGAGATTTCAGTAGAAGGGAGGGACGCCCCAGCTACTGGCTCTATCCTGGACAGATGATCAGCCACTTGATTTTCTGTCCCTTTTCTGTCTCTTATTTCTATATCAAACTCTTGCAGAAGCAATACCCATCTGATAAGCCTGGGTTTTGAATCCTGCTTTGTGAGTAAGTATTTAAGAGCAGCATGGTCAGTGTACACAATCACCTTTGATCCCACCAAGTAGGATCTAAACTTGTCAATGGCATAAACCACTGCAAGCAACTCTTTTTCTGTGGTTGTGTAATTTTTCTGTGCATCATTTAGAACACGGCTAGCATAGTAAATGACATGCAGAAGTTTGTTATGCCTTTGTCCCAACACTGCACCAATGGCATGATCACTGGCATCACACATTAATTCAAATGGTAATGCCCAGTCTGGTGCAGAGATAACTGGTGCTGTGACCAACTTAGCTTTCAGGGTCTCAAATGCCTGCAGACACTGTGTATCAAACACAAATGGTGTGTCAGCAGCTAACAGGTTACTCAGAGGTTTAGCAATTTTCGAAAATCCTTAATAAACCTTCTGTAGAATCCTGCATGCCCCAGAAAGCTTCTGATTGCCTTAACATTGGCAGGTGGTGGTAATTTTTCAATTACCTCTACCTTTGCCTTATCCACCTCTATTCCCCTGCTTGAAATTTTGTGCCCAAGGACAATTCCTTCAGTCACCATAAAGTGACATTTCTCCCAGTTTAAAACCAGGTTAGTCTCTTGGCATCTTTTCAGGACAAGTGATAAGTGGTTAAGACAGGAGCTAAATGAGTCTCCATATACTGAAAAGTCATCCATGAAGACTTCCAGAAATTTCTCTACCATATCTGAGAAGATAGAGAGCATGCACCTCTGAAAGGTTGCAGGTGCATTGCACAGACCAAAAGGCATTCTCCTGTAGGCAAACACGCCTGAAGGGCAGGTGAATGCTGTTTTCTCTTGGTCCTGAGGGTCTACTGCAATTTGGTTGTAGCCTGAATAGCCATCCAAAAAGCAGTAGTAATCATGACCAGCTAGTCTTTCTAGCATTTGGTCTATGAATGGTAAAGGAAAATGATCCTTTCTGGTGGCTGTATTGAGTCTTCTGTAGTCAATACACATGCGCCACCCTGTGACTGTCCTTGTAGGAACCAGTTCATTTTTTTCATTATGAACCACTGTCATGCCTCCCTTTTTGGGAACAACTTGGACAGGGCTCACCCAGGGGCTATCAGAGATAGGATAAATAATCCCAGCCTCTAGTAATTTAGTGACCTCTTTCTGCACCACCTCCTTCATGGCAGGATTTAGCCTCCTTTGTGGTTGAACCACTGGTTTGGCATTATCCTCCAATAGGATCTTGTGCATGCATCTGGCTGGGCTAATGCCCTTAAGATCACTTATGGACCACCCAAGAGCTGTCTTGTGTGTTCTTAGCACTTTAATTAGTGCTTCCTCTTCCTGTGAATTTAAGGCAGAGCTTATAATCACTGGAAAAGTGTCACCCTCTCCCAGAAATGCATATTTCAGGGATGATGGTAATGGTTTGAGTTCAGGCTTAGGAGGCTTATCTTCCTCCTGAGGAATTTTCGAAAATTCCATTGCCTCCTCTGGCGCTTCCTGATCAGTTTGAGCATCTTTGAAGATGTCCTCAAGCTCTGATTCTAGGCTTTCAGCCATATTGATCTCTTCTACCAGAGAGTCAATAATGTCAGCGCCCATGCAGTCCTCTGGTGTGTCTGGATGCTGCATTGCTTTTACAGCATTCAACTTGAACTCATCCTCATTGACTCTCAAGGTTACTTCTCCCTTTTGTACATCAATGAGAGTTCGTCCAGTTGCTAGGAAAGGTCTTCCTAGAATGAGAGTTGCATTTTTATGCTCCTCCATTTCCAGCACCACAAAGTCAGTTGGAAAGGCAAATGGTCCAACCTTGACAATCATGTCCTCTATTATGCCTGATGGGTGTTTAATGGAACCATCAGCAAGTTGGAGGCATATCCTGGTTGGTTTGACTTCTCCAATCAACCCAAGCTTTCTGATAGTGGATGCAGGTATTAAATTAATACTTGCTCCAAGATCACATAAGGCCACCCTGGTGTAAGTGCCTTCCAATGTGCATGGTATCAGAAAGCTTCCAGGATCTTGAAGCTTTTCTGGTAAGCTTTTTAGAATGACTGCACTGCATTCTTCAGTGAGAAACACTTTTTCAGTTTCTCTCCAATCCTTCTTATGACTTAAGATCTCTTTCATGAACTTAGCATAAGAAGGTATTTGCTCAAGTGCCTCTGCAAAAGGAATCTTTATTTCAAGAGTCCTTAAATAGTCTGCAAAGCGGGCAAATTGCTTATCCTGTTCCGCTTTGCGGAGTTTCTGAGGATAAGGCATCTTGGCTTGATATTCTTCAACCTTAGATGCTGCAGGTTTATTCCTTACAGAAATGGTTGAAGAAGCCTTGTTAGGGGAGTAATCATCAGGACCCTCAGGTGCCTGATTCTCCTTGGGCGTTTGAACGCCAGGATTGGGAGGAATTTGGGCGTTAAACGCCAGCTTTTCCCCCTTTTCTGGCGTTTGAACGCCAGAACTGGGCAAGGAATGGGCGTTTAACGCCAAGTTCCCTTCCCTTTCTGGCGTTTGAACGCCAATATTCCTCTCTGGGCTCTCAATGTCCTCAGAGGGATTTTGAACAGTGGCTTGGTCATCCTCTGTCAACTGTTCCTTAATTGACTTCTTGCTCTTTTGAGCAGTGGCTTTCAGTGTTTTCCCACTCCTCAGTTGAACTGCTTGACATTCTTCTGTTATTTGTTTAGATATTTGCTGTTTTGCTTGATTCAACTGCAGTTCTATGCTCTTGTTAGCAACCTTAGTATCATGGAGCATTTCTTTAAATTCTGCTAACTGTTCTGTCATCAGGAGCAATTGTTGACTGAGCTCATTCATCTGTTCCTGAGGATTAGGATCAGTGACTAATGCCATGACCTCCTCCTTTGGAACGAGCTCATTGCTAGAATACAAGTATTGGTTTCTAGCAACAGTGTCTATAAGCTCTTGAGCTTCTTCAATTGTTTTTCTCATGTGTATAGAGCCACCAGCTGAGTGGTCTAAAGACATCTGAGCTCTGTCTGTAAGCCCATAGTAGAAAATGTCTAACTGTACCCACTCTGAAAACATTTCAGAGGGACATTTTCTTAGCATACCTCTATACCTCTCCCAGGCATCATAAAGGGATTCATTATCCTCTTGTTTAAAGCCTTGGATGTCCAGCCTTAGCTGTGTCATCCTTTTTGGAGGGTAAAAATGATTCAGGAATTTTTCTGATAACTGTTTCCATGTCTTTATGCTTGCTGTAGGTTGGTTATTTAACCACCTTTTTGCTTGATCCTTTACAGCAAATGGAAACAGTAACAGTCTGTAGACATCCTGATCTACCTCTTTATCATGTATTGTGTCAGCAATTTGTAAGAACTGTGCCAGAAACTCAGTAGGTTCTTCCTCTGGAAGACCGGAATACTGGCAATTTTGCTGCACTATGATAATGAGTTGAGGGTTTAGCTCAAAGCTGCTTGCTTTGATGGGAGGTATACAGATGCTACTCCCATATGCAGCTGTACTGGGGTTGGCATAGGACCCCAGAGTCCTTTTGGACTGGTTAATTCCACTTGAGTCCATAATAGACAAAAGGGAAATGAGAATAATTGCAAAGAGATGAATTTTGTTTATTTATTTATTGTTATTATTATTATATATATTTTTTTTTTTTTGAAATAACCGAAAAAAAATTAAAAACAAAAAGAGATTTTTCTAAAAAAATTCGAAAATCAACAGGAAAATAAAATAAAATTTCGAAAATGAAAAGTAAAATAAGATCAAAGCAAATTGAGAACTGAATCAATTAGTAAAGAGAAAGATTTTGAAAACAGCAATTAAGAAGATATGATTGAAAAATTTTTATGAAAAAGATTTGATTTTTAAAAAGAGGAAAGAGAAAAACACAAAAGAACACCAAACTTAAAATTTTAGAAGATCAAACACAATTTTTTTCGAAAATTTTAGAGAGAAAAACACAAAGAGGACACCAAACTTAGAACTTTTAAGAATCAAAAAGGGACTAAGAACAAGAAAATTTCGAAAATTTAAAAGAAAGACAAAAAGCATGCAATTGACACCAAACTTAGAATATGAACTAGACTCAACTAAAAGACTCTAAACCACCAAAAAGAAAACAGTCCTAATCTAAGCAACAAAATAAACCGTTAGTTGTCCAAACTCGAACAATCCCCGGCAACGGCGCCAAAAACTTGGTGCACGAAATTGCAATAACACTTTTGCAATCCCGCACAACTAACCAGCAAGTGCACTGGGTCGTCCAAGTAATACCTTGCGTGAGCAAGGGTCGATCCCACGGAGATTGTCGGCTTGAAGCAAGCTATGGTTATCTTGTAAATCTTAGTCAGGAGATTAGAAAGTATCAGGATTGATTGTAAGAAGCAAAAGAACATGTAATAGTTACTTGTACTGCAGTAATGGAGAATGGGTTGAGGTTTGGAGATGCTCCATCTTCCGAATCTCTGCTTTCCTACTGTCTTCTTCATCAAACACGCATGTCTCCTTCCATGGCAAGCTCGTGTAGGGTCTCACTGTTGTCAGCAGCTACCTCCCATCCGCGCAGTGAAAGCTAATGCAGAGCACTCTGTCACAGTGCCGCCAATCACCGGTTTGGTTCCCTCCTCTACCGGAATAGAATCACTCTTTTGCGTCTGTCACTAACGCCCAGTAGATTACAGGTTTGAAGCATGTCACAGTCATTCAATCATTGAATCCTACTCAGAATACCACAGACAAGGTTTAGACCTTCCGGATTCTCTTGAATGCTGCCATCAGGTCCTGCCTATACCACGAAGACTCAGAAGAATCCAAGAGATAACTACTCAATCTAAGATAGAACAGAGGTGCTTGTCAGGCACGTGTTCATGGTTGAGAATGATGATGATTGTCACGGATCATCACATTCATCCGGATTAAGAACAAGTGTTATCTTAGAATGGAAGCAAGCATGATTGAATAAGAAACAGTAGTAATTGCATTAATCCATCAAGACACAGCAGAGCTCCTCACCCCCAACCATGGGGTTTAGAGACTCATACTGTGGAAGAAACGTGTACAATGTCTTAGAGTAGCATTCCGTACTGATTACAATGTAAAAGGTCCTATATGTAGTAAACTAGTCTCCTAAGGTTTACAGAAATGAGTAAATGACAGAAAAATCCTCTTCCTGGCCCACTTGGTGTGTGCTTGGGCTGAGCAATCAAGGAAATTCGTGTAGAGACCTTTTCTGGAGTTAAACGCCAGCTTTGGTGCCAGTTTGGGCGTTTAACTCCAACTTTTAATCCAGTTCCGGCGTTTAACGCTGGAATTTCTGAGGCCGGATTGCTACGCGGGTTTGGGCCATCAAATCTTGGACAAAGTATGGACTATATATATTGCTGGAAAGCCCTGGATGTCTACTTTCCAATGCCGTTGAGAGCGCGCCAATTGGGCTTCTGTAGCTCCAGAAAATCCACTTCGAGTGCAGGGAGGTCAGAATCCAACAGCATCTGCAGTCCTTTTCAGTCTCTGGATCAGATTTTTGCTCAGAACCTCCAATTTCAGTCAGAAAATACCTGAAATCACAGAAAAACACACAAACTCATAGTAAAGTCCAGAAAAGTGAATTTTAATTAAAAATTAATAAAAATATACTAAAAACTAACTAAAAGATACTAAAAACATACTAAAAACAATGCCAAAAAGTATACAAATTATCCGCTCATCAGCCACTGAAGCGACTGATGGATTTACCGTGATTTTGAATTGAGTTTTGGGATTTTGGACTGTTGAAAAGGATTGAGGAACGGTTTAGTTGGAACCCGAACCGGGTGGCAAAGTCCAAATTTTAGGGGAGATGCTGCCAAAATTTCTATAAAATCTGAGGTTTTATTTGAAATGTTATTTGGGAAATTTTGAGTTTAATGCCTTTCCTATTTACTTGGACGATTGTGAATTTAGGTCTTCTTTTATTAGCTTTACTTAGATCAATTATGAAAAGCGATGAAGCTATGCTTTGAAAGAATTACTGAAAAGAGAATCATGATTTCTCCTTATTTTCCCAAGAAGAATAGTATGTCTTTGGGTACAAGTCATTCGAAAGAGAATTTTGCCTTGCGGCTGTTTTAAAAGGTAAAACGGGTCTATGTTTCTATTAAACATAAAGATTGTCCATTGGAAGGATTTTCGTGATTTTAAAAGGAATTGGATTTCGATTGATAAGCCTCATTATTCGACATTTTGAATGAGATTCAGAGTACCCTTTGAACTCTAGTTTAACACAACAAAAATGATTCTCTTAGCAGTTTGAAATGCTTCAGATTTAATTATGAAATTGAAGCCGGTTTTGTTTAAGTAAAAGAAATGGCTTTGAAAAGAGTAATTGATTACATGACTCGGATTGGCTGAGATCCTATTTTACTACTCAAATCAGGAAGCCAAGATTTTTAATGAATTTAAAATAAATTTGGTGAGATGAGTCATGTTATTCTCCCCTAAAGACTTGGGACTCTGCCGAGGAACTTTTGTTATAAAATCCCATTGTTGTATGGGTGATTTTGAATACTTTGAAATAAATCTTTAACCTTCCATGGTTTTGGAAGTTTTGGAAAGAGAATGATGAGAATGGCTTGTTTTGAAAAGGGAACTCACTTTGAGTAAATTTGCCTTACGAGCCTGAGATGATTTGAGAAACGAGATTTCTAAAGCCAAGGCTGAAAAGAGTTGAAACTTGATTTCAAAGTGAAATGAATAGAGAAAATAATTTATGGCTTAAATGCCGATTTCATGAATTTGATGATTTTGAATGTGGAAGTGCTGTTTTGTTGTGAGCCAGAATGGCTGTGTATGATTATGAATATTGGCTGGTTCTGGATTAAACCGTGAGCCGGAATGGCTTGAATGATATGAATATTGGCAGGTTCTGGATTGAACCGTGAGCCGGATGGCTGAGATGGATGTTGATCCATGATTGAGAATGAAAGCATTTATGCTGAGACATTGATAAGTTGTGATGTTGCACTTCCACTATTGGAGATAAGAGTTTCCCTGGGAGGAAGCAGTGGCTAGCCACCACGTGCTCCAGGTGGAGACTCGAAGCTCTTTTGACCCTATGTCGTCAGGGTGGCCGGGCACTGTGAAATTCCCGGATGAGCTCACCCCCATAAATATTCACCAGTGAGGGTGATTTATATGGATCATGATTATGACCAAGTTTATATTGAGTATAACTCGAGTTGGGGAGACACGACAGAGGGACAGTCCAATGGTTAGCTACCAGGACTTGTCGGGTTGGCTCTATAACCGACAGATGATATCATCAGCCACTAGGGACAGGCATGCATCATATGCATCTATGTGACATTGTTTGGGTGTGCATATTGTACTTGATTTGCCTATGTGATTAACTGCTAATGATTCTACTTGCAATAACTGTTTGTTTGTGTTTGCATCTTCCTACTTGTGTTTGCGTTTGGAACTCTGTTGGATTGTGGTGGATTGGTTGTGGTTGGATTGTTTGGGCCTAGGGCCGTGGTTGAATGAGATGGATCGATGGTTGGTTTCAGTTTTATGGTTCTGGTTTGGAATAAGATATGAAAGGCTATTTTGGTTCAGTATAGATAAACCTTTTTGAAAGGCCTTGATGTTTTGAGAAGTGAACGGTTCCTCTTTCAGAAAAGATTTCCGACTTTACTTTTATTGTAAACCGTTGTTTTTGAAAAGAGGCATAAGACGGTTATTAATCACTGGTGCGGTTATCTTCACGTATCCTATTACAGTAATTCCCAAAAACCCTCTACTGAGAACCCTTTCGAGGATGATGTTCTCACCCCCTACATTTTTTCCCCTTTCAGGATATGGGCGCAGAAGTCACGAAGAGTTTATTTAGTTGTGGTTGAAATGATCTGTATGCTTTAGATTATTATTTATTGTACCCTCGCCTTTATCTTGATATATTCTGTAAGAGGGATAGGGATTGTATTGGTTAATGCTTGTAATATTATTTATATATATGTATGTATATATGGATGTACTCTTTATGAGTTTCTGTAAGTTGTATGGTATGTATGGATGTACGTTGTATAGCAAAAGTATTCTTGGGAGCGGTATTGTGGTAAAAAGTTTTAAACAGGCTCATATTTTAGTAATAAATAGTATAACTGTCGTCGTAATGTCCGATTTATCAGAGTCACGCAGCCGGAAGCGTGAGCTTTGGTAGTTAGGGTGTTACATTATGGTATCAGAGCGGTCTTTCCTGTAGAGCCTGAGGAATGGACCGACTATGCTTCAAGTGCATACTCTGAACGTTTGTCATGTATTAGGTCTTGTCGAATGACGAGAATCTTAGAGTTTTAAGCACATGACGGTCTATTGATTAACGCTGTTAGTCTTGCATTGCATAATTCTTGGTATTAAGTTTGGCTAGCTTAATACTAGTGAATTATGTATATGAAAGCGCTAATGGGTTATCATAGATAATATACGAGTTTTGAGTAAAGCGAATCGCAGGTTTTGGGAACGTTAGAAACTATTTCTCGAGGCTATTCAGTTGTGTATCTTGGATTTTGTTTGAGTCGACCTGTTCTTTCATATCCTAACTTGAAGTTCTTGTTTGTTACCCCTTTTGAAAAGTAATTTGATGTTTCCACCATGTTTCTCTATTCATATGCATTCTTGTTTGATCTTAATTGCATATGCTTGTTTAAAATCCTTGTTGCATCTACTTCCTCTTCTTGAATTCTTCTTGATTTATGTATTCTTTGATATAGCTTTGAACTTGTCCTATTGCGCTGTGCATTTTAACCCCTGCTTCTGAGTCCATTTATAGAGAAATTGTTGAATAAGTTAATTTCTCTTATTTGACAGTGATCACAGCCAATGTCGAGATTTTATAAAAATTGCTGTTATATACTTATCTATATATGAAACTGAGATTACTTATACAGTTTAACAACTATTTATTTCCAATACCTCGCTTGTGCTTTTACTGGTTTATGGGACTGCATTTACCTTAAATTACAATTTGGCCTTCTAGTAATTTTACTATAGTTCCAATGCACATCTTTATTTGATCATGTATTTGGATATTTTTCAAAATTTTGGAAAGGAAAGATTTTTCACTTTTATTCCGGTTGAGTTTCGTTTGATAAGCTTTACTTAACTTATTTTGAATTGAGTTTGATTTAGCATACTACATGGTTTATGCCATTGCTATTCTCTTGAAAATGTTGGACTCATGGCTTTTTCTTCTTACGAACGGACTAAACTCTCCCTTAAGCTTTCCATCTCCATGAATGTCATGTTTGACTTTGTTTTTAACTAATCTTTTACGTCTTGTGAACATTACCATTGATCTTGGTTTTTCTTCTCTGGTGAATCTCATTCTTATATGAGTCAGTTTGATTCGTTTCAAATTAGTGCATCGTTTATTCTCTCATTATCTCTACAAGATTTTTTAGTCAAAGATTTATCTTTGAAGGATTACTAATGATTGAGTTGTCTTTTCCTATGACTTTTGTATTCTTTTGAATCAATTGAAAGCTTGTTTGATATCTCATGCCTAGTGGATCTTGTTTTAACTATCTTGATTTATGATCCTTTCTTGTATGGCTTGACTCCTTTTCAAGTACATCCTAATCTTCTTGAATATTATTGTGAGATGGTGATTTCAAGTATATTTTTGGAGTCTTTTTGAACTTTTAAGGAAGTTTTGGATTCTCTTTGAAGAAATATTAAACGAAATTTATTTTCTGTCGTTTGATTGAGATTGGAACCATTGTTCAATTTTTGACAAAATTGTTTTGAAGTTGACATGCGCTATTTTAAATGAAGTTTTGAAAGCTTTCTTGTTTATTGGAAACCGGTTTGTTTGTAATGCACCACATGTTTCCTTACTAATTTATAAGCAAACTTTTATCTCGGATTTTCTCTTCCAAGTAGAGTTTAACTTTCTCCTTCGTTCTTGCTAAAACTTTTATACACGCTTGTCTGAATATGGACTTTGAGAATTTTTGAACAAGCATTTGATTTCTCTTCCGAGCTTCATGATGGATTTTGATTAAGTTGTGCACCTAATTATCCTTCTAACATATTTGAGGAAATATTTTAGCCTTGAGCCAAACCTATGTGCACCTTATTTTTTAAGTTCTGCATGATCTGTTTCAACATAAAATTGTATTACAACAAAGCCACGTTATTGCTTTTGTTATTCTCTTGGAGAATGTTTGTTACTTAGCTTTTCTTCTGAATTGTGAAGTGATTCTTCTGCAAGTTTTCGATACCTTTGTGAACAATATATTCGGAAGTGTTTTCAATCATGCTCTTGAAGTTCTGTGAGTTTTGTCTCGGGTTTGAGAGATTCTTCTCTATAAACCTCATATTTCTTCGACTCAGCTTGAATTTGTTTCAAACTAATGTGCTGATCCTTCTCCTTGTTGATCCTATCGGATTTCTTTGATTCAAGGGTTATCTTTGAGGTTGTCAATTGAATTGTGTCTAGCAAACTTCGTTGCTTGAGTATCCTTGGTTATCTGGGATTGGATACATTCTCTCAAATCTATTATTGCTATCCTTGACATTTGACTCTCCTTTCTAAATCTTGTATACTTCTGAGTAGACTCGAGAATTGTTTTGATATCACGTGCAACTTGTAGGCGTAGTAACGCGATGCGTTAGTTCTTTAAGACGTGATATGTGTATATGGAGGATGAAGCGGTAGGTGTACAACGTTATGAGTTGTGGGTGTTTTGTTCCTTGCGAACGGGTTTACGATCGTTAGGCTTATGATCGGATATGGGGATTGTAAAGTGCTTGATGGAATTGGAAGGTTGAAGCTTTGAGGTTGAGATGAGATCAGTGTGCGGATGTTGAGCACGTCGTTGTACCCTCATCCTGTCTTATAACCTTCAATGCCTTGCCTTACTATCACATGTTTGACCCATGTCACCTTTTACATCGAGCCATCTTGTAATATTTTCTTTGCACTCACACTTCTACCTTTGCATCCTTATGCATATGACAATAAAAGTATTTGAAAACCGTATATATGTTTATATTTTGAGATATTTTTGCTTCTTTCTTAAATGTGTTCAAGGGTGAACCGTTATAAAATTTCTTTCGTTTTGTATCAATTTTCGAGGATGAAAACTTTTGTAAGATGGGTAGAATGTAAGACCCAGAATCTTTGAAAAGTCTTTTTATGATCAAGTCTCAAATCATATAGTTATTTATAGCCTTAATTTCAGAAATTATTTTATTAAAGATAATTAAGGCAAGTTTTGATTTATTGGATTTGAGATGAGTTATGATTATCGTCCAATTTTATAATTATTGAATTATTTTCTATATTTGAATTATAAAGTTGATAGTTATGAAATAATAAGGAATTTTTATGATTTGGATTAGATAAGTAATATTTTAAATATTAATACTACTATTTTGGAAAATGAAGAAATTAAGTATATTAATTCTAATTATTTGATTTGAACATTTTATTGAAAATAGAATGTGAAATTAATGAGCAAATAGTATTTTATATATTATTAGTGTTGGATTTAATTTGGATTTCAATTACTATATTGTCCCTACTTTTATTTGAAATTACAAAATTACCCCTAGACCTATTTTAACTCTAAACCCTAATCCCCTCTAACTCTAACAGCCACCAAAACCCTCCCCTAACCCAAGTAGCAGCCACAACCCCCCTTATCCTAAACACACATACACGGCTCACTGAAGGAAAGGAAAAGAAAGAATGGGAACGAGAGGGAGAAGGTTGGTGCGCCGTTGGAGCCACTTCCATCGAGCCCTAGCCATCACCATCGCCTTTGCACGCAAGGAAGGAGGAGCCTTTGCCATCGCCGTTCCGTCTCAAACCGAAGCCGCCATCGCGGCTAGGTGCCACTGCCGCGGACTCGCGTTGGCCGCGTTGCCGTGCCACCATCACGCCATGGATCTGCTCTGTTCGCGAGCTGAGCTAAGGAAGGAGAGACGAACACGACGGGGAGGAGTGGGAGAGCCGCGCCGACGCTGTTGGGTCTCACTGCCGCCGTCCCCGTGGTGGCTGGTGTCATCGCCGGAGAGGACCGCTGGAGTTGCTGTCTGCCTCTGCTAGGGTTCGTTGCCACCGGAGTTTCCCTGGCCGACAGATGTGACCGCCGCCCTCCTAGCTGCCGCTGTTGGAGTTGATGTTGCTCTGGCCTTGCCCTGGCTCCATCTTGAACCGAGAACCGCTACTGTTGTGTAAGCTTTACCCAGTTTTTGATTCCCTCTTGTTCCATCAATTCGTTTCTACCTAGAAGCATTGTTGTTGACACTAGTTGTATTAAATAAAATGGTTATAGTGAGTTACATTGCCGCTGCCCTTATCGGAGGTAGTTGCTGGCTGCATTTAGAAATTTCTGTTGCAACTTGCGTTTGTTCTGGAGCTGTTTCATCGGTTGCTGGAACTACTAACGGAGCAGGCTGAGTCACGGCGATTCTGGCTGCCAAGGGCGGTTCTGTGGCTGTCGGAACCACCGTTGAGGCTTCTGTCCTTTGGTTCAGACGGTATTCTTTAGTTACAATATGTATCTCTGTATTGAAACCTTCCCCGTTCATATCCCGATATGTTTTAAGGCTTTCGCAATAATAATGTTTTCTAGGATTAAGTTATCGGAGCCACATGTTGCGCGTAAGGGCTTATATTTGCTGCTGCGAAAGTGAACAAAGATGTGATGCAAGCTGCCGGTAACCTTGGGTTGATAGAGGTTTCCGGTGGCGCGTTTGGGTTATGGTTTGCGTTTTGAGGTAGGGGCGCTTTCCAAAAACTATATTTTATGTATTGGAATTATTACATATGGATACTGATGTGAGATATTGTGTATTTGGTGATTGTTCCTGCCTTATGTATTATTTGATTGACTCGAATGATTATGGATGTTGGTTTGGCTGAATTGTTGTGCGACTTTGTGAAATGTAATGTGTTGAAGTTGATTCTTTAAAGATTTGTAATCTGAGTTTAATCCGCTGAGGATTGATTTGATTTGAGTTAATTGTTTTGATGATTTGAAAAGTCGAATGTACCTTTGAATTAAGCCTGGTTTACTTTAATTGACTTGGTTTTGGACAAATGATTTGTTACTGAGCTGTTTCTTTAAAGCTTTGAAAATGAGTTAATCGGTTGATATTGATTTTATTTGAAATAGTTTCCTTGAGATATGCCACTGAGGCGACTGATGGATTTAGCGTGATTTTGAATTGAGTTTTGGGATTCTGGACTGTTGAAAATGATTGAGGAACGGTTTAGTTGGGACCCGAACCGGGTGGCAAAGTCCAAGTTTAGGGAGATGCTACCAAAATTTCTATAAAATCCGAGGTTTTATTTAAAATGTTATTTGGGAAATTTTGAGTTTAATGCCTTTCCTATTACTTGGAGGATTGTGAATTTAGGCCTTCTTTTATTAACTTTACTTAGATCAATTATGAAAAGCGATGAAGCTATGCTTTGAAAGAATTACTGAAAGAGAATCATGATTTCTCCTTATTTTCCCAAGAAGAATAGTATGTCTTTGGGTACAAGTCATTCGAAAGAGAATTTTGCCTTGCGGCTTTTTTAAAAGGTAAAACGGGTCTATGTTTCTATTAAACATAAAGATTGTCCATTGGAAGGATTTTCGTGATTTTAAAAGGAATTGGATTTCGATTGATAAGCCTCATTATTCGACGGTTTGAATGAGATTCAGAGTACCCTTTGAACTCTAGTTTAACACAACAAAAATGATTCTCTTAGCAGTTTGAAATGCTTCAGATTTAATTATGAAATTGAAGCCGGTTTTGTTTAAGTAAAAGAAATGGCTTTGAAAGAGTAATTGATTACATGACTCGGATTGGCTGAGATCCTATTTTACTACTCAAATCAGGAAGCCAAGGTTTTTAATGAATTTAAAATAAATTTGGTGAAATGAGTAATGTTATTCTCCCCTAAAGACTTGGGACTCTGCCGAGGAACTTTTGTTATAAAATCCCATTGTTGTATGGGTGATTTTGAATACTTTGAAATAAATCTTTAACTTTCCATGGTTTTGGAAGTTTTGGAAAGAGGAAGCCGAGAGTGGCTTATTTTAAAAAGGGAACTCACTTTGAGTAAATTTGGCTTACGAGCCTGAGATGATTTGAGAAACGAGATTTCTAAAGCCAAGGCTAAAAGAGTTGAAACTTGATTTCAAAGTGAAATGAATTGAGAAAATGATTTATGGCTTAAATGCCGATTTCATGAATTTGATGATTTTGAATGTGGAAGTGCTGTTTTGTTGTGAGCCGGAATGGCTGTGTATGATTATGAATATTGGCTGGTTCTGGATTGAACCGTGAGCCGGAATGGCTTGAATGATATGAATATTGGCTGGTTCTGGATTGAACCGTGAGCCGGATGGCTGAGATAGATGTTGATCCATGATTGAGAATGAAAGCATTTATGCTGAGACATTGATAAGTTGTGATGTTGCACTTCCACTATTGGAGATAAGAGTTTCCCTGGGAGGAAGCAGTGGCTAGCCACCACGTGTTGCAGGTGGAGACTCGAAGCTCTTTTGACCCTATGTCGTCAGGGTGGCCGGGCACTGTGAAATTCCCGGATGAGCTCACCCCCATAAATATTCACCAGTGAGGGTGATTTATATGGATCATAATTATGACCAAGTTTATATTGAGTATAACTCGAGTTGGGGAGACACGACAGAGGGACAGTCCAATGGTTAGCTACCAGGACTTGTCGGGTTGGCTCTATAACCGACAGATGATATCATCAGCCACTAGGGACAGGCATGCATCATATGCATCTATGTGACATTGTTTGGGTGTGCATATTGTACTTGATTTGCCTATGTGATTAACTGCTAATTGTTCTACTTGCAATAACTGTTTGTTTGTGTTTGCATCTTCCTACTTGTGTTTGCGTTTGGAACTCTGTTGGATTGTGGTGGATTGGTTGTGGTTGGATTGTTTGGGCCTAGGGCCGTGGTTGAATGAGATGGATCGATGGTTGGTTTCAGTTTTATGGTTCTGGTTTGGAATAAGATATGAAAGACTATTTTGGTTCAGTATAGATAAACCTTTTTGAAAGGCCTTGATGTTTTGAGAAGTGAACGGTTCCTCTTTCAGAAAAGATTTCCAACTTTATTTTTATTGAAAACCGTTGTTTTTGAAATGAGGCATAAGACGGTTATTAATCACTGGTGCGGTTATCTTCACGTATCCTATTACAGTAATTCCCAAAAACCCTCTACTGAGAACCCTTTCGAGGATGATGTTCTCACCCCCTACATTTTTTCCCCTTTCAGGATTTGGGCGCAGAAGTCACGAAGAGTTTATTTAGTTGTGGTTGAAATGATCTGTATGCTTTAGATTATTATTTATTGTACCCTCGCCTTTATCTTGATATATTTTGTAAGAGGGATAGGGATTGTATTGGTTAATGTTTGTAATATTATTTATATATATGTATGTATATATATGGATGTACTCTTTATGAGTTTCTGTAAGTTGTATGGTATGTATGGATGTACATTGTATAGCAAAAGTATTCTTGGGAGCAGTATTGTGGTAAAAAGTTTTAAACAGGCTCATATTTTAGTAATAAATAGTATAAGTGTCGTCGTAATGTCCGATTTATCAGAGTCACGCAGCCGGAAGCGTGAGCTTTGGTAGTTAGGGTGTTACAGATACATCATACAACATACATTCATACATAGTTTTAGGATTTAGATGTAGTTTTTAGAGAGAGATGTTATCTCCTCTCTCTTAGGATTAGGATTAGGACTCCTTTTAAAGGACTTAGGAATATTTTCATCTTCTTCAATTACAGGTTCAATGTTCCTTTTATTTCTCTTTTCAATCTAATTTATGAAACTTGTCCATGTTAGAATTGATATCTTCATTTAATATAATTTGAGGTATTTCAAACCCATGATTGCTTTCTTCTATTTATTATATAAATAATTTAGATTTTCCCCTTTTGACTTTGGTTGATTAATTGGTAACTCTTGAGTTGTCAAACTCATCGTGATTGATAATTGTTATCTTTGCTGATTAATTTAGATTCCTATAACTCTAGTCTTTCCTTGAAGAGTTGACTAGGACTTTAGGTGCTAAATTAATTTGTCCACTTAACTGACCTTCATAGTTAGAGATTGACTTAGCGGTAGCAGAAATATAATTCTCATCACCATTGATAAGGATAACTAGGATAGGACTTCCAGTTTCATACTTTGCCAAGAAATTTCTTAGTTATTAATTTATTAATTCCTGCAATCTATTTCTCTTGTTCAAAACCTTTTTAAACCCCCAAAACACTATTTTCTATAACCAATAGTAAAACATACTTCCCTACAATTCCTTGAGAAGACGACCCGAGGTTTGAATACTTCGGTTTATAAATTTTATTGGGTTTGTTACTTGTGACAACCAAAACTTTTGTAAGAAAGGAATTCTTGTCGGTCTTGAAGCTATACTTACAACGGGGAATTTATTTGTGAAAATTCTAGATCGCGCGAGAATTTCGTTCTTCAACATCTTAAAAATAAATCAAGCACGGATCAAAGAAGAAACAAATACTTTTATTAATTCATAGGACTCAGCAGGGCTCCTCGCCTCAACCTAGGAGGTTTAGAAACTCATACTGATGTGAAATACAAACTAAACTCGAATATGGTGTGTAAAGTATGCGTGATATCCCAATGATTATGTAAAATAACTCTTAAATACTAAACTAATGACTAATAAGGCAAAATAGTATGTTTAGTGGTAAAATCCACTTCTGGGGCCCACTTGGTGAGTGTTTGTGCTGAGATTTGAAGAGATCCACGTGCTATGAGGTCTCTAGGGCGTGAAACGCTGCTAAGGGGTCCTCTTTAGGTGTTTGGATGCTGGTCTCTACTTTTTGGGCGCTGGATGCTAGGAAGGGGGCAGGAGGCTGGCGTTGGACGCCAGTTTTGGACCATCTAATCTGAAGCAAATTATGAACTATTATACATTTCTAGAAAGCTCTGGAAGTCAGCTTTCCATAACCGTTAAGAATGCTCTATTTGGATTTCTGTAGCTCTAGAAAATCTCTTTCGAGTTCAAGGAGGTTAAATCCAAATAGCATCTGCAGTGCTTTCTCTGTCCCTGAATCAGACTTTTGCTCCAGCTCCTCAATTTCAGCCAGAAAATACCTGAAATTGTACAAAAACACAAAAACTCATTGTAGAATCCAAAAATGTGAATTTAACACTAAAACCTATAAAAACTAAATAAAACATGTTAAAAACTATATGAAAATGATGCCAAAAAGCGTATAAAATATCCGCTCATCAGCGGGCACATTGATATTTTTCTTTGCACTAATGTGTGCAGAGTCCGTTACGTATTTTTGCACCAATATTTTTCTATTATCATATCTTAATTTTTGAAACAATGTTTCTCTCTACTGTTGTAGGATGCTTGAATGAAAACACTACATACAAAAAATTTAAATCACTGCTGGCTCGCTCGAAAGGGATATTGGTTGAAGCTGAGCTAGGAAGGTTGTCTGGGACGGAAGATGATTTGACTGTGGAAGAATATGAAGCAAAGCTAACAGATGTTAAGATGGTTATTATCTTTTCTATGCTATCAACTGAAATTTTCTTTTGTGCTTGAAATTGCTAAATTTTTTAACGTTGTTCTCATCAATTCAGGCAGAAAAATTCATCGATGAGACCGGCATAGATGCTTTGGCAGTGTGTATTAGAAATGTGCATGGAAAATACCCTGCAAGTGGTCCAAATCTTAAATTTCATTTATTGAAGGTAGTAATAATTTTCTAATCATATTTTTTATGAAAAGTTATTATATACTATCATTTTCTTAACGAAAAAAAGGATATAAAACTTTGAAGACTATCCCTGAACAGAAATTCATGTTTTTCATCAATTCTAAAGCTAACGTTCTAAATTTGTTTAGGAACTGCATGCATTGAGCTGGAAGAACAGAGTATTCGTTGTGCTTCATGGAGCATCCGACTTATTCGAAGAACTTGTTAAGGTACTGTTATAATTGCGATTTGCTATGATTCTCAGTGTTTTACCATTTTATGATTTTGACCATCAAATTAAACTTTAGCATGCTTTGTGCATTGAGCATATGTTACAAAATTGGCATACATAATATTGGAAGTTATCTTAATCATGCAACACATTATCCTTATTTATCAATTTATAGTGCCAATCCCTTCTTTAATTCTTGACAAGAATTCATAAACCTTGGTGTTAGAAGTTTAATTAATACTGAAGTAAGGAAGGCTTACATGGATTCCCTCGTTATTCCAAAGAAAGATCTAGTTCATGCTATGGCTTTTGCAAAGGAATCCATGAAAGCTGTGGTTGCAAAAAAGATGCATCTCTTTGGTTCAGCAAGAAAGGCATGATTTCAGATTTTGCATGTTTGCAAGTTGAAATAGAGATCTTCAGATGAGGACTATGATTGAATTTTATAGTTCCAGTGCTGTTCCACTACCACCACCATCACTACCGCCATCACTCTCAATCTCTTCGGATGAGGACTATGATGATGATGAGGATGAAGATGACACTGAAGACTATAGCTGATAGTTTTAGTATGGTTGAACCATGTACTAAGAATTATAGTTGATGTATCAATACACGTTGTTTATGTTTTGAATTACATTGACTTGCATATTTATAGTAGTTTTCTTTTAATTTGATAATACGATAAATTTGTTTATTTTTTGAAATATTAAATATTCGAATACAAATTAGATAAAAAATTTTTTATTAAATTTATATTTATTTTACGAAAACAGGTTTATTTTGTGATGGAAAAATCTAAAAAAATTCTATTTTATCTTACTGATGGATTTATAGATGGATTTTTTGTCTGTATTCAGAGTTTAGAATAGTTTTCTAAGGTTCCAATTACCAACGGAAATCTGTTGGTAATTACCGATGGAAAATCTGTCGGTAAATCTGTCTCTAATTATCGACGAAAAATTCGTCGAAAAATCTATCTCTAATTACCGACGAAAATCCATCGGAATATTTGTCTCCAATTATCGACGAAAAATCCGTCGAAAAGTTTGACATTCCAGGAAAATGGAGGGGAGAATTTACCGAGGAAAAATCTGTCGGTAACTAGTAAAAATCTATCGGTAAATTACCGACAGAAAAAAATCTGCCGGTAAATAATTTCCGACGAGACTTTTACAGAGGGACAAAATCCTTCGATAATTTTGTCGGTAACCAAAAATCCGTCTGTAATAAAGACCAAATCTATCTGTAAATTTATCTGTATTAAGCAATTTTCTAGTTGTGTTAGTTGCCATTACTATTACTGTTAATTTGTTTTACCGGCAATTTATTTGACCACAAAGAATTCTAAAATTGTAATGTTATTCACTTTTGACTGCCATTACTATTGTCACTAAAATCTTAAAGACTTTTTTTAATTATACTCACTTTATTAAAAAAAACAGCTTATACCTTAAACACCGATCCAATACAAAAGATTCACGTACAATTATACACGCAAAATATTGGTTTGATCATACATTCTTGTGAGAATATTATATTTTGCACAGTGATAGACCCAAAAATTTATGTTGGAGGGCAAAAATAATATCATTACTATCAAAAGATATATTAATCCAAATTTAAAAAAATAAAAATTACATATAATAAAATGGAACGAAAGATATTTTTTGAAATATTTTTCAATTACTATTTCTAAAAATTAAAATATATTTTTAAATTAGTAAATTGATCAATTGACTTTAGAAATTTATATGCAACATAGTTATATAAAAAATAGAACGAAAGATAAACAAATAAATAATAAGGATTAATAAATTGTGAATAAAATAAAACATATAATTCATGAAGAGAATAAAAATTAGATTAATACCTAAATTATAATTGCTTGAATTAAACTTTGCTATTGAAAATATCAAAGAGAAACAATGAAATTGAAAGATACTAGAGTCATAGAGTTATATAAAAAAATTGAGAATTTAAAATATTCCTTTTGATGAAGAGAAGATGACCACTAGCAAAGGAGAAAGGGTTTGAAAAGAATAAATAGGAGTGGTGACGGCTGGGATTTGAGAATGGAGAAGACTAAATTTGATTAGTTTAACTAATAGTTAAAATGATAGAAAGATAATAGATTTGAGACTTTAAATAATTAGGCTAAATTTATTTGTAGTGGGGTCATTTAAAATTTAAAATGGGGACATACATATTATATGTATACTTTTTAAAGAAAAAATTGAAATAAGAGTGGGACAAGTGCCCCCATAATACAACGTAAGTCCGTCCTTGTTTCTACATAACCTTATTATTATTATAAATCTTATTAATAAAATAAATAAATATTACGTTTCAATATTTTATTCTTTTAAGTAATACTTATCTGCTACGGCCTTGTGCTATTAAATTACATTCATTTAAAATTTAAGCAAGCATGATTGTGTCATGAGCAAATTAAGAAATGGAATTAGAGGATGACCAAGCAATGAGGGGTAAATTTGACACTGAATACAAGATAAATTCTGTTATGCAAAAGGGACACTTGGCAGCAGATGCGGTTGAGCAGCTGAGGAGAGGCAGCAGAAAGAAATGCTCTAATACTCGGCTGCGTGACTATGTTTTAGGCAACTTTTGGTAATTCAACTTCTCTCTTCCCTGTCACCTCTGTACCTCCTCTGGCAATATTCTTCCCTTCTTTCCTTACCTGTATTCTCTAATCCTATCTTCCTCACTCAGGTACAATTTGCACACGGTTGAAGACACTGATTCGAGCATCATCACACCCCTTTATTATTCTTTTTCCTTACTTAATATACTTCCCTTTCATAGACTTTTGTACTGGTTCTGCATTATTCCTTGGTTTTATACCAGTTCTGCTCTCATATATATATTGACATCCAAAGAGGAAATTTCTACCTCTTTCATTTGGTGCTTTCATTGAGAGACATGGCAGAAGGCACGAGGTTTAAAAAGGTAGAAGCTGATATTAAAACATTGTATGAGCTTGTTGAGAAAATGCAGAAGCTCATCGAGCTGAGGTTGCGAGGAACAATGAGGAAATGCGTTTGAGAATGGAGACGATGCATAACTCCATTATGCAGGTGCTGCAAAAGCAGCCTATTAATACAAGCCAAGAAACTGACCCTCACACGGAGTTTAGCCATGGCTCTCATTTCAGTCATGGGGGGTTTTCACAATCATCAACTCACTTTAGAAAACCAAAATTCGACCTACCCAAATTTGACGGTTCAGATGCGTTGGGATGGATCTTCTCTGTGGACCAGTATTTTGACTTCTATCGGGTGCCTGAGGAAGAACAAGTTGCAATTGCAGGAATGCACATGGTGGGACCTGCCATCCCTTGGTTTCAAATGGCTCAACGTTCATTACCATTCCACTCTTGGAATGAGTTGCGTCAAGCAATCGAACAGTTTGGCCCGTCTTTGTTCGATTCTCCACGAGAATCATTGTTCAAGCTGATGCAGAAAGGCTCGGTAGCAGAATACTACGCAGAATTTGTGTCCTTGGCTAATAGGACCAATCTTGAGCCTCCGGATGCTCTAAGAGACTGTTTCATCGGTGGCTTACGTATGGACATTAAACGTGAGGTAAAATCTCAGTGCCCTCCCTCATTAATTAGAGCTGTGAGCTTAGCTAGATTATATGAGGACAAATTTCATCATCTTTTCGAAATTCACAAGGCCCAAACACTTACCGTAACCAAACAATCCATTCAAATCAAACCCTTCAAACAAGCCCTGGACAACAAAATAAGCCTGCCCTTCCCCGCCAACATTACCACCCTTGCTACCCACTCCAGCCACTAAACCTACCATAAATCCCAACAGAAACCAAGTCAAGCGCCTCACGACAGCTGAGCAACAAATGAGAAGAGAAAAAGGTTTATGCTACTGGTGTGATGAACGTTTTTCCCCAACACATAAGTGCCCCAACAGACACTTTATGTTGTTTCAATTAGAAGAAATAGCAGAGGAAGAGACTGAAGAGCAGCAAATGACTAATACTGAACAACCTGCCTAAGAGGATGTGATGCAGCAGTTAGAACAGCAAGTTACGGATCATCATTTGTCTTATAATGCAATGAATGGAGCTGAAGGGTTGGCTACAATCCGACTGACCGCAAGGATTCTAGGTCATGAAATCCAAGTGTTAATTGATGGTGGAAGTTCTGACAGTTTTATCCAACCAAGGATTGCAAAATTTCTTAACCTTCCAGTGGAGCCAGCACCTGGATTTAATGTCATGGTTCGCAACTTTGAAATGATGAAAGTGGAAGGATGTATTAAGGCTCTTGAGGTTAATATGCAGGGCCACAAATGATTGTTCCACAAGTATATGTCTTACATGTCGCAGGTGGAGATTTAGTACTTGGCACTACTTGGCTCAAGAGACTAAAAGCTCACATTGTTGATTATGATTCCTCATTATAAAGTTTTGGCAGAATGGTGGGTTTGTAACCATTTTTGGTGATGCTTACAATGGTCCGAGGCAGGCTCAATATAACCACATCAAGAGGTTGTTTCACACTAATTCAGTTGCTGAAGCTTTTATTCTACAATTACAAGAAGGGAGGGAAGAGACTCTTCCACAGCAGCAAGGAAATACGAAGCAGCTGCAATTATCTCAGGAACTAGAACCTGAGTTGGCCATGCTTTTACAGAATTATGCAAGGGTGTTTGATACCCCTTCAGGACTACCACCTGCTAGAAGCCATGACCATGATATTCCATTGATTCCAGGAGCTCAACCACTAAAGGCAAGACCTTACAGATATCCTCATTCGCAAAAGGAGCATATTAAAGGAATGGTCAACAGATGCTTGGGGAGGGAATAATTCAGCCAAGTAAGAGTCCTTTTCATCTCCAATTTTGTTAGTTAAGAAGAAGGATGGTACTTGGAGGTTTTGCACTGATTATAGAGCACTAAACAATATTACAATTAAAGATAACTTCCCTATTCCCACTGTTGATGAGTTGTTAGATGAACTGTTTGGGGCTACAATCTTTTCAAAGCTTGATTTAAGGTCAGGCTACCATCAAATTTTAGTAAAGAAGGAGGATAGAGAGAAGACTGCTTTTAAAACCCATCAAGGGCATTATGAATGGCTAGTCATGCCATTTGGTTTAACCAACGCTCCAGCCACTTTTCAAGCATTGATGAATGATGTTTTTAAACTATATTGAGAAGGTTTGTGTGGTATTTTTTGATGACATTTTGGTGTATAGTCCGCATTGGAATGCTCACTTGGGCCATTTGGAAACAGTGCTGAAGCTATTACAGCAAAACATACTCTATGCCAAATTGTCTAAATGCCTCTTTGGGGTCTCAGAAATTGACTATTTGGGCCACACAATCACTAAAGAAGGAGTGCACATGGAGAAGGAGAAGGTTAAAGCTGTGGAAAAGTGGCAAGTACCTAAGAATCTGAAACAATTGCGAGGATTCTTAGGCTTGACAGGTTATTATCGAAGGTTCATCAAAGGTTATGCTTCTTTGGCAGCCCCATTGACCAATGTTTTAAAGAAGGATGCTTTCTTGGGATATGATGCTGAGGAAGCCTTCTTGAAACTAAAAAAGCTATTACTTCAGAGGCAATTTTGGCTTTACCAAACTTTGAATTGCCTTTTGAGGTGGAGACAGACACATCTGGGCTGGGAATAGGGGCTGTTCTAAGCCAAGGTAAACACCCTATTGCTTATTTCAAAGAAATTATCCCCAACCATGCAATGTCAATCGGCTTATACCAGGGAATTATATGCAATCACTGAAGCCATTGCAAAATTTAGGCATATTTGTTGGGTAAGAGATTTGTCATCAAAACGGACCAACAAAGTTTGAAGGCTCTGCTAGAAAAGAGTCTGAGCACACCAGAACAACAGAAATGGCTGCACAAGTTTGTGGGATTTGATTTGAATCCAATATAAACCGGGAATAGAGAATGTTGCTGCTGATGCTTTATCTAGATGCTACGCCGCTTGGTCTTGCCCGGATCTGAATTGGCTGCAGACACTTAAAAATGACTTAGAGAATGATGGCTCTCTTAAGGAACTCTTGCTAAGTGTAGAGAGAAAACAGCAACTGATGGAAATTATTCTTGTAAGAATGGGTTGCTGCTATGGAAAATAGGGTGGTTATTCCTCAACAAAGCTCTCTTATTCAATTAATCCTCAATGAATATCATGATAGTGCCATAGGGGGGCATTCCAGGTCTGCTAAAACAATTGACAGAATATGCTCAAATTTCTATTGGCCAAATATGCAACAACAGATCAAAGAATATGTACGAA